>NC_132810.1:17635674-18238809 GCF_048594095.1 Paramormyrops kingsleyae
TTACATTTTTGTGTGATGGGGTGCCTACTATTTCAGTAACCAAATGAGAAAAGTTGAACCAAAACCCCAATACCCATCTGTTGAGACAATGCATTTCTTCTTCATGGATGAATGCCGACACACAGCCAATATAAAACCATGCAGCGATAATATGTGATGCTGCCTAATCTTTGCGATTCTTCAGCAGTATTAACAGAACAGGTACATATTTTGTTTCGGTTTGTCAGTTAAATTCTGCCATGACTGCATCTGAATGTCTGAAGCTAACAATAGGGCCAAATAATTTGCTGTTTTATTATCATGTATGTCACCTGTTGCCAACTCACAGATATTTCAGGTTTTCCAAGTCTTCAAAAGCTCCTCTTGGAATTCTTCGTATCTGATTATTGTTTAGGAGCCTAGTAAAGACAAAAAAAAATGTGAGAAAACAGAGAAAAGGCATGTTTCAACAAATAGTAATTATACATATTAAATATTCTGTCATAATACACTGCAATGCAAAAGCCAAACTAAACACTGTTCTAACCAAAAACTATTGGAATCTTGTCATGCAGCCATCCAAAGGAATGGTACAATTTCTGCCCAGTTCCTTTTTTCTGATGCAATCTGGTCTGTGGCAAAACTAAAGGTGGTCATAAATGGTATTGTGTGTCAGCTGTGAATTGCTGGGATACAAGCCAGGGATACAATCTCTCTGCTTGGATTTGTGCTAAACAAGGCCAACACCACACACTTACGAACCGGCATGAACAAATAAGCAATGAGGACTGGGTGTGTTGCAATGACTAAAAGGGATCACTCTTGCAATATTTTACATTTTTCTATGAGTTAACTAACTTCAGGAGTGGTCTTTTTTTTAACGAAATGTGAATGTGGTCTTTGGTAGAGGAGAAAACAGAAAATAAGACTTCAGGACCTGTGATTCTTTACCTGCTCTGTTAATGAGTTTAATCGGGTGTGGGTCCTTCTCTCAAAGCACAACAAAACTAAACCTGAGTCTCTAGGAGCAGCTAAGGGAAGAGTAAGTACAGACGCTCCTCTATTTACGAACGAGTTACGTTCCGAACGGCCGTTCGCAATGTTCGTAAGTCGTTATTCAACATCATTTTAAGGGTATACGCCAGTACAAATAACTAGGGTGCTGGGAGTACGCACGCTACGCTGCTGCATGGCGGGAATAGCGGAAAAAAAAAATTATGTTACGGACAGGAAACGGGAGCCCAATGAACACAATTTGGACTTACAGTCCTTTTCTTCTGAAAGTTCGTAAGTAGAGGAGCGTCTGTATATGGAAGTGCCAATTTAAAGCTTCTTTCAAATCAATGTGTCTGTAGTAGGTAAGGAATGTCACATTCTTAACCAGATCACTTTATCAGTTTTAATCATTTTATCTCCTGTCAGCAGGATGCTGTTTTCCAGTCCATTAATTCCTGTTAGCATTCGACACACATACAGACCTGACATCTGGCCAGGTTTCTCTGTATTCGTTAAACTGGCATTCCTTGTAGTCTGGAGGATGTGTGTATGTGACTGTTAGCATCTAACCTGATGTGTTTGTATTGTTCTGAACAATACTTACAGAGTGTTCAGGTTCTTTAATTGTCTAAAAGAACCAGGCTGTATCTCCTTTATTTTGTTGAACCTCAGGTCTCTGTGAAAAAAGAAAGGGAAACATTCCCATGTAAATCGTCAAAACATTTTCTTTGATAAACTGCACCATTTCTCAAACGCTACATTCAGAGAAAATCATCACGTTAGTTTGAGTCAGGCAGCTCCTCCCAATTCTTGATTTGTATGCCATTTTGCATACAAAATGGCAGAAATACAAATGGCTTCCCTCATTTTAAGAAGCCCATCTGGCCAAGACTATAGTAACAACAATAGCTGATTAGCTTGACCTCCTGTGTTTCATACACCACAAAAGACAATCAACAAAAAGAGTTAGTCACAGCTCTAAACAAACAAACACATTTAAAGTGCCACCATCACTATAGGAACCAGATGCCTTTAACTGAAATTAAGGGGCTCTGACAAACAAAAACTTCAGTCACACACAAATTTGGGAGATGGGGCAACATGCATCTCTCTCCGTATATTAATGAGAAAAGGATTTTCAAGATGGTTGAATGTTTTGGTATCAAGAGTCTCCTGTCCGCTTCCCATAATGATGCAAGCTGGTACCAATTTAAAATTCATCCCCCGTATATATAATACCTTAAGCTATGTAATGCGGACAAGCCAAGCCGCCCACAGAGAAGAGCGATAGAATGTCACATCACATGACCTGGCCACCTGGCCTAAACACAATAGAAATGGTCTTTTGACCAGAGAGTGAAGAAAAAGTGGCCAATGAATGCTTAGCATATGCGGGAACTCCTGCATGACAGCTAGAAAAGCATCCCAGGAGGCTGTTTCACAAAAATTATGTAGAGGTAAATACTGTTTTGGCCAGTGCATTATCCCATATATGTTATATATGTTAAAAATGTAGAGAGTCGTACAAATAATCCTTTCTATGGGTAGATGTGTCCAAACTTTTAACTGGTACTGCACATGCAAGAGGGATAGACTCTGTCCAGCCATTGTAGGACAATTCATTTGAATTATAGCAGGCCTATAATGCTAATTCGGTAAAATTATTAAATGTCATCCTTCCAAAGAGACCTTAAGCTGTGGCTCCTTCTCAGGACAAGACACTGGAAGACTGATGGATGTAAATGATGTACCACATTAAAGGAAGATCTGCCTTATTTTACTGCGGAAGCAAGACGGCACAGTCCAATTAAATCTAAGCCTGTGGCCCCAAGAGGAGACCTTGAGGGACACAATTCATTCTTCCCCCAGAGATTCCAAAGACTAGACAGAATGGACGGGGAGCTGGGAGAAGTTTCCATTTGTGCACCAAGCCAAGACTTGTTTGTTTATGCTCCATGCGGAGAGCTGGTACTAAAATTGGACCCCCGAATGGAACAATCTCCATAGGGCTGGTTGGCAACTAATTATTACAGGAAAAAAACAAGTCACGAGTAATGAGGCTTCCTGTTTGCTTCCCCATACAAGATCTGGAATAACCTCACTTAGTGAAAACACAGGTTTGAAGCCAAAAAAGTATGTCACAGCTAATACTGACTTTCATTACAAAAAAAAAAAACTCATTAACCGCCGTTTAGGAGAATGACAAACATCATCAGTGTCACAGTGTGACTTCCAACTTGTCGACTTTGGATCTGTGCAAAAATCTTGCATTTGGTTTGGTTGCCTGCATTAAACAAACAAGCCCATGAAGGGTGGCTGGACCAAACATGCACAGTCTGGAAAATTCCATACTTCAAAACAAAACGTATGAGCTGGAAGTGGGTAGCAGCTGCAGACAGCATAGCAGATAAGGAAATGATAACCAAAAGTCAGGAAGACACCTTCAACCAAAAGTGCTTCAGCGAAAATCTTAACCACATGGTTTTGAAAAAAAAAATAAATGTAGATAAATGGCTGGAAGAAAGGTTAAACTAATGCTTCATTCCAAAAAAGATAAATTGACTTAAAATAAATTAATGAATTAACAAAAAAATAGTCCACCAACTACAAACATTTTTGTCCAAGAGGATTGCAGCCAAAGTGACCGAAAGATGATACTATTTCATTTCTAAAACGGCAAAACAAAAGTATTTACTCACAACCAACCAAACTGGTCCTGTTTGGATTTGAAGATGCATTTGAAAAAGGCATCTGGAGGAAACCTAGGATCTCTGTCTATTTCTGCACCCTTTAGGTAGCCTGTTATGCTTCCCTGCTTCTCTGATAACACACAGGAAGCATCTCCTCCAAGCATTCACTGTAAGCAACTGGAGTTCTCAATAGTTGAGTAACTATACTGAGGATTATCCAGTAAAGAAACTAAATTCCTTTTTGCAGTTTGGCAAAAGTTAGCACGCTGCCATCCCAGATAACTTAGCATGATGGTTTCTCGACCACTGCCCTGTTATGGCCACATATGGCTTTGTAGCCTCATTGTGGATCCGGGGTGGGGGGGGGGAGCAAAAACAACCAAGTAGGGATTCATTTCAGTCTTGCGTTGAGCTACCTAACAACAGTAGAATATTTTGGATGCAAGCCCACTAAGCATAGATAAATACGTAGGGGAAAAGCAGCCTGTCTGTGCTCTTTTTTGGGACAACCTTTCAAGTCTTAACATGCAGAAACTGAAAGAAAAATGAGTACAGCTTAAAGTTGCAACAAGTTCTGCATCCTAGGGGTAAATTGAAGAATCTGGGCAGGTGTTGGGGAGGATGTCTAATAGAGCGTTTCCACTGGTATACAGGAACCAACCCGTATCCGAGCCGTACCACGAAGAGAGACTAGTTACAGCACAGTTCCAGCTCGCTTCGGTTTTCTACTGCATCTGGGGCGGTTCGGTAAAGGCATTGCCGAGTTTGGACAGCGACAGTGACGTAAATCCGAAGGGATGCTTATTTACTGTTCACATGGTATACATCATGATTTATTATCTGCTATTATTATTATTTTTATTTACTTTGTGCTAATTTCCACTGGCACATCCCTGAGAATCGGCAGTAAGTAACGCTAGCAGAATTATCGTAAATTTTGTGTAAATTTGCATTACAAATCCATTCCGTTCAGCTGTTCTATAGTAATTTTCAAGTATGAGGTTGGTAAATAATATATAGAATATACGCCTTTTACTTCAGATAATACATATGCAGATCACTGGTATCTCTGTGCATTTCGACCAATCAGATGGTGGTGACACAACCAGCTCGGTTTGGTCATGCTTTCCGTCCTGCTAGTAAGCAGGGCTGTGTCTGTGTGGGTACGGCTTGTATATTTTGTAATGGAAAAGCGCCAGTTCGTGGAACAGGTCAGGTATTGCTTGGTTCTTTGGGGCAGTGGAAAAGCGCATAAGTGTGATCAGTCAAAGAGTTTTAGCTGGTTTGTCTGCATGAGAAAAATCGAGTCAATTAGGTGGAAGTGGCTATGATCAATATCCATGTTTGGCGGCTTTTCTCTTGTAAATATGCGGTCATATTACAGCACTATCCCCAGCAAAACCAGTGAATAAAAGACTACCTGTCAAATAACGATAAATATTTCAGATTTAGTGCTGCTTATGTCTTCATGATGAACGTATTAATATTAGTAAATAAAATCCACAGTGTCTTTGATTACTGGGCAGAATTCCATTCCCTGTAACAGTACATTACAAAGAAGCCAATTTGCATTTGTGCTGTCTAGAGTTCTACTGCTTGTGTCATTTAATTCAAATTCATTAGAGTAATTATCACATTCATCTCCTGGTTTTACTCAGACTAGGACAAGTTTACACTTATGCACTGACTTCGTATTTGGGGAAAAAATGTCAAAAAGAAAAACACAGCACTTAACACTTTTCCTGTGTCTGGAACTGTGAGTCTCCTGATAGGTTAATTTTAAGTCAGCTGGCAATTATGGGGGACAAAAATATTTTCTTAGGGAGGAGTCCACTGATTGTTAAAGGTGACATGGGCGTGAAATCACTGTAGACAATCATAAATCCTCTCACAATCCAAGTTTTCATACTTTATAGTCTTATTAGCAAGTAACTAAATGCCAGCAGAGGGATGTACTTTAAGCGTCGGCCAAATCCTGCACATTCATCATCTGATTTTCCCGCAGCTTCTACGCGGGAAGCTTGCAGTTACTGCAATACTTTTAACTAAAGTACTTACATAATGGAACTGTGTTAATTAATGAACAGAGCACACAAATTGAAAAAAAAATACAGTTTTTTCAACTTCCAAGTTATAGTACTTCGTTAGAAAGAAGAGAAAGCAAGATTAATTACACGACATAATGAGTGAACAGCTCAGTCAAAACCTGGTCAATCAGCTACCAAGGAAGACACCAGTGTAATGGCTGGTATTGATGCTGGTCATTGTGGGAAAGCCTGGCTGTGTCAGCTAACAGAACTACGAGAACCCAGGAGTTCAGAACATGTCCGAAGCTTTTATTTTGAGGTTTCCTTTCTGGGAGTGGATGACATGAAGAAATAAAAAAATAAAAATAACCCTATCTTGGAAGAGAACGCTAACAGCTCAGAGCACAGATGTGACATAAGGGAGGCTTTGAGCCAAAACAAAAGCATATGGGGCCAAACTGACAGGCAGGAAAAGCACAAATTAACAATGGCAGAGACGGCCAGAGAGCCCCTCCCCTCTTCATACTCATACATTAATTGGAAGAGAACTGAATAGTTAAAAACACAGATTTTACATGCGCTGTTAAACTCCTTGTAAAGAAAATCACATGGGAACACAGTTACCTATGCAATGAACTTAAGGCTCTTTGCACTTTGTTTTTATAAATCATGTTCTGTTTTTCAATAGGACCAAGACCACGCAAAACTTGGGATCACTAGCATGGCCACAGTGTTCTCAGTAAGATTTAGTTTTTACTATTGTAAGTCCCAATTACATTAGACAAGGAGTCTAAGGTTACCGTCCGCAACCTTAACAGCAGACAATACATGACCTTCTCGACCCAAAGCTGCAAGATGAAGATGTGAACTGGACGAGTGTGTAAACTTTGACTTTTTGTTTGGGCTGGAGAATCGGTGATTGCCTAGTAACACAATGTACACCATGACAAATAAAAAACAGCACCAAAAACACAGTATCCGCAATGAATTAATCACAGTATGTCGGTTTGGCTCCCCAAAGATTCTACACAACCAACCAGAAAACAAAACACTGCTCTCCGATGAAAATCAAACAAACCATTTCAAATCGTCCCTGTAGTTGCATTGCTTAAAAGCAGGTCACAATTGTGCGGCATCATGGTAACTTAAAAAAAAAGAAAATCTGGTACCACTTTACAATAAGGCCCCTTTTGCCACTTATGAATGGTAGTAACTCATTAATAAAACGAAAACTGTGTTATAACTTGTTTAAAATGGTCTGTTCAGTCAAACAACGTAGGCTGTTATGATCCAATGGGTGTGATATCGCCTGCGACGTCACGCCTGCGACGTCTCGCATGTGACGTCACGCACGCGACGTAGCGCCTGTGACGTCACGCACGCGACGTAGCAGGAAGCAGGTGAGACGATTCAGTTTGGAGGTGCACATAAGAAGCTGCGTTGTGTGTTTGATTGCTTCGCCGTTCTGGGAGATTGTGCGGAAGAACAACATCAAAGACTGGAGAGGAGGCCGGTAAGAAGAGGAATTTATTTTATATTGAGGTTTACTGTTGCTGCCGGTGAAATCTGCTGTTATGGCCGATAACTGCTGTAACTATGGTGGTTGTAGCGTTTCTCTTAAGGTATAAGTTGATGAGTGGCAGTGTTTTGGGTTTAGTCTGGTGTAATTGTTGGGACTTTTGCTCCGGTTTAAATATGAGAGGACGGTGGTTGAGCTGTAGGATAAAAAAAAGCAGGTGTGTTGTTAACGGCGAGATGCATACAGAAATTTAAGACGAGTTGAAGGTGTTTTATGTGTTGGGTGGAAGGTATTTATTGTGTAATATAAATATGTATATCAATATCTTCCTACCAAGATGTTGTTTTAGAAGGTGTCTAACTTTATTAAAATGAAATAACTTATTGATTATGTAATGTTAATAATAGTCACTGCATCATATTTATCGCTTTCTATATTTATATAGTCACAGTTTTTCATTTTTCATTCCATCTACCAATAAACTGTGAAAGGGATTTTATTGTTGCTACTTTTCTTGCGTTTCAAACTGCCTTTCCAAAGTGATGGGTGTGGGGTGCAGTGACATTCCAGACTGATGGGCCATTGACAGTATGCAAACTACTACAGGTGTGAGGACACCTATCTCATCAATATTCATTGTGAAGACCACTGACTTTGAGAAAAAGTGTCACTCTAAAGTGCTAACACTTTAGTAATCAAACCACATAAAATTTCAGAATGTCACTTTCACCTATGTGTAGCCAACCCCTGTGTCTATAAGCTTCAGAGCTCAAAAGTCTTACCTAGAAATGTCGATAATGTGATTTTTTTACAATTTCTCAGCATGTCTGAAAATAGGTTTTTGAAAAGTATATGTTTAAAGTTGATTTTAACAAAAAATAGAATAATAACATTCTAAGAGGTCTCAGATTATTGGTGCTGAGTTTGTGCTGAATAAAAGCAAATGTATCACTTTGGGATAAATGTTTTTTGGATAGGTGAAATATTAGATGTGAAATATTTTGAAATGTCAAAGCATGTCAGACTACCCCGAAAGTGGAAAAGAAGCCTCAGACCCCAGGGGGTTAATATTTGTATTTGTACGTGCATTTGCATATTAATTTGTCCATCTGTTATGCTCATATGTATGTAATAGTTTGGGGTTTGTTTCTTTTCTTGTTTGTTTAAAGGTTTTCTACCTGACTATTTTATCCGGTGGCAACATTGGTTACCTTGCTGAGATCCAAATAAAAGGAAATAAGGATAAAAGAAATAGCGGGTTTTGCCTTGTCTGTCGAGTGGAATCCAGTTATACCTCCAAGTGGATGTTAGTCCTTTCAAGTTGGGGAAATTGCACAGAAGAAGAAGGGATAACTTGACATTGTCTATTAATAATTTACAAAGTGTTACAACCTAATTAATAACCAGATTATAAACCATTCATAAACACTTTATATGGGTAGCCTTATTGTATAGTGGCCCTACTATTACCTGGTAAGTACATTTAGCATTGGAAGGGAAAGAGCTTACATTTTTGTTTGTACTTTGCGGCCTGCTGGACGCACCCCCTCTCTGGCATGTCTGACATGCATCAGGGCTTTCCGCCGCATTGCTGTATTTTACGCTAGCTGCAATGCTACGCCTGTTCTCCTGTGTCGGCACACCACGCGTGGAAAGCTTGATGGAGCCCACCAACGGCAGGAAGCGCGTCTCGGGCCGGCGTGTCAGGAATTGTGATGTGGAGAGCGTCCTGCCCATTCGGACGCGGAGTTTCTCATTGTTCTGAGCTTTCTGGTGAGGGAAACACATCGCTGGCTCACATATAGAGTTTCAGCTGCATCCATCTCCTGTCGAGCCGCCAGAGAACACAAAGAAGCTTCCTTACCAAAGTAATGGACGTATGTTTAGAAGGGAAGAGGACTCCTGAACTATTAAGCAGTGAACATAAAGCAGGCATACAGAGGAAGGAATCGGATTTCAGTTGTGAAGAGGGTCCAGGTAGGATCTATAAAGGCTTTGGCAGGAAAAAGTGAATCAGAAACATATCAGTCACAGAGGCTCGGCAAGTGCCCCGTCAGAGGATTTAAGTAATTTGTGGCACTAAAACGTAACACATTTTACCCACCGACAAAGCTTCTTTCATCTGTCAGCAAAGAACTGAACTTGACTGAGTATCACGAGCACAAAAATCACATCACAGAATCCCTTTACCTGCTATGCTCTTCAGAAGGAGAGCAGGCTGTGCTCTCTTGGCTAAGTGTAAATTAAAAGCATGGTTCAGCCAGGGTACCAATGCATTTGGTCCAAAAGAAAAGAAAAAAGTCTTAGGAAAGACAATATTAAGGAAAAATGTATATCAGAGCTGTGAGTTGTTGCTGCACAGGACACACTGGTATACTTCAACTTTCATCTTTGAAAATGTTTTAACTCAGTCCTTTCAGAGTATCTATTACTTTTCCTCTATAAATATACCAGCTACCATGGTTATGCAAACTTGACTTGACTTGAAGTCTCCAACTGGGGAGCACAGAACACAGTCTTGCAGTACACAGGCATCACGGGGGGTTTCTGACAACTATCTTGCCCCGAATCTCCCTTTGCATGTTAGCAAAGTGTTGGGAGAGGTGGGGGTTCTGGGCTGGAATTCCACAATACCAGAGAGAATGGAAACCCCACAATGCCTGACAGCAGCAAATTCCACACAGTCGTGCTTCTCTTGGGGGGGGGGGACTCAAGTTTTTTTTGGTCTAATGGGAAAAGAAGAAAAAATTAAGAAAGTAAGAGAACAGAAAGGATTTCCAGAATAATTTGATTTTGCTCGTCTCCCCCAGGTCTGGTTTCTTGGTCACAAATCAGATCTCACTGTCCACTCCCATTTAAATATCTGGCCTGAGGATATGACTGACAATCCGGACCTGAGACAATAGCCACACTCTCAATCCTAACACCCCAAGCTACCACCCTTGCCTCAAGCAAAAGAGGAGGCAGGGAAATGTAACTTCCGCCCATTAAGATTTAGAACTCTGATTCACCCCAAGTTCAAACAAGCTTGGCAAAAACCTTAGTGCAATTCAGGCAAGGCATTTTCAAATGATTCTTACAATGGGTGCCATCCACCTGGCGACTCACCAGAAAGTTAAACCTCAATGTCTCTCCTCAACATGAACGAGACACTTGACGTAATGTTATTTATTTCTTATGAAAGTTGCAATATTTTCTTTCACCGAAGTGATAAAGGCTGAGTCAAGCCAAAAACAAGACTCAAACTACAGGAGTCATTGGGTGGTGTGACCGGTCTGAAACAATTTGTAGGGTAAAGCTAAAGAGCAAGAAGAAACGCTAAACGCAGACATGAGGAGCTGTATCAAAAGCAGTAGCCAAAATAAAAAAATGGCAGAGTGAATGCAATCACTTCTCCAGCTACGGAAATCCCACAGCGGGGACAGTAAAGTGAGCCATTATAAAAGGGAGTATTAGTTATGTATAAAACAGAGTCCCTTGAGAAAACAGCTGAAAAATGTATGAGGATGGAAAAGGGACAAATGCTTACCGGTTACCAGTGTAAAACACTGATTTAATTCTAAGCATGCGGGGAAAAATTTGCCTTTCAGATGGGGAAAAGCTCCATAAAATAAAACAACAGCATCAACAACAGCAGTTGACTTCAAGGCTGTACCATTGCCAAAGGGCCGTTTTTGCAAAACAATGGTCATATTCCAAAAATCAAAGACTTTAAAACGAATTGAGAAACAAGTGAACTTGGAGCAACAACACTGAAAGAGAAGCGAGAGAGACAAAAGGAACCACCCCCCCAACCATGACACCAAGGTCAACACTAGCTGAGTTTCAGAGGGGTCCGCACCAATTAGAAACAAGCACTTATGCCCCAAAGGCAGCAAGCTAAACGCATCATCATCCAATCTATGAAAGAGGCTTCATTGTGTGTTTGTATGTGGCAGTGGTGGTAGGGGGGCTGGAGAGAGGATGGTGGGATATTTCAGTTTAGTGTTAAAGGCATGGGATGGCATTGGCTGGGCGGGGAAGGTCTAGCTTCACTTCTGTGCGAAGAAATTTCTACGTCAGACCGTGAGGGTTGCTGGGCATTTGGGATCAGGGGGTAAGCAGGCAGACAGGCTGCCTCGTGGGGGCCCGGAGCACACGGACTGGTGCGGCAGAAAGCCGAACACTTGTGCCGTGCTTTGGCCAACTCGCAGTGGATGAAAGGGCTGTGGGCTAGACTGCCAAGACGTGGCCGCCCATTTTGGAGGTGGAAAAAGCTCCATTTGCACACATGCAGAAAGGTAACTTGCAACACTGGTGTCAAAAACACTTGCCTGTGGAATTCCCCTTCCTTCCAGGTCAACAGAACAGCTGGAAAAAACCTCACAAGGATTAACTTCTTCTAATTGCTGGCTCCCTGAAATCGAAGTCACATTCATTCCATTTACAACAGCATTTTGATGTTTAACACAAAAGAAAAAGGGCATTTGTAAAAAGCCATCTGCCTTACATAGCCTAATTCTTATAAAGGATTTAAAAAAACGCAGACAAATAAAGAGATCTGCAAAAGGAGTATAAGCATAGCATTATGACGGTTCCAAATCATGATCCAACATGATCTTTCTTGGCTTGAGGGCAGGTTGCTTGTTTCAAGCCACGAGTATGAAATGATTTTCAAGACCAAGGGCTACATTCTGCAGATGTCATCTGAATACCATCCAGTGCCAGATGAATGTATAAAAAGGAGAAATGAACATGTATGAAATGGGGGAAAAAAATGCACTATTTACCAGACTTGGTTCAAGGAGATTCGGTGCCACCACTTAGAATGGGTTCCAGACAGTGCTGAGGTTCTATATGCTTGTTCAAATGATGAATCAAGATAAACACACCAAACTGGTCAGGAAGGAGTCTCTTTGTGCCAGGTAGCCAATTAGTATGCAGCGCTTTTGGGGTTTACAAAATGAAAAAGAAATCCTCAGATCTCTTCATAAGAACATAAGAACATAAGAACTATACAAACGAGAGGAGGCCATTCGGCCCATCGAGCTCGCTTGGGGAGAACTTAACTAATAGCTCAGAGTTGTTAAAATCTTATCTAGCTCTGATTTAAAGGAACCCAAGGATTCAGCTTGCACTACGTTATCAGGAAGACTATTCCATACTCTGACTACACGCTGTGTAAAGAAGTGCTTCCTTAAATCCAGTTTGAAATGTTCTCCCGCTAATTTCCACCTATGGCCACGAGTTCTTGTATTTGAACTAATGCTGAAGTAACTATTCGGTTGAACAGCATCCAAACCTGTTAGAATCTTATAGACCTGGATCATGTCCCCCCTCAGTCTCCTTTGCTTGAGGCTGAACAGATTTAGCTCAAATAACCTTACCTCGTATGACATTCCAAGGTGCGCTAACAGGACAAGACAACTTCATGTTGAGGTTTCTCCTTACAGGCACACTTTTTAAGATCTGAGGGCAGAGGTCACAGGCCAGCCGTTGCTCTAAATTACAGGCGGCTTGGGTGGAGTGGGCTCTTGTTCAAGTCGTTAATGCACAAATGACCGGAGTTCAAAGCGCACCTTTGATTCTTCTGTATCCAATGTAAGCCTTCTGACTCAACCCATTTGTCTACCTTCAACTTACTCTTATGCGGTTAAACACAAAGGGGACAGTATCTGTCACCTCAGGCACTGTTACATAAAAGGCACTTTGGTCACGTCCCTCCATTCTCAAACACAAAGGAAAGCAACAACACAACCAAACCAACCGCCGTGCTCAATAAAAAACCCGATATGCACAAATATTAAGCAATTAAGCAAGTCCAGCCATTCCAATTATATATGTGTAGCATAAAACAGCTGACAAGATCAGCCTTATTCAGAATGACCGGAATACCCCCGGTCAGAAGCTGAAGATGTTGCCGAACAATGTGAAAAAGAGTAAGGCGCTCACATCTGTGCACATCTGTGAAGACCTCCGACCGCGCCACTTAAGGCACCGTATAGCTGTGTGTAGTAAGAGACTCAAATGGGTCATGCAGAGTACCCCCCCCAACCCCCCCAGCAAGGACATGAAGGAAAAGCAAAAGAACAGAAGAAGCTAGCGGGACAGGAGCGTCTCACCACAATGGAGCGGAGGTAATCCGAAATCAAACGCTCTGTGAGACACAGAAAGGCAACTGTTTCCTATTTGACTGGCTCCGGTAAATCTTTTGGTTATTAGGGGTTCATGCGGCCATTCCCAAAACACGACATTATATATCATAAAAGGCATTATTAAGCTGATTATCTTTTTTTAAAGAAGTATCCAGAGGAGTATAATACGGAACACAGAGCAAAGATGGAGACACTAACTTGTCCAAATAAGTCCACTTGTTGCGCCCACCCCCCCGTGTAAGGGTACTTACAGGATGGTGGTCTGCGGAGGCACGGCAGGTACAGTCTCCAGCATTAAGTGCATGCATCTGACGGTCGTGCGGAAACACAGACAGCGGCTTGGACACGACAGGGAGAGCTGCGGGCTACCAGCGACCAGTAAGACCACTAACGTTAGCGATAAAGTAAAGACTCGGCCAGTGCGCAGCGCCATCGCCGTGCTGAGAGCGCGCCGCCTGCCTGTGCTCTCGCCGGATAACCGGGGTCTGCCTTTCTAGCGCAGCGCTGAGTCCGCTGGCCCAGCAGACCGGGACAGGCAGGGGCGGGCTTACCGCGCTTGATTGACGGGACAGCGAGCCAGATGGAGGCTGCGTTCTTCAAAGCGCAAAATTACGGTGTTTTCAGTGATCGCGGCATTCTATGCCCTACTTGTGTGCGTGCGTTGCCTGTGTTATAATCAACTTATTACTCATTAACCGTCGGTCTCAGTTTTCTTTTTTCCAAATGATTATTTTTGAGAAAATGTTCTGACATAGCATAAACAGTGCGCAAACGTGGTGTAAGATTTGCTCACCATTATATTACAATTTATTTTGACCCTGACATGGTAAGATCTAATGTCCAGTCCCTTGCAGTGGCTTTTCACAATCTATGATTCCACCGTCAGCGAAAGGACAACTCATTTCTGAGAAAAGATAACTGGTTATCTTTGTTTATCCTTAAGAACACATATTTATTATCTGCATCACACTCTCAGTGAACTTTTCCAACTTTTTACAAGCTTTCTTTCCCTCCCGTAATGTACTTCTTACCTATGTTAGTATGCGTGCTGTGCTCAAATACGAAGGCTTTTGGTGCCCTCTAGTGGTAGACTACTGTACATAAAACACGCTGGTACTAATATACCAGTGGGTTAGTATACGGCTAATATACGCACTTAATTATCTCCAAAAGATTCTGTATCATGTGTCATAGTTTGTTTCCTTACTTTATGGATACCTCATTCATTTGATTCTACAAATAATTCCGGGTAGGCAGAGTAAGTAAGGAATTGTTATTGTGAGACGTTTTCCCTTTAAGCTTTAATTTTTTTCCTTAATTTTATTTAATCTTTCTTAGGACTTAACTCAAGAACAGTTACATTTCAACCCTGATTAATGTTTTCTTCAGTGTTAGCTGTAATGCACAGCATTCATAGTAAACTCCCATGACCAGCAACAAATTTAATAGAACCCAACAAGACAGTAACAGACATGTGGCAACACAATTTTTCTTTATTCAGAGTAAGATGTGTCAACATCCAGCATGACAAAAATTGTACAAAGTTCACAATTTAAAAATGAAATATCACAGCAACTTGTGATCTCACACATTTATAGCAAAATTAAAATGTCAACAAATCCATGCTGTGCAGTACAAAAATAAATTAAACTTCAGTTCCACAGAGAGCACAATAGTTTATACAAAATCCTGTTTTCATTAATGATTACTTAAATCAACTTCAAAATGAAGAAGTTAGAATAAATAAACTCTGATGAATTCACAATAATTTATATGAAAATTCAGTCTAATATGTGACACCTTTTGTGTTCCGTATGTAAATAGTCACAGATAGTTAACTTTTTTTAAAATTTGATATTATGTACCAACAGTAGATGAGCAGCAAGTTTGTGCTTAAATTCCCTTTCCATTGTACTGATAACGATAATTAATTCAAAAACTGATACTAGCTATTACTCTACTGAAAGCATTACTTTACTGGCAAAAAGCTGCAGACACGATGCTGTGGAAAAAAGGCTAATGCCATCATGGAGGAATGGGACCCTATAAGGTGGCAGAAAGTACAATACGTGAGATCTGGTGAACGACAAGCACCTTTGCGTTAGCTCGCAAAAAGGCAATTCTGAACATGGTAGCTACAACTAATAGCACAACAGAAAGTGGGGGCCACACAGACATGATTCTGCATTACCCCAGAGTTTACTACAGAGTTCATTTCCCAGCCATAGATTTTGTTAGGGAAACTGGAGTCTTTTTTTTCCTTTTTTAAATCTTTTTTCCCATTATTTACCATTTAATGATTTTGTACAGTGATTAGATATAAAGTGCTGCTGGGCTGATTTCTTCTTGTTCATAATACAAACCAAAATGAAGTAAAACAATGGTTTATAGTTCATATTATTACTGGTACCATTATTATTATTATTATTATTATTATTTTCATAATATTTCAATTCAAAATCCCTGTAGTATCCATCAGTGATTCTTCTTGATTACCTACAGTGTCTCCTACTGTTCCAATCGTGTGCCAAGCGGACACCTGGAAATCGCACACCCCCACACGTTAGGATATATCTATTGGACAAGTGCAAATATTCTTCTGGCACATATTTGGGGACAGTGACCCTGTTAGTCCCGCTTTCATAAACTATAGCTATATATATTTTTTTTCTTTACAAAACCCCTTTTCCTCATTTTAGGCTCTCACGTACTGCTTTAGTTTCTGTAAAAACATCAAAACATGGAAACGAAGGTGATCCTGTGCAAAATTACATAAAGGAAATCAAATCATAAAGGTTCTTTCATTTAACTCAATGTCCACGTCTCATTTTTTTAAATGTTTTTTGTATTAAAAGATTTATATAAAAATTAATATTTTACATATAGTAAAAAGATTCATTAGTTTTCCACTATGCTTATAAATAAGAAATTGCATATACCCAAACTGTTTATGTAGATTGCATCCCACATCTATAAATATGTGATTTAGTCTTTATATATTGCTGAAACATTGTCCGATTCTAGCTACTGAAGTTTCAAGATTGAAAAGAACTGATTCTAATGTCAGCATGACACCTAGATTTTTCTATTGCCATTGAACATCACATAGTTGTTGACTGAATGACGATGGGAATCTAACAACACAGAATGTTAAAAGTGTTTTTTTTTTTTTCCTTTTTTTTTTGTTTTAAACATCAGAAAATAGTCCTTTCTAGATTCTGGGATTGCCACCATTAAGTTTCCGTGTCATGATGTTTACAATAAAACTGTAACATTCATACATCTAGTCAGGTACTTTTCATATACATCGCCTACCATCTTTAAATGCCCCCACCTGCCACTACCAACCATTTTAAACAAAAGACAAAGATTTTTCAAGCATTGTTAAAAAATAAAGCAATTTACAACCAAGTCTCGCTATTTGACAATCTGCGCACAAAACATCTTTTTAAAATCTCATAAAATCATCCAAGGAAAAAAGATTGTTAAAAACTGGTCTCCAACTTCAACTTGTCTCCTGTCTGTTTTCCTTCACCTGCCCCCCATCTTAGTTCGAGTCTAAAATGCTTCAAAGCATTAAGAAGAATCTGTCATATTTCTCGGCCTACTGTTCAGATATATACACTAAAAATGTGCATCCAGTAGCAGCTATAAAGATTACATCGCACTAGGTCAGCTCATATGAAAACGTACAAAATGTGAATGTTTTCAAAAACTAGTCTGCTGTTAACTATTTTTTTTAAAACAAGACAAAAAAAATCATTATGAAGTTTTGTAAGCATAACACTTTTGTATTTTTAAAGAACAGAAATGAACTTTTAATACTGTCTGATAAATTACAGCAGCAAACCACGAGGCATTGCCCTTGTTTAATCGTTAGTGTTTTCTCTTTTGTGTGTCTGTCGTTTGCTTTCGACGGAGGAGTGGTTTCGCCACAGATGCCGTGGCTACACCTGGATTCCCTGCACTGCTTGTTTTATGTTCTCCAGCAGCGCCTTGTTCTCCGGACTCTGGTACTGATCCTGGTTCGTATACATGTCTGTCAACGTGGTCACGTAAGCGTCAAAGTTTTGCTCATTTATCGGCTCCTGTGAAACATTTCAGAAGAGCAGAATTAAGCCAGGTCACAGGGCAGCAGGTCAGACAAGAAACACCATGAGATTCACTTATTTCAATCTTTAAGCCACTACATATTTTATCTGTGAATTTTATTTTTGAAAAATTAAGCAACAAAATGAACCTAACATGCATTCAACACGGCCTAGCTTCATGAGTATTACTGACCAGTTGGTGCGTGTTCTTTTATTATTTTTTTTTGGACAAACACAGGATAATGTTAGACTCATATTTCTAGCAGGGAGAGCACTACAAGGGTGGGAGACTTTGAAGGGTGGTCCACGCAGAGAGATGTCATGCAATGAGGTCCACATTGAGGAGAAAATGACTACACAGTTGTCATGGCAACACACAGTGGTCATGCTATTTATGTAACTTCGCAAGCCAAACTTTTTTTTAATCAGGAAGCACCACAATGGTTTTGAGGTGGGGAAACGGCTATAAAGGTTGCTTTTTGCCAATGATCGCATCAGGTCCCTGGTGCTGTTTGACAGTATTATGTGTATTCATGCCTGTTTTGACTAATAACTCTCCCTGTAGCTTTTACACTATGTATACTATTACTCTGTATTAGCATTTAGCAAAAAGACATCTGTATCATAGAAAACAAGTTTTGCACTATAAATTCGGCAGAAACCAATTAGTTGAAGAGACACATCCAAAAAGAAAGCCGAAATGCATAATATGTGAACTATATGCATTTGAACATCGCCAGGCAGGGGTTCGGACAGAAGATTGGCCCAGCAAATGCACACTGTCTCTTTAAAACAAGCTTTTTCCATTCGGGTAGATGGGGAGAAGGTGAAGCAGCTCATTCAGGGAGAGATGGAGACTGTGTGGCATGATGTGATGATTGGGAAAAAGAAACCTTCGCAACGTTAAAAGAAACCGGAGGAGTCGATGAATACCCCGCTCGCCCCCCCCACCGTTTCATGCCCGCTACCTCACACACACAGATACACACATGTGCATGCTGCATGGATGGCAAATGCAAAAACTAAACAGCGATGAGAAAACTACAGCCTTGGGTTCAGTGAGCCGCTGAGTTACTCTTAGAGAGACACGACTCTATGGGCCCTAAATAAAATCATACGTTTGCAAGTGCTTGGTCACTTTGCCAGGACCGTCCACCTTAATAATCTGACACTCAAACAGATACACAAATACGCCCCAAAAGAAATTAACATGGCAAAAAAGCAATTTAACAGCAATTCCGTTATACAATACATATATATTTTAAACAATAAGATTTAAAGTTGGAAACAAAAGGATAATCAGACTATGAAAATTATTGTCTCTTACTCTCTGATGCAACTGTAAACAGCTGTTATTTCTAAGGGAAGCCTCTTTGTGTGGCGATGGTTTCTACGGGAAAGGTGTAAACAAAGATCTATTAGCCTGATGTCCAAAAGGTCCTTTCTTCACATCTCAATGGAAGGGGGGTAGTCAGCCTCTAGGATGGGGTTGGGGGGGGGGGGATCAGGAAGGGAGGGGCCCTTATCGTAATGCAGAGTACCAAGAGCATCTACCAAAATAAACAAACAAATGAACACATAAGGTGAGAAATCAAACGAATCTGTAAAGAAATACATGACGAAAGACATAAACAAGCAAACGAAGGAAAACCCCCCAAAGTGAGTCACTGCAATGGCTCCTGTGACTGGATCCAGCTCACAGAACAGTCAGGATCACCAGGATTGCCTTTTTCCAGAATGCACTCTCCTGATGTTTACTGAACAAACAGACCAACTGAAATGAAACCTAAGGACTCGGATTCTTCTGGGATGGGCGGGGGGGTGGGTACAATTTGTCAGGCAGACAGTATATCTGAGGTGCATGTATTTTAAGATGGGCTTAAACTGCATCCCTAAGGGGCGTTTCAGCAGATACACAGCTTGGATGGTATTAGTCTACATGCGCTATATGATGAACTGAACATGGGGCAATGCCAGAGGGACAGTACATGATAAATTTTGTTAGTCCTTCCTAATTTTAGAGCAGGAATCAAATTTACCCTATTAGGCCATAATTATTTAATTATGCACACCAAAACCACAGCAGAGTGGTTAAGATTGTGGTTGGGTACAATTCCCTGTGACGCTTGGGGCTTAGACCGGTTTATTAATTTATATTGCTGCGCCACATGGTGCCGTCGGGAACAGCTGGTGCCTAACATCAGGGGTGTTCAACTATGACCTGCTAGCACCTGTTTACGCAATGCCTAGGGGACCAGGCTGGTGTGTCGCCGTGGAGCGGGGCCGGACTGGGCAACGATACTGTCGAGAAGATGCAGCACTTAACCCACACTAAGAAAGGCCATGCTTGAGATACCAAGGTCACATGGGGCTTAACTTCACTTCAACACCTCAAAAAACTACCAGCACACCCCCCATCACCGTGGGTTTCTGGCAATATCCGAATGATGCATTAACACGATGTTCAATTTCGATGTTCGACTTGTCTCCCTTAAGAGCGCAGGCTTTGCACGGTGCGCCGCTTGCCGTTGTCCCTCTGCACATTGATCTTGTGTTCAGTTGCTATAAGTTACTGAACAGTTTGTGGATGAAACTGGTTCCCATCATTTTTCATTGGACCTGTCATGTTAGTTTACCTCTATTTTCTTTGTTTCTAGATCTTTCGAAACATAAGGAAAAAATTAAAATGAATGCTTATGGAAAAAAGCTGTTTTTTTTTGTCATGCCTTCAAAATACTGTTGTTACATATAGACTTGCAATTACAAAACATAACATAACATTGCATATGCTATGAGAATCTATGAAAACTCCACAGAAAAGTCCAATTTTGTTTTTAATTTGTTGTTACTAGACGCCATTCATCAAAAAAAAGTAAGTTTCAGCATACTGGAGACCTACACACAGAGATATGTAATAGTGAAAAGAGGACAGAGATAACTGATGTCCATAATCGAGAAAGGGGGTGATACGTTTTAGTACTGTTGTGGTCCTTTATATAATATGCCAGACATGCACTTTTAATTGGTTGCTGTCCAAGGGCAAACACATGACTGTTATCACCAACAGGAAGTGGTGGTGGAACTGTCCAGATGGTGCTCCGAAACATATCAAAGCAGGCAATGGATTGGTTGACAGGTCTTTTGTTGTATGGGCAGTATATTACTCTCGGGGATGATTAGGTGCCAGTGCCGGGAGGGTAGGTGCCCATTACTCTTTAGAAATGGACATGTGGCTGCTGATTCTTAAGAGCAGAAATATGTGGAAGCAGGAAGCATTACCTCATTTCTTGTGGGGAAGGCAATATTCACCAAATCTGTATCCCAACCCATCCTCCACCAAAAGCCCCAACTGTACCCTCCCCTACTGGAAAGGTAGCACCAAAAACAATCCACCCCCCACCCGCTGGCTTCCAGAAATAGTACCATCCAAGACTGAAATCCGCATATATTGGTCTGTCATCTTTTCCGTAAAACCGTTCTCTGTGTGTAGAAATGAATTGATAATAATTTGAAAGAGGATCACAGTGGTCATTTTCAATGTCCCCCTCAGGCTTTGCATAAAAGATAATTTGGCTAGATTATACCTGCCCCCCACCCCCAAAATACACATTTTACTACTTGAAAGAGTATTTGTAAACTCAGTTTTTACTGGTAATAATTTAGCATGCAACAGTGCTAACCCTTGGCCCCCCATAATCACAAAGCCACGTGCCATGTTCTGTTACGTTCCATAACTTGCCCAGGTTCCGCTCTTTTTGGCCCTTACCATATGTGGCAGCTGGATATTAGCTAAACTGTTTATCAGTGACTGGCTGAGGGTTGCCAGCTCATGCAGGAGAGACTCATTTTGCTGTTCAATCACCTTGTTTTCTTCCTCTATTGACTTCAGATTAGACTCCATTGTGGTAATCTAGAAAGGGGGGAGAGAACAGGAGAGATCCACAGACCTCCGTCAGGTGGCACAAGACAAGACCATGCCCCCCAAGTAGTGTGCCTTGGGAGTAACAAGGTGGGCGGAACCTGGGGCTAATGACTGACAAGCACAGCCCACAGGATTTCAAAGCCTCACATCTCCCATCACTTGCCTTGAAATACATTTTACATATAAAGAAAATACATAAGCAAGGATTTTAATGGAAAAAAGAACAAACTGAAACAGTATTTTCAACCAATGTAACTACTAATTGTCATAATTCAGAACTGCTGTTTGTGAAAGACCTTTTTCAGCCAGAGCCTTAATTAATGAATCCTAGGTCTCTGAAAGGCCTGTTTACTTCTTTCATTTGCAGGCAACGCCATTTCAAACTGCAATCAGTGTTTAATTTAGCACAGAGCGAGTTTTTTTTCCCTCTCTCCTCTCCACTCTCTGAACTACATGTGCGAAAATGCATGAAACGAGGTCGCAGCCGAATACGCGATCACGCCCCCTCATCTCCTGCTTTTCATTTTTGCCGTGACAGCGTTCCGGCGCCGTCCCCGATGCGGAAGCACACCGAGGAAGCCCCCGTCGAGCCAGATCTGAAGCCCCCATTCCTGCTTCCGGGCGTCTTTTGAACGCTTCGAGTGACGGCTCGGCCTGCTTCTCGCCGCGAGCGTCCGCGCGCCTTCCCCAGCGGGACTCCCTAGGAGCGCGCTGTATTATAATTAGGTCTGTCGCATTTCCCCGCCTGAAACACCATGTTACCTGAGCTCGCTCCTCTCCTGAATAATCAGCAGCCTTTTTTAAAAGGTTTATTCATAAAATAAGTCATTTTCGGGGAGAGTTTCAAACTTTTCACAGAAAGGCGACAGAGTCTTTGGAAGGAGAATTTAAACTCATCCAGCCAGGCTGTCTGGGCAAGAAGACACTGTTTACATCAATTGTTTTGAATTCAAAAGCCCCTCCGTCCACCTTAAAATACGGAATCAGTCGAAAGTCGGCGCCATAAAACTGCACATGTGATGTCTAAGGGTTATAAGAGCCATGGACACTGAACCAGAAGCCAAGAACATCAGATGACCTTCTGAACAGTACTGTACAGGCACTGTTAGCGTAATACACTTGATATTCCTGTCAATAAGGGTGATCACACCCAATTGTCTGAAATCTCTGGGATTTTGTTTATTCATGCTGACATTTACCATCTGGTCAGAACACTTTCTATGTACATGATTGTGTTGCTTAGACGCCGCTCTTCACACCCTTTCCCCAGCGTCCTCTCTTTCAAAAGCCAAAATATGGTCACCCTATGCCAGTCAAGGTTGTATATTTATTATTATCAACCTGCAATTACACACACACACACACACACACACGTCTTACCTGTGTTCTAAGTTTAATCATATCTGCTTCCACTTGTGAATTAGATTCATTTAAATCTTTGATTTCTTCGTCCAACTGTTTAATTTCTTCATCATTTTCTATACCTGAAAAAAAAGCATGCATGAAACAGGCCCAATTTTGCCAGCAAGGAGTTTGTTTACGTGTGTCTTAGCCGCGTGAAAGCTGCATACTACTGATGGATGCACGGGTATTATGTCGCCATGGTTACCGAACTGTCTGAATAATTCGCTGTCGCTTGGTGTTTGGCATTCAGCACCGGCGGCTTCCTGGGAACAGGAAGTGACTCTCTGGCATGTGCCCCCCTACCCCCCCCCACCCACACACACACACACACACACACACACACACACACACACACATACACCTTGATTTTATTTCATGTACTCGCACACAGACACACCTTTAGATACACACAGCCTTAAATGACAAAATGGACGGATTAAGTATAATGTGGGGATTATGATAAAAAAATATTGACAGAAGCGGCCGACTGTAAAAGCATATAACTGTATTTTGTTCATTTAACAGCCTGGTTGCTCAGTGCACCTGTACTTTTGCCCCTTCAGGGTGTGACTGGTAGGATTTTGCATGCATTTTTATGCAGGCAGCTTGAAATAGTCACACACAGGCACACCCGCGCACACAGACGGCCGTGAGCCCGATGGGGTTAAAGTCACTTGGGAGATACGAGCTGTTAAAAGTCGCAGCAGGTCAGGTGCACAGACCGCCGTAAGCAGTGATTATCCCCCTGCTTTTCTGCGTGATTGAGAGGCGCTGATTGCCAGGCAATCATCACCTCTTTGTCTCTGCCTGAAGCCAGCGCAGCTGAGCGCAGGCCATGCATATTTATGAACGGCGTCTGCTGCAGGCGGGCGGGCGGTGTGGGGAGGCGGCAGGGCAAGGTGGAGTGCAGTGCAGCGAGGCAGCAGGGCTAGGTAGGGTGCAGTGCAACATTGTGTGGGGGGGGAGGCAGAGGGCTAGGCGGGGTCCAGTGCAGAGGGGAACGGGGTGGCAGCAGGGCTAGGCGGGCAGTGTAGGGAGGCGGCAGGGCAAGGTGGAGTGCAGTACAGCGTGGTGCAGGGAGGCGGCAGTGCTAGGCGGGGTGCGTTGCAGTGGGGTGCAGGGAGGCGGCAGTGCTAGGCGGGGTGCGTTGCAGTGGGGTGCGGGGAGGCGGCAGTGCTAGGCGGGGTGCGTTTCAGTGGGGTGCGGGGAGGCCGCAGTGCTAGGCGGGGTGCGTCGCAGTGGGGTGCGGGGTGCGTCGCAGTGGGGTGCGGGGAGGCGGCAGTGCTAGGCGGGGTGCGTCGCAGTGGGGTGCGGGGAGGCGGCAGTGCTAGGCGGGGTGCGTCGCAGTGGGGTGCGGGGAGGCGGCAGTGCTAGGCGGGGTGCGTCGCAGTGGGGTGCGGGGAGGCGGCAGTGCTAGCCGGGTGCAGTGCGGTGCGGCTGGTGTGCTGTAGTGTGCCGCATTACCATTGCTGGCCCGTTGCTTTACTGTTAGCATCTCCACGCCCGACATCCTGGCCTTCTTCATGGCCGACGTCGCACGGGGGCAGCCTGACAGACTGGTGGGAGGGAGAGGGACCAATGTCACCGTCAGCATGTGTCATCCGTGCCCCAAGCACGTTGGCCTGAGTCCCGCGGCTGTGCTGCATTTGGGAAGCGTGTGGTGAATTTTCCCGGAGGTGGAAGGCACAGACCAAATGACTGACCAGACCTGTTTTCTTTACCTGACACAGTACACTGATATTTTATTTTTGTGTGTTACTTTTATTGCTCTGCTCCAGTGAGCCGGAAGAGTCCCCCCCCAACCCCAAAGACAAACAAATGAAATATAGACACACCAACTGCTCAAATAACTTCTGAATCCCTCCACCAGGCAATCCCAAATCGGGCCAGCAGGTGGTGTAGTAGTTAAGGTCATGGATTCGTAATGCAAAAGCTGCTGGTTCAAGCCTCGGTGGTGGGGGGGGGGCTACTGTGGTAATTAGGCAAGGTAATTGTAATGAACTGCTAAAGGTCAACCATCTATCTTTATAAATGATCTAATTGAAGGAATTCATCAGCTAAATAAGACAGAAGGATATAACCGTGGAAATCCTTGGATTCAGTCTCAGATGGTACTCTACTGTCACTGTGGATCAGATACTAATTGCACTGACCCACCTCCTGTGTGTAAGGAAGCTCCCGCTAACGTGTCCCGACCCGTCACAACCCGGGGTCGGGCAGGACATGCCGTCCGTCTTCCCGGACTTCCATGTGAACTGGGAGCCATTCATGTACCCGTCCTTCTGCCGTTTGGCTGCCAGGGGGCAGCCTGATGCACTTCGGTGAGATGCATACTTCCCCGTCACGTGACCCTGCCCATCGCAGCCAGGGACAGGACACCTGCAGGCCAAAAATGAACTCAGTGACCCCCCCTCCGGTTGTCTCGCACAGTGTTCCAAAAGCGTGGTGAAGGGAACCTTTTGGAGACAAAACTTACAATATGCTAAATCTGAGTCACCAGATGTGAGCAGCTAATCGCGGCTTCTGCGGCTTTGAAAAGTGTACACCCATTGACAGAAATTTCTAGATATCAAAACTTTGATTTTGACGTGGACATGTTTGACCAAAAACAGTGAACATAGTAAAGTTTCGACAACTGCTACTGAAGACCAAAGAACAGCGCCCAGTCATGGTATGGTCGACCTTAAACTATTCCTGTCCGTCCAAATGGACCAACCGCCGAGTGACGGGCCCAGTGAGAGAACGATGAGCAGATGCTGCAGCTGACATGTCGAGCGAAGAATTCCCAGCTTTCACACTCACTTCACGACATCAGCTGCGAGTTTGTTTGAAAAGAAAAACTAAAGAAAAAAAACATACTACAAACTTCTCTACTCTCCCAGGTACAAAGGCACTGCTCCTAATGTAAAAATGCTGTTTTTCTAAAATGCATACTATTGAGAGCTTAGTGCTTGATGCTGAAACTGATGTACTAGATGTGTTCGGGTAAAATCACTCGCGTCTCCAGCGTACTGCTCTCGTATGATGCAGCTGACGGGAAAGCCGGGTTACTTCCACTGTTGGCAAGATATCAGTAGAAATGAGGTTTATTGAATGATTCTTGAAAAATAAATGGTGTTCAGTGCCCGGCCTTCCTTAGAATTCATAATGCAAGGATTTTTTTCTCCAGTAACAGAATGCGGCACCGTGCAAGAGACTCCCAGTAGAATCTGGCTGGTCCAAAGGCCACAAGCTGGCCTGGCTTTGCAAGGCTGTACATGGGCTATAGAGACTGGCTTTGGATTCAAACTGCAAACACCTTTAATAATTTAGGAAATTTTATCAAACGAAAACACAATAGTCAGAGCTCATGATCAGTACTGGACTGACCCTCTAGGGGGCACTGTACCTGATGGGCTCTTGGTCCTCCTTATCCTCTTTACTGTGTGTTATTTTTATCCCACTCTTTCTCGCTCTTGGGCACCCTGATAGACTGAAGGGTGATGGGGGAGGGGGAGAAGGGGGTGGACATCGAGTTAATCAACTTGTCTATTACCAGCAGACGTTAAAGTAAAAGCCGTCTTATGAATGGACTTGTGCTGATGAATCATTCATTTGTAAAAATCTAAAGCTAATGGCTACAATTTAACATTTGCCAGACGGACCCTATTCATTTTAGCTCAAAAGATGCACAGGGGCTTCGCGTTAACTGCGCTAATGCACTTCCCGCAGACAGGCACGCCACTTGCCTCTGTGCCCCGCGTGGCTCCTTACCTTCTGTGCGAGGCGTAATTCCCGGTGATGTGTCCCGAACCATCGCACCCTGGCGTCGGACACCTGGTGAAGGGTACAACACAATCGGTGAAGGAGGCCCTGTCATATCCCTGAATGCCCTCTTCCCATTCCTTCCATCCCTGTCATAAAGTAAGCTCCTCCTGTCCAGTCTAAAGGATGTGGTCCAGATTCATGCTGAGGTTGAGAGTTCGATACTGACAGACTCCAAACAGAAACAAAGTACATTTCACGTGGCAGTGAGTACATGGGCTGCTGATAGTGATCCATGTGTGATTTCAGGTTAGGAGACATGACACATTTGGGGCTCCGGTTTATTGTTTGTCTTGGAAAAAAATCTTTTTGTTTCTGTATGTAAAAAACAAATCAATACTCTAATAATGAATCT
Source organism: Paramormyrops kingsleyae (assembly GCF_048594095.1). Lineage (NCBI taxonomy): Eukaryota > Metazoa > Chordata > Actinopteri > Osteoglossiformes > Mormyridae > Paramormyrops > Paramormyrops kingsleyae. Next base: position 17,662,596 of record NC_132810.1, read on the forward strand.
GAACTGTAGCACAAAGAATCAACTAAGATATTGTTAACAGACGATTTAACAGAGAACTTACCTGTGACATCCTAGATTATATACCAACAAAAAACTTTAAGGAAAAATAATTAAAAATATCTGACTCTCTGTTCTCAGCCCTCCCAAAACAACTGACAATATGTCTGAAAGCCAAACTAAACGAATAAAACATAACAAAACAAAAAGCAAACCATTCATTTGAGGCCTTACTTGAGCTCTTGCGAGTTGGTGGCCATCATACTTCGAATGCTTTTGTCAGCTAAAGGACAGCCAGAAAGACTGGAAAAATATACGAGGACAGGAACATTAGCGGCGCGGAGGACCGGCGGAGCGAGCCACCAAAGCACGACGACAGGCACACGCACTTACAGACACGCGTGCAGGCACACGCACGCGCACACACACACACACACACACACACAGAGAAGAGAGTGTCAACGCAAAAGCCATGGTGCGTGAGCATAGACATTGGGCCGGGAACATACGCGGTTAACGCTCTGAGTACTGGCCTTTGGATCATTAACGGCCATTAATCTCCTTAATCACTAAAGGAATGGGGCCGGTTCATAGCTGGTGTGTCGACAGATGCCCAGCAAGGTGGACTAGCTAGGATTCCCAAAGGAATGAGGTCCACATGGTACTCAGAGGGTTAACCGACAGGGTAAGACTCTCTGTGTTGTTTGACAGCATTGTCGAGGTAAGCTGAAAACAATAAATTGAAACGACTGAATCCACCATGAGAAAATGAAGTCACACCTTCTATGTGAAGCGTAATTACCGGTCACGTGACCACTTCCATCACACCCTGGTGTTGGACATCTGTCACCAAAAACATAGATTAAAAAATAAAACGGAACAGAACAAAACAAAAAACAGCCAAACAGAGTAAGTATGCTTAAGCACGTTTGAATTTTTTTTCATTGTTTCCAGTTTAGCTTCACTGTCTGCTAAAGTTTGTTTGTATTTTTTTTCCTAAGGACATCCTAGGGAGAAGCTGCAACATGAACAGGTAAAATGAGAATGATGTTTTATTACAATAAAGCATCAAAAAATAAAACGAAAAAAGCCAGAATACATTAGCTAATAACTCCGGGTCAAATGAAAGACTCTGCATTATGCTGCATATGTAAGCATGCCAGTTGTGCCAGGGGGAGACAGCGGGGTCCCTCTGAAGCAGGACAACAGAGAGGAAGAGAGAAGTCAGACGGGGTGGGGGGGTGGAGGAAGGCAAACAGCATCCCCCCCCCACGCTTACGTTATCAGGTCCTTTTTGCTTTCCTTGCAAGGGGCGTATTTGGACTTGGGGCTGGGCACTTGGACATCTCCCGGGTACTGGCGGTCCTCCAGAATGTCGTGGAAGGGATCCAGATCGTCTGCCTGTGGGGGGGTGGGGTGGGGGGGGGGCGGATGATGGAGGGAGGGTGAGGGAGTGTCGCTTGTCTCGTCACGCCCTCCACTGAAAATGGATTTCTCAGCCGGCTGAGGATTCGACTGCAGCGTCTCCCTGACAACCGCGCCAGACTTAGGCCGGGATTATGTCGAAACTCCAGCAGCGCCTGTCGACTCCGATTGATGGCAAAGCCCTTTGGGCTGGGTGCGAAAAGGGAGGAGGAGGGGGGGGGGGGCGGGCATGCAGGGAGCCAGAGGGAGATGAGCTGCCAGTCAGAGACATGAGCAGAGGGTTACCGATCCAGGCCGATGGCCAGAAAGTGGGCTGGTTTTGTCTCAGGGTGGATCCTGTATCCAGGGTCTCTAAGTTAAACCCTGCACCCCTCCTCCGACTGCTTCAGAAAACACTAAGCTGTATAAAGATATTTTGAGTCATCACAGAACGAGGCATGTGGTAAATACCAAAATAGACCAGCGAAATGGTAGAGAAGGTAGGACAGCTAAAGCTTCCACCGAGACCTCGGCCCACAGAGGGAAAAGTGTGACCTCAGGAAGCAGCAGGAGCACCACAAACGCAGAAGCACGGTCTGTTCGCAGTGTTTTCCAGACTCTGACGCTTTAAAGACGCGAGGAAGGCGCGTGTCCGACGCCGCCGCGTTCTCCGACCTCAGAGTCGGGGGTGTGCTGAAGCTCATCTTTAATCGCAAAACAAAAGGAGTCAGCTAGAGTGATGCGTCCTTGGGAGGCAGCGGGAAGGAAGGAGGCTAATTTGGGGACCAGGCTTAGCCAGTGCAGTTTATTAGTGCTGCGGAAACACGAGGCGTGTCTGCACTTTTGCCGCAGCCTTGGACGGTGATCATTTTAATGCGACAGATACTGAAGTCTGTGCAGTCTGCAAACCCACGTGCTGCTGTGTGACGGTGTCTGACAATCATGGCTTTCGGGGAGAGCATCACGCACAGACTCAAACCAGCCTGCTGTGTCTGTGCCAGGAATCAATAACAGACTCAGTGCAGTGTTATGGCATGGAATGCCACACTAGTGACTGGTGTGCGAGAGCATAATTGACTCAGGGAAGAGCTGCCCTCTCGATCAGCCAAAGCGGGGCCCAACTTCTTACGAATGTCCACAAAGAGCAATGTCCTTGTGCCGCAGTTTTTGGTAGATTACGGTAGATCCGTGACAATGCACACAGCTCACCACTCACACGTACTTCCACATCGCCTAATGTTCCAGCTCAGAGTCCCTGGATTCAGGGAGCTGCCTTCTGCAGGCGCAGCATGTGCTCCTGCACACTAGATGGTGCTGTGGCGAAGCAGAAAAGCCCCACCACACGACCCCTCAGCCGGGAGACACTGCAGGCTGCCTTCAGGCCTCATTTTATGCATGTGCAGCACTCAGCCCAAAATATATTTACTGCCCCCTTTTCTGCAGGCTGCCGTGAAGTAAAATGCAGGGCTACACTCGTACGCCATCGATTACTTGGTGGCAGCCGCCCGCCCTCCACCCTCCCCCTTAAAAGGTTATCTAAATCAATCAGATTGTCTCATGGTCTGGAACTTTCCATTATTCGTATAGGAAATCAACAAACATTATATGTAAAAGAAAAGAGACAGAGATGAGTTGGCAATTCCGATGCACAGAAATGTTGGTTTACATTAAAATGATAATTAGTGCTGGACAGGGGCCCACATACGTCATCAATGGACCTTTAACCTTTAAAAAGAATCAGAATCTCCACTAAAACGGCGACATCTCTGAATAATTGCCGGGCTGGTAAGTGTAGGTGCAGGCAAGCCCGACTCCCTCCTGCGTACAACCTTGAGTTCATGCCTCCTGCGTACCTCCTTGAGGGCATGCCTCCTCCGTACCTCCTTGAGGTCATGCCTCCTCCGTACCTCCTTGAGGGCATGCCTCCTCCGTACCTCCTTGAGGTCATGCCTCCTCCGTACCTCCTTGAGGTCATGCCTCCTCCGTACCTACTTGAGGGCATGCCTCCTGCGTACCTCCTTGAGGTCATGCCTCCTCCGTACCTCCTTGAGGTCATGCCTCCTCCGTACCTCCTTGAGGTCATGCCTCCTCCGTACCTCCTTGAGGTCATGCCTCCTGCGTACCTCCTTGAGGTCATGCCTCCTGCGTACCTCCTTGAGGTCATGCCTCCTCCGTACCTCCTTGAGGTCATGCCTCCTGCGTACCTCCTTGAGGTCATCCTCGTCGATGCGCTTGATTTTGGTGTAGTCAACAGGCAGGTCCCAGCAGTCGGCCTCGCCCATCTGGTAGCAGCGGCTGCTGAGCAGGGCCTGCCGCTGCGGCGACATGGGCTCCAGTGGCGTCAGCACTGCACAGCCATCGCGCTCGCCCCCCCGCTGCTTGTTCATGCTAAGGTCTAGCGTGCCATTCTCATCCACCTCGATGTCGGGGTTCTGATGGGAGGGGCGAGAAAGAGGGATGCAGGTGCTCAGCTTTTGTGAGATGACAGAGCCTGGGTGGGGGGGTCACCTGGCACCAGCCCTGCCCGGGCCCCAAGTAACAGTTCAAGGCTCCGCCCTCTCACGTTCTGTCGATAGCCTCCACGCCTAATTGGACAACATCTAATTTGTTAGACCCACCCATTCAATAGCCCCACATTTGTTTCGCTACTAGCACCCATTAACTAAAATCGCACCCACACACACGGATGGGGTTGTAACCCCAACCTAAAAGCACTATCAATCCATGCAGGGCCTCTGCTCTTCCCCTGGCGGCCGACCCGTGGTCCTGCTCCCCTGCAAATCAGTGCAGAAGGCTGTGAGTAGGAGGCTGCTAGCGGATCTGCTTCCTCTGCCAGCCTCGTGAGGACACCCGGCGCGGGCCTTTCCCCACACATGCCCCCCCTCCTTCCCCTGCACGCTGCATTCGCCGTGGGGGGGGGATGTGCCCCGTTGGCGACCTTTGATTCTGCGAGTGAGCAGAGCCACGGTGGTCCTGTTTGTGAGAGCGCCCCCGCCCCCGATCCGCTCTCGGCAGTGATGAGGCAGCTCCGCGGGACCCACCGCCACCGCAGGTGCTCGGCACGGTCTCCGTTAGATGGAGACATGACACCGCAGCCAGCTGAGCATGAGGCAGAATCATCCACTGCTGAGCTGGAGGGACGGGGGAGAGCCTGAGGGGGGGCACTTCCTGCTACCATGGCTACCTGATTTTTGGTGAATAACTGATTTTTGGTCACTGACCCATATCTGGAAGGTCAGACTATGGAAGTATAGCGACCTATCAAAGCCCTGGCCATATACTCCCCTTCCTGCAAAGGATGGCGACCTGCCTTGTCATAGTGATTGTCACGGCAACCCAGATCCCTATGATGCTGAAAACAGGGTCTCTCCGGACCCCCTCTGCTCAGCGCCCCGTCTCCCTCCTGTACCACCCGCGCCATCGCTGTGCTCCTGCCTGGTATTTCCTTGTGTCTTTTTTTTTCTAAGCCGTGTTTTTTCTTCTTTTTTTTCCTTTAAATAAAATTCCTGGAAGCTGGGGATTTTTGACTGTTGTCTAAGAAAACCAGAGTGTAAGTGAGAGAGAGAGAGAGAGAGAGAGAGAGAGAGAGAGCGACAGAACACCTCCCCACCTACAGTCCCTGCCCCCTCCACCGCCTTCCTACACCGGCGCGTAGGCGGTCGGGAGCTAATTGCATGCGAGACCTGTGATAGGATTTTCTGTCCTGCTCCTCTGCAATTAGGCTGGGGGGCAGAGCGCTGGACCTCCCAGGTCCTGCTAGACACCCCCGCCTTCCCTGAGCCATTAGAGCTCCCACCCCGCATTCTAGATAATCATCCAACATGTCGGCTGTGTGTGTGACCGAGTCACTGAGTCATGCCCACGGCCGACAGCACTGCATCCTGCATGCCCTCAGAGGTCACACTGCTGGCGGGGGCCAGTCATACTTACTATGTTTCCCCACAACGGCATGTTTTGTACGAAACATTCATACACTTGAATATGATACAGTAATTCATAGGCTTCCATTTACGTGGCGGGGGGGGGGGGTCATTATATGAAGACTACTTGCTGTGAAATTCCACAGGAGAGACATGGGAGTGCAGAGAAGCTGTTGTACCATTGAGAGGAGCCGAAATAGGGGTATAAATGGCATGTGCCGTTTCCAAGAATTGTTCTCCCGGGTGGGACAGCGAGACCACGCACATGATCAGGGGCGCAGAGATACACTGGTGGCCAGGCGTGGGACATGAGCTGCAGGGGGAGGGCGATGCGTGGGCCCCCGCTGCTGCTGTCTGCCTTTCTCCTGCGGGTCCCATGGGAGAGCATCCCATTTAATTAGAGTGGAGAGGAAGGACAGGGACTCTGGGCTGTCCGGAAGGTGGTGTGGTCTGGCCCCTGAACCCCATCACCACAGGCATGCTGGGAGATCATGCCCGCACTGAGGCCACCGACACTAGGGCTCAGCAGCCGTAAATCGTGCCTAACGAGGTGTTTTGTTGGTCTCGGAGGTTATATATGCCGGTAGGTTAATTGCTTGTAGGCAGCCTTATTATATATATATTTTTAATATACTGCAGCATGAGTTTTGGTTGTCTGGAGGCAAGATGATATTCTATATTATCTGTAAGTTACCCGTTAGTTATGTGAGGGTATGGGATGTTTATCTGTGCTCATTGATCGGTTAGTTTTCTGCAGGTTACCCGTTTGTGCTTGTTTATTTGATTGCTCATTGCAGGTTATTTGTGGTTCTCTGTCAGGTTGTCCACAAATTATCCATTTATGGTCATTAGTTATGTCTTGGCTTGACTGCAGGTTATCTGTGTTGGTAAGTTGTCTGTAGGTTACTTGCTTGTGCCTGTTAGTTACGTGCAGGTTGTCTGCAGGTTATCGGTTATCTCTAGGTCCCGTTTCTGTGGAGTACCGGCAGATACTAACAGCGGGGCAGGGACTTGACGATCGGCGTAGGGGGTGGGGGCTGTAGTCCGTCACTCCAGGAGCTTCCTCCAGGCACATTAGACTCAGCAGGGGCTCAAACCCCCCCCCCCGCCCACCCCCTGCCTGACGGCACTGTCACCGTCGATGCGGGGCGGCCGTTTGTACACTGTTTTCCCATTTTCACGATCGGCTTATTTCAGCTGATAATACCATGGATACGCTCCTTTATCTTGGATAAATGACATATTTGGCTCATTGCGTGTCGCCATGGTTCCCGGCGTCCCCGCTGTTTTCCATATCTGATTCTAAAAAAAAAGAAAAAACACCGTAGCGGAATACAGTAATAGCCGTTGGTTTCTTAAAGGGCCGCGCCCATCTGAATTCCCCATCTCCCCCATCATTACTCACATTACCTAGAGCGACAGCAGCTGTGGAAAACAGGGAGCCTGTATCTGCGTGGGACCCAGTTTCAGCTGGATCGCGTCTCTAGAAATTTCTGTCACAGCTGGAAGTCCCTGGGCACCCTGGGCTCGGCTAAGAAAGCTCCGGAACCGAGCCCTAACGAGTCGGAGGAGACTCCCCCGGGCTCCGTCACAGTCGAGCCAGGGGTAAGTCACAGGATGAGTCCCAAGTTTATATAACCCTGCGACACACTGGCCCCTCCCACACAAGCCTCACCAACCAATCATAGCCCCAGGGCTGGAAGGACGGCGTACCCGTGAGCAGAGGTCCTGTGGCTTATTGGCCAGGCCCTGGGGCATCTCGCGGCAGCGCGTGGACAGGTTGAGGATGGCGGTGGCGGCCATGTGTGCTGCTTCCATGTCGTGCGTGTAGTCGAAGCTGCTCTTGCTGCAGGTGCTGCTGGCGCTGCTGCCGCCACCACCTCCCCCACAGCTCATGCTGCTGCTGCTGCTGCTGGGGGCGTAGCTGCTGGTGGTGCTGCTGGCCGGGCTCAGGTTCTTACAGTAACGCTTGGCTGCGTGTGAAAGGGACACACACACACACACACACCAGCAGGAAAGGTCAAGCATCACAAACACAGAGAGTAGCACAGGGCTAGAGACAGACAAAGAAGTGGAATGAACCATCATTAATCACCCAAACACATTATATATCGAGTAAGTGGACACAGATAGATGGTCAGGTCGACAGACAGAGAGGTGACTGTCTTGTTGGCGGTTGTGGCCGTACCATCGTATCCCTTGGGGGACGGGTCCCGGCCCTGGACCTTGGGCGCGATGGCTCGCTTGCCGTAGATGTGGTTGCTGTCGTAGCCCGAGTTGTACTCGAAGCTGGTCTTGGAGTACTTCTCCAGCTCTTTGGCCAGGTTGGAGCGAGGGGTGGTGGTAGACACGTTGTTCTTGTAGCCGTACTGTGGGATCTCCAGCTGCTTCACGAAGCACATCGGCCTGGGGGGAGCAGAGCGGTGGGATGGGCTGTGAGATGCATAGGGTTAACAGAGTCATCGTTCTCATCTCCACCTGAAGGGGGTGCACTTTGTACAGGACAGTAAAAACTGCTAAATTAAAACTTGCACAGTACTATATAACAGACACGTTTCTGAAAACTCAACAGCACAACCTTAACCATAACTTGAAAGCATGTTGATATGCTGATACTGAGGCACTAATTAACAGTTAACAAAAACCATAATTATATTAACTGTCTGTGGCATTCTTCATCTGAAATCATTGTAGAGATATTATTGCTATCGTAACATAAAATGAATAAAACACTTCTGGAAATCCCAATGAAATCAATAAAGTGTTTTATTTATAATATTCCTAGGTTGAAGAGTCCTTGATGTTGACATCATAATGAACATGTAGTTTTGTTAAGTGTAAGAAAACACACACTGCATAACAAACACTTTACTGAACCACATTTGGAATAATTATGGCAATATTGTCAAGTTAAGACTTAAATGCCCAACCAGTAAAATACACTGGATAAGTCAACTGCCAGTGAGGTACACTGGATAAGTCAGAGTTGGAAGGTTCAGAGGTTGCAGGTTCACATCCCAGGAGAAACCCTGCTGTGATACAAGGCACTTAACCTGAACCGCTTCAGTAAATCTCCAAGCTACAGAAATGGGTAACAGATTTTAAGCTAAAGAATAAAGGCTCGGTATATCTCAGCACACTAAATCTTGTGCCAGAATGGGTTTCTAAGGACATAAAAGAAGATGAAGGTGTCGTGCTGTGTGAGGGCCAGGGGTCAGTACCTCAGCACGCGATCGGACGCCTGGCTGGACTTGCTGCCGTCACAGGTCTGGTGCTTCTCCTGGGCCTTGGCCAGCTTTTCAGCGGCGGCGATGGGACACCCGGAGAGGCTGCAAAAGGCAAGGGGACCCCCTTAGCTTCGTGCGAGCCACCAGGTGGCCAGGCAGGTACGGGTACCCGGCTTAACACCAGAAGGTCGCCGGTTTGCTTCCTGGGGAGGCAGGGAGAGAGCTCTGCCTTTGCAGCACTAAGTCCGATTCCTTTAGTAGAATCCAGCTGCGTAAACATGATCAAGGCACCTGCTTGCTATCTTAATGACAAGAGCGGCGGTAATAACAGCTCATGCTCTGAATGCTGAGAGCGCTGTGCACGGCATGGCCCTGGAAGATGAGGGAAACACGCAGCCTGCCTGATTACTGCCAAGCACGTACAGCAAACGAGGACAACAATGAAAGAAAAAAAAAAAGAAAAAACAGAACGAGCACAAAGAGAAGTCCAGGGAGGCCAAGTGGAAAACAGCAGGCTTAATTTGGGTGGTTGTGTGAGGCCCGGACTAGGCTTTGCATTAAACGTGCTCTCTGCGGCACACAGAGGGAGGGGTGGCTTGTGCGATGCTGAGGGGGCCAGCTGAGCACATCCAGCACTGCCATCTTCACGCCCACCACCATCTTTCCAAGCAGCTTTAGGTATACTATGTGTTTTTTAGAACAGGTGAAGGTGGGGACATTCCCCCAACACTTGCTTTTCAATGGCTGTTTGTGTGGGGAAACAGCAGCGAATGTGTCCACAGTCACACATAGACAAACACACACAGGCGCATACAAACACATAATCACAAGCTGACAGACACAAACACAGAAGCAAACTGGGACCCGCGATTGCCTAAATGGCACAGACCCACACGCAGACACACACACACACACACACACACACACACAGGAGTGTCTGTTTTCCGCCAGCACCCCACTCCGTAGGGTCAAGCCAGGACGCCACAGATTTCAGAGGAACAAACTGTGATTCTGTGGCAACTGACAGAGAGATTATTGATTAGCTGCGTTTCCATGACAATTGCATTAAGAGAAATGAAAAGCCTATTTTTGAGATTTATTTTGCTGCCTTAAATTCTGACAGCTACTTCTGTAGATGTGTGCGTGTGTGTGCAGACCGATAGAATGTTCCAGAAAGAATCACTAGCAGGGGGTGTAACGGAGATGTGTATGTGTGTGTGATTGGTTTGGGGGAGGGGGGGGGGGGGGGGGCAGAAAGCAGCACCTTCATTTGGTCTGGCAAGGCAGAGAGACCTGCAGGGAGGTGTTACACACACACGCACACGTATTCCCACTGCGGTGTCTGGGAGGCGTTAATGGCTGCCACCAGGCCTTGTGTCACACAGCATCTGCTGCGCGTGACAGCCTGCCTCCGCTGCCCCTTTCCGGAAGCCTTTCATCGTCAAGCTCCAAACAGCACCCCCCGCATCGCCGCCCGGGTCCCATTTTCCCTTCTGTTTTTGCCCCCTCCTGGCTGCCAGGCTGAAGTGCACGGCTAATGAGGCGGCGGCAACCGTAAGAAGTCCACTCAGAGCGACTAAATAAGGCACGAAGCCAAGGCGTCCATGCAGAGACGCTGGAGCTTAATGAACGGCCTTTTCCGTACCGCTGGCATATCCGCATCCAAAGGCAGTTTAATAAAGAGAAAATCTCACAAGAACAATAGAGCCGAACAGTTTCTACCTTTTTCCCCTCAATTGTTTTGTGTTAAAAAGGTCTTTATCAAAGGGTCTATGAAAATTGCTTCTTGTGACCGCATCGTTTAGAAGGAAAGAGAAAAGCAAGAGACAGAGGACTGATCATACGAAGCGAAGTCATGTGACACGAGAATTGACAAAACTTGGTCATGGGGGGGCATCCTCCGAGAAATGTTTTGGATCTTACTGCCACCCTGAGATTTGTTGGAGGTGTTAATAAAGCAACATTGACCCCAAAGTGGTCCTGCTGTTTTTCCCCTGAGCAAAATTGTTTCAATAAAACGAAACTAAAAAACAAAAACAAAACACATATGAGATATATGTATATAGCTCAAAAACATACAGAAACATGCTGGGAATAATCTTATATTTTAAACTTTGTGACATGTCTTTCTGGTTGCTAACCACTGAAGACACAACCAGTCCATAAATGATGGCCTAAAAAAACCCAAATGAGACGATCGCAGAGTCGTTTGATGGAAACCAAACAAAAATGTTGAAAAAAGGAGGAAACAGAAAGGCAGGCAGTGCAGGTGGGATGATGTGGGCAGCTACCTGGCCGAAGGAGCACTCACCTGCGATGGGAGTTCCTGTTGCTATTGACATGACCGCGTCCCGTGCAGCCGGGTGTGGGACACTTAAGAACATTCTCATACATTGCAAGAACTTGACGGACAGAGATTGAGAGATAGGGAAGGGTTAGGAGGCCCAAGAACCAGTCATTATGCTTAGATTAGTCATTGCGGGCATGGCATTCAGGCTAAGAAACAAGCAAGACATGGGGGGATGACTATGGGAGGATGGGTGGGGGGAGGGGATCACAGCATGCGAACGAGGGAACAGCAAGCCACATCACCCATTCCACAGACGCACCAGAAACTGGACAGAGAAGAAGGGTCAGGTCATATCTAACCACGGTCACACCATGTCTACTTTTATTGAATAAAAACTTAAGTCTGAAGAAAGGATGTCATATGCAGATATGCATACACATAAATCTTGTCAGAGATAAAATGAGAAAAAGAGTAGAAAGTGGTGGTGGCTGAAGGTGGTTCAGAGCTCCTATATCAGCACACACTCAGCTTCAGCTCCATCAACAGTGCCTCTATAATTGCACAAACAGCCCTCACTGTCTGACAAATGTGCCTGAGCAACATGTTCTTAATCAAACATATTTATGTTCATCTACTCCATGGGACACTACGCGCTGAAGGCGCTCCACACTGGAGGAGATGCTCAGTCTACCCTTTACTGTTATTTAGAAGATCCATGAAAACAAAAACATGGCCACCGACTTGAGTGATGTAAAAATGACAGGGCACACAACACTAAGTCTGACAAACGAAATCCTTAGGTCAGTGGTCATCAAAGCATTAAATTAATGGTTTAAGTCGATTTGGAATCTCTTTCACGCACAAAATAATCTTTTCTTGAAAACAAAAGCTTACGTCTACTATTTAAATTGAAAAGGATTCACCAAGCATGTAAAAATTAGGATGAATTGAGATGAAATTTAGCCGTCCTTTTCAGCATTTTTGAAAGCTGCAGGTTCTGAATGAAACAAAGCGTCGCATTAATAATATATCGTCCACTCAGCAAGACAAATCTTTTAAATCAAGAATGGTTTAGCAATTTTAGGAAAGCAATTTCCCCAAAGAAACGTGCGACTATTAAGGTTTGCCGTAATAGTCCTTTCCATAGAGGTTATTGACCACAAAAAGGGGTTTTGCCGGGGTTGGGGGGAAATGTATTCGGAGGCTCCTCGGTCCCAGATAATGCATTTTCAAGCAGAAATCTGTCAGTATTTCTGGAAAGCCATCACAGGTCACCTTTAAATGCCATTAAAACAGGGATTCAAGGAATTAGACTGCATGTCTGGGTGCGTATACGTGTGTGTGGCTATGTGACACAGGCATACTCGTGATGTCGAGAAGTCCCAACCTACGGCAGTAATCATCATCCTGGTCTTAGACAGTGCCTGTTCAGGGAGTTTCACAAGCAACCCTAAATTAAGCCACTAACAGGCCAATCACTGTGACCATTGCATGGATACAACCACAGAGATGCAAAGAGGCAGATTTGATTGAATCGCTCCCTTAACCTTCTCAAATGACACCATAATGCCAGCTTTGGTATATCAAACAAGTAACTAAGGGCCAATTCTTTGGAAGGAAACATCATCTGAGAAACGAGCCTTTGATATGCACTGTGAATGCAAGAAGAAGGTGGTTGCCATGGAGAATTGAGGGGGTTACCGACTGGCATAACCGGCTTTCCATTGGCTACTTTATTGGTCCCCACTGAGTAAAACCAGATGGTGATTGACAGCACATAATGATCTCATCCACAGTGATTGTCAAAGCGTAATATCCCCCATCATTAATATTAGGTAAAGTCAGCTGAGTGCTCTTGAGGGACTCGAGGTTGGTGGCTGCTGAACTACAGCATGGTTATAACTACAAAGGAAACATCACAGGTCACAAGGGACCTAACATGTCCACCTTGACAGGTGGCCTGGCAGGAGCTTCTCCTGCATCCTGACAGACAGTTCTCAGCCTCAACCAGAACTCCACGTCAAGAAAATAATGGATGTAATCCCCAAAGTCAATAGCCTGACCAGGTGGAGACGCAAACTCTTCGTAATCTATGGCAGATGGATTGGACACCCAACATTTTGAAGGTTTCCTTGAGTAAAAATGCCAGCATTACCTTTGGAAAAGGAAGTAGTGGTCGCCATAGACTCCATATCTGGGCCTACTGCATCAAGCAGATTAGAATGTGACTGAAACATTCACAGAACTGAGATAAGTAGCACCATGCTAACAAGTAGCTGAAATCTATTCAAACCTATCTGGAATTTTTGAAATATATTTTGCAGCGAGACCAGTTGGGTGACTTAAAATGAAAAGTCCCAGCCTGACAAAAGTCTGTTCAGTATGCAGCCTGGTAATCAATCGTAATCCTTCAGCCCGACTCAACGACTTAAATTCAGATCATAAAGATGTCGCCATGGTCACAAAAGCAGTGCTTATGCAAATCTCTTGCGTAAACAAGTCTTAGTTCTTATCAATTTTTATTTTTTTTTGTTTGACTGCCGTTGAGATTGAAATGATTTTGAACACTTTGATGCTGGGACAATAAGAGTTTGGTGCACGTGACAGATGACCAGAAAGCGTGTCCCTGGTAAACGCCACTATGCAATTAGAATAGAAGGCTATAATCCTCCTCTGGATGCTGAAAAATGTAGCAAAGAAGATTCACTTTCTGGCTGTTTGGGGCTAATGTTTACTGCCACTGCAGCCGATCGACAGCATGAAAGCCGGGTAATTAGTGTTTATTCGAGTGGATGTAATTGGACAAAGAGAAAGGAAGATCATCACATGATCTGGCAGTCAGTGGAAAGCACGGATCCACTAACGCACCCGAGTTTTGACGTGACAGCGAAATATAAAATTACGGCACTTTCAACACAACAATGATTGGGCGTGACCTCCCGGCCTGAAGGGGTGGTGGGGGGGTTGTGCCAGAATAATGCTGGAGTCACAGGCAGTGCAGCTCATGTGATGTGCCAAGCAACAAGCAAACATCACAGACATGGGGGCAGGCAGACAGTCCAGAAATCGTGGAGGTACGACGAAATAGAAAACCATGCAGAATGGAAATGGTGCTGAAGGGATGAGAGGAGGCATGCGTGGAAATGTGCAGAATACAACAATCAACGGTCTCTATGGCGATGGATGGCCGGCCAGTGCTCTTACTTTCTGGCGGTACCCTGTCTTTGTGGGGACACCCCGACAAGCTCCGGTGGTGAGGGTATAGCCCAGTCACATGACCCGTCCCGTCGCACCCAGGTGTGGGGCACCGGCTCTCCTTCTTTTCCGCCCGCAAAGAATCTGCCAGCAACACAAGCATACGCATCAAGGGGCTCCGCATAGTCGAGGATAGGCATGCTCTCCCCATCAGTCCCACATACACGTGTCACTGCTGATCACTTCGGAGATCTAACTGGCTGCCTTGGTAAAACCTGGATCGCAATGTCATCTGTCTCTAGAATCATGTCAGATGAGGGAATCCCAGGACATCCGATGAGGTTAACATGAAAAAACATAAGGGCAAAAGAACCCATTAGAAAACTTTACATGGCTGTAAAAAGATCACCTGAATACTTCCAGTACCTACACTTTTGGGGGAAAAAACACTTAAAATGTAACAAAAATCCATGAAGCTAAACACCCCCCATGGCTGATGTCTTTTTTTTTCCCCTCCAAAAATGGTAAAAATTTTGATGCTTCAAATATGCAATTTCATATTGCCCTGTAAACGGGGCCCGGCTGTGAGATAACGAGGAAAAATGTGCGCCATGTGGAAGGCTTATCAGGCGGCGCGTTAATGTGTTTGAGGGTGACTATCGGCCCAAATCTCTTCCTGCACTGATTCCTGTTCTTTCTCCCCCCCCAACAGACTGGGGCGTTTTCAGGCAGCAGCGAGCAGCGGTAGCGGATGGCTGCGGGGCTTAGAGGCGACAGTCCAGGCCTCGGTGCCCCCTGGCGAGCCAAGACGATATGAAGGGAACCAGCCGGCACCTCAAGCCTGGCATTAAGTGACGGGCAATGCTCCCCACACCCTCCATCTAGCCTTTTGCTCTGATATGAGCAGTGGCCTGGGAACACTTTACCTGGCAAACATTAATCATTAACAGAGAAGGGGGGGTAGCTTTAGCTCAGGTCTCTCTGTTTGCTAATCATGCCTCCATTTGAGGCAGCGTCGACGTTTCAGGATGACTCCCATAATAAAAACAATAAGCTCCCCAAACAAAGAGTGCTCACTCTCCGTACTGTCAATTAAAGGCACAGCTAAAGCACATATTGACCGGCGCTATGAGAACCCAGGGGTCGTCTATTCATTTATCTCCGTCCTGATATTACAGGGATTCCCTGCGGCGCCTCTGACATTGAGGCCATGTCTCGGGGCTGAACGATAATGGCTGCCCTTTCTGGATTCACCTGTGTTCTCTTCCTTATCGATCGGGCTGAAAGCGAGACCAGACAAAAGGAAGAATGGGAATTTCAGACCCCCGGCTCTATGGAAGCAAAAGGCATTGAGCGACCTCTAATGAAAATTTAAAGGTGGTGTAACCTGGTACACCCTGGCGTTTAGCTGGGATTCAAAATGCTCCTGGAGACTTTTTTTTTTGGGGGGGGGGGGGGATATTAGCTAGACTGTTGAGCAAATAGATATTTCTTGAATGTCACATCTCCACACCAGGGTTTGTGGGGGCGGGGTTAGCGCAGGACCACAACACTGCACATGGGGGGAGGGGGCATCTGGGTGAAGGGTTAGGAAACATGGAGGTCACAGTTCAGCTGGAGAGACCCACAGTGGGGTCAAAGTCGGGTCTTTTTTTTTTATCAACTTTTCCAACCATCTTGCTATCAAAGGAGTATGGAACCTGTTCCACAATGGCCCATCCTATTCTGCGATCGAGCCGGACAAGAACTGTGGTCCGATAAGTCTGAAAGGATTCATTTTCCTGGGAAGGACAGCGATGTTCACGAAACCTGACCTTACCTAGGGTGTTCGCCTGTGAAACCCTGGGGAGAGAGTGGAGCTGGGGGTGAGTTTGGGGGGAAGGGGGTAGAGGAAATGAGCACATTAGCCCAGCCCTTCCTGGTTTAGGGGAACGCTTCATTTAACAATCTGAATTTTAGCCCTGTCTGCCGCTTTGCAAGGCGAAGGGGGAACCCAGCCGAGTGGAATGCATATTAGGAGGCAATAGATATTGATTGTGGCTGGGGACGGGCCTTGCTTTGCATAGCAAGCGTCTTCCGCTGCCTCGCCGTCGCCGGGATAATTAATGTGCAGTCACGGGCCCTGCCGTTTGTTATCGGTCATTCGGATGCCGTTCAATTCCCATCCCGGTGTCTCTGGGGGGTGGGGGTGCTCTTCAATAACTGTCATGGCGTTATTGTTTTATAAATCACAAGGCTCTCTAACCGGGAGCTGGTGGGCTCTGTGTGCGTAGGCCATACACTGCCGATGAATCGGTACCGGCGGCTCGCAGTTGGGAGAGGAGGCGGTCGTCATGCTAACGCCCACGCTCCTCTCGCTCGTCTAGGATCGTCACTGCTGGCGAGGGGACGCCCGCCACCACACTCGCCGCGTCTGTGAAATTCGCATCCGTGCTGCTATTTTTGCTTTTATTTGGTTGGCGCTTTTTTTTTTTAGGCGAGATTGTAGCAAGGTGTGTTTAAAAGGCGCGATTTTGACCCAGTGGATCCCTCGCTTTCTGGGAATGTTCCAAGCTCCTCGCATTCACTCAGCCTTCTGTTTTTTTTCTTTTTCTTGTTCCCCTCCTTTCCTCCGCTTGTCGCATCTCCTGCTGCATGCAGGTGCTAAGCGCTTGGATGCGGCTGACAGAGATTTCGCCTGAGGACCTGTCACGGAGTTCCCTCCTAATTTAAATTATGGCCACACTGCTGAAGCTCACATCCCCCATCCCCCCCCCCAACGCTACTCCAACTGTCTCGTAGGTAAGTGGTAAGCAACACCTGAACGTGGGACTAACACCGCAGTCACCAATCACCGCAGGCCTGAGATGAGTCTACCTGCAAGTCTGGCTAAGTGCCCTTTTTCACCGATGTGGGGGCTGATCAGATGATTTCTTTCTTTCAGGCTGCTGGTATGCACCACATCTATGGATCTTGTTTTCCTCATGACGCCCTGCAAAGCTGCTCATCACTGACCCCAGCTCCACCTCCCCACACCCCCCTTTCCGCCACAATGTACCATCCCCTGCTTCCATCCATTGCTCCCCCCCCCCCCCCCCCCATAAACGGTGCCCTAACATTTAGCCATGTTTTCGTCAGACTTCCAAGCAAGCTTTTAACACAGAGCTAACTGCCATCTGCCCTTGTTTCCTTGGCGGAGTTGACCCATTTTTCCATGATGGCCGGGGGAGGACCAGCGAAGGGAAAAAACAAATTAATAAAAATGACGCCGAATATTCCGAGCAATCGTGACGCAGGAACTCACGAGGAAAGCCTCGGCCCAGGAATCATCAGCGCTGAATTGAGTTATTTTTCCGAAAGTCACACGCCAATTTGCAGTGAGCGTGTTTTTTTCCTTCTTCCGCAAAGCCCTTCCTGGGTTTAAAAATAGGCCGCTGAGTGCAGGCGGCATCCCAGGGATGAGATTTGCCGTCCTAACAGGCCGTGCAGATTGCTATTACTTATGCCTGACAAGCCCAGCCTCTGATGTTGCCACGCCAGCCTATTTTAACAACATAAGCCGCCGCTGCCACGTGAATTTTCAGACTGACTGAGGAGGCTCTTCCTGGGTACATCGCCTTGCGAGGTTCCCGCCCGGCAAGCTGGGATCCGCTTCTGACGAGTGGGAGCAGAGTGACCCCACTGGCTCGATGTGAGTTCACTTAGGGCTGTCGATGCAAACTTCTGCCCTTTGCACATTCATGACAAGGTATTAATGAGGAATACTGCAGTGTGCTTGTGTAACATGGCCCAAATATTTGAAATATATTGGCCCATAGGGACCAATTAGTAAGAGATACCATGAATTTTACCATGACACCAGGAACCTTCTCTAAGGGCAGGATGGACATGCTCCATTGCCTGTTGGGTGTTATGGCAAACAGTCTTTACAGGGTCATTTTTTCCCAATTCAAGAACGCTCTTCTGGAAACGTGGTACAAACCCCAAACGCGCTGAGATAGCTCCCCATACCTTTAGGGTAGTACGGCTTCTTCATGCCATCGTGCAGCCGTGCCTTGCGCTCCTCGGCACAGCTGGGCCTGGAGCCGCTGTCCTCCTGCATCCTTAGAAGGTCCCGCTCGTGCCGGGACGCCTCTGTGGCCATCCGGTCCCGCATGGCCTTGGCCCGCTCTGACTCAAGGGCAATGGCCTTCTCCAGCAGGGACAGGTTGCCCTTAGTCATGTCGAAGACCTCCTCGGAGCGGTCCGAGGCCACTGAAGTGGCGTCCTCGTCATGGTAACCATCCTCCCGGGCGCAGCTGGAGAAAGCTTTGGACCCAGGGCTCAGCTGCTCTTCCAGCTTCATCAGGTTGACCATGTCCGAGTAGCTGCGCTCTGCAGCACGCCGGTCCTCTTGCCCCTGATGGCAGTCGACATAGCCAGACTGTTGATGTGGGGCTGGCTGCGGGTTCGAAGTGTGCCCGCAGTGCTCGGCAGGCTGTGTCTCGCTCAGTTTGCGCGCCAGGTCGAAGCACTGGTTCCGGAGGCACTCCAGACTGCTGAGACACACCTCCTCCTCGCTCTCCTCCGCCTGTCCATTGCAGGTAGGCTTGCCCTGTAAGGCCCCGCCCCCATCCACACCTTCCAGTGTGCCGTCTGCATAGCCCCTCCCATTGAGGTTCTCAGATAGCATGGCGCCATGCCCCTGCGCCAACAGCTTAAGGGAGTCTACCGTTTCCCGAACGACATCACTGTCCACGTCCAGGCTCAACTCGCCCTTTCTCGTGCCCTTCTCCACATCCTCATCGTCCTCCTCCTCAGCGCTATTGGAGGAGCTGCTGTTCATCTCCGACTCGGTCATGGCGCGGTAAGCTGCGTCCTCTGCAATCTTGCCCAGGTTCAGCAGGGACTTGGCCACCAGCTCATCATAGTTCTCATACTCTTCGTTGTTGTTGTCATCCTTCTCCATGGTATGGCCAGTCTTTGAGTAGATGCCACGTGCCAGGGCGTCCTCTGTCAGACAAGAAATGCCATTTAATGTCATTCTGAGGAACGTACTTAGGCGTCTGAAGGCATTCCTACCCATTGAGCCTGTTTTTTCATTAGGTGGATAAGCCACTTCTTGCTGTTAAGTGACGTTTATGTCGATGCCTTTAACTATAGCTGGCTGAATGCAAGGGCTTACTGACTTTGAGATTTTGTCTCTTAGCTACAGCTCCATGTATCACATTTAAATATTCACTCCGCTGCACCAGTGAAATATTTTTCCTCAAAGCTCATGGGCTCCTAGGTGGCATGGTATTACCATTCAGAATGTGGGGGCAATTTCATTGCAAACAAAGGACAGAGGATGTGAACATTAATGGCTGAGGAATCCTTACTATTTAACCAATCAGCCAAACAATCAGTAAACCAACTATTAAGTAATCAGTTACTTGACTCCCTTTGTATACCAGTGCAATACAATGAAGTCATTACCAGAAACTACATTTTAAAAATGAATAACCCCATAAACAAACATTCAGGATTTATCATGAATCAGTTTCTACTACGGACCTCAACGTGAACAGTCATAACCGACCGGACACACATTTCGATGGAGCCCCAGCACACTGGTCACCCTGGGGGTTGATTCCAGCATCCCGAAACATTTCTCTGAAAAGCCATTTGAAGTGCAATCAAGGGACACAAAAGGAACAGGGAGGCGAAACAGATTGGAGGCGCATCGGAGAGATTACAGCACCACCATGAGTGGATTAGCGCAGCTGTAATGCCGGGCGCTGTTTAAGAAATGCAGAAAATGAAAACATGCCCAGCATCTGTTGTGCTGGTGAAGATCAGTATCTAAGAGGCGCCCAATCTGGCAAGAGGGCAGCGCAGATCAGGTTGCAGGTTAGAAAATACGCTGATTGTTTCTCCTGCTAACTCCACCGAGGAATATTACAAAAAATGTTGATTTTCAAACTCAAGACTTCAAAACTCAACAAGCTCAACCAGAGATGATAGGAGTTTAACTGGGAGGTGAAGTTTTTGTTGTCGTGCATTGGTTGCACAGAGTAAATTCATAATACAGAGGTAAGTCATAAGGTAAAGGAGTGCATCTCGTATCTAAGAAACCAAGGCTAGGGGGGTGGATGTGATACTTAAATAAAGGTGAAGAGGTCATTCCACAGGGCCCCCAAAATCCAGCACGAATGTCATAGAGACTACATGTGACATAGCGATTAGGAGGGACATTGAAACATACCAATCCAGAGAGAAAAAGAAAAACAGAGACCACAAGACAAATAGAAACATCCTGATCACGAGACTGAGAGACACAGAGGTTTTGAGATTATCTTCACAGTCTTTTTTTATAGGCCATTCAGTCACACTGAACAAAGACATCCCTTTCAGGACACCCACACACTTCGTAGTCACTGCATGCCACCACTCAGTAACCTATGAGTCAAATGAAGTTGCAGTTTATGTGCAGTTTGCCAGATATAATGTGAGGTGATATATAACCTTCATTTGTATCTAACTGCCTTCACCTGCAAGCGCTCACAGCATACCTGACCTCAATGTCCAAACTACAAGACTTCTGACTCACTGATCCGGGCTTAAATAAATTCATCTTTCTGTTCTGGCTCAAGCTAGCTATCCTCAAGAGGTTTTCTTTTCATGTTTGGGTTGAAACACTCTGAGTGTCAGAAAAATCTGAAGTCCTCAGATAAATCTGTTTCTGTTTCAAAACGCTGGAATGGACATGCTAAAATATGAAAACATGCCTAAATAAACAGACACCTAAATAAAACTGCTCGGTGCTGGCATAATGGCACCTGCCCTTACCTTGATACTGACTCTGTTCTTCATAGTCTTCCTCTTCCTCATCCTCCTCTTCTTCATCTCCTTCCTCTTCCTCATCCCCTTCCTCTGCTTCCTCTTCTTCTTCCTCCACCCCCTCCTCCTGTTCTACATCATCCCCTTCCCCCCTCTCCTCCTCACCCTCCTCTGGCTCGCCGTGCTCCTCATTGTCCTCTGAGTACTCCTCCTCCTCCTCTTCTTCGTCATCCTCATCCTCCTCCTCTTCCTCCTTTTCGTCCATCTCCTCTGTACCATCACTCTCGTAGCACTCGTCCATCGAGGAGTTGTCCATGCGAGCCAGGAAGGGCTTCTTCTTGGTCGGCGGACCCTGAGGCAGTCTCTCCTGTGTCTTCCTCTTCTTGGCTAACGGGCAGCCATAGACACTGCAGGAGGGAGATAAGGAGCACCGCTTAATGACCTCACCCACACGGCTTAAGCTGCTGCTCTGATTCCCGTCCAACGCTACAACTGGGCTGCAGTGACCCAGGTTGTTTTATTTATTTATTTGTCTGCTTCCTCCACTGCACGCTTGGTGACGCCCCGTTGCCGCGGCGTGCCGCGATAATTAATTTCGCCGGCCAGCGTGAAAACGAAACGCGGAAGCCCAAATTCACTTAACCGACCTTTTAATTACGCACATAATCATTAGTACTCATGAAACACCAGTTTTCAATTGGCATAGAGCGGCACATATAATTATGCACACTGGATTTAGGAGAAGTTATTAGGAAACAAAAGGCCTCTTCGAGACAGGGAGACGGCCAGCCAGCAACAGAGAGGAGAAGCGAATAAAAGAAGAGAAGTGGCAGGGGAACTCCTAAGGTCGCTCCCCACCTTCCCCTCCCACACCTAAAGCAAGCTGGGTGCAGGAAACACCAACAGCTTTGTACCCATCAGACACACCCAGAACACAAAGAAGTGCTTCAGAAAACATACATTTAAAATAACAAATATGTAAGTCATATGACAGACACGTCCAGTAAAACGCAACAACTGTCTAGAGCAGGAGTACTCAATTATTTTTCCCCAAAGTCCAAATTTCTTTCACACAATGAAAACGGGTTAGTATTGTAGTATTGATTGCATGTTCCGGATCATATTGTGTTACAGTCCAGATGCAGCCCTAAGTCGGCCATTTGAGTACCCCTGGTCTGATTATTTTATATATATATATATATATATATATATATATATATATATATATATATATATATATATATATATACACGCACACACAAATGAAATCCAAGTCTAAATAGCACTCATTTTGATCCTAGAGGTATCATGGCCTTTTGGCAAGTGTCAGGTTAGACCAAATAAAAGGTGCCAGTGATTCTCAGTGACATGTGTGGGTATAAGATCTGTCCTTTTTTGTCACAAAGGTTTAAAACAGTCTTACACTGCAAAGGCCGTGACACTCCGATGCCAGCCAGTTTCCAGGGGACTCCAGCTACACGACAAAATGGCTTCATTGCAAATTTGAACCCTTGTCATATTATGCTGCCAGTTAAATGGCTTTGTTGCATGGTGCCCTTCGTTTGGCCTTTCCTAAAGCTTCCCGATTAAGTTTGTCAGCCATACTTTTTCTGGAGTTTTTCTTAAGCTTTATTTTTTTTTTATTTAACTGTACAGTAAGTTATATATAAAAGTTCCATATAAAAATATAATTAGCCCAGTGAAACTTTGTTAGATTTGTTTCAGACAAAATACACACACACATATATAGAATTTTTTATTCAACTATTACACTCCTAATATTTTATTTTACCAACAGTCCCACAGCTAAGTTTACAATTTAACCTAAATGTTAACCCAAGTGACCTAAAGTCAAATCCATTGCTCAAAAATATGTAAATATATATGAATACGTAGACAGATCTTATATATGGCTAAGCATTTACAGTAGATATAAATCATCTGGGCGAGTCCACACGCAAAGATCTTTAAAATACGTGATCTATAGTGTAAGGACACCAATTACAGTCAGGATTTCTGCCCGGACTCGTTCACGGTGAGTATATTGCGGTTCCATTTTTCAGTTCTGCCTTCAGCTGATAATGAGCATCCAGGCCGTAGCTACACAGCTGCACCAGATTCATTCATGTGGCTGTACCACTCATAAAAATATAACGACGCTGTTTCCAGGTTACCCAGTACCAACGTTAATATATGAGCATTAAACGGACAGGACTGCTTAAAGAGAAATATATGTAATTTTTCCTGACACACTTAAAATGGTCTATTTGGTGTCTTACATGCATGTAATTTAAGTAGCCGCGGCACCCGTTCCTCTCTCTTTTCCTCGGTGAATGCATCTCGCCTGAGGTAACAATTACGAGCCGATTATCACACCGGCGCGACCGTGTTTTCCGCCAAATCCGCCGTGCAGCTCACCCGCTTCCGCACGCCCGCGTCCGTTACGAGGCACGGGCACAAAGCCGCAGGCGCGCGCACACACGTGCGCTCACGCGAGCGCCCACGCGCACACGCGTGCGAGCCGCGGCGCCCGTCGCCAAAAATGCGGCGGCGATGTCCTGATTAACTTCCTCGGCTAACAAAAGTAAATAAATTAAAACGGAATCCAAGCCAAGCCAAGTCAAATGACCGAAGGCTTCGTTGGCAGTGAGCACCGTGTTAAAGTCAATTTAATAGGAGTACATTTTTCATAAAAATCTGCTTCAGCTCCAGTCACACATCAGAGGGGGGAAAACCAGATTTCTGCTATTCGGTTTACTTAAGAGAAAAATGGTGAACATATTTCAGAGCTGACGCGTTACACAGGACACACGCAAGGCCACGCGTTTCTGTTGAAACGTTCCCGACAGCCAGACAGATGGGGAAAAGAGATTGGAGAGTCAGAGGCACCCCATGGATACTAATCATTCAGTGGGGGGGAGTAACAAAATTAATTGCAGGATGTCAGGCAGATTATACCGAAATAGAACCTTTCTCGTTTTACGCTGGGTATGTCATAGTACCAACAAATAATGTAGACCACAGCAAACCGGCTCTTTGAGAACATGGTGCAGATATTTCCCTGTCTCTATCGTGAGGCTGCACTGAAAAACATGGATTTATGGGTGGGGAATAGCAATAAAGCAAAGAGATGACTTTGGGACGGCGACCGGCCCTCATCTGCCATCTCAGCCCATCAGCAGCTCAGACGTGTGTTTCGCATGCTTAGTTACGAGTCCGTCAGCCGTGAAATGTTCCGGGTGCCCATTCTTACGGGCCGAGAAGACGTGTCCCCTCCCACTCCGCGGAGGACTGGCTCTAATGTGAACAAATAAACAGCGTTAGATTTATGGAGCGTGGCTGATAAGCACCCATGACAATGTGCGAGTTTCGCGGGGCTTCCATCTTGGATTATTCCAGAAGCGTATTAAAGCTGTTTATGCTCAAGGCCACTGAGGCCGTCTGATAAAGGTCAAAGGGAATGACGTTTAATACTATTTGTGACTAATAGGGAAAAAAATGAAAACAGGCACGAGTCGAACAGGCTCGGTGTGAAATCCACGAGGGCAGACATAGATCCGTCGATTTGAGGGGAACGGGCATCGATTCCATCGGTTTCCATGGTTTCGCCGTGTCTTCCACCCCGGTAAGCTCGACCCAAAAGTGTCCTTACCATTTCTGCTTGGAGGCTGGCTGTGTGTCTTACGCAGTGATTTGTATTCATTATTGTTAAGAGTTTATCAGTTTATGTGTGGTTTTATTGTCTGCATTATGCTAAAATATAACCCTACAGTTTTAAATGAATAGTAAAGAGACAGTTTTTCAGTATATAATTCACTATCAGCGACAAGAAAATGAAGGAAACAATGACTTTTAGTGAACATCAGCACTAGAATAAGGGACAGCGCCAATACGCCGATTTCCTCCTCACTTTGAGCTCGCCTGCTAATGACCTCCCAGCCTGGCCCGCTAGACCACAGGGACGATGACACCAGACCAGGATTAACGACTCTTCCTCAGACACGCCACAGTCTGCCCCTGAATCTCCCAGCGTCCTTCAGTCAGTGCACTGCAGCTCTCTGCCACCCCCCCCCCCCCCCACCACCACTTGACGATCCCTTAAGCCCAGGATTACTTAACAGTCAGCCCCTCGCACCTCCGCGCCGTTTCATTAATCTGCGCCGAGCGGAGTGGGCCGTCCCGGCCCTGACAGCTGTGGGGGCCTTCAGTAATTCCCCCCCCCCCCCAACCGACCCTCCCCCCCTTGCTCCCTTCCCCCGGGTCCGCTAGCCGCTGATCGATAAGCGTTTGTGACCAAACATCTCGACAGCACATTAAAACGCCACTCATCCCTAGGCAGACCGGCGCCCCTGAATAAATCAGGGGCGAGTCCCGCCGGGCCACATGCAGCCAGAAAGACACAGCCCCATCCCCCTCACACCCCCCCCCCCCACATTACAGCCCCTCTTATCAACCTGAGGAAGCTTTGTGACACAAAGGGACACGCTGGCCAGTTCCAGCTGTCTCTGTTTACAAACACGCAATGATGGGCAGCCGTCAGCCAAAGCGCATGCTGCTGGCTGCAGAGCGTCACACAGACGCCGCTGTGCAGTGTACCCTCCGTCAGGGCCGCCAGCCGCTACCAGCCGTGCCCTCTTCCCGCCGATTCGCAAGATGGATTGGTTTTTCTCGCTAGATGTGACACGTAGCATGATTCTCCCCTCCACGGAAGTCCCTGTGTCCCCCCCCCGCCGTGTCCCGCGGCCCCATCGGCCAACATTCTGGCGCCGCTCAGCAAGCAGAATTGATCCTGCCCAACCTGAACCCCCCCCCCCCCCCAAAGGTCTGTCACACTGTGACCTTGGAGCAGCACAATCACCCTGCTCGCTGGGCCTGCCAATTAAAAATTCCACAGGTAATTAAGTTGCGTGTGTATGTGGGGGGTGGGGGTCCATTTCAGGGGAGGCGCTAGTGGGGGCCGCTGTGGCGAAATGTGCTTAATTAGAAAAAACCTTTAATACTTAATGCTGGGCCCTAAAATAGAATTTAGCCTTACATAAAAGGCCTTCAGTCTGTGGTGTCACCACAGAAATGGCGGAAGAGCCCTGCTTCACGCAGCAGGTTTATGCGATTTTAATGTTCCGCCGTGTTCCCCACAGGAGTCGTGGCCTCAGCCTGGCATCGTCATCAAGCGGCGTTTGTCTGCACGGCGGCAGCAGCTGTGGCGGTTCATCTGCAGCGATGTTGCCGGGACGCGGCGCCCGCCGCACCCCTGCCCGGTGGGATCCATAGGCACGCGCGGCGGAGCGCCGTCTCCATGGTGATATCCTCCAGAAACACCGAGTGGGATTTGCCCGCCTCACAGACGGGCTGGGAGCCAGCCGGAGAGCGAAATGATTTTAAATCTGACAGACTTCTCCCCCCCACCGCACCCCCAACACCACCACCATCATCACCCCCCCCCCCTCCAAAGATCTAAACAAAAGAGCCGCTGTTCTGCAGGAGACTTGCCAACCGCTGCAGTTTCTGTCTCTCCCGTCACTAAGAGGAACAACCGTGCCACACGTACAATTTTTTTTTTTAACCCGCCATGGGCTGATCGAAAACTGTGCCTTTAAGTGTTACAGAATTACCCCAAACCACCCCCCCCCCCCAGCCATCCCCCTTTATCTACCCACCCTGGTTAAATGTCAGATCGGCACAAAATATCACATTAAGATGCTTGTCCCTGCAAGAGCATGATTCGGACGGGCGCCGAGCCTCACGTCCCGACGCAGGATCCCTATGTTTTCGGTTCATGCTAGAGAAAAGCACGTCTGTGTGGCAGCCTGATTTTCAGTGGCTGGGGCTCGCCGGGCAGACAGCCCTCGCGGCACGACCGCAGCGGAGACGGCGAGACTCCAATCCTGGCTGAATATCAATGAAGACGGCGGTGGCTCGTCCGTTGCGGCCCTGAAACAGGTAGCCGAGCTTGGAGTCACCCTGAGCAGATTCCCACTGTCGGTGCCAGGCTGTGGCCTGCGGGGGGGTGGGGTGTTACAGTCCCGCCATGAATGGGTGGGGGCTCAGGCGAGGCAGCCTGGGCAGAGCCGCATTCTTTTATCAAAATGGGCTCTAATGGCAGAGTAGAGATGCCCTCCATGGGGCTGGGGGGGGGGGGGGGGTCTGACCCACCCAATCACAATCTTGGCCCTACCTTAAATGCCAGCCAATCACAGAATTTTAATGATTTTGAATGTGGAGGAAACAATCAAAAAAGAAAAAAGAATCAGAACTCTTTGAACTCTTACAGCACAACATCCCTCCAACCACTCCAGAAAATCACCTCCCCCACCCGCCACATCCCCACTCGTGTTGACCATGCTGCTAAAACAGACTAAATTTGGGATAACATCCAAAGCTAATTTTGCAACCCTCCAGTCAACTGGTAAATGCCATAATACGTCAATTACATAATTGCATGCAATTATAAATACAATTGTGCAATGCAATTACTTGATGCCACTGCCTCTGTATCTCAGTAAGTGCGCCAGTCTGTCCCAAGAAATAATAACAATAATACTTACTAGAATATCAGAAGTAAACACATACAATGGCGCAATGCTGATCTGGGATCAGCAGTACAGTGTCAGTGCTGGTTTTATAGCTGGGGGTAGCTACATCATCACACCACACATCACCTGTTTGACGGGGCACTTATGGATACAGATGATAACGTGTCGGACCCAAAGGAGAGGAGCTGCTGACTTCCTCCCCAGGAAGCCATTCATCCTACAGTGATGTTAGGCGATGTAGACATCACCATATAGACCCAGAAAACACAGCCATGTAGTCATGTTTAGATGTTCTGGGGTCTGTTCTTGATGACCATCCATAATGGAGCTTAGATATCCTACTTTCTGGCTTTATAACTGTAGACTGCAAATCACTGAATTGTAATATTGCAGATTATTAGGGCCATCTAGCTCTGGTAGAGTTTCTATGTTCTATGTTTCTTTGTTAGGTGAGTTACTGGTAGATGTGACGTGCTTGTAGATCTATACCTTAGCTGTTGGTGCCTGTGCCTTTGTCTGTTTATAACAACCTAACACCTTTGGGAAAATGCATCAGCTAAATGGAAAAGACAACAACGGACTTGATCACATGGGCAGCGCTATCTCGCTCTCCGTTGAGGCTAAGGTATAAGTTGTCTAATTAAATGAAAGTCGAGAAAAGGTAAAATTAAGCTGGAAGTGTTTGCGGCACCCAGAGGGCCGGGGTTAGCCTGCAGGGACCCGCGGCACAGCGGAGACGGAGCTAACGCCGGAGTCCTTCCGGAAACTCTGCTCCAGACATTAGCGGATGCCAAGTTTACCGTTACACTCATTCGTTGAGGGATTGCGTATTCCCCCATTCAAAAACGGCACATATTTTTCATCCATCGGGGGGGGTTACAGGGAGAGGAAAAAACAAACGACGGTGAGACTGATGTAATTTTGCTGGCATCTGCAGGGGATGGGGAGGGGGGTGGTGGAGATCGGGTGGGGGTGTGAGAGGTCATGGACTCCCCCCGCAAAGGAGCCTGGGCCACAGCTAGCCTGGCAGAGCTGCTACTCACAACACATGATCTTTTATTCCCTTTGATGCCTTTCCGTGGGGGGGGTTGTGGGGGGGGGGGGGGGGGGGGGTAGGCAAAAGCATAAACACCACCTGTTTATCAGATGTTGAACCATTCAAAAGCAGTCAGCCTGTCACAAAATTGGGGACGGAATCAAGCGGGTCAGGAACGGAGAATAAGCAGATAATCCATACCTGACTTTTTATCCACCGTTAACGGGAAGTGTGCGGTGCAGTATAAGTGCTGAAAGAACTGGGGCTGATCCACAGAAGCGTGTTCATCTTACGGTCATAAGGGGGCGCTCTGGAGGAGGGTTAATGAGGGAAACGGGCCGGAATTGAAAGGGAGCAGTCCACTCACATGTCTCAGTCCCTCGGAAATTAGCGAAAGAGAAAGTCAGACTGCCAAGGATAACCACGCCTCCCAGTGGGCTGTTCGGGGTCGGGAGGACCCCCCCCCCCCAGCAAACGTTTTAAAAACCGCGAGAGCTTCCTCCCGCAAGCTGTCGTATTGTATGTTTAAAAATAAATAAATATCGCCCATTTGCAGTGGCATGTGGAGCCCTGTGTTGCGGCGACCCCGAGTGGAAGCTGACGGTGATGCGAGGGGGGGGGGCTGGTGGCGGGTGTGCGGGGAGTAGGAGGGGGGGTCAGACTTTGATTAAGGTTGCCTTATCTGGATTTCCGCAAGTAACCGGGAGGGGGGGGGGAGTTCCGCAGAGTGCCCTGTTTCCAAGCTGCCTTCTCCACGGCAGAGGGCTACCGCGCTAAGCTATCACCCTGCCTCTCCCTGGCTCCGTTCCAATGCTTTTAGTGAGTGCTATCTGTCAATGCATGAATAATACAGCCCCGGGGCTGTCGGCGGAATCCAAATGAGGCACACGTCAGGAAGAAAGCACTCGACTCCAGCTCCAGAGCACGCTCCCGTGAAGACAGGCAATTATTCAACCCCAGCTGTAGCCATGGCGATCAAGTCGGCGCGGGCGGCCGTGCCAAATGAAAAAATAAAGGGGAAACCAATACAAATACGGAGAAATAAGCCATGAAATGTCAATAATTTTTCCTTTAAGCTTAATAAGCAGGGCTGTTTCTGCCCCGGTCGCGCTAATTGCCACTGTCCTGTGATGTGTTTGAGGGGGAAATGAAGACACGCGGAAGGAAAAAAACAGGAAATCAGAGCACATGCCCATATAGGGCACCGTTTTTACGGTGGCGAGATTCAGAGAGATCATTTGAAAGCTGACCCCTCGTCGTTTTATTGTATAGAAATGATTCCCGAGCTTATGGCAGTGAAGAAATCCAGGGCTGAGCTCGGGCTAATGGCTCCAAGCGGTCTTGGGGAAAAAGGATGGGGTATGCTGGTCGGTTTTCAGCAGAAAGAAGGAAAGTAGGCACTGTAATGTAGCTACAGGAATGGGGGTGGTGGTATGACAAGCATCCTCAAGGTACTTCGTAGCTTAGAATTATCGAAAGAGAAGAACTAAACCAACGAAAGGCTTGTGGATAATACATATGACGCTCCTTAATGCTGTAATGATTGTCTAATGGCTGGGGAATGGGGCCATTCGTATATTTAGCGATACATTAATGGCATACATGCTTTATATGCTACAGTAGAACCAGTACAAAGAAAAAAGGTCAGCCCCACATTGAGCCCATGCTAAATAGACCTGCTGAAACTCTCCCCAGGGTACGCCAGCGAATTTTGATCCATTATTGATCTCATCATTTTCACAGCGACGTACGTGAGTGTCGTTATATGAGATTATCATACCCATAATCGTGCTCCTTTTTATTAAGGGAAAAACAAGTGTTTCCGTGCTCTCACTGCGTTATACCGGGATCATTCGGCGGATTTCGGTCTCGATTAATCCTGATCTGGCGCCTTGACAACGCGAAGGGTAGGACACAGACGCACACTGCCATGAGAGTTGGAGGGGGTGAGGGGGCCCTCGCCCGCAGCTCAACAAAGTGCCCCCCTCCTCCGCAGCCAGGGCTGCAGCTTCGGCAGGGGCCTCGGCTAATTAGCCGGTTTTACGGGTCGTCGGTCCGTTTCCGGCAGTCCCTCCGTCTCTTTAATCACATTCCCCATAAGAGAAGACGGCAGCCTCGCAAGTGGGAAGGGAACTAAGGGAATGTTCTAGAGACCATTACACCCCGCATTTGGGGGTGGGGGGTGGCAGTACTGCCATAAGCTATTGGCGACAGGAAACGGCAAAACACTGGGGTCAGAGACAGGGGTTTAGGACCGTGGCTTTGTGGCTGTTCCTGCCTCTGTGATGAATCTGATTGGTCCACAGGGTGGTATCTTTATAATTTTTTTTCCATCAACGGAAGCCGAAGGGTAAGATGGAGTGTTCGGGGGGGGTTACAGTCTCAGGCGTGGAGTGTGCTGGAGGGTCCT
The DNA here is from genome assembly GCF_048594095.1 of Paramormyrops kingsleyae. Lineage (NCBI taxonomy): Eukaryota > Metazoa > Chordata > Actinopteri > Osteoglossiformes > Mormyridae > Paramormyrops > Paramormyrops kingsleyae. Next base: position 17,693,388 of record NC_132810.1, read on the forward strand.
GGCAGGCTGGGGAGGGGGAGGCCAGAGCTCCGTCCCTCTTTAGCTGAAGGACCTCGACTCTCCTTGACTCTAGTGCACTTTCCACACGGTGTGGCGTGACTCTTAATGCCCAGCGACCTACAGTACACCCACTTGAGACCTGTACCACCGCCTGTGGATGTGTCCAGGATGTCAGTGAACCGATCGAATGGGGGAGGGGGTGCAGGCAGCAGGAATTCTCTTTACATTTAAGCATGTAGGCCAGATAGTGAGGGGGGCAGTGTTGGTTTTTCCCAAAGCAGGGCAGGTAAGGGCCCCAGTAATGGTCTGGCATCGCCTCCCCAGGCTTTAAGACAGAGGTCCATGGCTCGTCTGCGGCTAGGGGGCGTGGTGACCCCATGACATGGCACAGCACATGTGTCAATCATCTTTAAAGAACCAGTCAAATGAGAGTAATTATCGGGCCGAGTTAGAGCTTCGGTGACGTGACGGGGCAGGCCAGGGAAACCGGGAGCACATTCCTTACATAAATAATCCAGGCAGAATAAATTATCTTGAAGTTGCAGGCAGTGGTGGAATGTAACAAAGTATTTGTACTTCGTTACTGTACTTAAGTACATTTTTACGTATCTGTACTTTACTTAAGTAAAAATAATAATGCATACTCCATTACATTTTGCGGCAATTATCTGTACTTTCTACTCCACTACATTTCTACAATTTATGCCGTTAGTCGTTACATTTTATGAACACAATTTCCTCAAAATCTTGCATGAAAAAATAGTTACTGTAGCTTCTTGCGTTCTGGCGTTGTTTGCCATTTCCTACCAATCACGTGGCTTTATTAGCTCCAATGATGGCAGAGCGCGTGAATTAGCCGCACGAGCTGGTAGACTGGCTTGATTTCAAGAAGACGAGACATTCAACATGGACCCAGAGCCAACATCGACTGAGCATGAGCACGAGCCCTGCAGCTCTGAATCAGAAAGAAATCCTTGGCCGTATTTAAGAGTTATTTGAGTTCAAAGGAGCAAAGAATGAGTCCTTGCGTTTTCAGTGTATCCCATGCCTGCCTCAACCCAAAGAATTGTTGGCGTTTAAAAACTCCCCTTCAAATTTGAAGAAACATATAGAGGTAAGCTATGCTATGCTTTTGGGTATGTTATGATACTGTTATCTAGCGAAATGTATGTTGACATACAGAAATAGTATCAAAATCACACCAGTTTAGCTTCATTATTTATTTAACACGGTGGTAGGATACAACTGGTTTATTAGCTATGTCAGCGAAGATAGCTTAACCCTCTGGAGTCGGTGATTCCGCCGGTGCGATCTAACAGAAATTTCGCCAAACCGTTAAATAAGTCTACGAGTTTTTGTCATATGCACATTTAAAAAACACCCTCAGAAACATTGGACGGTCAACTTTTCAAATATATATAGGTAGAAGCTAAATATATTTCTGCAGCTTCGTGATATGAATAGAAATAACAAGAGTGACTGACTTAAGCGTCTGCGTTTCGAAGCGGCTCTGATCGCCCACCCCCTTGCAAATCGCGCTATTCGCATGATAACAACATGATAATCTGAATGTTTGTGTTGGGTAAAGAAATATGTGAATACGCCCATTGTGATTGAAATAAACGAGCACATGCCTGGGTAGTCATAAATGATTTGAAGATATATCATGTCCTGATTGGTTTATCTTAATGGTATACAGTATTAGTGGGTTATACCTAGTAGATACCTTGTCATCCACATAATTCTAAGTTAGGGTACACACAGTATTGCAGAGTGCACGCACAATAAGCACACCAAACTTTCCAATACACATATACTGTATACAGTAGTTGCTTCTAATTATTATGAGCAATGACATCGGTCGAGGCGTAAGTCAGTATATCTACTATTCTTTTACAAAATGGCACATCCCAGACGTTGAGACAAACCATTGTGTGAGTACTTAAAAAATACTTTAAAGTAAATTTAAAAGTAAGTACTTAGTACTTTCACTTAAGTAAGATTGTTGATGTAGCGCTTCTACTTTTACTTGAGTACATATTTTGCAGGATATTTGTACTTTTACTTAAGTACTACGCTTCAGTACTTCCTCCACCACTGGTTGCAGGTGAGAAGAAATCCCTGAATACGAATAGCATCATTTAATGTTCATTGGAAATTAAATGCTGCGGCCATCTCCTGATTTTATTAAAGTCTCGGCAAATGAATGGGATGATGTTCCGATGATGTTCCGCCGCTGGGCTCCGGTCACGTTGATGGCACAATAGCCCTGAGAGAACGATCCACTTCCCTCCAAACTCATTGAGCCATTTTCAGTCTCATTGCCGCACCAGTTTGCCTAGGATGCTACATCACCAGCTGCCCATATTGACAGGACAGATGCCAGCTGCTGACCGTACCCCACAAACAGCATCACACGCCTCACACCCACAACAGGCCAACTTCAAGGTGTGGCCATTACTGTCAAACTGTGAAAATGAGCCTGGAAAATCGGACCTTTGTTCCACGAGCCCACTCCACAATGTGATAAACATTTATACTTTATAATGGGGAAACGCGAAACACGAGAGTGAATCTGATGAGCAGAGCATCATCCCGGAAGTGTTCTCCTCAAACTAATCATGAAAACTCCTGATGATGCTCGTGATGAGGCAGAGCACCCAATGGCTTTTTCATGCCGGTGTAAATGCAATTCCGCTCGGGAGCCGGAGCGCGGGCCCCTCTCCCGTGGATCGCCGGGCTCAAGCGGATATCACCCGCCCGTTGATGGGAAGCCTAATTAACATATTAATGATGCCACCTTCCTGCAGTTTCTGTCAGGCAGGCCAAACACTTTTGATAAGTATGCAGATGAGGGCAGGCCAATCTGAAGTATAAATTAGCTAGTGTAGAGTGTCTAAAGGACCTTGCGCTGATGGATCGGGCGATCGCGTTTATCTTCCTCTCGATCTGGCGCAGGGTGTCCGCGGTATACTGAAGGATGCATTCCGGATTGTTTCGCTTTTCCTATTGGAGGTGTCCTCAATGTATCAGGTCACATGACTCCCCATCACTTGCTGCTAGCAGTTGGTAGACAGGTTTGTGGGATGTAATCATCCACCCCGGGATTCTCTGCCAGGCGTAATACCAACACACCCGGGACGAATGCCGTTAATTACGACCCAGGCTGAAGCGTCTCAAAGCACAACATAACGCCTGACAGCGACATTTCGCCGAGGAGGTGCGGTAGTATAACGCGGACATGAATGGTTGATCCTGGGATTTACTGTCATGTTCATCATATCGTACAATTAGGGTGAATAATTAAAACGTTTCATTAGCTTGATCATTTCCTGCCAGCCCATACTTCAGCGTCGACATCCCAGATTAAGCCGACGACTGAAACAACGCCTCTCTCGTTTTTCCGTGTCTCCACGGAAGAAAAGAATACCGGATGGATCAAATGAAGGTTGGAGGAAAACGGCTTTAGCTAAAGTGACACCGTGGCCGTAGCTCCGCGTTTTGTGTCAGAGGAGATCCAACTTTTGGGGCTGTCTGGCGGACGCGGAGCCAGCGAGCGGAGAGGGATTGCTGGAGTCTGTTACGGGAGATATCACGACCCATGAATAAACATGAGGTGATTAGCGCCATTCTTCATAATGCCCAAAGTTCATACTTTACTATTTACCTTCGACTTAAAACCTCCGTTTGAAAGAGGAGCGTGATCATTATATTATAGCTTTTTTCCCCCCAAAATGATTCTAAAGTTTTGCGATGAAAATTTTGTAGAAGTCATGCTATTAATACCAAAATAACCATAAAATATATTTTTGAAATGTAGGTCAAAGCAGTTATTTTATGCAAAATATAGACATGTTTACATACCCCCGGCCAAAGAAACACCATCCCCTAATAAATACTAAGCTGCAGTATATGACGTCTACTCATCTTTATAATGGTGATATTAAGTCCATTTAATGTGTTTGTCAGATAAATTAAACGGGAGGGTAAAAAGTTGTTACTATATTATGGTAGATATAATATACTGTATACATATATGTATATACATTTATATATTTTTTTATTTTTATTGATAGTGTTTTAATGAAGTATCATTAATGGTGGCAGAAGCAGCCAATGTATTGATCAGAAAAAGCCTTAATGCTTTGCTGAATATACAGCATTTGACTTCAGTGTGTGGTTGTATGAATTAAGGATTTGCCTTTAAATGCACACAAGCTGAAATCACAGAGGGGGTTTGTGTGTTTGATGGAACACTGATGAGGTTCTGGGCCAGTCTGACGCCTACAGCCGGGATGCGGGTCGGGAAATGCAGAGGACACAGCGATGGTGCCAGCTCCGTGATTTCGGCATGGGTGGGGCAGCGTTTCCATGTGACCCCCTGGCGCTGCCGAGCCTGAGCCACGCCTCTCTCCGCATGTGCGGCGGCAGGGACGTTACCTTCGGTGCCGCGCGTACTTGCCACTGACGTGCCCGCTCCCATCGCAGCCTGGCGTCGGGCAGCTGCGGAAGAGGAGACAGGGTGCTAAGCCAGGGGTGTGGTGGAGAGACCCCGCTACCTCCCAAACCCCACCCACATAGTCAAACCCTGCCCCCATTCCCAATCCGCACCCCCCCAATGACCCTACTCTCACGGTCATGGTTGTTCCACCAGTATCCTTCCCAGGTGCCCATGTTTGCTATAAACTTATACATTTCATTATAACTCTTTCTTTGTAATAACTTTAAGTCAGCTAAGGAGGGCAGGCATCGAATGCTGTTATTGGCTGCATCGACGTCCGCTCCCCTGGACGGACTCGGTATCGACCATGTGATTAGCTGCCGTCTTCAGACCGAAACACTAGGAGAGCTGGAGGAAGAAGAACCGCTAATGCTTAGGAGCTCCAGAACGGGCGACCTTGTTCTGTCAACTAGAATACCAGAGGCACAGAGAGGCAAGTGTCCTTTATAAGGGCAAGATCCATTAGAACATTCCAGTAACCATAACCATAGATGGCAGAAAAAATGGCAAAACATAAGACAGCAGGCAGCAGGTGGACAGACGAATCACCCAGAAGCAGAAGGACGCTTTGAGGTCGTGCAGCAGAGGGGAGACAGCATGGCGGACAGACACCAGCAGTGTCGTGAGCTCTGCTCCCAGAGCCATCGCTCACCGAATCGCAAACTCCATCCCAGCACTTCTAATTATGCAGGTCACGCTGAGGTTAAATCTCAATCGGAACATGTGTGTGAACACATTTATAGGCGCTATAAACTCTGGCATGTTCCCATATCTGTCATCTAGTTAATGAAGTGGCAAAAAACAACAAACAAGGTAACGTTAATGAATAAGGGGTGCTGGGATGGTCCGTGGTCCTCGGAATAACTAGCTTATGTTGTGTCTGGTGATCCATACGGCTTGTTTACAGCAGGGGTACGGCCTGGGATTTTTTTGTGTGTATTTTTAGATGAGTGGTGGAGCTCCTTTTGAAGAGGGTGGCTGCGAGGGCACTCGGATTCGCCGGGCAACCCACTGGCTAAAAGCCAGAAAGGGGTCACCTCCGAAGCCATTCAGCCAACAGTCGGAATGCGGTTGGCGACAACCAGGGAATTCTGCCAGGGATTGTGGAATCCTGAGCGAGTGAGGGGTGGGAGACATCAGTAATGCCGCTGTGTTACAGAGGAAATTGCTCCAGAATGTTGCCCCCGTCAAATAAAAATACAGAAAGGATGATGAGAGAAAAGTGTGAGGTTGCTGGGGGAATAGTGGGTGGTGGGCAAAGCGATGATTTTGGAACGAGGATGAGGACCATGTGTCTGATGGATATTTCTCCTCAGGGGTGATATTTAAGTGCAAAATGGGGGGGGGGTGTTCTGCTGTTCCCAGTAATGTTCTAGTTTCCTCTTCTTGTCGAGGGGTGGGGGGTTGGGGCAAGGTGGGGGTACATTTTTCACTTGCATCCCTACTAACCTGAAGAGCTCTTGTATTGCCGGTTCCACAGGCACTGAGAGAGGGACAGGCGAGAAGAGAGAGAGAGAGAGAGAGAGACATAATCACCAAGCAGACAGAATTTTTTTTGCCTATATGGAAATGACAGACACAGCGGTCGCAGTGAGCAGACTGCTAAGAAGGAAATGGAGGGTGGTGTATGGGTGCCGGGGTCGGGGGTGGCTGGATGGGCAGAGGAGTGTGTTTTGGGGGGGTGGGGGTGGGGATGCTGGATGATGGACATACCCCGGATACCTTTGGAGCGAGTGCGATGTCGCTTCTCATCTGCGTTCACCTCCATCTGGGGAGACACGAGAGGCAGGTCAGTGGGTGCAAGGTCAGCCTTCCCACCCCCCCCACCATAGCTACACGCGCGCACAGACAGGCACGCACACACAGAGCCCATCAACCCCACGTTCGACATCGAGAACCTTAAGGTTCACGCGTGGGACTCCACAGCCGTCGGCGCGGTCTGTATTTAGCGTGCCGCCATCTGGCAACATGCCCACGCTCACCGTGAACCTGCCGCTACATCCACACACCCTCAGCCATAACACCCTCAGCCATAACGCCACGCCGATTTTCAGCATGGAACACGAGCCCCAGCGGCCTCCAAACCCCCGCAAATCTGCTCGTGTAAAATGCCAATAGCGCCTCCTTAAGGACACTGTCGGTGCTGTTTGGTGTGAGAGGGCGACCATGTCACAATATAGCAAACTATCCAAAATACTCAAGGAAGACACTTAGCTAGCTATAAATAATGCAGCAAATGAAGTCTTAGCACATAGACTGACACACACACACATGCACACACACACACATGCAAGCACAGATGTGTACACACACATACACTCATGCACATGCACACACACGCACACATACACACACACACGCACACACACTCACTGACAAAGAGACAGTCAACATAAATGAAATTTCCCATAGTTCCCCACCCTCTGTGTGCCCTTTACAAGGGTATATATCCACATGAAACAAGACGGCTTTATGACAGTGACATAAGCACTTGTCTGGCCTGAGATGCGCCCGCATATTAGCTTCAGCGCGCCGGGAGCGCCGATGACAGGCTTTTAGCTGCGCTGCACGGCTCCCTTTCATCCTCCGGGAGAGGAAAAAAAGAACAAAAAGCCCCAGAGTGCGACGATGGCACCGGTCTGGGAGGCGGCACGCGGGCCCAGCGAGGTCACCCTCCTCCTGGGGCCCTCCCCTCCCTGCGGCAGCCCGGCACGGCGGCACTTGTTTGCACTCTGCTAATGCTGGCCTGCTGGCACCCTCAGCACAGCTTAGCGTAGCGTAGCTCAGCACAGCTTAGCGTAGCGCACCCCCGGCTGCTCAGCCACAGACCTGCACCCCATTAATCTGCGTGATTCCAAAAACCCAACAGCGCCCCCCTGAGAGATGGGGGAGCAAAGTATGGCTCAGCAAGTTAGGCCTCTGTGCCTGCAATCAGAAGGTTGCTGGTTTGAATCCTGTCTTTAGCAGAATAATCACATGTCTAGTACTTGTCCTCTAATCCCAAGCTTCACTCTCATGTGTATGAATGTATGTGTGTGTATAAATATAGATTTGTGTGTGTGTGTCATAAAAGGAGAGCAAGATGGCATATGCTAAAACATGTAATCCAATATACCTGTATTTGTGCAAAATGTCAAATGAAGTGTCCTTATTTTAAAACCATCCTAAAGAAGTGACATTTACCCCCAATTTGGTGTGAGATCAGAAGATAGACCGGGTCTGACTTAGCTGACCCTTGATAAGCCCGATAATCATCCCGCGACATTTAATACGCGAGCAGGGCTGCTCGGTGAGACGCGTTCCTAGCCCGGCCGTCACCGGCGCGGGGTGATGCGCGTGTCAGTAAACGGACCTGCGCTGATCAATGTGCTGAACACAGGCTTTCATTAAACTGTCAGCTGGGGTTTGTCAACATAACAATAAGCCTGCCTGTGTAATGTATACACATATAGTATCACATCTCCTTCTGTATGCGCTGTATACGTTTACAGCAACAATACTGCATGTCTGTCCATCAACAGTGACATCATCATCTCAGTCTATATAGATATATACTGGGGTACTCTGGTATATATATAACACCTTTATACAATATATTCTGTCACAGTTTCATTCTACTTCAGTGAACTGGATATGGATGAAACTGGGAGGATCCTGAATGGTTTCAGGCCCATTGTATTAAAAGTGCTTACGTTTATTCTCGTTAAATATGATTTAATAAAGCCGTACTTAATCTTTAGGCTTGATGGGGTCTTGATATTTTCACAGGAGCCTGTAAACTGAAAAAATAAAACATATGAAAGTGAACAAAAACATAATAAATCTGCTTTATTATCCTGACAGACAGCGGCACGTTCCGGAAAGGCCTCAAATACTTATGCACAAGCGTTGCCCTTTTTCTATGGCAATCGATGGAGATCCTACCTCTGTTAAAACTAACAACTTATCAATCCAACCCAATGCCCCCCCTCCCCCCATGGTCTACCTCCTGATGGGCGATTCGGGAAGTGACATTTGGCATGAAAGAGAAAATAACACGAAGTGACAGCCCTGGGAGGGATGGTGCCCACACCGTTACGACGCAGCTCCTCTCTCGTGCTGTGGCAGCACATCCTGTCTGAGCGCGCGGCTTTCCGTTCTGTCTGTCCGTCTCTGAGAGACTGCCGGATCATCGCCGGCGAGTTCGCACCTGCTCGCAGACCGGAGCCACCATTTGTTTGGCATAAAAAAAATAATATCCTGGAAATCCCGGTGACAAAAATACCACAAAGGGAAGGATTTAAATTGTGTTTGCATTCGATTTAGGAACTTCATTTCCGGCACAGTGTCAGTGCGGGCTGTTCCTCTACAGCATGCCCAAGACCAAAGCTTGGAAGCATCTTATTCTGAGAGAAAACCCAGATCAGAGAGAAATGGACCCCCGCATGGCTCATAGAGAGATGGAAGGGTGAAGGTACACACACACACACATGCACACGCACATACACCTGTATGTTTATATTCATGTCTTTGTGGGGACTCTTCATTCATTTAAATGGGAAAACCCTAATATCAGCAATGACCCCTTAAGCCTCACCCAGCCCTAACCTAAGAATTTTGGCATTTTTAGGTTTTGACTGCAGTCACTGATTCAGTTTCAGTTTCCCCTTGTGGGGAATAACATCAAAATAACAGGTTTTTATGTATATAACACAGATACACACATGCGTATACACACACACACACACATACACACACACACACATACACACACACGCACACATACACACACACACACATACACACACACATACACACACACACACACACACACACACGCACACATACACACACACACACGCACACACACACACACACACACATACACACACACACGCACACACACACACACATACACACACATACACACACACGCACACATACACACACACACACGGGCTGTCCTAGTGGGTACCAGCTTTATCCCCATTACCCAGCAGGAAAACAGAGGCCATCAGGCACAGACTGGCCATCTGGAAGTTGGGGGATTTTCCTGCTGGGCCAGTCTTGTGAGGGTCGGTCTTTCTTCCACAACCCTGGCATTATAGGGCCTATATACCAGGGCTGGCCTGGCATTATACAGCCTATACTGTATACCAGGGCTGGCCTGGCATTATACAGCCTATACTGTATACCAGGGCTGGCCTGGCATTATACAGCCTATACTGTATACCAGGGCTGGCCTGGCATTATACAGCCTATACTGTATACCAGGGCTGGCCTGGCATTATACAGCCTATACTGTATACCAGGGCTGGCCTGGCATTATACAGCCTATACTGTATACCAGGGCTGGCCTGGCATTATACAGCCTATACTGTATACCAGGGCTGGCCTGGCATTATAGGGCCTATATACCAGGGCTGGCCTGGCATTATACAGCCTATATACCAGGGCTGGCCTGGCATTATACAGCCTATACTGTATACCAGGGCTGTCCTGGCATTATACAGCCTATACTGTATACCAGGGCTGGCCTGGCATTATAGGGCCTATACTGTATACCAGGGCTGGCCTGGCATTATAGGGCCTATAAACCAGGGCTGTCCTGGCATTATACAGCCTATACTGTATACCAGGGCTGTCCTGGCATTATACAGCCTATATACCAGGGCTGGCCTGGCATTATAGGGCCTATACTGTATACCAGGGCTGGCCTGGCATTATAGGGCCTATACTGTATACCAGGGCTGGCCTGGCATTATAGGGCCTATAAACCAGGGCTGTCCTGGCATTATACAGCCTATACTGTATACCAGGGCTGGCCTGGCATTATAGGGCCTGTATACCAGGGCTGGCCTGGCATTATACAGCCTATACTGTATACCAGGGCTGGCCTGGCATTATAGGGCCTATATACCAGGGCTGGCCTGGCATTATACAGCCTATATACCAGGGCTGGCCTGGCATTATACAGCCTATACTGTATACCAGGGCTGGCCTGGCATTATACAGCCTATACTGTATACCAGGGCTGTCCTGGCATTATACAGCCTATACTGTATACCAGGGCTGGCCTGGCATTATAGGGCCTATACTGTATACCAGGGCTGGCCTGGCATTATAGGGCCTATACTGTATACCAGGGCTGGCCTGGCATTATAGGGCCTATAAACCAGGGCTGGCCTGGCATTATACAGCCTATACTGTATACCAGGGCTGTCCTGGCATTATACAGCCTATACTGTATACCAGGGCTGGCCTGGCATTATAGGGCCTATAAACCAGGGCTGTCCTGGCATTATACAGCCTATACTGTATACCAGGGCTGGCCTGGCATTATAGGGCCTATACTGTATACCAGGGCTGGCCTGGCATTATAGGGCCTATATACCAGGGCTGGCCTGGCATTATACAGCCTATACTGTATACCAGGGCTGGCCTGGCATTATACAGCCTATACTGTATACCAGGGCTGGCCTGGCATTATAGGGCCTATATACCAGGGCTGGCCTGGCATTATACAGCCTATACTGTATACCAGGGCTGGCCTGGCATTATACAGCCTATACTGTATACCAGGGCTGGCCTGGCATTATAGGGCCTATACTGTATACCAGGGCTGGCCTGGTATTATAGAGCCGCCCCCTGGAGGCCATTTCTAGATAGCAGCATGAGAGGCGTGTTGGCAAGTCAGTGTACATGTCAGATATCCAGCATTCACTGTCAAATACAGAAACCCAGCCTTACCTTCTCTGGTGGCTGAGCACAACACTAAGACTTGTTCACATGGCGATTCTCCAATAATGTTTCCTCCTCCATAAGAACGTTTCTTAAGGTGACTAAAGATAGGACTGCACCATCCGGCCTCAGAATACCAGTTTAAATGTTTATATACACTGGCTGTGGCATGTAAGTCATTAAATCAAGTTATATGCAAACATCCTAGTGTTTACAAAACACATTTTTGTGGTATTATTTCTTATATTTCGTGATTTTCAGATTCTCTCACAAAGCTGACGGAAGGAGCTGTTTCTGGTGATGCATTTGTGGAAACATTAATGTTGCCGTATCATGTCTGCTGGAAAGACTCTTGCCCTAACCCATCCACACAACTGATTCTTAAATTTAAATTACTGCCACAAATGAAATAGGGACCCTAGCTGGGAATCCCGAAACCACAGGTGCAGAGCGCCAGCCCGTCTACCCAGAAGTCTGTGCGGGAAGCCGGAATCGAGTCAGTGGTTCTATCTGCACGGAGTTTGTTTCCAAGAGCTTGCAGTGTGTGGGGTTCTTCCCCTCCCCTCCCCTGCCCTGCCCTGCCCTGCCCTGTCCTGTACTTGCCTCGTTCTCGACTTACAAGCATCATACTCTGCGTTTCTGAATGCCGTGGGGCAAATATTTATAAACACATAACAAAATATATAATGAAAATGGCAAGAAGACAAATTAATGCAGCTGATGGTTCTAAATAGGGCTGGGTGATTTGGCAAAATATTTTATCATGATAATTTTTTTCATACAATACTGAAAATTTTCACAATATAATTCAATTCACTATTTCTTTACTTCAGTGCCCCATTTTTTGTAGAATTCCATCAGAATTGCCCTTAAACAGATTCAGATTATGAAAAAAACATACAAAAATGTAATATTCTGTTGCTGGGATTTTCTCTGACTGCCTTACTGTTTTTTCCAAGGAATGGATTTGAGTAGGGCTAGGTGATATGCCCTAAAAATTATATCACAATATTTTCAGATTTTTACAATATTGATATTTATAATATTCTGAAATTCATATGTAGAGGAGGTGGTGTGGCAATGCAGTGGTGCAGTGGTGCACTGGTTGACACTGTTGCCTCGTCTTTGGTTTGAGTCTCTGCCATGGCTTCATGTGTGGAGTTTGCATGCACTCTCCGTGTCACTGTGGGGGGGCTTTCTCCAGTCACATCCCTCCCTCTACAGCCCAAGAACATGCCATGTTGAAGTGGAACTACCGCGCTGCCCATAGGTATGAGCGGGGGCTTCAGATGTGGGGGAGGGGGGTCCAAACTAATAATTATGCAGTGTGATTTAATGGTGACGACGCCCGTGGGTCTGAGTGACTGGCGTGTGAGTGTGCCCAGCAATGGGTTGGCGCTCCATCCTGGGTTGTTCTCTGCCTTGTGCCCATAGCTTCTAGGATAGGCGCGGAAAATGGATGGATCTTGAGTTCTGATTTTGATGACCAAACTGTTTTACTAATAGTTATGGAGCATGTGACGGGTATAATGATAAATTACACCAACAACATACCTTGAGGGAATTTGTGTAATAATAGTGCATTGTAACTGTTAATTTTTCAAGAAAACAAGTGTTTAGGCTATATGACGATACCCATTATAATCAAACTGATGACGATATGAATGTTTATAATAACAATGCTGTATTTATCGATATATCGCCCAACCCTAGTTTCAGAAGTCTGTAGAAACTTGTATGTATGTATGTAGTCTTGTATGTAAATATGTAGCTATGAAGATTCTGTATGCCGCTACAAAATTTATTTGAAGTTTAACCAATTTGCACAATGTTAAATACAAATCTTTGATCCTTGAATAACCCAAAATACGGGGTTTAATGCCATTAAATGCCGGAATGATTTTCTGACCCATAAATGAGTCCTAAGGAGAACCTATTACATGTTCTTGACAGATGTTTGTGTTTTAATGAGCATGACTACAGACGTCCCCATCAGGGCCTGTGTCACGTGCTCCTGTATGGTGAGGACTCGCCCTGTCAAATCCAATACTTAGCCCCAGCAGTCGCTCTCGAGATTCTCCACGAAAACCTCAAATCAAAACTCACAGTTGTTGCAGCCAAAGAACCCAAAATCTGCCCTTCCAGTTCATGCTTTAGCACCAATACAGAGAGCATCGGGAAAAAAAGCTAATCGCCAAATAGCCCCAGTTACCCGTAACTGTAAACCCACCCTCTCCTCATCGGTCTGTAAACATCATATTTAGAGGGCAGACTAGCAATCCAGCAAAACTAATTAAAAGTACGCATTTGTTTGGGGCGCAGACCAAATTTAGGCATGCATATTTTTACCCACCGTGTTCCATCTAAACACAGCTGATCTAATGCGAACAGACGAAGCAGTGACAGGGATGTCGATCTGTTGGCGCTGTCAGGCAGTCTCAGAGGACATCCACTCGACTATGGTGCAGCCATCTACACGCCTCCCAGAGAGAGGCCTGATGAGGAGGACTTGTAACTAAGCCATATGTTTGTATGCTCCCGTCAACCTGCTCTGTGGGGAGGTTCAGGGATCAGCTGATTGAGGAGCAGGGAGTAAGATCCATACCCCTTAGGTCACCTGCCATATTGCTCGATATCGCCGCCTCAGTGGCCAGCCTGAATAAAATTATTCATTTAATTTTTTTTACCTACCTAAAAATGGTGGCTGTAAATGACTGTATAAAAATGATCTATAAAATAACAGGTCCAAAATAAAAACAAGATCTTTTATCCTTTCTGATCAGTAGATAAGTGTTCAGTAAAGTCAATAAGCACAGCTTAAAATATATTTATTTTTAAAATGAACTGTTAATGATTTCGCACAGTGTTTGCCCGCTGATTCGCAATATAGACTATGTTTTGAAAAATGAGATCTGGATTTGTACAGTATTCATCTGAAGATGTGTCAGTGTGACACATGGTCATAAATTTCAAGGAATACTGTACATTAGAGAAGCACTAGGTGATTAGTGATGTTTGGGAGCCAATCGACTGCTATTGCTTACCGCGTTTTTTTGTAAGAGCAAGTGTGTAGGTCTGTGTTTACTTGTCATGGGGAAGGGGGGAGGGAGGAAGCACCACACGTGTGTCACGATACAGGTTGAGCTGTTATCTGCTATCCCTTGTGTCACCTTGAAGCTGAGTTAGATAGGCACCCCCCCCCCCACTGCGAGACGCACGCAGGCCGAGCTGAGAGGGCGGACCGGCGAAACCGCTTATGCGTGATCCAATTTTAGCAGCAAACAGATACTTTACGACATGAATCACCCGGTGCCGGTAAACACGGTGATGAGAAGTGGCCGCGGAGGAGCATCCCAACTGGGTGATAAGAGTGGGAGCCAGAGAGGGGGGTGGGGCAGCGCTTCAGAAAATCCCTCTGGGGAGGCTATCTTTAGCAGGGTGGGTGCCATTGTTAGGGGCCTAATTTTGAGCAGGGGGGCTATATTTAGGTGTCTGATTTCATGGTGGGGCTATATTTAGGTGCCTGAATTCAGGGTAGGGGCTATCTTTAGTTGTCTGAATTCATGGTGGCAGCTGTCTTTAGGTGCCTGATTTTTTTTTTTTGGGGGGGGGGGCTATTTTTAGGTGCCTAATTTCAAGGTGGGGGCTATCTTTAGGTGTCTGAATTCATGGTGGCAGCTGTCTTTAGGTGCCTGATTTTTTTTTTTTGGGGGGGGGGGCTATTTTTAGGTGCCTAATTTCAAGGTGGGGGCTATCATTAGGTGCCTGATTTCTGGGGGGCTATCATTAGGTGCCATTAGATGACTGCAACCCGGAACCGGCTCTTCCTTGGTACAAACCCTGTATGTCTCTCCGGCTCTCAAAGGCAGTTGTTACTCCAAAGCGAAGGCTTCACCACTTCTCCTCCCAGTTCATTTTCTAGGAAACAAAAACAGAAACAGCGAAATGAAACCAGGACTGGCCGTATCGTGCCGCCCGCATTTTCCCGTGTTCCACTGTGGGGGCTTCCCTGACACTCCCCCCCACCCCCTTCTCCTCCAAGTCACACCCCAGAGGAGAACGTGGAAATAAAAACTCACAGAGGGCAGCATGGATCATTAGCCGTGCCTCTCCTCACTCCCTTTAATGTATGATGGATCGAGCTAATTACCCTCCACACCAGCACGCTTTTGCAGAATGACAAGTGGTTATCGCAGAGGACGCCGGCCGCCCATTACATGTGACGACATTCCCTATGCGGCCGTCATGAAACTGACCACATCGCTATGTTTGGTCACAAAAGAACTGTTCTCAGTGCATTTCATTGCCTCTAGCTTCTCAACTTGTTTGGAGAACGCTAATCTTTCCCCTAAGGGGTTAACATACATGGTGCTCACCCCCACTCAGTGGCACCCCCTAGAGGGCAGTCAGCTGGGATACTTTTCTGGCAGGACACAAATCCTGTTGTGCTGTTATGTATTATGTAGCAATGCAGGCAGCTCTGAGTGGTAAATGGCTCCCATTAAATGAGGCTGGGCATTTAAGTTAAAAATACGAATAATAATCCCATTCATTAGCCCCCTTAACAGGTGAGAATCCACTTCAGGGTCGACCGCCACTCGAGAAAACGTGCAAATTAACGAAGGCAGGGTTTTCATGTCCTAAGCACAGAGCCCATCAACCCTCCCCTGCGAGAAGACAATGGTATCCCATTAGCCGGGCGGGGGGGCGGGGGGTTATTAAAGCCCTAGTAAGGTGTCTTGCCACTGCTCGCTGTCAGGATCTGGCAAGGGTGCAGGGCTTTCAAGATCTTCTTGCCCAGAATTCCGTGTGGCAAAAACAGATATAAGACGAGGTGCGAGTGCAAAGATGGCTTCCTCCTCTGCGAAAGAGAAATCGGGAGGAAGACAAAGAGGAATGGAGAGACGGAGAAGGGAGCGAGGCGGCTTTGCATCGCTCTGATGGGAACCGCGGCACAAACAGAGAAACTCTGGCTTTCTGAACTGTCGCATTTGCCTTCTCTCTCGCGCGAACCCCCCTGCTGCTGTCCCTACCCCCCGCTCGCTCAAGCCGTGCCTTCGACGGTACTAATTAAAAGCGCTGCACGGAGACAACAGACGAAGTGCTAATGGGGGGGGTGCGGGGGGCCCCGCGGGGCCCCGGGAGGCTGGCTGTGATCACGCCAGCGCAGCGGCTAAGATGCAGCGGCTGCAACGCAGCAGCACCCGCGCAGCTTGCTATTATCCAGGGTCCTGCTGATCCAGCCTGCCTGACAGAGCACAGCGGTCCCGGGGGTGGGGGGGCAGGTACATAACTGGCCTTACACTTTAGCATGGAGCAGGTGTTTTAGGGGGGGGCTTCTCTTTTTCCATCTTCATCCCTCTTTCAGTTTTTATTCCCCCTTTCACCCCGATTTCTTTCTTCATATTATTCTGAAAAGGACATGCAGCATTTTTGGCGGTTTAAAGGAGAGCAGAGGAGCCCTGTCGCCTGCTTGAGTTTCCACTGCCAGCTCTGTGGCTCCGCTTGGCTGGTCCTGATCCGACAGCACATGGGGGCCTTTGTGGGGAAGGGGAGAGGAGGGGGGGTGCCTCACACTTCCCGAAGAGCTCAGCAGGCTGTCTGTCTGTCAGCATGGATCTCGACACCTGCGACCCACCAGTGCATGATGGGTCGCTGACCGGTAACAGGCCCAGTTTGGATGGCACCCTAAATGCCACGCTGGCGTCAAAACCTTGTAACCAACACGTGCTGTATCCTCCTGGGTCTTTTTTACAGAGGACGCTACTTTTTTTAACCGAAGGTTGCAGCGCCTCCTGCTGGTAGAGAGGGAGTTTGCGCTGCACCTGTGACCCCCCCCACATCCCACGTTTCCCCGCCCCTTCACCCAATAGTGCATTGCCCGCGTGTCCGCTGGAGACAGGCAGTGCAGAGGACACCTTCGGTGCAGACGGCGTTTCCATTTAACATATTTTTTTTAACCTTCTCCTCCGGTTTTATAACCGTCGCTGTGTGGCTGGGGCTGCCTGACCTACATTCTTCCTGGGCTGAGTCTGCGGCAGCATGGGGGGGGTTGGAGGGGGTGCTCCATCTCCTAGTCTCTGCTGCTATCTGCCACCACGCCCCCACCTTGGCTCCTCTCCTGCCCCTTTCCCAGCAATACTCCACCCCCCCTCCCAAACCTGTACGACGATCCCCTCTCTGCTGAGGACATTGTAGCCTTGGGACCAGGCGAGCATGGTAACATCATTCCACATTTGTGCGACCTCTCTGCCGCTGTTGTGGAAAAGCTCTGGACTCAGTTGCCTGTCGTGGGGCCCCCTTCGGCACCCCCACCCATCTCTCAGGCTGCTCCCTTCGTGAGCTCTGGGGGGGACACTGATGGGGAATTGATCCGCCCGTGGCAGAGCCAGCTCCTCTTCATTACCGGGGCACTGCGACAGACGACATGTCAGAAATGCGCCGGATGGAGATGGGGCACCTCGTTGTTGCAGGGGGGTCTCCTACCTTTTAATCGACAGCATTTCAGAGGTAAGGGAACCTCCAGATGACACAAGTCTGAGACTGAGTAGGAAATATAATATTATATGGCTAAATCCATTATTGCTATTCTTCATCTTCAACCAAACCAGTTCCAGTAAACAACGTCAAACACTGGATTTGCAGGTGTGATTAACATGCGGGTCAAATTTCTGATAAAAATCTAACCCTTAGGCTGGAATTAAATAAACAGTTTGACCTATCCGCTAATTAGGATTTAATTACATGGGACCGGTGCGCTCCTTGTGTGCGTCGGGAGGTTGCTGGCTCTGAATCCGACCCCAAATGCTCAGAGAGGGAAAAGATCTGCCAGCCCCAAGCCCGCCGTTTTGGCAACCCCCAAACACAACTGCGTTTGCGACCTGCCAGCTGGGTCACCGTCCAGAGCCAATCGCTGGTGTGAAAATGCTGCCATTACGCCCCCCCACCCCCATATGGGAAAAGGAGGGAACTGAAATAAGCATACAAGAATCAGGGTTGCCGTCCTACGTTCTATAAATCCATGGGGGACGGGTTATTCTCTCCCCGCCTTCCCCTCTCCCCACCCAAGGGGCATCAAGCCCCGCGAAAATGTCATGCGCTCGGCGGTGCCGATTACGCACACGCCGGCAATCATGTGCACAATGCAGAAGGGACCGAGCAGCCCAGGTGAGTGTGCCAGGCTGCAATCAGCCGGCAGAATCGAAAGACGAGGCCATTTTCGTTCATTTTCCGTCGGTGCGGGGCACCGGAGGCCTTAATTACAGATCCAGAAAGCCCCATCCCCGTGGCCAGGAGAGCCAGCGCCAGCCGTGTGGACGTGGGGAAACCGTGCCGAGGATCCAATCTCAGTCCCACGGACACCCCAGTAGCTCCCTCCCAGTCTCCCCAGAAACAGAGAACCTTCCAGGTTGGTGTAGAAAACAAACAAGCCACATGCAACGAGCCGGGGGTGGGGGGGCAGGAGCCCCCAGACGGGGTTTTTGCCAGCTGGAACGCGCGCCATCTGCCTCCCGCCAGCCAGCGTGTTTACCTCCGAAACGTCCTTCTCCACACCAGATACTCCCATGTTTCTCACGTCCTGCAGGGTTTATCGGTACAATTCCACTGCAGCTATAGCCCTGCCTGTGCTGATGCACGCCAGCCGGGGACAGATGTTGCACCGACTACAGTTATACATATCTGCCTGCCTGTTGGGCCAGCTCATACAGTACTGGCCAGCTGTAAACATGAATAATTAATGTGCAATGATAAATATAGAGCTACAATCGAGGCCACAACCACCTCGATGTGGCTGACCGCTGCAGAGGCAGTGGGACCCGGCGGCACTTCCGATCCAGCACCCGTTCCCCGGTCCCCGTGCATCAGACCTCATCCGCTCTCGCTCCCTCCCCGTTCCATCTTCTGGTGCAATTACCGACTGGCAACAGTGTTTGATCGGGGGTGGGGGTGCATCCCATAATATATCGAGCGCCAGTAACAGACGATGATGAAGCCCACACCCCCCAGTGATCTCGCAGGAACCCCAGCCCCGGCGCGAAAGGTCCCCTTGGGTGTCCCCACGCGTTCCGATCCAGCATCCGCACAACTCGTGATAAATAAACACGGCGAGCGCAACGGAAATGGGGCCGCGGCTGCAACGTGAATCAGGCGTGCGCACGCGCTCCACATTACCACCCGCCTGTGACACTCACAACCGTCACTCTCATAAAATGAAAGCCAGCCACCGGAAGAGCAATTTAAGCACAAAAAAAGCCAGAGCTGCTTGATCAAAGCGCCCATTTTACGGTTTGGCAAATTAAATACATTTTGCCTTTGTGCTATTTTTTGCCCGAATTAAGAGCTTCTGGGAAATTCGTGAGGAAATCTGGTGATTATATTTTATTTTTGTCTCAGCGGTTGTATGTTTCTGTGCATCCATGGGAAGGGGGGTGGGGGGGGCCGTGCTGGTGGTGGGGGGTGGGATGCTTTCACAGGTGTTGGCTACTGAGGAGGTCAAGGGCTGAGCTCCGACCTTGGAAAGTTCACATCAATTAGGGAGTCCTGCAGTCGGGCACCTTCTCGCCAGACGGTAATGGGGGGGGTACGAGCAGCAGGGTACAGTATCTCTATAATCCCACATCCAGGCCGGTCTCCTCCAGCAGAGGGGGGCCCATGTTTCCCCCGTGCTCTACAGCACTGCGATGGCAGATGCGTGTCCCAAATAAACACACACACACACACACACACACACACACACACACACACATTTGTATTCATATCTTTGTGGGGACTCTCCATTCATTTCTATGGGCAAAACCCTATTCCCAACAATGATAACCTTAACCCTGGCCCAGCCCTAACCTTAACCACAAGTAAGCATTTTTAGTTTTTTGATTGCAGTCACAGATTTTTATAAAATTGAGTTTCCCCTATTGACACCATGAAAATTTGGTCCCCACAATGTAATATGAACATAATCCACAAACACACACACACCGAGCATTATGAGTCTGATTCTGATAAATAGTACTGATATATATCA
Organism: Paramormyrops kingsleyae; assembly: GCF_048594095.1. Taxonomy (NCBI): domain Eukaryota; kingdom Metazoa; phylum Chordata; class Actinopteri; order Osteoglossiformes; family Mormyridae; genus Paramormyrops; species Paramormyrops kingsleyae. The sequence continues at coordinate 17,713,631 of NC_132810.1, forward strand.
AAACATGGCTAAATGTGATTTCTGTCTAAGACCAGGCCTGTTTTTCACCCGAGGTCACTTAAAAGCCATGTTTAGCTGACCCCTTGTATTCTCCCGTAGACGATCCCGGTGAAAGCTTTTTTGATTACTGTGAGTAAACAGTATTCCTGGGCACACGCCTGTCAGTACTCTGTGGTATTTTGCTTTATGGCTTTTAAGGGGCTTCGCCGCCAGGGGAAGTTCACGCACGTGCCACTCGCTTCCTCCACATTATACGGACGTTTGTTTGTTTTCCGATTTCCCCCCCACTCGCGGTTTCACAAGGCCCCCGGCACCTGAAGCTAAGGGACAGGCACCGCCAGATAAGCCATGAATCACCGGCAATGTGCTGCCATTTGCCGGTTCAGTAAACAGGTAATCACATTCTCCTCACTAGTTAGGGCCTGACTTTCACACACAGACTGCGTATGTGCTGGTACGCCCACTAGGGCTGCTGCTCCAGGTCGTAACGAATAAAAAAAACGCTCAGTTGTACGCCAAGCTTCTTCCCCCAGCAGAAGCCCTGTAGAACTGCCACGGACGGAAGGATTTGCCCTAAGCCACGGCCTACCAGGGAAGTAAAAAACAACCTTTTCCTGATAAATTCACCCAGTAAACACATGGCATGTAACAGGATGAGAAACAAACAGGCACCACCCCTTAATGACATTGGGGGCGGGGCTAAGATTGAGGGCGGGGCTAAGAGGATCCAGGGCAAGGTAACCTGCATTGTATGAACATATTTGAATTCTCCTTAATAGCAAAACACCACAGGAAACCTAGGAGGCACACGCCAGGCACACGCCTGATCCATGCCATGCTCTTTAAGGTCGTAGCTTTCCCTCACCTGTTACAAACACATGCCCCCCCCCCCTTTTAAAGCCTACTATTTCCACAGCTCTGGAATTTTTTCAGAACCCCCCCAGGCTGCTAGGCGTGTCACCATGATGACCGTGTGTGTGTGCGCCACGGCATGTGCATGCACGTGATGGTGAAGGGCGGGGGGCTTCACCCCTGGCGGCTGGGCGCACACGTGGGAGACAGCCATGCTAGAGTGTGGGATTAATCACGGAGGGGCCCTGAACACGCGTGTGCCTGGGACAGATCATCTCCCGAATGGCAACACGCAAGCAAAGAAACGACCTTCAGGAAATCATTCCTTTTTTCCCTCTTTTTGGGTTGGGTCTCTCTCTCCTCTCTCTGTCTCCCACTGCGAGAGGGGGGCTCTGGAGTCCCACCCCAACCTCACCCCTCCATTTGGTGTGCCACAGACTGCCAGCCAGACAGGGTGGGGAAGGGAGGCGTGACCATCCCTCTCGTTCGGGACTCAAACCGGGCTGGGCCACGTTTCAGGCTTAACACCGGCTATCCTCTTAAGACTTTAAAAAAAGCAGAAACCCAGTTAAATCTCCTCAGACTGCTGGCCTCTCCACACACACACGCAGACACGCTCAGCTCGCTGCCCTCAGGCTCCAAACGCTCGGCGAAGGTAAATTTCCTGACGTGTGCCAAACCAGCTGCTGTCCCTCCAGCCGACGCTGACCCGGCCGTAAGAGAGACCCCGCTTATACATGCCGAAGGGTTATTTTTATTGACGTCTCTTGGCTGTGCCCCCCCAGGCTGTGCAGCCTCTCGCCTCCGTGTGACGGCGGCTGAAGGTGATTATCTGCGGCTGCGGAGGCAGACCGCGTTTTAATCAGTCGGCTTCTGTTTACCCCACCCCACAGCATTCGCGGGCCTAATCGAATCCTTGCCGGTATTTTCCAGCGCTCTCCACCACTGTCATCCCCGGCGGGACGGCCTACTCCCCCCACCCCACTGCTGACGGCTCTGGTGGGGATGCTGGTGTCAAAATTGCTGGTTCGTGGCTGGCAGAGAAACAAAAGGCCGCTCGTCTTGAGCCGCGAGAGCCGGGAACGGAGGAGAATGTCGCGCGCCGCATGGGGATTCTAAAATTATACATAATCGCACGCGATTCTCGGCGAAAAAACGGGAGCAGCTTCCGGCCTTGATTCTCCCGCAGGTGGGGGGGGGGGTGATAGAGGCAGAGGCAGGATTCTGCTGACGTGCTCCTCGGCCGGCCCATATCTACACAGGAGGATCTTGCGATCTGGCCCTCTGGGAGGACGCCTCCGTCAATGGCCGCCCACTTGTGTGTCCGCCTTGCTGACGGTGAAGGGGGGGTGAGTTATGAGGTGGGGAAAAAGAGAGCAGGCGATGGAGTATAACCGCCAATGGTGGGGGATCTTGCCGAGTTTTCATCACCCCCCCCCCCCCTCTCTGGGAAAGATGAGAAATGGTAAATGAGACGTGAACCTTCGTGGTATGAACCTTCTCTGAGGCTGCCTGAGGGTTCATCAAAAGGTTCTCCCTAACGTCAATCCTTCTCACAATCCGATTGGCTGTTTTCTGGCCCCGCCCCTTGGGTGTTTTCGCGGGCATGGCCTCATTCAGAGGATGACCCTTCCTGGTGCCTGTTTGAATCCTCTGTGGACAGCGACCACCATGGACCAGCTTAGGACCCCTGTGGCAGATTATGTCACACGCTACCCTGCTTAGCAGGTGACTAACTATCACATACACCGGTGATATTTTTTCAGTCCTTTTTTATTTTTATCTGGAGAGTACTTAATGCAGCCTCCATACTGGCTAATTACCATGATGCTGCAGAAGGCGGCGGGGGACGGGGGGGTTTAATCCTCCTTCACTGGTGTTGGGCCTACAGAGGTGTTTTGGGCAGGGTCTATGGCTTGGCGCCAAAGGGAGCGGAAATGGAAGCCTTTTTGAGTCAAGCAGCGTCCCGGAACAGCAGTTGGCGTCATTGTGGGGTGTGCGGCAAGGACACGGGGCAGGAGGGGACAATAATGTATAAACCAAATATTAAGAGTACATAAACCTAGTAAACAGACCTTTGGTATGTGTGTAGACCACCCACATTACAAGTCATATATAGATATAAAATAAAATGCTATCATTGTGGCGATAAGCTAACGCTTTTATCAAATACAAGCAAATGGACCTTTTATTAAGACAAATCAGGTTAAGTTGATGCCTCAAGGTTCCTCCTTCCCCTTTGATAGCTGTAGGTTTACATATGTGCACCTTTATGACCTTTCTTTCAGTTGCCTGTAGGTCTGGTTGTCCAGTTGTTAACTGACTTCCTCTATTGCCAACGGTTGGGGCCGTAGACCCCGTGAATCAGCCATACTGCGCTCCACCGTGAAACCGTGGTCCAGGAAAAGACCTCAAAGGGGGGTCTGGGTCTCCATCCCTCCTCAGAACCAGGGCTTAGCGAGAGGGCGGAGCCTAGGAGGTGGCAGACACTTCCTGTGTGCCAGGAGTCTCGGACCACGTTCTGGTATCGCGCCATTTCAGAGCACAGGCTCACCACTGCTCCAGACTGGGGGGGGGGGGCATCGACTGGCACAGAAAAAGCCCGTTGATTTATACGTGTCTTTTCTATGCTGTCGAGGAGAATGAAGTGTGGGGCTCCTCGACCCGACAGCCGCGGATGTGCACGTCGCGCGCCGTCCTCAGTGACGTCCCTCCGCTCCTAGATGGAATATCGACCCACGGAAAAATGGAAAAGAGAGATCAGCTTCTCTGCCTTCCAACAAAACTGAGAGAACACCCCCTCCCCCCCCCCACCCCAGCACAGATCCTGCCCTCCCCACTCTGGATTTTAAAGGCACAGTGTGAAATCGGCATCTCCCTGATACTCTCAGAAGCGTTTCGGTTTGGGAGAGCAAGCGTCACCTTTTGTATCCCAGTGAAGCTTTGATCTCAGCAGCACCGCATCAGAACCGAAAGTGCGTAGACTTACAGACGTTTATTTTCTATTGATGCTAAAACTGCAGCCCTTTGGAGTGGCTGCGTTACCCCCCATTAAAAAGATCTCTTACAGATCCTCAGTGTACTGCAGATCAGATATTTACATTCGGGCATAAATTCACATTCTTGATGGAAATATAAATAGAAAACGAAATACAAGGCTGTACTTTGAGGGTAGAGGATCAACTCTGTAGATGTGTAAGTATTTCCAGTTCCCGAGCATGCTGGAGACTCATTGGAGATGCTCAGGGAAACTAAATGACACAACTGCATCTAGTGTGTCATTTCGCGGTGAGTAACACCACAGTGCTGCTCGCGACCCAGAATGCCTCTCTTCCAAGAATCCCTCCCTCCTGCAAAGCAATTGTTGATTTTTGGCTGGCAATCACGGTGGGTTTAATCAGTCTTTTCACACTTCATTGAGAATTTATAGTCCCCCCTTAAAAAAAACATTGTTTCTGAATATTATCAGCTGAAAACAGCATAACAGCTAATTATACATGCAAGGTAATTCTGGAAGCTTCTCGCGGTCCTGCAGCAGATGTAGAGACGGACAGGGAATGTAGACAAACACCTTCTGCGGCATGCCACTGTTGTAATGGGGGTAATTAAACATCTCAGGTCCGAGTCTAAATGGAATTACGGACGTACTGACCAGAGCTGTGACTATCCGTAGCGCTGTCCCCGAACAGGCATTTTTTCGGGGGGTGTTAGTAGTGACAGGGAAGCACAGAGTGAGTGCATCATCGCATCATCACGCACTACCAGCTCCGGGCTCTGACAGGCGCAGTCAGACACGCATTTGCACGCAGTCCAGTGCCCGTCTGCCTCTGAACATATGAGTATGCCGGACGAGCGCCGCTAGCTGGGGCGGCTAGCATTTAGCACTGAAGGTGAACCCTCAGCCCTGTAGGTAGGACTGGGCAATTACCGCTACAGGATGTCACTGTTTATAAAAGGCACAAAAAAGTAACCGTCAGCGTTTAGTGCTGAGCTGCACAATATGAATGTACTTTAATAACACATTGGGGTAAATGTGCTGTGGTCCCTGTCTTCTTTGTTTATACACAGTAGCTTGTTTTTTTTTTTTTTTAAAAGATGGTGTCATACGTCACATTGGCGGCATCGCAATGTCCCGGGCGGAGGAGCCACCGTGGAATATTGCGTCAGTTCCCCTCCCGGCTGAGATCACGCGGTCCTGCGTAGAGCGAGGGGGGGGGGCTGGGGTAAATGAAACCAGAGGGTGCGACGGTGCCAGAGGCAGGGATGTGTCAGTTTGTGGCGCCGTCATGCTTAAAATTAGCCCTGAGCCGCAAAAACCGCAGTGAGTGAGAGGCACGGGGGGGGAGGGGGGGGGCATAGGGAGCGGGGAGACAGAGGCAGAGAGTGGCAGCGGCGTGAACAAACATGTGACCTGGCCACGGACACATGTAAAGATAAACTCGCATTGGTGGCCCAGGAAATAGGGGCTTATTAATCACCTGCGACGGAGCGCTTTACTAACACGACAAACATGTGTGATTATCCTGCATCTCGTGAATATTCAACATCAGGGACTCTGTGTACAGCGCTGCTAAGCACAAAAACAGGCCCGCCAACATGAAATTGCAGGCATTTTCCAGCAATCGTCAAATGTATCATGAACACGGTCTCAGTCGTTGTGGTGTGTGATGGGGGGGTCATATGAATACAGGAAGCTGTGTCAGAAATCGAAACTGTTAATGTCCCACGAGTAAAACTATGTAGGCATACATGTATTTTTTTACCAGAAGGATTCTCCTTTCATGGTATAAAACAGAAGGACATTAGGGTGAAATCAGATATTGTGGATAGAATAAGGTACTAGGAGCTACTATTTAATCCTTAAATTAGAAAAGATATTTCAATAACCGAATGACTAAAAAAAGAAATGAAATGTAAGTCTTAGATCCCCCTGTCTTAGATCTGGCCTAATTCAAACGTCATTTGCGTCTGTGATTTGATCCCGGACGTTTATTAGACCCTAAGAGCACTAGTGACTGTGAGTACAACGGCGTCCACTCAGTCACACGGGATGGGAATCGTGTTGCCGTGTTTCATGCCACAGCGCTGCTCTGGAGGAAATAAAGCCTTCACTGGAGAGTTAAAAAATGAGGTCAGGACAAAGGGCCGCCCTTTGTCTGGGCTGAAAGCGCACTCTGCCACTCTCAAGGGCATGTCTATCAAAAGCTCGCCTCGCAAAAGGACACGATGGAACATTCAGGCAGCAAAAATATCACAGTCGCCTTCCACACGTTGATAAAAGATGTTAATTCAAGGTGCCTCAGAACAACAGCCATCGCCAGTATTTTATTTATGGGACACAACCTACGGAAAGAGGAATGACGGATTGCTGCACGGCGGCTGGGCTATTAGCACGTTAGCGTCGTGCTAACCCAAGGATGTGCCACCATCCCAAGAGCCGTAGAGCTCACGTGTGCTGGACCGAGACGTGACGGGAAAAAGAAAAAAGAACGGAGAGAGGAGAGCCCGGGTGATCTGTTAGGGAATCGGGATCGGGAAAGGAGGACGACAGAACGAGGAGAATGGGACCACGGACGCAGGAGGGACGTCTCTGGGAGTGTGACAGGGGACAGAGGCGGCATCAGGAAACTGGGGCGATTCCACACGCGCCGCACCTGGGCGGCTCGCCCTGTTGCTGGGAGTGCTGACTTGGCACTACAACCCCCCCACATCCCACCACCCCATCCTCTGGCCACCCCCGCTCTTCTCATACAGCCGCAGTTGAAAAACTTGCCCTCGCTCTCAACGCTCTCTCTGCTAAAATGCCACCCCTCTACCTAGTATTAGTACGATCCGCTCACCCCTCTGCAGCCCTTCAATGGTTGTCTCTGGGTTGTATGTCTTAGTAATCTGCCACAATTTCCACTATCTGAATGAATGGGGGGGGGGGGGGGTTGACAGGGAGGGTTAGGATCAAGGTGTCTCTGCCTGAGATTATTGGCTCGACGTCAGTGAGGTTTCACTGATGTGATGGCATCTGTCTGTCCTGACCCATGAGGGGCGGGGCCCACTAGCCCCTGGGGCTAAGAATCCGCCTCGGTCCTCGATTGGCGTATCGGAGAAACAGTTTGCGCAGAACAGCGGGCTGCCCCACCTGGTGTTCTGGCTGTCAGTCAGACCCTCGTTAGCATGCGCCCTTGAAAATCCCGTGGCTCTCTGAATGCGACGTTCGGTGCAACCTGGCGACGGGAGACATCGTGACGGGAGACCAAGCGTTGGCGGGATTATTGCCGGCGAGGCGTGACACCCTCCCTGTCGCTTATTTCAGCGATTATCGGTTCACCTTAGCCCCGCCCACTGCGGAAGGCCGAGCAGGATGCGATTATGGCTTTGGGTCCTACTGCCGGTCATTTGACCCTACGGTATCGGCCGTGCAAATCACCTGCTAGCAGGTAGCTGTCGATGTCCCTTTTTATCTCGCCTGTCTGTCTTTTTTTATTAACAGGTGTAATTTAATTTTTATTAACAGGTGTTTTAAGACAGGGAAAATCCCTGGGGCATGCTGAATTTGTTTTGTACAGATTCTTGAAAGGTCGTGTTAAGAAACTCAGCTTTTACTCCCCCCCACCATGAGATAATATAGGTCTATTAATGCAACACATCATGAGAAACAAGGAAATAAAACGCATCCATTTTTCCCCAAAACACGCCCCATTAGCCGCTGTCTGCAGAGGCCAGAACAGGCTATATATTATGTTTACCGTAGGGTAGAAGACTGCAGGAGTTCTCAGCAGAGAAATAATCCTGCGTAATCGTGAGGATCCTTCCTCACGAACCGGGATTAGCTCTGTCTGAATGTGACACGTCGCCGAGCCTCACAGAGGCCTAAACACTGCAGGCTTTTATTATTATTTCAGAATAGAACAAACGCTTTGACACGGCTAAGGAGCACGATCGACAGTCTGGATGGTTCCTTACTTGCCAGAGGTTTGTGTTATCGTTTGTCTAGATGGAACAAAAAGAAATACACAAAATTGGTATAAAAAAATAAAAAAACGGATGGCATGAAAGCAGAGTTTTCATTTACTGACAAAGGCGCGGGAGCCTCAAAGACACGCGGATCGATCCTGGCTGTGTACGTACCGCCAAGGCTGGTGTCTCTACTCCCCCACCTTACCAACGTGAGTTAGAAGATTACAGGACTGACTGACCAGTATCCCATCCAGGCCCTCCCAAAACCCTGCACCAGATAAGCAGAGCGAGGATGGATGGATGGATGGAGCTATTCTAGGATTTTTCAAGGTGTGGGTCATGCAGAGGGGTCAATCCATGATATGTTTTGAATCGGTGAGTGACAAAGGAAGGTGCACTATGGGGGCCAATCAGTTTTCAGCTGGGGCCAGTTCCCCTGTGACTCCGCCCCTGTATACGCCCCCTGATGGATGGACTCTGAAAAGGACGACCACGCGCCAGAGCCTCCGTTACAGTTATGATGTGCATCATTGGGGCTTCAAACAGAAAACAAAAGGGCATCATACATACATTTCTCAGCTTAAACTCACATCTGACATGAAAATAAGGCTAACTGAATCTGTAATGAGCGCATTACGGATGGATGGTGCCTGTGATCTAACACCCCCCCCAAGGCATGTTGAGCTGTCATACACTTTTCAAAGAAAGCTCATTGTTTTCTTTTTAAGAAAAGCCTGTAATAATGCAGAAGCTGCACGTTCAAGTTTTTAGAAATAAAAATTAACAGCTCTCCCTTTTTTTTAGTCTACAGAATAACCCAGAAAATACCTGAAAATACGTTTTTCAGAATACAAAAGGTGGGATATGTTTTCAGGGGGGCGGGACGCAGCCCCGCAGCCATGAGCGGTGGTGAGGAGCTGGCGGGCTGTCTTTTAACAGTGCTCGTGATGATGGGGCCAAATGAGGCGTGGAAAAATGGGGTGGGGGGGTTGGGGGAGGCGGGGTAAACTGGTTAGTGATAATCCCCACCCCCCGGTAACGCTCAGAGACCCCTGCCCCAACAGACCCCCAGGTCCTGCAGTCTACTGCAGGGCCAATTACCCATTAGGGACTGTAATATCGGCCCAATATTGTTTCTGTGTGTGACGGAGACGCCGCGATGATCAAAACCGACAAGCTCGATCTGGGGCCAGGCGCAGACCCCCCCCCTCCATGATGAATAATGCATTCCTGCGCTCTAATCATGCCCGCTATCGTCCAGGACTCCCTCCTCGTCGCCACAGCCACCCAGGCCCGCTCTCGCTCACCCTCCTTGCAGGCCACGCTAGGAGCACTGTCTCCGGAATGTTCCAGACGCCGAGCGGCGGAGGTTTAAAAGCCCCTCGTGGGGGTTCTCGAGAATGGGGCTGATGACGCTCATGGCTCCCCGCCCCCCCCCCCCCCCCCTACGCGCCGGAGCCGGGAGGGAGACGGGAGATGAAAAGCACACAGCTACCGATCCTCCATTACAGACACCGGGTCACCGGATCCAGGGAGGCTGTTCATTCCGGAGCGGCGGAAGGCAGGAGGGCGGGTCACTTCATTAAAGGCGGAGCCTCTGGGTTGAGCCAGTCGGGACCAGTGGCTCTGACAATTCGGAATACCTGTTCACGATGAACGCCCCCCACTGCACCCCGGGTACTGCCCCCCCCCACCCCCTGGGTTTTATCAGCGATCCGCAGACGAAAATATAACTTATGCAAATTCCCGTTTCTGACACGGCTTGATTGTGACGATGAAAGCGCAGGTGAAGGTTTTCCCAGGTGATTAATGCATCCCCTGACTTGTTATGCTACAAGGTGAGCACACGCATTAATCTCTCCCCCCCCACCCCTCTGCCAGCCCCTCCTCCCCCACCAGCTCTGCACACGCCACATTCCCACTACGGGCCCGTTCCAAAGTTCAGATAGATTTTTAATTGGCCCGCCGCAAGGAAATAGATTACCTCCGTGGCGAGAGGTAAAAGACGGGGCTTCTCCGGTTCAGTGGCGATGTAACACCACCCGCCCCCACCCCCGTTCTCCGCTGTCTTTCGTTTCCGGGGAGGGGCCGGCATGCTCCTGAAGGACGCCTCCTTCTTTCCAAGCTACCCCGCCGTTTTAGACGCTCGGCATCGATCGTCACCATGTCCCATCGGACCCTCCGCACGCACTGGCGCATATCGACTCATTCATCCACATTTATAGTCTTTTTGTGCCATTGACCATTGTTTTTTCTCCTGTTTTTTCTTTTTTTTTTTGAGTTTGCAGAAATGCTATGCAATTGCAGCTAAAGACCCGAAACTAGCTAAATTAAAACAGAAAAAGAATCTTTTGGGGGACTGTAAGCCAGGACAATCTACAGCTTACAGAAGCTTCTCTTCTGCAGTAGCAGGATACACCTTAGGTGGCCCAAACTTTTAACTGAACAGATACTACAGGGAGAATAGACTTCGGACATGATGACAAATTATGGAGCCCGTTTACTTTCTTGTTGTGTTCATTTTCACATCAGACCATGTGACTCAGGAATACGAAATTTGGGGAAGCTGCCCCTCCCCCCTCAGGAGCTCCCCATCTTCGTCACCCCCCTCCCTCCCCGACGCAGCGCCTGTGACAGACGCCTGGGTGGGAATTCACAATCTGATACCTCCTGCCTGCTAGTGCCCCCTCCCTCCCCAACAGGCCTCGAATTAGCACTCCTCCGTCGGCCTGGGTCACGTGAAGGAACCCCCCCCCCCCCCTTCCCGCATGCCCTGGTGCATTGCCTTACCCTGGCAGCCTGAATAATAGCCACATTTGGAAATCCCACGCGAGTCATTATTTTCGATTCACTGGATCACCGATCAGTCGGGTCGTGCCACTTAAATATTCAAAACAGCCACCCCCTCCTACTCCCCCCATCCCTTCCTGAGGCAAGGCTGGCGATACATCTGAAGACGGTCTAAAAATGAATGTCCAGTTAATTCCAGGACTCTCAGACTTCAGAGCTAAATGACAATAATCCATACATTTAGGTATTTAAAATCTGGGGCATAATTGTAGTTAATTATGTCTGTTACTGTTGTCAAAAGTGCAGAGGTTTGTATTAGATTGCAATGATAACAGGCGACTCGAAACGCCCATCCACCCAACAACAATAAACACATGAGCAAATGCTTGGCATTCTGGGAAACGAGGACAGCCACGGTGCTGGTGGAGGTGCGGTGGCACAATGAGGAAATGGGGGGGGGGGGTCAGCGTCCACGGGTCATGGTTTCGAAGGATCTGGCCCACCGAGGAAGCCTGGGAGGGGTGTGATAAACACCCACCGTGATGATGATGGTGGAGGCGAGGGCAAAGGAGGCCGCTAAGCCGGTCACAGTATGAGCTAGACAGGTCTGTCCCTCCCCCACTGGCCCATAATCCAATCAAGTCTCGCGGGCATGAAGTGCATGTCGGACCAGTGCAGCGCGGTCAATGGCAACTTCTGCTGCGGAAGCCGCGCGGCAGCTGTCCAAGGCCCTCACGTCACGGGGGATTAGGAAGCTGACTAGGATGGATCCCTGTGATGCCTGTCAGCTTCGACCGCGCCGTTTATCCCACGAGGCCGAAACAGACCCCGATCCTTGATGGTTTTCGAGGCCAGCTCACATAGCGGACTCGTTAGCTGTAACCCTCTGAAACGTCGGCGTCTAAAAAATGCCCGTCTGTTTAAAAACCACATGCTCATGTCCCCATAGACCAGTCAACCATCATGGGCATATCCAGAGTTCCCAACACATCCACTTCAACACAAACAACTCATATCCTCCTTTCAATTCTCACTGTTATCATCCCAGAAATGCATGCGACTAATACCCTGTCTAAATAAAATTGTTGGTACTGCAGGAATGGCATGATGTTAATTAGCATAATCATCATTTGGTCCAGACAGCGTGTGTCTGGACTGTTTCTGCAAAAAAAAAAAAAAACCTGCTTCAATTCCATTCTTATAGGTATGGTGGGAAAATCGGTCTCCCTACACTGGTGCCACCACACAAAGCGCATCTGAAATACAGACAATTGTACAATTAAACAATCAAACCAAGACCGGGGTGGATACTAGATAACTATGAGACACATGCGAGCAACACGACACAACTGGCCAAACTTCAGAAAGAGGAGTGTTAAAGTCATCATCATATTGAGGAAACCTTTAAAAAGAGAAAGATTGAGAGAGAGGGAGACAGCGGGAGAGAGAGGGAGGGAGGGAGGAAGAGTGGTTTGAAATACACACTTTTTAGCACGTCGACCCCCACAAGCAGACACACTTCCGGCTTTTTCCGTCTATTTTGATTCCCGAAGGTGCATTCGCTTCGTTATTCTATTTTCCTACACACGACCCAGAAAAGGTCCAGAACGATGGGGGGGTGTTACGGATCCGCCTTTGACTGCAAGCAGCTGGGCTGCTCTGAAAACCCCCCCCCCCCTCACCCTCACTGCAACCACCCCCCCACCCCCACTCACAGGGGTCTGCAGTGGTCCTGAATTATGCTCCTGACCCCAGTGCTATACACCCGGAGTGGCGCTGCCTGGACCAGCGTCAGAGCCCGTGAGGGGGGAATGGGTTAAGGTGGGGGGAGGGGCGGTCTGGGTTGGGAGTGCTCCAACCTGTCCAGAAACAGCAGTGCCAGAACATTAACCCCGTCACGGTCGCTCAGCGCCGCGCCAAGTGCCAGCCTGTCCGCCGCGGGACACGACGGGCCGGACCTCCACGGCTCAGGACCTCCACTGACAGCTCCCCCTGTCCTATGCTGAGAGCCCGGTTTTGCAGGGGCCTCTGGGGTTTCCTGTCCCCGACTGAGAGACTCACGGGAGCCACAGACGCATCTGCACCCAGATTACCCACGATGCCACGGCGCGGTCCGTGCAATTTTGACAAACAGACCCAGTCAGAGTCACGGGACAACATGAATCAGCGGCACCGTCCGAATAGTGGAAAGACATTTCTGAAACATTACCAAACACACGGCACAACGGCACAAAAGAAGCATTTTCACGGAAAAGTAGAAAGACACACCCACCATGTAGATTAAAACTTAGCAAGTGAACTGTACAGATATGCATCACCAAAAACAACACTTATACAATAAATGATGCAAAATTTTAAGTGACAGTACCCAGTAACATCAGCCGCAAAATGATTAGAATACAGCATTGTTTTACAATCATTAGCAACACTTTTTACATGATGTGTTTGTATATTTAAGATCATCTAAGTGCTTATCTAAAGTTTATCTAACTCATGCAAGTTTGCAAGTCAATCTCACCCAGACTATAACATGCCTGCCAGACAAGCAGAACCTGACGCGGAAACACAAAACGCAGGAGAATCATTTCCCTGAGGTCTCTTCAAATGCTCTGTGTTTTCACTTTTTCATCGTTTTTCCCTGTTCAGATTGTCAAACAACAGCGCGGTGCAGAGTCTGTGCTGCAAAAGTCCAAACAGGCAGAAGTGTCCGGACTCTCGTCCATCCACATGCTGCCAAAACACCCCCTAAGGCTCAGCTCAGGATCAGCACAGTCTGAACCTCAGGGTCTGAGGGCAGAAGGTAGGGGCTTCGCTGCCCAGCTGGCACCTAACGGACAGTTTGTGACAAAAGACACCGTGAAACAAAAACCCAAGGAGTTTAACATGCAACCCCCCCCCCCCCCCCCCCGAGAGTCCGGAGTCGGAGAGGAGGCACTAATGAGCGCACCCGTTTGAGGCGACCTGGCAGGACGTGACACGTTTCACCGAGAGGGGGAACTTCACTGACGCGAGCGACGGCAGCGTGGACCCCCAGCGTAACTCCCCAGCACCTCCCGGCGGATCCCGCTCCTCCAGCGCGCGTGCCAGCCTCCAGTGCCACCCCCCCACTCTCTCCCACACTCCCATTCTCCATCCGTGCCTTCCATTTTGAGAAACGCCTCCCCAGCCATGTAAATAAAGCCCGCTCCGCGCTCACCTCACCAGGAAGCGGCCACGGAGCGGCAGGAAGTAGACGGCCAGCGATACGGCGGGCGGAAGCGGCCGCGTCCCTGCAAACTTTCCGCCTGGAAGTCTCCTCTCCGCTCCCAAGCGCGTCGCCAACTTCTCCTCTGCTCATGTATGCTAATTACTTTTTTTTTTCCTCTCTCCCCGACTTGCAAGACGGAAGGAGAGGGAGGAGGATGGGGGGGTGGGAGGGGGGGGGGGCGCAGGGGGAGTGGAGATAATGGTTCAAGGCAACCGACCAATAGGCCTGAGGAGCGAGGAGAAAAGCAACAGGGGCCAGACCAATGAGCTGCAGCGGCGGGCGGGCGGGGAGGGCAGGCGGCAGGTGGGGAGGGCCTGAGCGTGCGCCGCATGCACTAGCTCCCCCCCTTCCCCACCGCCCCCCCCCCCCCCACCACTGCCAGTCAGACCCAGGCACCAGGGCCGAGCGGGAGGCGAGCGTCTGACTTACCCTGCCGCCCTGCGCGTGTCCTCAGTCGGCCATCCGGGGACGCTGGCGGACGGCGGACTACGGAGAGGGAGAGCAAACAAACCAACAAACGAATAAAAAAATAAAAAAGGAGAAAGCTCCGTGGAAAGCCTCAGTGCTCGGTGCCAGTGGTGAGGGAAGCTGAGGCGGGCTGGGAATGCATTTCCTCTTCGCTGTCCTGGGCTGAATTTGCTCCTCTCTCCGTCGCTGTCTCTCTCTCTCTCCCTCCCTTGCTCGCTCTCTCACTCACTCGCCTCCCTCTCTCTCTTTCTCTCTCTCGCTCTCTCTCTACACCTTCTCTACATTTATTCCAGGCTGCAGACAGTCTGCTCCCAGCATCTGCGTTTCCCGCGGGCCCTCAGGTCTCCAGAGCGGCGGATGCGTGGCGTGTGCAGAGCTGTATTCAATCTAGTATCCGGGAATCACAAAAAGCAGCCTCCTCTGCCGAATCGCATCGCGACAAAAAGAGAAAGACGGCAGAGGGGTCTCAGCCAGCGCCGCATCAATGCTGGCGTCCAGGCAGGGTGCGGAGCCCCATTAAAACACTCAGCTAGCACACAAAGAGGAATATTCCCGAACCTGTGCCCCCAGGCTGTGTCAATTAGCGCATCTTTTCGCGGCGGCTGTGAATCCTGGCGAGGCTGCAGGAGCTGTGAAGTGGCGAGATAACTGACTTAGGAGGCCTGCATCAATGCACGGAAAGCGTTTGCCAGGGCCGTAATGAGGTGAGATTTCACCCAGCAAAGAAAAGAGGAATAATGTGCCCATTTATTACATGGCAATGGTTATCTCCATGCGGTCTTCATTTTGGAGAACACCCAGGACATGCATGCGTGTGCGCGCACACACACACACACACACACACAGACACACAACCACACTCAGACACAGACACACACACACACACACACACACTCTTTCTATATGTCTCTAACTTCAAAGTCCAGTATTTCCAGTGCTAACATGCAAATTTCAAAAGCCATCTCTTTGCTCCACAATCAAATTGGAAATTAGTGAGAAATTAATTTCTTAAAGAACAAGGCTGCTAATTAACTTGTGGCAATAGGCCTCATGTGCACGTCCCGGGGTACAGAGGGCGAGACCGTGCGCGAACCTAGCGAACCGAGGCACAAGGCTGCGCAGACGCATACACTGATTTCCGGAAGCTTCAGTTCGGTGCGAACAAAACAAAACTGGCTCTGTACACAAAAGAGGCAAATTAATTTTTAATTAAATACTTCAATAACTAGAATCACTTAAAACATCCATTCCCCAAAGAGCATGCTTTAGATTTGAAGAACTCTTCATGGTGAATCTCCGTGTCTGTCCTACATACAATTAAAATGATGCGGCGGCAGTGTGTCTAACTGAAGAATGATGTGTTCATCTTCAGACATGCCAGCAGAAGTGATGCGATAAATGTTACAGTCTTCCTGGGCATCTGGGGACCCTGAATGGAAACAATATTGCTCATTTCGACTCTGCGTGCAGATAAATTCATGACAGGAAGGTTAAAAAAGAGGTTTAGGAGGTTAAAAAAGAAACAAAAACAAATGAATGTCCAGAGTCGTATGCTGTCCTTTTGCAGAAGATCAGCTCTACTTGCCTGATTTCTTAACCCCTGATTAGATTTGCGTTAAAATACACATGGAGGAATCGGGGAATAGAGTGGGGGAACCCAGCCCTCCGATTAAGGAACGACCCGGACGCGGTGAGCGAGAGAGTGGCGAGCGTGCCACACACGGGCTACGGAACACGGCGCCCACACCAAGCCGTTTTATTCATAGACAGGAAGCAATTATTCATGTGAGCATATGTTTAATTATCACATAGAAGCTCTCCCTGTGCTATTTGACTGGATGTGGGCTTCATTAGCCTTAGTAGAGCAAGTCGTCCCCTCCCTGCCCGTGCTCCAGCGAGGAGAGGCGCAGGACTAGCAGTAATTGCCGGCGGTGGACAGATCCCGGTGCTGAAGAGGGAGCCCAGTAACTGGCGCGGAGCTGCGGAGAGGGAGAAAGAGGAGGAGAATAGGGGAGGTGTGTGCGCATATGTGTGTGTGTGTGTGTGTCAGGATCTGCTGTCAGCCTGGTATAGAAATGCAGGGCAGCTCACAGACTGTGTGTGATTCCCTCTCTAATCACATTAATGGGATTAATCAGTGCTATATACATATAAAGATGCGTTTTTTGACTGCAGTCACATGTCAGAGCGGCTGAGGCCAGCGGGGGGCGGCATCGGCGTGTGACGGTGACAAGCCCTCGCAGGAGTATCCCCTGGTACCAGGCCAGAAAAGCAGGTCACATCCTAGAGAGAAAGTCCCGGAACGCCAGCCCTGATTAGCCCGGGTGGCCGGAAAGCTCCCGCGGAAAAAGCCGGATTTCCGGGCCGGACAGATCCCTCGGCATGGTGCGGGGTGAATGGATCCCCCCCGGCACACTGAACGGGACATGGTGCGCCTGTGTTTACAAACACAGCGGCGGCGGCACGGTCCCTCTGCCACGCACCAATCATCGGCAGAGCCGCACGTTTACAGGAGTGGTGTGTCTGTCACGCTGTGAAGGAGACGCAGCTACGCATGAGGAACATGCTGAACTCCAGGGGGGGGCAGGACAGCAAGACACACACACACACAGACACACACACACACACACACACAGACACATATCATCACACACACTCTGCTGCACATACATCCCCTGCATCACTTCCTCTCTGCCGCGAGGCCCCCTGACTAATTGCCAGCCCGGTGCCCCCCCCCAGGAGATGGGGGTGGGGTGGGTATACTGTAACACAACCGCGCTCTTATACTGCCACAGCGCGCCTTCAGAGGAACCCCCCAGGTCTGAGAACAGAAAGACGATGAAGGAAGGACACCCACCTAGAGAGCAAGACAGGAATCAGGGCCACGTGGGCGTGGGGGAGGTCGATGAGGGCCACGGCGGGCGAGCT
Organism: Paramormyrops kingsleyae; assembly: GCF_048594095.1. Taxonomy (NCBI): domain Eukaryota; kingdom Metazoa; phylum Chordata; class Actinopteri; order Osteoglossiformes; family Mormyridae; genus Paramormyrops; species Paramormyrops kingsleyae. Next base: position 17,730,867 of record NC_132810.1, read on the forward strand.
GGGGGAGCTGTTAGCAGCCCCCACCCGTAATAAGTGACGGGACCATTGTAGCAGGATAACTAACCACAGGGATCAGCTTCACCTCCGCCAGCATCCTCCACCCCGAATTCCCCCACCTGACACCCCCCCATGCCATCTCCAAACCCATGGCATATGACCTTCTGTTAAACAGATAAAAAATGTGCTTATCAGTCATGCAAATGAGGCTGAATTCATTTTCCACAACAGATGGCCTCATAGATAATGATGATGGAAGAGAGCAAATTAAATGTCTCTCGCACGGTGGCCATGGCAACCGGGCGCACAGTAATATCAATAATAAGCACGCTGCATAATAAGGCTGTCAGTCCCGCCAATCGGAGCTCAGGCCGCCTGGTGGGTGCGCTCCCGCCCCCACGCCCCGCCCCGTCGCTGGGGTAACGTCGTGGTTGCCGCGGACATCGCCCCGTACTCCCTTGGATATTACGATAATTACAGTAATCCGCCTCGCGCTGCGTATTTGGGCAGATGACACAACAAGGAGAGTGGCAGCGGGGTCAAGGAGGGGGGAGCAGTGCCAGGAGGAGGGGCGCCAAGGGGGACAGCCACCCGGCTCAGGTGGGGGGCGTCGCTTTCATTTTAAACTGCCCTCCTTACTCCATCCATCTCTCCATACCTCCTCCAGCATCACAACCTGTCTGGCAGTACGTCGCTCCATCCCCTTCCTCTCTCCCGCTCTCTCTCTCTCCTTCTTTCTTCCCTCCATCGCAGTCCTTCCTCTCTCCCCTCCATGTCTATTGTGATGTGGGACATGGCGAGGTGGTGACTTCCCCCCCCTCCCAGTCCCACACTTAGGACCCCTGCAGGATGGGGGTGTGGGGGGGGGCCCTTATAGAATGAATCAGCAGCTGTCCACCTCTGGGTGCGATCTCATGGTGAGGCTCGCATGCTGTCTATTTGAAGGTGGGGCGGGGGACAACATTTCAGCACAGCCCCACTAATAAAAGCTGGATTAGGCAGCTTGGAGAGAGAGAGGCGGGGGGGGGCATGAGGTGGGGGGAGGGGGGTCTGTTTCGATGGATCCCTGCTGCCTCCTGGCTGGTTTGCTACCAGGGAATAAACAGACGGTATAACTCCCACTGAGTCCCCCCCCCCCCCCGTCCGCACTACACAGACCCCCCTCGGAAAAACCCCAACTGATCGCGATCATGTGGCTGCCCACCGTCCCGGTCCCGTTTCACCAAATCCCAAAAACACGACTCATGAGCAACACCGCTAATAAGCGTTGTGAAACCCGGTGTGCAGGGTGGGGGGGTTGTATTTTCGTACCCCCCCCCCCCCCCAAATGGGACAGGATTGAAGGCTACAGCGCTGCGTCCTACTTTAACTGCGCGCATAAATAATGCATCCTTGACCGGGACGTACGCGAGCCGGCGCCGAGCTTTTCCTCGGCTGCCCCCACCCCCCCACTAGTGCCGGCCAGCAGTGAAGCGGGGGGGTTTAAACCGGGAGCCAGACTGCGGCTGCTGCCGGACTGGATCGCGGCACTGCACCACTGCTGATTCTCCAGGACAGAGAAATGCATTCATCGCATTACGATAGCCGAGCTCACTTTGTTTCTCCGAGCAGGACCCCACCAGTGCATGAGCATCCTTATTTATCTGGGCAGATTGCTGCAATTAACCTTCGTTGGGGGGCTTTATTTTTTTTAGGTTGAATGGTGCGGAAGCGTGTGAGGAGGGAGAGAGAGAGAGAGATTCGCATCACTAGCTGTTCGGAGCAGCTCCGCGTCTTTCCGTGGCGCAGTGTGAGTCACACGGCAGCTCCGGCGCCCCGGCAGCTCCGGCGACTTGGCAGGTCTGGCGGCACCGTTGCTGCGTCAGAGAGCCGCAGTCGCTAACGGCAGCACCGGCATGGCCGCCGCACTCCTGCCACGCCGAGGGGGCCGCCGATGACGCCAGCGCCGCCTCTAGGGCCATTGGCCGCCGCATCGGATGTTCAGCCGACCAAGGAATGGTGAAGCGTGTGAGACGGGGTGGGGGGGGGGACAGAAATGGCAGGCTGCGATTATAGAGCTTTCCAGAAGGAGGAGGCTGCCTGGCCGGATAGCAAACCCCTCTGCCTGGCCGAGGACGAGAGGGCGGGTTGACACATCACCGGCATGAGCATTAATAAAGCTTAATAAATGTTCTTAACCTAATTACATTAACACAGATATTCCGGCTACATAAATAGCAATTTAGTCTAAAAATCGCGCTCGCTTTGAATGGTCAGCAGGCGGCATAGTGGTTAAATAATAACCCAGAAGATTTCCCTGGTGTAGCTTCCGAGATAAAGGTACTTTTTGTAACGCACCACTAGCTAAATGTGAAAATAAACCGTATGTTAAACCAAAAATATTTTCATAAATGATTTGTGAAAAAGGATCCCCCCCATGTGAGATATTTTCACCCGGTAATCACCCTCTGTCAACAATGTTCACTGTCATGCTTTGAGAAAGGCGCCGGGGGGGCGGTAGCCCCCGTCTCACACTGAACGTTTCCGGAACCTTCCCTCGGGGCAGAAGGGCACCCGGGACCCCAGGGGCACACAGCTGGATCGTTCATCACCTGGGCTGCCTGCAGATGTCCGTAGAAGGATGGGAAAAAGGGGAGGAATAGTGAACTCCCCTCTGGTCACGGTAATTAATTAGGGCTCGTGTGAAAAAGAAAAAAAATATAAGTCCGAAGGTGAACGTAGCATGTGACAGAGACCATGGGCGGGCGACGGAGGTTTTGCGGGGCAGCCAATCGGAGACCCGGGTCTCAGTGCCCCCGTTCTCGGTGAGGAGGGTGGCTAGAGAAGGAACGGACTCTTGGACCGGCCCGGTGGGTCGAGGAGGGATGAGAGCGAGCTCGTTTACATCTCTGCGGGGGGGTCTATTTACCACCTTCTCCCTCCGCTGGAGCAGAACCGGGGGCCCGCGAGGAGGCGTGAAAGCTCGGCTCGCTACCCACTGACACCGCCCCCCCCAAACCAGAGGAGGTGCTGCCAGAACAGGCAAGGGGCTGGGTGGGAAAAAAAATAGCCCACACGGCACACGGCGGCCAAGCATAAGCTGGCAGAGAACTTGGTCTGACAGAAGACCTGGCAGGAAGGACGCTGAGCGAGATGGAGGGGGTCTGGGCTCACCCTCATTATGGCCATTACAGCACCGCCAGAACGGGGACCCCCCCACTGCGCAGTCGTCTCTGCCGCCGCCCGACGCAGCACGCCAGACACCCCGTTACCAGTGTCGCTGGCTGGCCCTGTCGAGAGGCCGAGCGAACGGGGGCAGGTTGTCCTCCTGTCCACCTGGCCGCCCCCACGATTATAAGCGTCTCTCTCTGTGCCCCTAATTTCTGTGCGGACCAGCCAAGAACCCGTCACAGTCCGGTACAGGAGCTCAAACACAAAGCCACCTGGTGCATTTACAACAGGAAGCAGATCACAGATGCTCAGATCCAACCTCCTCTGCAGGACACTGAACACAGAGGGTCATGACCGGGTCCGTGTTTCAATTCCGGGTCCTAAATTACGACCAGAGTACTGGAACAGGCAGGCCGGAGATCCGGAACGCCGGGCCATTGGCTGATCTCGTCCCCCCAAAGCAGGGACATTTTCCAAATGTTTACAGCAATTCTGGGAGCTTCCCGAGAAGCGGAGCCCCAGCACCAGAGGAGTGTGGGGTCATGCGGATGTTACTTCTCGCTGAGCTGGAACGGTCCCGGGCAGCTAATGCCGGGGGGGGGGGAGCATGCCCGGCAGGACGCCGTGACCCGTGATTGATGTCCCAGCCGTGGGCCGCCGTGCCAGCATAAAGACGTCGGCCTGGAACGTGGCCTTGGAGCCTTCAGGGGAGAAGAATACAGATACGCCGAACCAGTGGCCATGGCAACGGGAGGACCGGCGCTCCACTCCACGCCCCGGGACGAGGTCACGTTTAATCACGTCCGGATCTGCTTTTAATCGGCACAGGGGGAGGGCAAAGATACATCACTTTCACCAGCCTGGCATGAATCACCCGTGAGGTGTCCCCCTCCCACCATCCGGGCAAAAAGCATCCCAACCAAAGACCAGGCTCCCCTCCCCCCTCCCATTTACAAAGAAATCAAAGAAATTACTCTCCTACAGACATTTTTTATTTTTACTTTCAGTGTTCAATACACACATTTAACTGGAAAAAATGCATAAAATTGTAACTGTCTCTAAAAATCTGCTGGTGTTAATTCGCCTTGGCACATCTTCCTTTGGTAACGGCCTGAACATGCCCCGTCTGAGTCTGATTATGGATCCAGGGAGGTTGTACAGGGTGACAAGAAGGGTGACAGAGATGACGGAAAGTCGGATTTCTCATAAGGGAGGAGAATTGGCCAGTTGAGTGCCACTCAGAGGGAAAGAACACGTGGATTAAGATTAGGACAATGCTTCTAAGAAGTGCGGAATTGAAACCTGTCAGGATTAGTGGAGATTTAATAGAATTTCAGATCAAAAAAGCAGCTTTGAGAACCTTCTGTCAAAGTTGATTCTCATGAATGAAGGATCTGAAAACTTTATCGAAAATTGGCAGTGGGTATCAAGCAAAGGGTCAGGAAGAAGGAGAGACTCTACACATCATTCAGGCTGCCAAACCTCTCCAAGATATTTCAATATTTAAAATAAAAAAATTAAATATTAACTCAATCCTGCCATCGATCTTATTGTTGCTAAAGTATTTTTACTTCTAGAAAGCAGAAAGATGTGAAACAGCCAAAACCCAAAACTACTTTTTTTTTACTTTACATTCTTTGTATTTATCAGATGTGTTTATCCAAAGCGTGGTACATTTCTGAAAAAGCAGGGTCAGACAATCGGGGGTTAAGGGCCTTGCTTGAAGGCTCAATGGTGACATCATTCTGCCAGGGATGTGAACCAACAACCTTCCCATCACAGGTACAGTGTCCCAACCCGCTGAGCCACACAAACACAAATAAAGTCACTTGCTTCAGCTCGATGCTATGCCCAAGCGTGACAGAGCCAGGCTCCTCTTCACAGGAACCAGAGGGGCTGTATACCGTACCCTGGCTTTGAAGGGCAGCCAAACCGCACTGTAATTCAGGCTGCGAATGAAAACCGAGGGCTAACGGCCCAGGACGAATCTATTTATACTCATAAAGACAACATCTAATCTGATTCCGATGCATGTTGATGCGGACGACAGGCATCGATAGGGCCGAGTCCGGCTGAGCGCCGCGTCCCGCTCCCACCGCTAACGATTCCCGTCGCGATTCACCGCGTTCCCCCGTTGTTTTGCCGCAGCCATCCCGAGGTGCCCGGGGGAGGCCATGGATTATGGCACGCTCAGCTTGTCAGAGCTGCCGGCCGGAATTGAAGGATCCCCCGTCTGCTTCCTGGCAGTTCCATTAATTAAACTTGTTGGGCCGATCGATATTTTAACTGCCCGTGGTCCGTCGCTGGCACCCCAAGGAAAGATGACTTTGGCAGAGGTGAGTACGACTTCAGACAGACTTTCCTGGGTCTCCAACTCTGTGCTCTGACTGAGGATCGTTCACGTTTAGGCGCATCTGTGTTCCAATAAGTAGCTTGAACTGACATTTCACCATCATATGTGGTACCATGCATGATGGGTGTTGACAATTCCCGCACTTTCTCTAAGCTTTACTTCCAGTTTATAGTACACGGAATTGAATAAGCTAGATCATCCAATTTTAGGTTTCATTTTTACAATTTATATGAGAAAAATAATATATCAATAATTAACAAAAATTCTAAATCACCTACTTGCCAATCTGTTCAAATCTGAGAATTTCATCCGTTGTTCTCTATGTTTAATGTTTCATGAGTACATAAGATAATGTTTAATTTTGAAATAAAACCAGAATACTGGTATTCCAGAATCCTAGGCAAACCATTTACAATCACCAGGGCAACCTTCTTGTAGCACCAGGAAGTATGGAAAATATACTATTAATATAAAGGAATGCTCTTTTACACTGTACATAGTTCAGTGTACATTTTAACACTGCTTTAGTGTTGAATACTTTGATTGGAAAACCTTGCAAATTAAAAAATAAGCAATTAATGATCCGAGTTATTCTGCAGGGTTATCAGCGCTGGCTGACCTCTGTCAGAAAACACACCTCTGAAAGCTCATTCTGTTTAAGCGAGTAATCTACATCCCATAATCAACATCCCATAATGACTGGCGATGACACAAAAAAGTGAGCAGAGAAAGAGAAGGCTGTTGTGGCTTGCGGCCGATGGCGGCCACGCTGACGGCGTACGGCATTCCGAACAGCGGCCGGATTCTCTACAGCGTGCGGCCGGTTCCAGCCGGTGGAACAGGGTTCGACGCTCCTCACCTTGAGCCAACCGCTCCTCAGGGAGCGGAGATAAATGTCCTCCCCGGCTGAAGGGGAAGGTCGCGCTGCTAGTGGTGGGGGGGGGGAGACAAAGATCTCTACAGCTACTCTTGTCAGGCGGGAGGACAAAGAGCTGCCCCTCCCACCACCACCATACAGTAAGGCCCGCCCCATCATACAGTATCATAAAATTAGAGGCCAAAAAAATGGAGGAAGGGAATAAACGTTAAGAAGCAGCACTGGACATCACACATTCTGCATATTGTGTATTTATACTAACACAAGGCTTTTTTCAAAATTTCAATCGAAGTGTTCACTCAAAGCCTGTGTTTGGCATCCTATATGAACAGAAGACCAAGCGACATTTTCATATTAATCATAAAACCTTAAAAAAAAAAAATGACTTCACTAGCAGGATGGTGAATCCAGCAAGATGGAGCTCTGGTTTAACTGGAACACTTATGACCAAACTGGTCTTTGATTTGACGTACAGTATATGCATTCATGTGAAAGCAGAGAGCTGGGACAGATTTCAAACCGCAATAGAGATTCTGGCGTATTAATCTGAGTGGAACCAGCTGTTGAAGAGCAGTTTACAGGTGCGCACAACATAACCTACCCTGTTTCTGAGGGAGGGCGGGACATCTTGCCCGGGCATTCTGGGGTCGTTCAAAACTACAGTGGGCGGAGCTTCCAATGCACAATCAATCTCTGGCTGATATAACCCAATGGGAAGCAGGCTTTGAAGGCATTCTGCAATCACTCCCCATCTCTGTGCTGCAGACGAGACCAGCGTGAGTGTCATTTTGTAAATACCTCGGTGGTAGCTAACAGGTGTGCTGGGGACAGCGTTTTAATTTTAGCATGTAAATTTAGCATTTCAGTCACTTTCACGCCACCTTGACAGCCACGTGTTTGCGGGTTTTAGCGGCTATGCTTTAATTAAGGCCTGAGTGGCAGCTTAACTAGCAGGTGAGCTGACTTATCTATGCAATCTCTCCCGCTGTCCAAATAATTACCGCAACGACGCAATTAAGGGCTGAAGTAAATGCTGCCGGCGGCGGTCGCGTTCCGGTCGCCCCGAGAGCTCTTCAGCGATTCAGGCTCCAAGGTTCTTGCTCATTTTGTTTCTTTGTTTATCGTTCTCCACGGATGGGCTCCAGCCACTGCCCCCCCCCCCAGCTCCCGGCCCCCCCAGCTCCCGGCCCAGCGCAATCAGAGCGCCTGACCAGCTGTGACGGTTTAATGGCCAACAATGGCCAACGGGAGCCGGTGGGTCCGGCCAGCGTGCCGGAGCGGTGAAGATGCAGTGCCGTTTCAGATCAGCGGCCTACAGCAGCCTGGTTAAACCGGCACCACTCACCTTCCGGCCTTAATAGGGGGCCCCAAAGATGCCCCCGCTGTTTCCAAAAGTTTGCAGCTTTAACGTGATTTTAGTTTTTGCGGGGAGGCATGTGTCCTGAACTTGGTCTAAAATTCCTGTTAAAGTGTTACAGGAACAAGCATCTAATATGGTTAGACAGCCAGTTAGTGCTACTTAGAGTTGCTTTATCCTCTGGTTTACCATGTAGGTAAAGCTGCTTACGCCTCACGAGATGCGTATTTAAAACTGGTAGGTCATCGTTTCAGTGTTTGAGTTTTAAAAAATTTCAATCATTCTGCCACCTGAACAATCACTTGAGTGTTAAATTGTAGAATCCCTACTATTCTATTATCAATTCATGGTGAAAAATTTTTAGCTATGAATTAATTATTACCCTCTTCCTAATAGCTTCATAATTATAATCACTTCTGGAAAATAAAGCCACAACTCAAAGAGTCTGCAAGTCAAACCTGGGCACACAGTGTGCGATTGGTCATTTGTTGTCAAAATGATGTGGAAAAAAAGAACCAGTTTTCAATCTGAATTGTTACATTAAGAGCACAACGGTTATAAAACTCTGAATAGACTAAAGAGATGCAACTGATTATCCAATTCCAGAAAAATCAGATAAATTAAATATATTGCTAATATTTTATTAATGCTTTTGTCATTAATTATTTTTGATGGCTTATTAATCTACACCGAACCATGAACAAGAATTTCACACGTCCTTCCGTTACACAGTACTGTATTACATACCAAAGCTTTAAAGGCGTTTGGGGTTAAATTTAGAAGACATACCTTTGCTGAGCTCACTTATGACAACTAATGTAAAAAGGGAAGTGAAGTGAAGAAAAGTAGAAAGACAAATAAAATACCAGAAACACATTGATCAATGTTTCCTCAACCTATATCCATCCATCCATCCATCTATATATGTTTACATACATCTATCCTCTAACCATAGACTATCCCAGGCAGCACAGGGTTCTCAGCCTACAGTGTTTGGAGATGTATGTATCAGTCTCAATAACGAGACCATCGTACTTTTCATCTTTTCATTTATCTGCAGTTAGCTTAGCCAAGCTGCACGTTTTCGCAGACAATGGGCAGATCATCCTCTTGCAAGGCTGACAAACTAATAACTTACTGCCACTTAAACAAAAAGGAATGTGAGCATATCTGACACACACACCCTGTGGTTTAGCATCGGGAGAATGAAAACATTTAACTCTGTTTGGATTGATTTGTTTTTAGGATAATCGATATGAGATTGGTGTTTTCACTGTAGAGGGTCTGGTCAGGGATAGCTTGCAGTGACAGCATCTTACTTTTGCACTTCCCTCAAATGAAATCATTTCTAAGGAATGCATTATTCGGCAGGGAATTCCGCTCCTGAAATGGGCTCTTTTCATAGCATCTTAAGCAACTGTTTGTTTACAGTGTCTGCTTGTGCGTTTTAGTCGCATGACAGCTGATGGAACTCTAAACCTCCAGGAAACAGCCATATATTTATGTGTCCATATATTTACAAACAAAGAAATGCTCACGGCGTACGACGGCCGTCGTGTGACGGGGAGTATTCCTGTGTTTGCTTGTGCAAATAAGTGTTTCTTTCAGGACCAAGCTTGCAAGCCCTCTTCCAGGCAGAACTCCAAAACGGGGCAGTGTGAGACAATGGGCTTTTATAAAATCACGGTCTAACAGCGTCTGGAATCTGGGCAGTTTGACACCACCAGAGAGCCCCCCCACACCCTCCGGGCCATGGGGGTGTCCCTCACTCTGCTGTGGAAGCCATTCTCACACAGGTCCAAAGGAACTCCAAAAATCCCCGCTTCTCTTTGTGCTGCTGTTAGGATTTTCCAGCCTTCCCCTTGCAGAAAGGCCGGCTCTCGGAGCACGATGAAAACACCGCTCACCTTTGATTTGGCTTCAAAGGGGATGTGGGCCGCAGTCTGACTCCCAGATGGTGCCCACATTAGAAAGACCTTCCCAAACTTGACGGGGTTCGCTGGATCCTCCCCAGAATCCTCAATAACGCAAACATGACACACACATGCTCACTAATACATACATTTGCATTTATTCAGCAAAGAATTGGATTCAAAGAGACGTACATTTTTGAGAATACAGGGTCAGACAGTCCCTCGAACAACTGGGGCTTAAGGGCTTTGCTCAAGGGTCCAACAGTAAAATCACTCTGCTGACACTGGGATTTGAACCAACAGCCATCTGATCACAATCACGGTAAATCACTCAGACACACGCCAGCCCCAAATGAAGTGGTTCCACTTGGGCATGAACCCAGGACCTTCTGCATGTGAAGCGCACACACACACACACACACACACACACACACAAAACATGGGACCTCATTCAGCCAAGCTGGAAAATTAAACAATTATATAAAAAGTTTGTGTCCTTCAGAACAGTCATAGATGCAGGTATCGCTCACTGCCTAAGGTCAGAAACAGCATGGGAGAGCAGATCACGACCTGGGACCCGCAATGAAAAACAACGAACCTACGACCAACTGAAAAGGTCACAAAGGCACAGTGCCTCCCTCCTGCTGTCCAAAAATCAGAGCGGTGCGCGGTGATGACAGCCCACTTTGCCCCGGGGGCAGATGCGGTGAACTTCGCGTTCGGATTCCAGCAGAGGGAAGCGCAGCTGGAGTGTGTAATAACTGTGGCAGCTAACGAAGGCGTAGGGAAAGGTCACACACTGCATCCTGTCTCCTGAAGCAAACACACAATGCTATGCACAGTTTTATCGGAGTTTAAATATTCAGTGGCCCCTGATTCACAAAGCAATACGGCAATCTGTAATTGTTCCACTTAATTTCAGTGCAGTGTCTGTGCAAATTTAATATAGTACTGGTGGTGGACAGTACAGTAACTGATTAACTCTCTTGGTACCCTCTGATGAGACTAACCCTCTTTAAGGCACCCAGACTGCAATCCTGAGTGTCCTTCAAGGTAGAAAAGGGTTATGCATACCTGAAATGCACCAAACCCTGCCTATCGGGCAGTGAAATGTGTCCAGCCTTCCAGAGCTAGTTAAATAACCACGACTCATGCAAATTCCCTCCCCAGATAATTTCCAAATCACTCGTCATCACACAGCAGCAAAATAAGGCCCTTTAGAAGCCCAGAGCCCATTGCTTCTGAGTATAATAATGTGTCTTTGTAGATAGCGGGAAGTTTCTGGACTTCAGTGCCGTGCAGTAGCTTGACGCCCGTCGCGGGCACGCAGACGGGCCACTGCATGCCTGTGAGAGGCGTCGTCCTCCATTTCGTCTCCAGCAAAACGGCGTGAAACGGCCAGACCGTCAGGCGAAGGCAGAACTCGCCAGCGGGTGCTGGACACGCCGCCGAATCCGTACTTGCCAAAGCAGAAAAGATGAGCTTTGACCCATGTAAGAGAAGCAAAAAAAAACGCAGCTTTAAGGAGATTTTAAGAGCAAAAACAAGAACAGGCATTAAAATGTATATGACAAGAGGTACTTTCACATAGAAACACGCTGTGACTTTTTCTCCTGTAATCTTCCTGGTTTGTGAGATGTACACATGCACCCCCTCTACTTCTGTCTTTTTATGTATTTCTAAGGTTGTGGCCCTGATCAGTAAATCGCTGCCGGGCCTCCAAAGCCGCCTCGAGGCACAGGCTGCCCCCCCAAGCCGGTTCCTAGGCCGATGCGATGAGAGCTGAGAATAGTCCCTCGGAAACAGGCTCCCGTGCCTCAGTTATACAACAAAACGATTCGCTCTCCTGGTCTCGGCACAGGATGGCTGCAAAAGGAAAAAAAACATTAGACGTGACACTGAGCTTCGACCCAGTAACATTGATTTGACTTTTTTTTTTTCCTGGTAACTAATTATATGTGCATGAATGGCAAATCTCATTATCATTCGATTGCCGAGAGTAAACAACCCCATTGACATAAATATTTGCCTCGGAAAGTCAACAGGAAGCGGTGGAGATTCAGCGTTGCGCATCGTCCTCTGAAACTGGGGGCTTCTTTGAGCTCAGCGCAACCCCCTCGCCCACCAGAAGTTATAACAGAAATTGGCGCGGGGGGGGGGTTGGGAATCACTTTTGTGTATTTTTTGTCTATTTGCTTCTCTCTCTTTCCGTGACTTTGTTCTGCGCTCCGCAGCTGGCCGCCGTGCCCTGAAACATAACCCCCGCTGCTCCCTACACGGGAAGGGTGCCGTGTGCCGCTCCAGGGGCCCCCCAGGGGCCCCCAGGGGCCTGTCACTCCTGCCTGCTCCCCCATCGCCCGCTGATGATATGCCAACGACAGTAACACTTTCCAGCCCATCTCCTTCTATTAGTGTTACTATTATTATTATTATTACTAAATATTATTATATAATATACTTCATTATCCACGGAAGCTTAATTAGTTTACAGTTTCTGCACATTTATTCCCAACCAGTTTCGGTTAAATATACTTGTCAAAGGTACAACAGCACAGTCATTTATTTTTGTTACTGCGCGGCTAAAATTTTACTGAAAATGTGTCTATTTTTTTTATCGTATGAGTATCCTGCCATCTGCTCTGCAGTGAGAATGTGTGCTTCTCCTGCATAAACGTAAAGAGGATCGTCATTGATTTTCCAGTGTTGACATCAGATGGGCAATAAATGAAATAAAGGACCACCTTTTCCTGTTGGGGTGTCACTTGGTCTGCAGATGTAAAGCAAGGACACTATAATTAAATTTTACTATATAACATTTGAACCTTTCTGGATCTGATAAAGTAACCTATAGAAAGTGGGCTCATCTGGTCTGTAATTGACTGCCTGTATTAGTCCAGATCACAACAGTTTCCAAACCATAGTTTCCTCCAATCACACATCACTGACTCATGCAAGCCAAGCAAAGGCCTACAGTGACCCCCAGGCCAGGAGCTTGCCCCCCCCCCCCCAAGCAGGTATGATCATCACCCTGCTCTTGGACCTCCGTCTTCCAGGGTATCATGGAGAACAATGATGAGCTCCCTATTCTTGATCTGAAGAAGATCACAGCCCTGTGTCAACAGCGCCTCATGCTGGGGGTTTTCTCAAGTGCGCCACTCTCATTGCAACCCCCCCAGATAACATGGCTCACCCATCCCCCCAACCTCGAGGGCAGGCCCGGCCACCTTTGACATTCCCAGTTAATTTTGCCTTCATGTAACCTTTAAGATTCCCATTCAGGACCGCGGACAGTGAACGAAAACCGCGTGACGCCTTACCAGGCCTGGCTGCTGCTATGGCGACCAGCCCAAAACTCACGGGGGAACAGCTATACAGCTTTGGGTTCATCATGGCTCATATGACCAGCCTAGTCATGTGACCAGCCCGGCCACACCCTTAATGGCTCCCCTGGAATTGAGACCAAAATAGACAACCGGTTTCAGAGTGCACGATCATGTGTCACGGACAGACTGACTGCAGTCCGACACACATACGATCCCGCCCTTCCTAATGTCTGGGAAAGCAACACAAGCCTTTCTGAGGAATCCTCTGAGGAGCAAATCGTCGTGGACTGAATTTTAACAGCCGACTTAGACACACACAAATGAGACAGGTGGAGGTTTAGCAGCGAAGCACGACACGCTGCAGGGCGCCGGACTGAGGTCAGGAGAGGACCAACCCAACGCTTAGGACCACGTCTCCAGAAAGCCAGTCACCTATGGAAAAGCAGCAGCCCCCGCCAGCAGCAGACCGGCGTGGTGCCATCAAAATTCCCTTGGCGGGTCGCTTACCGCCAAGACGGAAAGAGAGAGAGAGAAAAAAAGAAGAAAAAAAACAGCGGGAATTAATTATTTGCTGCAAATGGGTCTGCAAGCGGTGATACAAGTGGAACTGCAATCCCATAATTACGCAAGGAGCAGCCCTCTTAGGCGCCATGCTGACGAGACGAGGGCAGAGGAACGCCATGAGGGGGGTCCAGCAGTGGGGGGGGGCAGGTAAAGCACAGCCCTGCGGGACGCTTGGAGGATGAGCGGGAATGCAAATGCAATCCCAGCAGAGAGGAAGGGATTTCTCCCGTCAAGATTTGGGCACGGATACCTCCCTCCACGACGGTACGCCTGGCAGTGGCTAATCCCCACACGCTCTGCGGCTAAGCCGACCATAGTTAAGGTGGGGGGGGAAGGGGCTTCAGCTCTGCCTGAGAGAGGAGGGTGTCTCTGGCTTTAATGAGGGGAGCTGCTCTGGGGGGGACAAGGACAGACTGATGCCCCTCCTGGGCTAGAGGTAACTGCAGAAATATTTCCTCTCACATGGCCGCCATCAGGGTCCAAGGTCATGCACCCCCACACCCTGCCACCCACCCATGCCCCCCCTGAGGTCTGAAGGTCACCTGCCCTAGACTCCGCCCCCCCCCCCGCTCAATTCCATTGACAGCAGAAGAATGGTGATTTCTCAAAATCACTTCCCTTAGCACAGTACCCCTCCTCGCCAACCCCCCCCCCCCAGCCAGCCCCCTGCCCCAGATTGTTATTGATTCAGAGAGGTGAGATATGGCGATCAATATGTATGCCCCTACAAGAAAAAAACTGGGAATTTTTATCTTGTTGGGGGGGCTCTTTATGGGTCGCTGAGCCGCAGAATGCTAATGTGCTAAATGGTAATGATTGCTGTGATAATGTAGCGCAGGACAGCCAGTGAGCTCTGCCACTGCACCCCCCCCCTCCCGCCCGTGTCACACTAAGGGGCATGAGAGGGGCATGCAGCGGGGAGCGAGAGGGTGGGGGCCAGAAGCTACAAGCGAGTAGCGTGCTTCCCCCCTCCCCACCGGGTGAGCTACATGCAGCAGCCCGCTGAGGGTGAGGAGGGGGACACAAATCTCATTATAACTCACGACTAGCCACAGACCCGGGGGTGCCATTACATTTCACGTCTGCTGCCATGGCCTTCCCAGCCCCCCCACCCCGTCCCCCACTCCTGTGCCGATTTGTTTGTTTATTTATGTGAAGTTCTTGTGATGGAGAGTGACCCCAGCCCTGCCAGGCATGCAGCTGCATTGCTCCCCCCCCCCCCACAGCAATATCTCCCAGCACCAGAACCCACCCCCACCTCCTCATCGCTCACCCCCCGAAATCCCCAGAAGAGCCGATCGTGAGCCAGCAAAGATTTAATTACTGCGTTGTGTTTTCACATGGGTTGTGCTCTCTTTCTGCATCTGTGTGCTCATAAATGAGACAGCAGTATGACGTTCAAGGGGAAGACTGATGCAAGTCAATGATGGTGGTGGAGATATTAACCCACGATCAGGCACGCTGCAGGTTGACCAACCTCAGGAGAAGAACCTCGCTGAGATGGTCAGCACCGTTGTGTGGGGGCAAGATGGGGGGCCCAAAATCTCATTAAAAATCCAGGAAAACATGATCAGGACCTTCAGTTTCACCAGCACTATGAGAGAAAGAGCATACATTATATTACTGTTATAATTCTGTATTTGTGCATGAAATGTCCCATACAGCCCACACTGGACAATTTCTAAAGCCTCTGTCCAATTCAGTATTTTAGATTTATTATTGATTTTTATTTGAGTAGTATATACAAAATCACTTTATCTTCCTATATTCAAGGCTACCGTAGAACTTGCGCTTGATGTGCTTTGTGTATTTTCTGTATTCAGTTCCAAAAAAACTGGGTTTCTTCCCATATTTATGCATTTAAAGTGCATTAAAAGTCAGAGTACAGTGTTCAGAAGAGCAGCACACTAGCTATTCTCATTGTGTTGTTTTGCCTTGTTGCGCCACCTCTGCTCAGTCCAAAGCAATCGATCACTCATAACAGCTCGGGCGAAACCAGCAGTGCGGCTCAGTGAGCGGGGTTTACAGCAGATTAATGTGCTGGGCTGATTTCGTCTATCCATCCTGTGCGACACGCCACCTCCGCTCATTTCAGAGTTTAAAAAAAAGAAGGGAAAAAAGGCCGGAATTCGATAACAGGTTATAAATGATGATGCGGGGAGCCTGTGTGGGGGCATTTCCACGTTGATGAACGCTTAAAAAAACAGAAAAAGGCTTTACTTGGAGGATGTTTTGAATACTCTCGGGGGAAGCCTGGCCTTACGCGAACATGAATGCTTCTTTCAGTCTCCGGATAACAAGGTGCAGCTTTCAAAAACAGCGTGTGATCTGGAGAACGCGCGACGTTAAAGGGAAGAGAAAAAAAAACCCTCTTCACCACCTCAGATAAAAGTCATTTCCAGATGCAGTATATTTATTTCACACTATTTACTTCCATCCCAGCTGATGGAAAGGGTTGCAGATAGTTAAATGGCATTAATAATTTAGATAAGAAAACAGCACCTCCTGTTAGCTGGCGCGCGGATCTGGACATTAAAATGGAAATGTAGCCCATCCACCTCCCCCCCCCCCCCCTGAAAAAAACACACAATAAACATAGCGTGCCATGGACATAGATGTGCCGCTATTAATCATGGCTTCTGATGAAAGAAATCAGAAGGATTACTTGGCACTGTGCTTATATACCTCCATGGGCAGACAAGCATCAAACTGGTCTTTGTTTCATTACACACAAACTATTGTTACTTTTATTTTAACTGGGAAAAGTGTTGGATAAACAATATAAAGCCTGATAGATTTTTGATATCAAAGAAGCATTTAGTCGATAATCGCGTCATTCGGCGAAGGCCAGACTTTTCCCTCGCATAAGAAGAATTGATATTGTAAAATTTTGTAAAACGAGACATCAGTGATCTCATTTATCATGTCACATTTCTTTTCGGTGTTTGAAGGTAGTCCATCCATTTTCAGTAAGTGCTGGTCCAATCGCGGCTGGAGTGATCAGGGTCATATAGCAGGGTATGCCACCTTGAGCAGGAGAAAGATGCTGACTGTACACATACAAGCCCACAGCTGGATTCGAACCAGTGACACTAGAGCTGTAAACAAGTAAGTAATACCAATGGATAGAGCAACAACATAAAACTAATGAAATCAAGCGTGATCTATGGGTGAAGGAGCAGTTAAAAGAACAGGAAGGGGAACTAGAAGCAAGGGGAACAGGGAGAGAAGGAAAGCAAGGGGGAGGGAAATGGGATGGAAGGGAAACAGGGAAGGGAAATAGAAGAGAAGCAGAAGGAAGGGAAAGAGGGATGGCAATGGGAGGGAAGGGGAACACAAGGATGGGGAATGGGAAAGGAGAAACAGAGGGAAGAAAAACAGGGAACGAAAACAAATATATATATTTAACTGAGGCTGATGGCCTAGCTAAACTCAAAATAAAATAAATCGCAGGGCCCTGATGGCATCTTACCTATAGTTTCAAAAGAGATTAGGGATATTATTAGCCAACCTTTAACTTTAATATTCCAGAAATTGTTATCTGCGGGTGTGGTACCTTCAGATTGGAAGCATGCTAATATAACACCCATATTCAAAAAAGGGGATAGAAGTAATCCAGCAAACTATAGGCCAATCAGTTACTAGCATTACTGGAAAAATAATGGAAGCTATAATCCAATTGAAAATGGTAGATTACCTGGATGCAAATAACAGGGATAGCCAACATGGATTTAGGAGAGGTAGATCCTGTTTATCGAATCTACTTGAGTTCTTTGAGGAAGCTACAAGTGAAATTGATCACAAAAAGGCCTACAATGTGATCTACTTAGATTTCCATAAGGCCTTTGATGTTGTCCCCCACAAACGGCTCTTGCTAAAGCTCAAAGCTGCAGGGATTTTAGGAACTGTGGCAGTTTAGATCGAAAACTGGTTAACTGACAGAAAGCAGCAAGTAGTTATTAGAGGCACAATGTCACAGTGGGCCTGCATTCATAGTGGGGTACCGCAGGGTTCAGTTTTAGGACCACTATTGTTCCTAATTTACATTAATGATATTGACACCAATACATACAGTAAACTGGTTAAATTTGCAGACGACACCAAGGTGGGTGGTGTAGCAGATACTGATCTAGCAGCAGAGAGGCTACAACGGGATCTGGATTTAATTAGTGACTGGGCTGATACTTGGCAGATGAAATTTAACACAGAGAAATGTAAGGTAATCCATGCAGGGAGCAGAAATATAAAGTACAGATATTTTATGGGTTCCACTGAAATAAAGGTAGCTGATTACGAGAAAGATCTCGGTGTGTATGTTGATGCTTCCATGTCCCACTCTCGCCAGTTTGGGGAAGCAATAAAAAAGGCCAATAGAATGTTGGGTTATATCTCTAGGTGTGTGGAGTTTAAGTCAAGGGAGGTGATGTTACATTTATATAATTCCTTGGTAAGACCACACCTAGAATATTGTGTGCAGGTTTGCTCACCATACCTTAAGAAGGACATTGCTGCCTTAGAAAAGGTGCAACGGAGGGCTGCGAGAATGATTCCTGGTCTTAGAGGAATGTCTTATGAGGAGAGGTTAGCTGAGCTGAATCTGTTTAGCCTTGAGCAAAGGAGACTAAGGGGGGACATGATCCAGGTCTAAAAGTGTCATGGCGGGGCACCGGAAAAATAAGGAGGACGCGATAGCGGATCAGTCCAAGGGAAAACTAGGCTTTATTTTCCAAAAAAAAAAACGAGGAGATTGAACAGGCAGGGGTCGGTCGATCGGTGTCGGTATCCAGGGGAATAGGCGGGGCTCGGAATCTGGGGACAGGCAGGAGGTCAGGCAATCGACGTAGGAATCCAGGGGAACAGGCAAGGATCGTAATCCGGGGACAGGCAGGCGTCATGTGATCGGTGTCGGCAGTAAGAGGACTTGGCTAAGAATCGGTGGTCGGGAAAAAACAGACCAGAGGTCAGGGAAACAGGCAGGCAGAGGTACGGATAGGCAGGGAATAAACGCTCGAAATTCGCACTGAAGGCTGAAGATCTCGCGTCTGGCTGACATGCCAAAACCGAATAAAAAGGCTCTCTAATCACTACGACAGGTATCAACTGGGCGAGGAGGGCTTACGGTAACCGGTCCTGCCGGTTCTCGGGACCGGTGTGGAAGAAGTGCTCCGGCCGCTGCTCGACTCTCGTCTAGGGAAACCCTGAGGGCATGGCAGGGGAGCACCACGTGATGTCATAGGGGCTTCCCCTGAGCAATCCATGACAGTACCCCTCCCTCCACGACCGCCACCCGGCGGACGAACATGCCCCCCGGCACGGCGGCCTTCTAAGTCAGAGATCAGAGACGGATCCAGTACGTGCCAAGCCGGAATCCAGGACCGATCTTTGGGGCCATATCCCTGCCAGTCGACCAGATACTGAAGGCCACGACCACTTCGCCGGATGTCCAGCAAGCGATGGACGGTGTACACCTCCCCGCCGTCGACCAACCTGGGGGGAGGAGGAGGCAAACCAGGAGAAGCCAGGGGACTGACCGCATGCGGCTTCAGCAGGGATACATGGAAGGTAAGATGGACTCGCCGCATGGTCACCGGAAGACGACGACGAACGGCCGAGGGACTAATAACCTTGATGATGGGAAAAAGACCAACAAACCGGGGTGCCAACTTCCAAGACGGAACCCGTAGTGGAAGGTTCCTAGTGTCCAACCACACCCTCTGTCCCACATGGAGACTGGGAGCCGAGATCTGCGGTGGTTGGCATATTCCACCCAAGAAAGGAAACCACTCCACGATTCAGATGGTAGACCATGCAACCTGAAGACGTGGTCCACTAATAATTGAGCTGTCTCTTTGGCTGAAGGCAGCTTGGGAACAGGAACAAAATGCACGACCTTAGAGAAGTGGTCCACAATCATGAGAACTCCAGTGAAACCTCTGGACGGGGGAAGGCCTGTTACGAAATCTAAGGATATATGAGACCAGGGGCGTTGGGGAACAGCAAGAGGCTGCAATAGACCTGCTGGAGCACGGGAGGGAGTCTTTTTACGAGTGCACACCGGGCAGGCCGCGATGTATCCACGGATGCCCTGCAGCATGGTAGGCCACCAGAAGCACTGTCCGAGAAGTGCCCGGGTGCGATGTACACCAGGATGGCAAGCTAAGAGGGAGTCATGTCCCCACTGGAGGAACCGGGAACGCAGGAAGTCAGGGACAAAAAGCTAGTTAGGCGGACAACCCCCCAGGACATTGCTCCGATGAAGCGGCTCTCCGGCAGAATCGGCCCCGGGCACTCCTGGGAGCCCTTTTCACCAAACTGCCGTGACAGGGCGTCAGGCTTGCTGTTCTTGGAGTCCGGTCTGAAGGAGATAAGAAAATTAAAGCAGTTGAAAAATATTGACCACCTAGCCTGGCGGGCATTGAGTCCTTATTGCCCTCGAGCCACTGCCGCCACTCCTCCAAGGCCAGACGGACTGCCATCAGCTTTCGATTACCGATGTCATAGTTCCTTTCGGCTGGGGTAAGCTTGTGGGAAAAGAAAGCACAAGGATGCACCTTCTTGTCTGTTGTGTGTCGCTGGGAAAGAATGGCCCCTACACCAGTGCTGGAAGCGTCCACCTCCACCATGAACTGTCGAGAGGGATCGGGGATCTGGAGAATAGGAGCCGAGGTGAAACTTCTGCGAAGCGCCAGGAACGCCTGCTCAGCTGCTGGGGACCACTGGAAGTGGACCTTGGTGGAGGTGAGTGCTGTGAGAGGGGCCACAACGATGCTATATCCTTTAATGAAACGCCTGTAAAAATTAGCGAACCCCAAAAAACGTTGTACCTCCTTCCGGTTGAGGGGCCGGGGCCATTCTGCGACGGCTCTGATCTTCTCCGGATCCATCTGAATCGAACCCTCCCCGAGTATAAACCCTAGGAAGGAGATCGACTGCTGGTGAAACTCGCACTTCTCCGCCTTGACAAACAGCTTATTAACTAATAAGCGTTGGAGGACCTCATGCACGTGATCCTGTTCGGACCGGGAAAATACCAAAATTTTGTCCAGGTAGACAAAAACAAACTTGTGTAACATGTCTCGCAGAACGTCGTTTATCAACCCTTGGAACACGGCCGGTGCGTTAGTCAATCCAAAAGGCATAACGAGATACTCGTAATGCCCAGAGGGCGTGTTAAAGGTGGTCTTCCACTCATCCCCCTCATGGATCCTAACTAGATGATAGGTGCTTCGTAGGTCAAGTTTGGTGAACCAGCTAGCCCCCTGAAGCACATCAAGAACTGAGGATAACAGGGGTAAGGGATAAAGATTCTTGACGGTAATCTGGTTCAGCCCGCGGTAGTCAATACAAAGCCGGAGAGTCCCATCCTTCTTCTCTACGAAGAAGAACTCTGCTCCCGCTGGTGAGGATGACGGCCGGACTATTCCAGACACTAAAGCACTATTTATGTAATCCTCCATAGCTTTCCTCTCAGGGGCAGATAGGGAGTACAGGCGACCCCTAGGGGGCGAGGTACCCGGTAATAAATCGATCGCGCAGTCAGAAGGTCGATGAGGAGGAAGAGAGGATGCCCGGGCCTTACTGAATACCTGTTTCAGGTCCAAGTAGGCAGCAGGAACCGAAGACAGGTGTAAATTTCTTATGTTCTAAGGCGAATGGGATGGAAGGGAAACAGAAAGAAGAGAAAACTGAAGGAGAATGGGAGGGAACTAGAACAAAGGGAAGGGGAACACGGAGGGAAGGAATATATTAGGAAGGGGAACAGGGAGGGAAGAGAAACAGGGTAGGGCAGAACGAGAACAAAGGGAAGAGGAACAAAATTAAGGGGTAAGAGTTAAGAAAAACAAAAAAGAGAAGTGGAAACATGGGGATTCAAAACAGGAAAGGAGAACAAAGGGACGGAAAAACAGAAGGAAGAGAAACATGGAAGGAGAAACAGAGGGAAGAGATAAGAGTCAACAGGAAACAGAAGGAAGGAGAACAGATGAAAGGGCAAACAGAGGGAAGAAGAACAAAGGGAAGAGGAAGGAGAAGGAAGGAAAACAAAAGGAATGGGAAACAGAAAGGGGAAAAACAGATGTAAGAGGAAACACAGGGAAGGAGAGCAAGGAAATAGGACGGCCATTTTTAGAGTCAACACTGTGAAGTAAGCGGCAGAAGCAAAGACGCTCATCAGGTCAGACCCAGACTGCAGTCGGCAAACTGCCCTTACAGTGCAGAAACATGGAAGGTGCAAAGAAAGATAGAACTAAATAAAGCATGGTGAAGCGTCCACTGCATCATGGGTAAAAGCTCAATCTGGGCGTGCAGCTCCATGACCATAGCTGAACATCTCCCATTAGCCAGTAGATGAAGGGGTAACTGAGGAATGATTTGAGCAGAAATGTGAAGCTTGGGTGCCATTTGGGAAGGGGTGAATCATATTCACATAGCCTGTGGGCCCCACGTCACCGGAGACACCCTCATACACAGCAAAAGCAGAGCGAAAATAAGAATTAGTTAGATCGACCATAGATGGTGAGCACCTGACCTCCATGACACTGTCAGTTTCAATGACCACCATCCTGCCTCACCATCTGCAATTTGTCGATTTTATTATACGTTTTATATTTCAAATGCAGACTGCGTAACCTGCAAGATGGGAAACAGCACATCTGCGGGGTGCGGAGGGCAGCCCCGTCACTCCATCACATGTGACCCTGGCTCAAAAATAATTACTTTTTTTTAACCTTTTTTTTTAAGTACCGCCGCATTTCAGATTTACCACACGGGGGGAAAAATTGCCTCAGTCAAACGGGGTAATCAGCACGCCGCAGGACGGGACGCATTCGGGCTGCTGCTGATTCGCTCTTAAAAAGAAACAATACGTCGCTCTTCGAATTTTGCCATCTGAAGAATAACAATTTCCATCAAGTGCGACGTGCAGGAGGAACCCACTAATTGAAGCAGCAAGGATCTTTATTCTTTTTCAAACGTCTGCCCCCCCCACCCCGTTCTGTGGGCCACGTTCTTCTCCCGCACACAAAGCCGCCACGTTCCTCTCCCCCCTTATTGCTTCCCACCCCCACCCCCCCCCCGCCTCCTCCATGTGTCGCCGTTCCGACGTCCTCCTCCCGGCATCGGAACTCAGGCACGGCACAGAGCAGCCTCTGATCTTACATCAAAGCCTTCTGGGAGCTTCCACGACGGAACCGAGGCCAGCAAAAAGCCACAGCTTAGGCTGAAAGGTCCGGACAGAGCAGCGAGCCCGGTGACCGCAGAGGCCTCCAACCGCACGCAGATAATATCCACCTGTGGCCTGGGATGACACTCCATGTCTGCAGGCATGGGACAAGATGGGGGGGGGGACATAAGGGGGGATGTAATTCATACAGAGGAGTCAACCTTATCTTTAGCCAATGCTATGTTTTGAACTGGGGAGTGACCAGGTATGGGGCATTTCGGGGGCCAATCAGCTTTCAGCCAGAGCTTGTTCCCCTGTGGCCCTGCCCCTTTATACACCTCTGCTGTCAGGGTCCGCGCCCATCTGACCCTGTCCTACATGTTTCCGTTTTGACCAGCAGGTGACTGGCTGGCCATCCTGGTCCCTCCTCCATCTTCTAGTCCCTCAGCCCTGTTGTATCCTCTATGTTTCCCAAGATGCTGCACTGGGTTGAGTGTGTGGCTTAGACTAGTAGACTTTCCAGTTATGGGTTTGAGGCTGGCCAGAGACCAACCTCACCTGTTTTATTATTTTTTGGTTTTCCCTTGTGTTTGTGATTGGTTATCAGTGCTTTCCTGCTTTTGCGGTCTCTGTGTTTTGATTGGTTGCTTGCCTTGCTCCTTTGCTCAGTTTTCCTTGCTTTATTTAACCCTTAGTGTTTGTTAATTTACCCTTGTCTCTGGTGCTGTTTGATTGTAATATGCCACACCTGTACCTTGTTTGCCCTGAGTCTTTGTGATTGGTTAACTGGTAATGATTTTCACCTGTCCTGTATTGTCTTGTTAGCTGTGTATTTAAGTGCCTGTTCTGGTTCTGTTCTTGGATGGTGCATTGAAGTCGCATGCTGTTATTCAGAAGCGTTTGTTATGGTGTATTATTTGCTTTTTTTTCAGCCTGCTCTTGCTCCCTATGTTATCTTAGTTCTCTAGTTATATTTACTCCATGATTTAGTTTATTCCCAGCTCTTTCCTGCTTTCCTTTTTCTGATTCTTCGTGATCCTTTTGGTTTTGTCGTGTTTTATTTTCTAATAAACCCTGTGTGTTTCCGGAGCTGCCTGTGGATCGTCACACTTTTCTGCCCGTGCCATTCCGCGCCGCGCCACGACACTCTGCATTACTAACCCCACTAACTATATTAGGAGAAAGTCCTCCATTAAATCCTAATGAGTAGTAAATGAAGTGCAAGCCTTTAGCACTGAATATTTCTTAACAACGTGAAGCAAAATGTAAAATGTGCAGTGTATGTGGGCAGAATGAAAACAGTCCGGGAACACAAGATAACCACCAACATTCAGAAGACCATAATAACACCAGTCTTCAGTGGGAGACCACCACCAGCAGCGGTGTTTACCACCACTCAAACCATGCATTTAGATACCCCCCCTCAGGTTTAGGGCCCCCCTGTTGACCACAAATACAATTCCTTATTTAGGAGATGCTGAAGCAGCATGATCTGCTAACCAGCTAGCTAGCTACCGTTAACATTAATTGCGACCATGAAGCAATCATATTGCAGCAGTGTGACAAAAACAAAGAAAATAAGTGACTCTTTGTGTCGGGCCCCATGTTTGTTTGTTGGGGGGGGGGGGGGGGGCTTCCTCTTTGGTGCAACAAAAAGTACCCATTTGTACCTTTGAAGGTACAATTACTTGTTATTCGGCCTGTACCCAGAAGAGTCTAGCAATTGTGCCCTAGCCGTAGGTAATGTACCTTTTAAGGTACAGAAATGAGTTACTGAGGAACGTTTTTGATTTTTGTACCATTAATTTAACATTAATGTTGTTTGTACCTTGGGGAACAAAACTGTACCATGGCTGTATCATGTAGATATGACTGACCGGAGTGGTCTCTCTCAGGTAGATCCGATCTGGGAGCTAAAACTTTCGTGCTGGGTTCAAACTCATATTTGTAGTCTCCATTATTTTCCTATTTACCCTCGCTATCCCGCTAACCCTGCAAACCCTCCTACGCCGCTAACCCCAACCCCGCTACCCCCGCTATCCCGCAAACCCCGCTAACCCCCCCTACCCCACTAACTGCACTACCCCGCTAACCCTAACCCCGCTAAGCCCACTTCCCGGTGTATGACAGGGAACCCTGTGTGTATGTCTCAAGTCACACAGCCGTATGGACGTGTGAAAATGACCCAACATCAGCTTAGATACAGCAAACAGGATACACAGAGCCGTCATTCCGATGGTAAAAATGAACAGCATTCGTAAATATCCACTGTATTTTAGAGACTTACCAGACCCGAACTCTTTGTTCCATGTTCTAGAAAATATATGTTAATTTCTAAAAATACTAAGAAACTGAATTATGCTTATTAGCGCACAGATTGGGAATATTTCTGAGGGAATAAAGCCCCCTCCCGGGCACACTGCAATATCAAGACCATTACTGTAGCAGGTAATCAAGACGCCCCATATGTTAGCCGGGAGGGTGGTGGGGGGGGGGGGGGGGGGGGGTATGCAGAGGGGGGTTTAATAAAACGTCTGAACGTCATATGCCGGGGGAGGCAGCTTAGTCCTGGAGCCGCCGTTGGTGGGGCCGTTTCATTAGCCGCAAATTCGTGTGAGCCGTATTCCCCGCCTCACCCCCTCTGAAACTCCCCTTAATAACAGATCAGCTCCCAGCTCCACCACTGCCAGAGCAGGGGAAAGATCAGAGAATGCCTTCTGTCAAACAGGAGGGACGCGGATATTAATGAGCCATTACAATCCAATTTATTCCTCGTTAAAACGTCTAAAAATAAGGAGCATTAAGGTTGCGTAGGGTGGGAAGAGAAAAAAAATAAGTCAACCTATGAACTTATCGCGCGGACGCACACAAAAAGCGGCGGCGGCCGTGCGCGTGTCTATGAGAGAGGAGTGCATCTCCTTATTCTTTTAATTAAAGCATGCAGCAAGTGTGAAATTAACTCTCTCCTACACGGGGCTGACAGCTCAAAGTGGGAGTGGGAATCGGCTGCCTTTGTCTTTCACGTAATTAGCGCCGGGGATGATGAGAGCACGGCACCGGGCGTGCAGAGGGAAAGGCCGGCAGGAATAATGAAAAGGGAGGCAGGCAAGGAGGGGCAAAGGGCCACTTATTACCACCCGTCAAAGCCTGTCTTCCCAACCCCTGGGATAATTTGACGATCGACTGCCATTTTGTTGCTTTTTGTCAAAATGACTATGGGGGGGAGGGGGAAAAGAAGCTGATAGATGGTGCAATTTTTGGCTTTGGTGTGGGGGGCGTTGAGACAGGGAGTTATGATGAATTTAAGAAGTGATGAAGACAAAATGTGTCTCAGACTGCATATGAATACCACCCGGAAACCCTGTACATTCATCTTGAACCGTTCATGTGATGTTCTGGTGCCCAATCCATCCTGGGTGCTGGATCTTGGACTGTGGGAATTTCAACAAGGCGGGTTTCCATTTAGGGGTACCGTCCGCAAGGTTAATCCTCTGGCCTGGTCGTCGTTGCATTTGCCGATGTGAAGGAACAGCACTTTGGCGATAATGACACAAAAAGCACAGTCGACTAGAAACATCTAACAAAGCAGGCAGCTAGAGACGTCTAAGTGCATCTGGAGAGGACTTAATAGTGCTCTGCACCAGCGAGCAGCGACCCCATCTCTGGCGACCCCATTTCCGCTTGCCTTGACCACCAAATCGCACCTTTCTGGCCGCTTCTGTAAAGGCATCCGATGGCAGAGGTTGCCCTGCTGTGACCGGCCCACACGGGTGGCCTGTCCGTTTGCAGGAAGCTCTGGTTTCATACAGCAAAAGGTGAATTTCTCTCTCTCTCTCTCCTCACCACCACTAGACACTCAATTCCACCTCCTTTTCTCTCCTCGGCCCCAAATGAGCGACAGGGACAGCCGGGGCGTGTGCCAAATCGCAAATATACGCACCGGCAGCAAACGGGCACTAGGATTTTCGGCTTTCATCCATGGAATCGGAACTCCCCCCTCACTGCCTGCGGGCATGATGGCGCCCCCCAGCCTCTCTCGCGCCATGGCTATGCTCAGAAGAACAAAATCACGGCGGGAGCCTGCAGTAATGACCTTTGCTGAATGTGTGGTGCAGCTAATGCCTTCCAGCACTGACTCCTTCAGTATTCCAGCTTCAACCCCAGCCAGGTCCAGAAAAGAAACTGGGTTCTGATTTGGTTCTGGGATTTTGATCTTTTTTTTTTACTAGATATTTACTTCTGCAGGGAGTGAAATGACGGTTCTCCAATTTCTGATTAATTTCTACCCCTTCGAATTAGTAATACAGGCGTAAACATAATTGCGCTTAATTGAATTTTAAAAATCATTTAAAGGTTTCTAGCCTGAAACGTTTAACTGCAGTACTGTTATCTCTTTTGTTTATGATTTAAGGACATAATTTAGTCTTTAATTAGCACGGTTTTCTTGTATCTGTTAACAACTAATATATGTGACATTGGTTGCATATAAGTGTGTCTGTAACGGACCAATCAATCGGAATTAATTAAGGTTGCTGGCCCCAGAGGACAACAAACATAAAATAGATGGAACATCCAACACTGTTTCATGTAGAAGTGAGTTATTCAACAAGGCCTTAGTCAGATTGCTGACGGCAGACTGTAAGACAAGGTCTTTGCTCCTACAGACACTTATCCTTCATATAACAACCTTTGGCGGACAATAGCTCAGCTAAGAGGACGTGCGCAAGCCGCAGACGAGAAACCGCCGACCAGAAATCCGCCGTAGCTCCGGCTGGGAAGGTCCAGGAGACATCCAGGTCCGCATCCAGGCAGTGAGATGCAGAGGGCTTGGCCGGGGATCTTAAAAAATAATGAGAAGAGGTGAAAGCAGGACTGGGACGCTGGCTCGCGCTTCTGCTCAGCTGCCTTATTTTAACACTTTAACAGCTTTATTTTCAACTGGTAAGACGCTCCCACTGGGGTAAACAGGGAAAACCTGACGGGCCCAGGATTCTCAGAAAAAAAAAAAATCACCATTTTGGTTTTGTCTGGAAAGAAACTATTGTCCTGAAAACTAAACAAAGATTTGTGTTCCTTTAAGACCTTCTCCAGGCCTTATGGATTGTTACAAGAAAAAAAAAAGACATGCAGATAAACAATAAAAAATGTACTCATGGCAGTACCAGTCGAAGTCTGTGTGGTACCCTGGTACCCTGGGTAAGCCTCACTACTGCTGCTCCCGGTCTGAAGTGAAACTGGCTGGCTAAGACGGCGCCCTTGGAAGGTGGCACCCTAGGCAGACTCCTAATGGGTGTTGGGCATTGATTTGCTGCCACCTCTATCAGGCTTGGGTGTTTTGATGAGTGTGTCTAACTGAACCTCCCTACCCCTCAGCACACACCTCCTCCTGCTCAGCAAAGCTTTGCACCTCCTTGTGCTCAGAGCACTGAGGTCCGATTCAAAGCCCAGGGCCTCACTGTTCCCCAAAAAGTCTATCGGGTGACGGGGCTCGCCCAAGGCCCTAGCGCCTATACACACCTCACGATGCTTTGATGGCCTGGTAATTTGCATTTCGGCTGCGAGGTGTTGTGCTAGCAGAGACGGACGGGGAACGGGGTAATGCAGGTCTGCATTAAAAATTAAGAATTATTACGCCTCACGGCCAAAGCGGAATCGGGCAATCGCCGCACGACCGTTTTTTTCCGGGAGAAAGCTGGGATTCGCTCATTATGAGGGGGGCATCCGTACGGTGGCCAGATTGTTTTTGAATTAACCAGCCCAGTGATTGATGGTGGCGATGATTTTAAAGAGCAAATGCGATACGTACGGGTTTGAATAACAAGCAGGTGAGGCTGGCAGGTACACAATCCAAAGAGTCTTTCATACGAACAATGAAAACCTTTATTTTGAGAAAGAAAGAAACAGACCAATTATTTTCAGGGAAAAAAATTAACACATATACTCTGTGGATATCTTTTTGTTTTTTTGTTTTTACCCTGACATGGCTTCCTGCCCGCTAATACTGACTGGAGCAGAAGCAGCAGTGTGGTGGGGGACGCTGTGGACATCTCCCCGTTATCTCGCCTCCTTATGTTTACCTCAGGGAGAGCCCACTGGCGGTAATTGGCTTTCTCGTATGTGGCCCTGCACTGAGGCAGAAGTTTAGGCCGCTCATCTGCTGGCGCTCTGATAAAACCATGAAACACTTCAGCAAACCCTATCGACGAGGGGGTTTGGGTCCCCGTCTCCACACACGCCGAACTTCCTGGCCCAGAAACATTCGCTCCCGTCGGCTCGAGGCAAAAGGATTAATAGGACGGAGCAGCATCAGCCACTCTGTAAGCAACACGCACATTCGGTCCAATCTGATTGTTTCTAGAGAAAGAAATGAAGTTAAACAAAAAGAAGGGAAAGACAATCACGGGGAAGGCCGTTTGAGACGAGAGAGGGAGCCACTGGATTGGTCCGAAGAGCGATTATCCGACGCGCTAACCCAGTACTTGAAATAAACTGCAAAATTAAAAAAGGCGGACGCATCAATCCTGTCCCTGATTACGGAGCCAAGGCACAGGAAGTGGGGCGGAGTGGGTCTGATGGTGATGAGGGGCGGGATGACGGCTTTCTCGCTCATGTCCGTTTGATCTAGAACCTTCTGTCGCATGCATTTTGCGTCTTTGGATTCCCAAAACTTCCACTCTCCCTGCCCATGACTGGACTTCCTGTGTCAAGGCCTCTGGCGGGGTGGGTTGACGCCCCCCCCCCAGAATGCCGATTGTCCAATCAAATTACACATAGCGAGCGAGAGCTTCCTTAGAGCGACGACTGCTCGACAGCACCTGGGTCTGCGTGTCCAGCCGTGCAACATGGGGGGGAGGCTGTGAGCGGGGCCCCCGCCTCGCCGCTGAAAGTCCCACAGCCCGCGACGATCTTTTATCTCTCGCAAATTTGCCCGCCGCGGCGGGAGGGCGAGGGGCCCGTCAGCGCCAGCGGGGAACAGGGGACTGCCCATTATCACGGAGACCGGTCCAGTCTGGTCCAATTACAGCGGGACACCAGCAGCAACAACAGCCCATTACAGGGCTGGCAATTTGCTGCCAGGACCCATCAGTGTGCAGCCCATTACGGTAATACACCAGCAGTGCATTCCAATGAGATCACAGCGCACAAGGCACTGCCTCCGCGCGGCGGCAAGGCACGTGCATGGGGGTCAATTCAAACATCTAACGAAACCGAAACTGCTCCGTGGAGGATGGATCTGCAGTCCTTATGCCTACGCGCTAACAGTATGTCTTTGTTTATTAAGAGTAACTGCAGCACTTTACAAGCATAAGCAAAACAATATGCATATCTATATATTATATATATAAAGTTTATTACAGTACTGCTGTTTAAGCTATTAAATTAGCCGTATATATTTATAGTTATATTATTAAATACATTCAAGGCAAATGTTCGTTGTGTTTTACACTATTTAGCGCACCTTATCTGTAAAAAAACAATAAATTAAATCATGTCCTTACTTATTCCTTCATAACTCTTGAAAAGGACAGCCGAGCATTTCTTAGAGTTTAACAAAATCAACAGAGCTGTGCAAGTCATGTATATCTGCATGAGGCGACCGTAACTGCTACAGGCGACCAGTATTACCTAAGCTCATGTATTAAAGCAACCATTCCAACCATCTATTTCTGGTTGTAAATAACATGCGCATTTTGGTTTTAGCCAGGGAGAACTAAGCCAGAAATATGACGGGCAGCAGATAAAACAATTTCCAAGCCAAAGCTGGCAATCATCATAGTAGGAGCAGAGGAAATGTGGAGGCATTGTTTGTGAGAAAAGGGGGCATATTTCTGTACACCCAACGGAGACGCTCCCGACTAGGGATCCCAAGCGGCGCACATGCGTGCTGATAAACACGTGGTCCGCCCGCTGCCCGGAGTCTCTCTCCGGCCTGCCTAAATCGCCTTAGCGGCCTCTGGAAACCCCCGCTTGCCGGAAATGGAAGGACCGAGCGATCACGTGGGGGGGGTAGGCGGACTTTCTGTGTGGATTTATGGTGGCGGAGCTCGGGGTGAGGGCACGTCCTGCACCGCGGGGGCTTCACAGAACCCGTCCGGGAGGCAGCTGGCTTTTAAACTGAGGATCCGAGCCGAATACCGTTTATACGTCTTATACCCTCCCTGTCTCACTTGACCTTTTTTATACATGGGTGCTGGGAGCCGCGGCTCCATGTCTCCCAACGAGAGATTTTCCAACCAGCTGCATGCAATCTTGAATCCAAGCGTTAAAACAGATTTGAATAATTATTTTATTAAGCTGTCGCTGCTAAGAATGAATCGACAGACCGAACGGCGCACAAAACATTGTTATTTTACTCTCGCAAAGATTATTCCTTTATGTTTAAAAAATATATACATATTCATAGCGCATGAGTGGCGATCATTTCACTCCTGCGTACGTAATCAGCGCACATGCACATGTGCATATTGATCTGTTTCGGCGTGGCATGTTAATATCGCTTTGTTCGCCTCGATCTGCTTGCAGGAGCTGTGATTCTGGCTTATCGGCTCTCTGAACCCTCTCAGAAAACACAATCCTCTGTGACGGGAGGGCCCTGTGCACCACCGTGGGCACACATGCACGGTATACCGCGCTCGGGGAGCCGAAAGCTCCCTCCTAAAAATAAGGGGGGTGTTTCGGAGGACACGCAACAGTGATGTGATCCTTTGGTGCAGTACAGTAGGGCTCTGGAAGATAAGCCCCCCCCCCCACTACAACCCCTCAGCTTCCCCCTGAGTCCAGTGGATTACCATTGAAGCTTTCAGTCAGAAGAGGAGTGGTTACTGGGGATGGCTAGAGCCCACCCTCGGCGCCAAGCCTGTCAATTTAAGGTTCACTGTGGTCGATGGAAGGGTCATTACGGATGGGGCTGGTGTCATCGCATTATGATTCGGCTCGCGCTGGCCAACTGATGCAGAGTAAAAGCCGACTGGTTTTGCCTTAGCGTTTTCCTTTATTTATTTATTTGCTGCTGCAATCAATATTTGCTTGGGTACGATCCCTGCGAACCTCTAACGAGCCGAGGGTAGCCATCGAGCTGGGAGGCAGCAAATGAAGTTTGGGCTGTCACCAAACTGCATCGGTGCCAGAGACACTAGGGAGGTACTAGACTGGCTAACGCTATATTAGCATCTTTTTTTTTTTTTTTTTGTCACAGACACATGCTCATTTTTGCTGCATATTTCATTAGCATCTCACAGTTGTCGCTTCCCTTTGTCCCAGACTGAACAGAGGCAGACTAGCTAGCTGGGTTGTACGACACGGTCGTATGGCGTGGAGGCTCCAGATGTTAATCACTGACACCGTTAGGGCCCGCCTCTCCGCGAGCATCTGCTTCACTGCCAGCGCGTGCCAGCCTCACCGAGGAACATCTGTTTGCCAGTTCGGTTTACCGATAGGTCGCCCACAGGAGGATCTGTGAGAGATGGACTCGAGCTGTTTAGCAAGACACTCCCTCTTCTCCATATCCTGTTCAGCAGAAATGCAGGTAGTTCTCGACGGACATAAGTAATCTGCTCTACAATCCGGCTCAAGCTTCCTGTCGACACCTTATAGTATTCACCATATTCAAGACACGTATAGAAGAAAATACGTACGACAATAATACACTAGTAATACATACTAAGAACACGGATGGATGGATAGATGGGGTTATGTCATCTGTTTTGTGTGAGCACTTCAGTAACTCAGATATGTTTTTGCTTGAAGTTGGTTTTACACAAATCGAGATCTGCCTGTATAAAGCTCTACGTTTATTTTTTATCGGCCAGTTTCTAAATTACAGTCGTATTTCTGAACGAATACATGGCAAAATAACAATAATTCCACTATTATAAAGGGTAGCTCTGCTCAACAGCAGGATGAGGTGGTTACAGGCTCCTCCTGTCGGCTAATGATGCTTGGCTGGCTGTGGCTGAACCCATTAAGGGGATCGGATGTAAAAAGGGCCAGCTGGGCTGAAGGGGGGGAGCCAAGGGGGGAATGTGGAGGGCGGGGGGCAGACACTCCTCCAGCAACCCGGTAGACGCGCTGTGTCTCATTTCCTCGTGATCTTTGTGGTCTTGGGGCAAATTTGCTCCTTTTTTATTCCATTTTTTGTTTAAAAACATTAATAACTCTGCACTCAGTGGGTCCTGCCGCATCGTCCCCATAACTCGGCAGCCCACGCAAAAGAATCAACGGGCCTTTGATGACAACATTTGTCTAGCGCGGGCGAACAGGCCAGCCAGCCTGAAGGGCTCCGCTGCCTGTCGCCTGAGTCTGTATCGCCTGGCACTGCCTGTGCTGAGAAGCGGTTCGCGTGCAGAATTGGTCTGTCCTGATCGTTTGTGCTTCTGAGCAGAAGAGCAACATAATCACACCAGATACAGATAAGGGAATGTCGGTGCGGAGGCATTACAAAATGCAAAAGACTTTTATTTGGCCAATGCTTTTGTCCGAAGTGACATACAAATGAGGCATGTCGGGGTCCAGGACCCAACAATGATATGATTAATCTGCTGACTATGACATTTGGACCCAGAACCAATGCTCATCAACGCATTAGGTGACAATAGCAGCCGCCTAGGCCGCCATCTTCTGAGGTTGTGCTGATATAGCATGCCACTTCCCTTTGTGTCAGACAGGGGGCGCCAGTGGCGAACCTAGAGTTCCACGTTGATTTCGACCAGGACTGCCCACGACCTTCTGTACGTGGGCACATAGCCCTAACTGGCATGACCGATGCCGTCCTGACGCTCCTGGCTGCTCGGAGTCTCCGTTAGCGGCTGCCGCAACCTTCTGGGAGTCCCGCAGCCATGACCCAGCGCCTCCATCGCCCCTGCCTCCGCTGTCATTAAGACTCATTAAGTTCATTAATTTTACTGAAGGCGGGCATGTTGCGGTAAAACGTGAATTATTAATCGGCCCTTGAAATGCAAGACTGCGGGTAGGGGGGGGGGGGGGGGGGGGGCTGAGGCGTGCTCCCTATCTAGGTCACTTCCCCTTCCTCTCCGGCATTGCAGGAAAGCGGAATTCAACTGGAGGGACTCTCCTTATTATGGTCTGCTCGTACAGCACCGAGATAAGGCTGCCAGACTATAAAAGCAGACTGACACACACATGAATATGCAGGCAGAGCTTCTGATAACAGTAATAACAGCCATTATTGTGGCTCGGGGGGAGATAGTTCCCAGCCAGGGGCGGGGGGAGGGGGGTTGAACAGGTACGGGTGGGGCGGTGCAGGCTGCGGCCTCGCTGCACGTCTCTGCCGCTTTACGCTGCGTTAAGCATGCACACATGGATCAAGGACGATCGTCCATCCCGGTGAGATGTTAATTACATATCCATAACTTATTAAATGGAGCCCGACAAGCATGGTGGCATCCAGTTAAACACGTGGTCATATTTCCACACCTCGCTGAAGGCAGACAGGCCCAGCAGAACCCGGTACAAAAATCGAACCTGCAACCATTAAACCCCACTGTCCCATTTTGGTCCGTATTCGTGGCAGTCCAGACTATTGGCACATCTTTGTCAACGGTATCCTTGTTTTAAGCAATTATTCATTTGCACTGTCAGTAATAAAGATAAAACGCATGGCGGTATCGCAGTGAAAAACAGTTGCTTCTTCTCAGACGCAATTAGACAATTAGACCTGTAAAACGTCAAGCGCGTCTCCGTAAAAATCAATAGGGACATAATGCGATAATTTAGGCGCTGCTCTCTGAAGCGTTGGTGGGGGGATTTATCTTCATCGCATCCCGCACGCGTTGGTAAAATGCGAATCGCAGGACAGCTGGGGGTGCGTCAGCGGCCTGCGGGGAGGGACGACCGGCTTGGACAGGCTCCAGTGTGTGGCAGCTGTGCACCTGACCCCCCCCCCCCCCATTGGGAGAAGACACTGGCAGGGAGACCTGCGACCAGACGACCTTATTTATCCCCAGTCTTTCCGTGTGGCTGGAGGGTGCGGTGTTTCCAGAACCTTCCCTTGTCTGATGGTGGCCTGCCGCCGCAGTGACCCGTTAAACCGCCTGGACCTCTGTACGTGTGGTGTGGGCAAGGTGGCCGGGGGGGGTGGGGGGGGGCGCACACGGAATGTAGGTCAGGATTTCCATACAGTGCCTCACTCAGGCGTCCACACGACGCCCCGGGAGCCTGGCGAGGCCCACAGGGGCGGCCGCCTGCACGTGACCCATTCCGGCACCCCCAAGTCCTCAGTATGCCTTGGACATCAATCCAAATAAGCGTTCACACTAAAAGGTCATACGTCCCACTAGCAAAGCTTTACGTTCACATTTGATGGCGTCAGCTAAGCAATTCTCAGTCAGAGTGTGCGCAGGTAAGTCATTAATTAATATTTTACCACCTAATAAATTTAAAAAGCTGACAATATGGTTACAAATAGCACAAGCTAATTACAAATTTTTAAATAAAAAAGCCATCCAAAATGCTGATCTAGTATTTATAGAATACTTATTTAACACGATTGAGACGTCATTGACTTTATAGCACTCTCGGTCTGTACGTTATTGTTGTTGTTATTGTTACGAGCTGCTGTACCGTCCTCCAGTGGATCACCGCCCTTCACCGCGAGACACGCAGGTGTTGCTCGGAACCCGTGGGCCGCGACCCCACGCCGTCCTCGGGCGGCCCGGCGTCGATCTAACACAAACACACCCTGTCGCTTCGCATTGCCGTCTTGCCAGTGATGAATTTGCTTTTCATTATTTTCTCACACGTTACCCTTCAGGGATTAGAAATGGGGAAAGGGAAAAAAAATATGAAGTTTAAAAAGTGAGGGGAGTGCGCCTGTGGAAGAGAAAACAGCGAAATTAAACATCAAAAGTCGCACGGTGGCAGGTGCAGCGTTTCAATAAGGGGGAAGGAGCCGCCCGTAGAAATTAATATCTCCCCGCGTGTTTGTTTTGTTTTTTGGCGGCTGCGGTGAAACAGGCGCACGCGCACGTTGGAGACGGCGGCACAATAACCTGCCGGTGAACAAGAAAAATGTTGACAATTACGGTGCTAAGAACGCAAGTGCGCCCCCGCGAGAGCCAGGCGGACGCCGGCAGCGGAATCCGGCTCCCATCGGTATTTATTTCTGTAACTGTAGAGCCGCAAGGTCAACGGGGGAAATCAGAAGACGCTGCTTTCTACTGGGGCCTCCGTAGCATGTGTGTGTGTGTGTGTGTGTGTGTGTGTGTGTGTGTCTGTGTGGGGGGGGGGGGATCTGGGTTTCTATGTTTCTATGTTTTGTTGGTACGGAGGCAGAAAGTCAACGCGGGTTCCGAGCAGCAGGGAGACCTGCCAGCGCGGTTCTGGAATCTAACCACCTTACCGACGACCGTCTACTGCTCAGAGCGTTACTAAAAGCAAAAGGAAGTCACTTACCTTGGCATGAGGCAGAGCATGGTTGGGATATTAATCTATATTTATTTATCCAGCAGACGTTTTTGGGAAAATGGTGAACCAGGACCCTTGGACCAACTGGAGTTAAGGGCCTTGCTTAAGGGACTCAAACCCATAACAGATATGGACACAGAGCTACACATTACCCCTATTTTAACGCTGCCCTTCTGGAATGCCATCGGCGGCAAACGGCGACCCGGTGGCTTAGATCACGCCAACAATTTAGCATGGAGTTTGATATCCCTGCATGCTACAGTCAAGGCACTTTATCTCCAGAGAAATGAGGCTAAATAATCTGCTTATGACACACTGGTCCAGGGACGAGGGGTTTTGACACTGTAAGGATCCGTCTGTTTATCGCGGGTTAACTCCAAAGGCGCCGGGCCCTATTCGAGTGTGAGACCGTGACCCAGTCTTTACTCCATTGAGCTACCAGCCACAGAGATTCCCCATGAGAGGGACGAGACCCGGCTTGACAGGTTCCGATTCCGGTCCATTCTGGCTGTCAGAGATCTTCCAGCCTCACAAACTTCACAGTCGCTGTCTGTATTTTTTAGCTCTTAGATTTGATTTATCCTTAAGGAAGGAGCCCTGCCACACCCCCACCTTGAAAGCGCAGACCGTAGCATCACCTCGGACATGAAGCCGAACACAAGGCAAAGGGGGGGGGGGGGGGGGGGGGACATACAGCTAGGTTACAAATGGGGGGGCCTGGAATACTTAACAGCCGGCACGCCACCTAGAAGGCCCATCCGGATCCTTCCACCCGGTCAAGCATCACTCATTCCGACAAAGCCACCCGTGACACGGGCGGGAAGCCGGCCAATCAGCCGCGAGCCCCTCCCCCATGTTCCTTTTGATGTTTCATTTCATGTTGATTGTTTTGTCCCCCCAGACTCACCTCCCTGTCCCCCTCCCTCCACCCCACCCTTACAGACTTCTCCTAATTTTCATTTCAAGGCATCGCCCTGTTTCCCGAATGCAAATGAACACCTCGCCTAGGTAATGATCACCTCAGCTCCCCCAAGGTTGGGCTCCCGCTCAGAATGCATGAATAAATTATTAAATGAAATCTAATTTCGTTTATTTCATTTTCATACAAAATAAATCCAATTCCTGTTTTAACCTTAAAGGAAGAGACTCATATGACCTACAGCATTTTTTATTAGTATTTAAATATGAACAACATGTATTTCCTCACAAAAAAAGAAAAACTGTCAGTAGAGACTTTTTCATGTGGGGGTGCTGGTTATAAGACCCTGTAGCACAACATCCAGAATTTCTGTGGTTCAACTTTTGTTTTAAATGTCAGTTTTGCTTTTTCCGTTTACAAGCATCGTCATGAATTGAGCTGGTTTTTAAATCTCGGACCGTAAAAAAAAAACACGTGTTTACAGCGCTGACTCGGATTATTAGCTTATCTGAGTAGCGACGTCTGTTAATGGAAGCTGATGCCAGATGTTTCTCCTGGAAGAGATCCTGCACCAGAACAGCGTCTCCCAGCCAGCGGAGACGCTACACGGCTAAACCGCGCTGCTGCGTGGAACCTTGAACAGGCATCTCTCTTCACCTGGAACCACTAAAAGAAACCAATTAAATAGCTTGAAATGTAACGCACTCCTGTGGAACTGCGGTTAGGAATAAGCGAGATTTTGGATTGCAGACCCAGAAGTGACCCCCCCCCCCCCCCCACCTGAGGCGTGAGGCCAATGTCGAAATCGCAAGCCCATTAACAAAACGGGTATGATGTGCTTC
The DNA here is from genome assembly GCF_048594095.1 of Paramormyrops kingsleyae. Classification (NCBI taxonomy): domain Eukaryota; kingdom Metazoa; phylum Chordata; class Actinopteri; order Osteoglossiformes; family Mormyridae; genus Paramormyrops; species Paramormyrops kingsleyae. The sequence goes on from NC_132810.1 coordinate 17,768,744, forward strand.
TTATCAAACAGCCACTGTCAACCCAAATTAAAAAAAAGAAACATATATATATATATATATATATATATATATATATATATATATATATAAAAAAAAGGCTCGGTGGGGATTTTCAGAGCATGAGGATGAATGTAGATTTCAGACCGGCGTCAGGTGGGACTCAGCAGTGGGAGGCGGGTGAAGCGGAGGTCGCCCCCTTCTGGCTGACAGGTTGGCTGGGTCGGTGACACAGATGTGGGCTGGCAGGAGCTCCGAGAGGAGACAGAACTCAGGTGGGGGAGGGAATGGAGCGCGGGGGTGCTGCAGACAGAAAAGGTCAGACCTACGCGTGTCACTCCAGAATTCCGATCGATATCCGGGACGAGCAGCAATTAGACAGTGCTGGAAATCTCCACGGTGCCTTTCCAATCTAAGAACCCTGCGTTTCTATCCTCTGTAGGTCAAAAAAAAAAGCTCTGTACATGATGCCGTTATTTCACCTCTCAGCATGGTTACAGATTCAGAGCCACGCCATTAAATAACGGCCGGAAACCTCCGTCGCAGGTTCTCGGATCTCCCACTCAGATCAGCACCGGTCCAAACATGGACATCTCCAGTGACAACAGCCTCCCCATTCAGGCTACAAGCATCCGCTGTCAAACCGTGCTTTGGAACGCGTGAAATAAGATCATAAAATGTGCGCCAATTAGTTCCACTGCACTGAGGCCAAGTAAAAAGTTTTAATTATGCGCGCTCGTTAGAAGACCTGCAGTTCAGCTGCCCTTCATTATTAACGACCCGTGTGCTGAACTTTTACCCTCACAGGACGTCTGTGAGACCCCCTTTCCTGAGGGCCCCCGAGAGGTTTAAATCTTAGTCGTCCCTCACGGTCCCCCCTCAGCCACCCCCAGGATGACAGGCCCTCACTCACATGCTGAACGTCTCGGGGGACACCGCAGGGGCAGAGGACATCATGGGGGTGTACTGAACAGAATACATCAACCTGAGGGCTGTCAGTCTGCCTAGGGTGAGCTTGGGGTTAGCGGGGACCCCTCCGGAGCATCATATTCCCTCTGAAACCCCCTCCCCGAGAAATGGAACAGGCCACACACAGGCTCTCGCATCATTTACACAGACCTCCGGCTTCCCTTGACAGGGGGAGAAATTGAGGTGGGGGTGGGGGGAATGAGACACAACAACAGCTCTGTGCCGTGTCCGAATGACACCTGCCAAATCCACAGTGAGGAGGTGCAGGTGTGTGTGTGTGTGTGTGTGGGGGGGGGGGTGTTACACAACATGGTTTATTCCCACCCCCCACCCCTCCTCTTTTCCATTAACCAAGGCGCAGTGTCCGCTGAGCTCATTATCAGATCATGTCAGTATTCATCCTTAATAGCTATACCCGACGCCCCCAGCTACATCCCTCTTGCTTCCAACACTTACATTACCGCCCCCCCCCCATCACCTCAAATCAACAAGTCTTTATTTTTTTCAAAATCTGTCCTAAAATGCAAAAACCCATATACTTAGCAGGCAGGAAAGAATGCTTGTGCCATAAGGTTTTTAATAAAATATTACAGTATATACATAATACAGTGTTGTTTCTAAATGTCTGTGTGCAGACATGCACACAGTGTTTTGGAAATCTACCCTTCCTTTCTTCATTTACTATTTATATAGCTTGTGCAGTTAACAGCGCAGGCCTGAAGGGGGCGACTGGAACAGCTTTTCTCCAGGGAACATCTGTCAATGATGCTGCAATGCACAGTTGTCTTCGGCATAGGAAAGATGGACTGGCAAGCACATGAATGGGTACAGAACCAACGAAACTCTCAACTGAAGGGCTGGGAGAGTGGTGGATGGGGCGTCTACAGCAGGATGCGGTACTTGAGGGCTCGGGGGACCCTGTTGATGACCAGCCTCCCATCGTAGCTGAGGGAGGCGAAGAGCCACGGGTCAGCAGAGGACCACTCCACTGCGTAGACGCTGTCCTCGTGCTCCTCGTACGTGGCAATGATGCTGTCCTGGAGAGGCGCTCTGTTCCTGCGGGGGGATTAGGGGTCAAATGGAGTTGGGTCCCCCTTGTCCACCTTCGAGACCCAAGCTGAGTCCAGTACAGGACGGCAAAGTGACTCTTACACTCCTAAACCCGGTGAGGATCTGAACAGAATGCAGAACGCAGGCTTTCCCTGTACCAGCCTTGGGGAAATTAGCTCTGTTAGCATAATAATCTCTTAAACAGAACGTTTCAGACTGAAAGCCCGGGGGTAGGGGGGAGGGAGGAGGTGACGTACCTCTCCTCCTGGTGGCTCTCCTCAGCGTCACTCAGCTCGTCCTCATCCACCAGGTGGCCAAAGGGCTCGGAGGAGATGGATACCATGTTGGAGAGGATGACCCGGCTGTCGCTGCTGCCTGTGAGGACCAGCTGGTCGTGGGAGTGGTTGTACCTCACGCTCCAGACCCTGGGAGGACATGACAGGGACGCAGGGGAGGGGGGGGGCGGGGGGGTTGTAAGATAAGCCTCTGTGGTGACAGAAATTCAGCAAACCTGCCCCTTAATCTCTGCCTTAATCTGTTTCCTGAGACAATCCCCTCCCCAAACACGACCCCCCCCCTCCCCAAACACGATCCCCCTCCCTCCCCCCACCCGGTGCCGGATCCGCATCGCCGATGCCTTTGCTCGATCCGCCTCCCTTAATCAGTCACCCCGCGCGCCGGGTTTGCCGTGTCTTTGCCGGCGAGGTTAGCGGGCGTCCGACTCGCGGCGATTAGCCGTTAGCCGCGCGGAGCGGACTCCCCGCGGTGCGTCGCTCACGCCAGAGCTGCGTGGGATCCCTAATGAGGACCCAGACGCTGCGGGGGGGCGCGCGTGGGGTGGGGGGGTGCGGTCTACTGCATGCTCTGACTCACAAAGTCGCAGACGTACGCTGTGAAGCTGAGACGTGAAACATGCACACACAGCACCTATATGCTACCTATATATAGGAATTATACAGTATGTTATACCCAGATTATATAAATATAAATGTCAGAAATAGAGGTTGAGAGAAGTGGGAGTTGCTTTAGTCGCCTGCCCAGGGGTGGGTTTGTATTCAGGAGGGTTTGCAGAGGGAGGCGGGCGGATAGACAGGTAGATGGATATGAAATAGAGCGATACGCCCCCCCTCCCCCCCATGCCCCCACCCCCGCCGGGCTCACCAGTGGGAGTGCTCCTCCAGACTCTTGACGGGCTCGTTGATGCTCCGCACGTCCCAAAACCTGACCTTGCAGTCGTCCCCACAGCTGGCCAGATAGTACTGCTTGTTTGGATTGAAGTCCAAGTCTCGTACCAGCTGCCCGTGGGCGTTCTCGATGCAGTATATCTGACTGCAGCCCCAGATTGGGGGGGGGGGAGATGGGAGGGGGAGATGATGGGCGAAATCATCATGTTGTGCAGTAACCACAGAAACCTGGAACCCGAGCCAGTTCCCCCCTAGTTCTCTTGATTTAGTCATCTGCACCGGATCGGATCGGATCAGGAAGGGTGTGCCCTTGTTGGGGGGGGGGGGGGGTGGAGAAGGGGGCTCCCAATGCGAAGGCGCACCTTTCATCGGTGGCAGTCTCCTTGCCAAACGCTCGTCTCATTATGCAATTAACGCGCCAATTAAAAATCTCATTAAAAATGGAGGGAGGGAAATGACCCAAGGGGGCACGGGGGGCTTCAATTAGGTCAGGATTAAACTGAGCATTTAGCCGAGCCGCCAGGCGCACGCCGGCTCTGACTCCGCACGCCGGCTCTGACTCCATGCCCTGACAGGACCTGGCACCAGCGGAAACAATCATTTAAAAAAACATAAAAAGTCTCAAAATCATCTGTTGCATTTCTATGGAAAATGCACCCAAAGCCTCCTAGATCTTCATAACATGCGACCCAGGGCCCAGGTCTGGATCCCAGTTTAAGCTTGGAGCCTGGATGGTGTCTGGTTCGCGTTCCCCAAGCCGGAAAGCTGGCTGGGGTTTGCTTTGAAGCTGCCCCCCCATCCCTCTCACACAGGTGATCACGGTGACCCCAGGCCATGTGGTGGGGGGGGGTCAGCAAGCGTCATAAACTCCTACCTCCGGACGAGAGGAAATGGAGCAGGAAATTGTATTAGTCTCACGGTCGCAGCCCCTTCCGGGAGCTTCCATCCTAAATATGAAATCGGAATCCCGCAAAGCCGGCTATGGCACACTCGACAAAGTTATGGAGATTAAGTCTCCCATCCCTAAGCCCGTGGACACAGTGAAACCAACTCTGAAGTCATCCTTCCTTAAAGGCAACAGAAGTTATTACAAGACATCCGTCTCCCCGCTATGCCGATAAATCACTGTGTGCTGAGGGGATAGACTGGATCTTTTAAACGTTTTTGCGCAGGTCCCTGTTTCTATGACAACCGCGGTGCACAAAGTCATTTGCCGCTTATCGAAATTACTCCACAGCCGGAGACGGGGCACGGGACGGTGGTTTGTGGGGGGGGGGTTTCATGTGAGGTCGGTGTGGAGACATGGCGGGATGCATGGGGGAGACGTTAATACGTACAGGAAATGATGTAAAAGACTGGCAATCAGGTGTCACGGCTGTCACGGTGACAGGTCATGTGACCCCGTAATAAGGAAGACAAAAACCGAAAGGATGGAAGAAAGCTTAATTACAATACTAAATCGAACTCTGAGCATCGGAGTCAAACTTGCCTGTGTGGCCAGGCTAATTTTAAACGAACATACATTTTAAGAATGGCTCAGGCAGTGCACAGGGCAGCTAAAGGTCAGCGTGGAGTGGGCAGATAGGACTGTTCAGCAACGTCTTTGGGCAACAGTACAGTGTGGAGACGTCTGACGGGGCAGAGTGGCGCATTACTGACCAGCCATAAAGGAAGGACTAAAGACAGCTGGCTGGGCTGTTCTTACCCACACCTGGTTGTTATAGAGAGAGAGAGAGAGAATCTCTCTCATTCCACCATGTGTGCCCTGTAGCGAAAGACGCGGCGGCCATTTTGTCTGGAAATGCTACGCGGGCCGTGGAGGCGACCTTTCTGTAACGCCATCGCCCTGTGCTAATATGGCTGTTAGAGAATGTGCAAACCGGCAAGAGAAAACAGAAACGGGGATGTGACAGGGGATGGCGCTGAGGGCGGGGGGCTGGGGAGAGACGGGGAGCCGCAGCTGATGTGCGCCCGGAGGGGGAGCTCCGGGTGGATTCCAACTTTGGGAGCCCCCCCCCCCCCCCGAGCGTGCTCTGCCAGTCAGCTTATGCCGCAGGGTCATGTTGTTGCAGACACCCCCCCTCCCTACCCTCGCGCTCCAAAGCCCAATCAGCTAACCCCAGGGACAACTGGAATGTCACAGCAAGACGGTACTCCTGGGGACAAGAGCGACCTTCCTGTTAAGCCACGCCCAAGAAGGGGGCGGGGGCGGGGGGGGCATGGGACCTGAGATATGCTTACCGACATGTTGCCGGGATGGAATACCAAAGAGAATGAGATATGGCCACGGTAACAGCGGGGGCTGCCCTGCCATGTTCTCCCAGTCCACAAAATCCTGGGTCTGATCTAGTCTGCTGTTAGAATGGCAGAAACGCGGAGATACGAGTACCGGAGGGGGGGGGGGCGTATCCGGGGCGTGATGCAGGCGTGGAAAGTGGTGGGGAAAAGTAGAAAGCCGTGTCTGACAGGGTTATGCGAGGTGTGCCCCCCCAACGGGGCGCGGAGGGACGAGTCGTCACGCTCGCCTGGGCGGTGGGGGCTCCAGCTGACAGGACGCCTCAAAGCCTCGTCCCCAGGGCCGTGTGGTGGGAGGCGGTCGAGGGGTCAGGTGCTGGCAGCGGTCGAGCATGGAGGCACCCTACCTGTCTCCACGAGTGGTTACCCTGGCGACGTGACACACGGCTCCGAGGAGATGAGAAAGTCTGGGGTGTGAAGATGAGCATGGTGGAGGTGGGGGGGGGGGGGGGGGGAGTGTCAGGGCTGCCCTGGAGAGAGAGCCCCCAGTGGCAGACGAGGAGACACGCTGTCTGGGTCAGTGGCCAATGCCCTCCTCCTGGGGGGGGGTTGTCTGAGATGGCGTCCCCTGCTGTCATTACAAAATGGCCCCCTACCCGACAGTATGGATACCTTTTACTCTGCTTTTTTTGGGGGGGGGGGTGGGCTGAAAAGTTCCAACACCAGAGAGAAAGCCAGGGGGCGCTAATGAGAGGGATGGGGCAAGGTCCCGGCTACCACTTTCAGACAGCTCATACGCTCCCCCCCCCCATTTTGAAGACATCTTAGTCAATAAGACTAGAGAAATTGAATTTCAAATATGGTGCAATGAAATCAATTAACTAGGGGCGGGAGGTCTGCTCCTGGTGACTTTGATGGATTAACAGAGCAGAAAACGTTCCGGAATCACGCTGGTGACGGGCACTAGATAACCCGAGATTCCCGAAAGGACGCCCGGAGTGTCAAGACAGCAGAGCGGCTCGAACCCTGAGCCTGCCCAGCGTGACACATCCCATCCGTCTTTTCCCAATTAGATTCATGAGTTTCCTTGGTCGCTCATCTGCCAAAAAAGATGGAAGCGACAGCGGCCTAACCCGGATAGCGCCCCCCCCTAGCCCCGCCCTCTGGGGTCACAGCTAACCACGGGAATGCTCCTGTGACGCCTATGATGTTCGTTCCCAAATTATTCTGCAGTAAGGGTGATCCAGTGCTTTGCAGAGTCCAATTCTAAGTCAGGTACCCCCCCTCCCAATTTGAGCTCAGTCGATGCCCGGTGCCTCTACTTTCATGCTTCGATCAATAGCACAGAGATTACTATTCCTTAGGCGAAACCCACATGTGCACCGACCTTTCTCCATCACCCTGCTCATGAATTCCGTCTCCCTCGCTCGGCGCGCTTCTGTATCTATGATTTATCGTGCTGCGGCGGCGAGCTGCACTTCGCGCCCGGGCCTTCGTTAGAGCGTGCGCCTGAGAGATAATCGTCTCTGATTACCGACCTCACACGCACGGTTAGACCTCATAGGTCCATACAGACGGGATACAGTGACGTGGTCGCATTTTATCCTGCAAGTACCAAGGCTGGGCTATGTGTCTCTAGTGGCTTTTAGAACAAAACAAATAAAATGGGACAGTTCCTATAACTGTTATGAATAAGGCTACTAAGGGGTGGGGTGGGGTGGGGGGGGGGTAGACAAATAAACTCCATAAAGAAAGACTGGAGCTTTTGTATGGACTTTCCCCGGCACAAACGTCAGCGGCACTATCAAGGAAAATAATCGATGTGGTGAAGCAGTGCTGACAGGAGGCTCTGCATGAAGGGTGTCGGGGGTGGGGGGGGGGCGGCATTACCTCATGCTGCGAAGGTCCCAGCCGCGGATGGCCGTGTCATTGGCGGTGGCCAGCTGGCTGCAGTTGTGGTGTGGACTCCACTTCCCCGAGGTGAACTTTATCTGACCTTTGCCCTCCAAAGTGGCGGAGCTGGAGAGCTGGGCAGTGAGACATTCATTCATTCATTCATTCATTCATTTGCTCATTGGCATTTAATGGGGCCTTTACCAGAAAATAATTGCGTATATTTTTGCCTGGCCCATAACAGTCTGATTCCCAAATTCATGAATTAAATGTATTTTTTTTCCTCCCAAAAGGAGGATAAAAGCAGGAAGTGACCAAAGCCTCCATGCCGGGTGGGTGGGGGTGGGAATGGGGGGAGGGATTTCACCCTGTGCATCTTGACTAAGCAGAACGGCAAAATAGCTTAAGGTCAGCCATCGACCGGCCGAGGCGTATCGACGGGCAGAGGCAATCGATCGGAGGACCCAGCCAGGTCGTTAAAGGGATCAGGATCCCGACTTGCCGTTTAATTGGCCACGAAAAGCGAGGAGCACATGCTCCCAGAAGCAGGGTGCGTACTGGCAGAGAGCGGAGCCCCGTGGGTTCGTGCCGGGAAATGTTCGGGACGCGCAATCAGGCTGCATGTCCAAAGCGACACCGTCTCACTTTAAATACTTTGAGAAAATTCCAGACGCTTCCTTTTGTGATGATTTCCTGTGGCCTCACGCAACGGCAGAGCTTTAAAGGACACGGGTCGTTTGTTTATCGTGACGCGCCCGGGGACGGGAAGTGCTCGCCAAGACGGACGACGGTGGTTTATTCTCTCAGACCTTGGAGACCGACCAAGGCCCCCTGAATGTGCTGCCTTTTATCGATCGGACCGGCGCCGGCTGCGGGGCGGGGTCCTGCAGGGAGCCAGCGGCATCCAGCCAATCACCCCGGGCCCAAGTCTACCATCCTGCCGGTGGTCCTATTACATGGTCGACGGTCACCATGGCTGATAAATGAGGGGAGGGGGGTGCGAGTCTGGCCTGTGGGTGGTGGGAGGGCCTGCGGGGTGGCTTCTCTGTTCCTGATGCTTCATTAATTAACGATTCTTGTTTTGGAGGGGGCACGCTGGCGGACGGTCTTAGATGAACACATCAGACAGAAGGGAGGCGAGTGTGCGTGAGTGTGTGCGTGTGTGGTGTGTGTGTGCGTGCGTGTGTCTGTCTGAGCAGAGCACCGCCTGTGGGGAGATTAGCATTCACCCCGAGCACTGGAGGAATCTCGCCTCGCCGGCAGTCTGCCCCCCCCCCCCATGCTCCCCCCCCGCTCCATTTTTAATAGCTCTGGCGCCTTCAGAAGGCAGAGTCAGTCAATAGCGGGCTCTCGCTGCGGAGGTGGACCGCATGGGCGTGTCGGCGCCCCACGACCTCGCCGTCCAATCTGAGACACCCCTCTGCCTCAGCCCCCCCCCCCGTAATGGTGGCTGTAAGGCCAGCAGGGGGCTCTTCTGCAATCCCGCTGTCCCGACTTTATGATGTCATAACGATGGAACCCTAACATTCTATTCTTTCAGGGGCTCCTGTGCACAGCGTGAGCATTAGGAAGGTGTGCGTGTGCCTGTGCTCCTTCTGGGTGGGGGGGCGGGGGGGGTCTCTCCTTACCGTGGCCTGCGTGGAGCTCTGCTGAAGGTCCCACAGGAGCAGGTGGTTGTCCGCCAGTGTGATCACCCGCTTGCCGTCGCTCATGGGCTCCCAGAGGACGCTGCAGGAGAGCGGGTGGAAATTTAGGGCCGACGGCGGGTCAGCAAGCGCACACACAGACACACAGACGCGCAAGGGCAGTCCCACAAACAAACGGGGGGCTTTAAGGGCAGACGGCATCTTCTTTTTGTCAGGGCCATAAATTAACCTGAGGTTGGTGCCTTAATTCAAGGCTGTAAAGGCAAACATCATGAACTATGTTGAAGGTGTGCAAGGGGGAGATAAAACGGGGTGTGTGTGTGTGTGTGTGTGTGTTTGGGCATGACAGGTCGGGCCGCAGTGAAGAGTCCTCGGGAATTTCATCTGTAATTTGCATCAGTATGCTGAGAGGAGGCGGACTGGCCCAGTGCATGCTGGGAGGGGGGCACATTTATTGAGGCTGTAAATCCCAGGCCCAGGATGAGACAGCTTTTACGGCCCTCCCAAGGTGCTGGGAGTCATGGGCCCCGCCGTACGCCTGTGACAGCCCCCGCCCCCCACCCGGGTGGCACAGTACCGACCTGGTCTCTTCCCACATTCATTTATTTCATGAAATCAGGTCCGATACAAACCCAATTTATTCTGTGCTTTGCGATGTATAAGAGGCACCCTCCCAAAAGTATCAATTAATTCTTAAAAGGTGGCTTTTATGGGGCCAGGGGCTCATGGTGGGGGAGGGGGAGGTGTCACGCGCGGCTGACCTTGACGCACACGAAGGGACAGTCCTCTCTCAGCAAGACACGTAAATATTGCTTGGTAGGGGCGTACTTTAAAGCACTATATATTTTTAAAGGTGCCAGAAATGCCATTCATTCAGCCCCCCCTCAGGCTGAACTATCTGGACCAGCGCTCCGGGAGGTGGGGGGGGGGCTGCCACTGCTCACTGGGCCTGTTCCATTACGTTGGGCAGTATCGACTGACCCATATATCGCTCTTCAGTCTTACTCAATCTTGGGGCTCCATCGATTTGCACCCCCCGACAGCCGAGCACACACTGATTACAACCCCCCCCCTCCCAAAAAAAGGCTGCATTTTATAATTCATATAACTGGCTAAATTCGGAGCTTGCTGGTGTGGTGGGGTGCGCGGATACACCTGCACAGGTGGTGATGAGTGGGGGGGGGGGGGGGGGGCAGCGGAGGGCCCTGCTGAGGGGGCCAAATGTTGTCGCCATAGAGATGGAGGAAAACAAATTGATCCATCAGCCTGAGCCCTGTCACTATGCCAGCAGCAGCAAGTCCCCCCCCCCCCCCGGCCACACTGGAGCCGCTCATGGGACAGCGGCAGCCCCTGAGACTGACCCAGGCCAGAACAGGACCATGCGTGCAATCCCTGTAGTCTGCAGCTCACGTTCAGGGTGGGGCCACCTGACCCTCCCCCCGCCCCCACCCCCCCAGCTCCACAAGCCGCCAGATTACCCAGCGGCTTTACATATTTAAGGATTTTCAATTTCCAGCGTGCCGGAGGCGCGCTCAGCGGCGGGGAACGGCGTGACGTCCCGCGGACAGATTCTCCTCCCTCCGCGTTCGGCGGGGGAGCCGGAGAGCAGGTGGGGCAGGCGGGCAGGGACGGCTGTTGCCTGGCAATTGGGGGAGTGGGGTGGGATGGATGGGGGGGTTCCCCGGGCCAGGAGCGGGGGACAGGCCTCTGCGGAACTGGAAGGCTCATACCTGTCTGTCTGGGGCAAGGAGAGACAGTATCACCGGCTTGAAGAGAAACCCAGAGCCCCCGCAACGCCCCCCCACGAGCAGGGAGAGGTTCTGCAGAGCACAAACCATCCCGAAAGCCAAGGTGCAGCAACCCATAAATCACACGAGAGAGGTGACAGCCCCCGCCTGCCGAAGACAGACACCCGCCTGGGCCAATCAACACCTGCCTGGTCTGGCGGCCCGGCCCCGGCCGGATCCCCCCCGACGGCGTGAAACGCCAACCCTCCCCCCTGTCGAAAGTAGCAGGCAGCCTGGGGGCACAGGGTGCACAGAATCCCCGGAACATCTGTTCTGGGTGGACCTGGAACGGCCCAGATAAATGTCAGCACCCGATGGCGGGCCAAGCGGAGAGGCACTCCCAGTGAGCCACCTTCCTGGGATGAGGGCCCGGTGGGGGTGACAGGTGCAGGTGCGTGAGCCATTCCTGTCCGTGAAAGCCCCCCCCCCGGCATACACAGAGCTGTGCGTGCACAAACTGTTAACAGGGACCTTGGAAAAAGGGGGGGAGTGGGGTGAACAAACCCCTCTACTCTTTTTTAAAACTGCACAGTCTAATAAAATTCGCCACAAGTGATTTGAAAGAAATCCTATTTACGGAGCAGATATTCCCTGCCTGATAACCATCGCGGGCCAGTGACTGGAACATCGCGTGAAAACAGATTAGGTTCCTGTCAGGCTTTTCCTCTCACTCCCCCTGACCCGAATGACGACAGCGAATGTCCATTCATCCAAAACATCAGGCCAAGGCTGCTCCACACTATGTAGGTCAGTCGATGGCCTCCCCAGGGAAAAACAACAGAAGAAAAAAAAACAAAAAGACCCACCCTAAACCCCATCATGAGGGGGCGCCGGTGATGATGTCATAACGATGGAACCCTAACATTCTATTCTTTCAGGGGCTCCTGTGCACAGCGTGAGCATTAGGATGTGCAGTGCAGCAGGGTTAGCATACAGTGTGTCCGTGGTGTTGGGGCGAGTAGGGAGGAGGGGTTAAATCAACACCATACCAAGCCGTGTTGCCGTGGGCTATGTTGTCAAGGTGACAGAGAAGCTCCAGGCTCTGTGGGTTGTGCGATGAGTCGTCGGGGGACTCGTGGCTGCCCGCCTCCCAGTCTTTCGGAATCCTCCACACGGCCGCGCACGTCGCCACCCGGCTGTCGGAGGCTGCGGGAACATGTGGTCGGCCAGTTAGCCCTCGGGGATCGTCCAATCACGATGAGCCTTTTTGCTGAAATCTGAAAAAGGCTCGGCAACACCGTATCGCAATTAACAACATCATAAATAATGGCGTGCCTGCAGTTTTATTTGGGAGGGAGGGAAAAAGCAGGAGAGCTCGACCTGTAGGATTAGACAAGGTTAATCCTTACTTTGATCCCGAACCATAAATATACTTTTCATTAGCCGCGAGTCGTACAATCAGAAAGCGTGACAACGCCCTGCGAAAACATCATTAGCATCGCCGCTAACGGCAAATCATAACCGTGGCAACGGAGAAAAGCACCGGCCATCCATAATGGGGAGGACGCAGGATTCCAGAAAACGCACCCGGGTGCACCATGCAGTTCAGATTCCCGATTACGTTATTATTTTAGGGACGGCCCTTAATGAACAGGAAGGAAAGATTAAAAGGGATTTTGGCAGGTCTCCCTAAATTAAATAGCTTCCACCATGCCTCCTCGTATCAGCTGCCTGACTTGAATGAGCATCACCCTCAGACCCTAGGACATGCTGCCCCAAGTGGCCAGTTGCAGTATTTCACCCTACCGAGTCGCTCACTGACGCTGATTAGCAGCCGCGGTAATGACAACAAAAGGGAAATATGGTAAATAATAATCAAGACAGAGACAGCGCTGCTATTCAGCCCATAACTCTGCAAATGATCCCCCATTAACAGTAACACTGGAAATAGCATGCTTTATAAAAGGGAGTGTAGCTAAGGGGGATTATGGGATTGTATTGGGGTTTTAGGCGTGGTGTAAGGTGAGGGCGCTGTTCGCACCCATCCATCCTCTACCACTCAAGAAACATAGAACCGTTATCAGTGCAGAGCAGAATGAGACATTAATCCAAGGTTAAACTTAAAGGAAATCAGAGATAGGCAGCGTTTCCTGCGAAGTCAGTGATGGATCCAGGACTTTGGTGGAATGTGAATTGTAAGGTGGGTAACTCCGGAACATAGGAGCCGGGCCACGATTAACTGGCATGGAGCACGGGACCGAGCGGGCATTGCCAAGGCGATGGAGGGAACCAGACGGTAGTCACATTCCGCCTCTGGGAACGAAATGAGGAACAGGGCAGGCCCCCAAACTCCGGAGGGCAGTGCCCGGGTGTGCCCAACCCAGGGAAGGAACTGCCTCTGGCATCATGGCGATAACTCGAATGCGGCCGGCACCAGACGCAATCAATCGGCTGGGGGGTTGGGGGTCACGTTTTTCCCTCGCTGTGGTTCAGATTGCCATGAAACCGGCAACGCTGTGGGCTTCAGTCTAATAAACTGAAAATTTAATTACAACCACCTCCCCCCCCCCCCCCCCCCGTCAACCAAATAATTTCTTCACGTTCATTGAATTTTTTAATTGCCCTGTGGCAACCGCAGGCTGAGGGAGGGGCAGGGCACAGCGCCTCCCTCTGGCACTTCTGCGAACAGTGAGTGATGACTTGGGGGGGGGGGGGGGGTGCCATATTCAGAGGTCTGACGGGCGGAGACTGGGTAGGGGGGGTTCTTACTTTTGTTGTAGCACGTCGTCAGCACGCTCTTGTCCGCCGGACTGGCGGCGATGTGCCGTATCTCCCCCGCCTGGTGCAGTGCCACGCTCTTGTTAATGATGTCATTCTCATCATCAAAGTCGATGATGTGTATCTGCGGGAAGAGAGGTGGGGGGGGGGGGGGTGTAAGAGCGGGAGCGTGGGTGACAGGCCCTCAGGGGGGCTCCAAAAGCAGCGCAGCGCTTCCCCCCCCCGGTGACAACTCCATGGGGACTGACCACCTGCATTTTGGTCTCCCCTAGACAGGAGGAACCTCCCCTACACGCACACCGTGCCTTAAAAAAGCTCAGGGAACCCCCCCACCCCGGCATAAAAATACCCCGTTGGACAAAAGGAACAATAACATTTCACTAAGATCATAATCCCGAGAAAAGGAGTCCGGCTTCGTAACATCCTGGCGCTTGTCAGACACATGGCTGCCTTTAACGCAAAGCGATTTCTGCCCATTTAAACGAGGGTATGATTTCACCAAAGCAGCTCAGGTTAAGTATGGCGAGTTGCGCTTCTGCATCTATTCAAGTACATCAGAGCAAAAGTGCGTTCGTTCAGGGGACAATTTCATACTGCGCTAACCCATTAAGCCAACACTATGCATATATTATCCATGCTTCCCGTCTGGACGAGCCAAACCGTTTTTCATGGCACCCAATAGGACGCTCCGTCAAAATACGCACCATGAAAACACAGCCGTTTAAATTTCGAGATTCGTTATCCTCCCCTGCCTGGCTGTCGCAATCATGAGGGACAGTCATAGCTGTAATTGGTTATTTTTGTAATCAGTGGCAGGCAGACAAAGCGAGGATGTGCTGGATTCCATTTGACGGGCACCGTTCTGAAAAGCCAGAATCAATGGCTTCCGCAGTTCTTGCCATGATTATACACAACGATAAACAACTTACAGCCCCCCCCCTCTCATGTGCAATTTATTGCAGATAATTCCACAGATACAATTAAAAAAAGATAATTCTATTTTTATCCACTGGGAGGCTTTTAATTACTTATTAAGGTTTGGAAAATATGATAAAGGGGTCTGCACACACCAGCTCAGAAAAAATCAAAACTGGACACATTGAGTGTTCTCCTGTGCTAGAAGTCAGGCCTCTGGGTGATGACAAACCACCTTTGCTTACAGCTTACGGTGGCTGTAGAGGCTCAATCTTAGCATTGACGCTCCTTATTTTTAAACTCAGCCTGTGGAAACACTCTCATTGTAAGACCTGACAAACTAGGTTCTGACGCAGGGGATTCTGGGTAAGCGATTGACGAGCAGCACTAGACAAGTGGTGCATTACTTCAAAATCAAGGCTCCTTAATGAGATGTTGTTTCAGATTATTAACTGGTTGCACCTGGCAGTTACTGGAGCGGCGCCCCTTCTCACGGTGGCTTTTTACGAGGAAGGCCCCCGTGCCGAGACCGACGTGCCCACACCTCTTTAGGCAGCTCAAAGTCAGAGGAAGCCATTAACCTTGGGGTGGACCACATCGAACAAAAATTATGACGCAAAGTTATAATTTTATGGTGGATGGCAATACAAATAAATTCAGATGGCTGGACAGAATAATTGGTGCGGGGGAGCAGGGGGAGGGACGGGACCTGTAATGGGGCCGGGAGTGAAGCGGCGGAAACCAGGAAAGCCACGTGTGATTTAGCGAGGGGTTTATATCCGAGTGCCGGAGACGTGGAGTGAGTCATCCCACTCAGGGGCCGGGAAGCTTCCCTGCCATTTTAATTATGTCAAAAAAAAAAGGAGAGAGGCAGAGAGTGGTGCAGGAGGTAGGGCTACCGTTCGGCAACCAGAGGGTTGCAGGTTCAAGCCCCGGGTCCTCCTGACCCCATCGAAGTGTCCTTGAGCAAGACACTGACGCCCAAATTGCACTGGTTCAGGGGAACGAATTAAGGGCAACCCGAACCTGTTTGGTCTGGAAAACAGGCCGTGACGTTTAAGCAGTTTAACCACTATATATATATATATGTGTGTGTGTGTGTGTTAAAACTGACTTGGAATGAGACATCCCAAAATCAACAGGTCTTGGACAGAGCGAGTGGAATCTGGAGACGGAATTACCTCCAGCAGCACAGGTCGGCCACTGATGTACCTTAATTTCCCTACGTGAACCTCTACCCACCACCGGAGGGGGCGACATGACATGACTAAAGGCAGAGGTGGGGGGAGGTATGTGAGTATGTGAGTAAAACCGCCTCACATTAAAGGGAGACAGCAAAACCAATCAGATACAACCAATCAGAAGCTGACTAACAAGACCCTGCTGACAAACCAGAGTGTGGCCGTCTCCCTTTAATGTGGCGAGCTGCTCCTGCCATCGTCCTGTGGCTCTCCGGCAGCAAATAACTAAATACGACAATAAATCACATGGTGAGAAGCACCGTGACGGAATTCATAACGGAGCAGATTAGTGCCATTTTCAGCCGGGGCCACAGACGTGCGCATCCAAAAATGGCAGAAACTGGCAGTTCACTGCACCCCCCACCCCCAGAAAGGGTGTCATGGAGGCACAGTAATTAGGAGATTCTGATCTTCAGAAACTGCAGAGAGTACTGGGCCTTTGAGTCCAGGTTGTGCTGTTAGCTGACTGTGACCAGGCTTTCCACTGAGGCAGAAGGTAATTGGCTCAGCTCCACGAGTGGGGGAGGGGTGTTTGGGCTCGGTCAGTGTCTGAGGCTGTACCTATGACTTCTGGGGGCCTGACTTTCACTCCTGAGTGACCATGTGAAGACAGGGACCGACATTCCGGACACCGCTGGGTATCCTGTAGTTTACAGCCTGTGAGTGAAGTGAGTGAGCTTGGCAGCAGTTCTGGGGTGGGGGTGGGGTCTTTATTAAAGGTGCCTGAGGGGGCATTATCAAAGTGGCCACATACAAAAGAGTAACTAGCAAAATGTTAATAACTATATTTATGTGCCCAGATAATTTATCGACAGCCAGTAAACTGGTAGGTTTCAATAATGCAGCCATATATTGTCATCAGTTCCGTTCTGTTGGATGTGACAAGGAGACAGTGAAGTTACAACTTTATGAAAATGCTGTGGGTAATGGATGATTCTTGGGCTTCAAATAAACATTATGTGCTCTTTGGCTGTTCTGCAGGAGAATCTTGTCAACACGTTGGATAGCACCTTCATCAAAAAACCACTTGACAACTGCTGATTGACACTGGTCTATAAGACAATGCACCTGTACAGTCACGGGGTGAAACATATCCTGCAAAAAAGTCTTTCGACTTCAAACAATCGAAATAAAACCTTAAGTATATGTCGCGGTGATTGCAGCCTTGACACAGGCAGCTTGACCCCCTAACAGGGGCTGTGCTCGTCACTCCACAAAGACGAGTCGTTTGTCACGGCAGATTTTCATTTGACAGCGCAAGCTGACAGGTACAGGTGTGGCAGGCGCTGGCGTCACACTTACCTGGTTATCGAATTTCAGGGACTGTGTGCCCACAAGGAAACGTATGGCATCTGTCTCGGCAGTCTGGGCTGTCAGTGCCCGAGCCTAGGGAAAAGACGCATAAGGAAATATAAGCGTGTTATTCGCCATCAGAATAAGCTTGATCCTTCACTTATCGGATACGACAGGCGGCGTTGACAGCCGTGTTTAGGTTTTTAGGGTCACGCCACCGGTCAACAGCTCTGACATTATTATTTAACAGTATTTTAATACTCATCTATTGTTGTTTCCTAAACGCATACTTGAAGGGTTTGCAGCAACATTTGAGCAATAAAGAGAATGCTCAGGAACTATTTGAAATAATCTGCAATTAAATTTCGGCAAATCATTTTTGTTCGATTAAAGCTTAATGTCAAGAACACAAGTCGTTTTATAGTGATCAGCTTTAAAATTATGGTTGATTATTTATATAATCGCCGGCGAACTCGTTATCGTTTTTGCTCAGAAATGCTGTGAATTTGGTACTATACCTGAAATTCAAGACCATATATAACTGGTGCATCGTCCTCCATAATCAGCAAAATATCGGTTTATTTGGTCAGATGTCGATTAATTGTGCAGCTCTATTCATTTATGCTTAGGCTTCTTGCTGGCTGAACATTTCCGCAAACCACAAAAATACTACGCAGATAAACGCACGAAATATACGCAATTAGCACGTGTTAGAAGGGAACATGGCGTATGAAATACCGTAAAGTTTTCCGGGAATAGCGACAGTCCCCTAGCCGTAAAGTTTGGAGCTTGTGGGTTTCCGTACTTACGGCTTGCAGTGAGTTTTGCGCGTGCGCATATCCTATTGTCGTTGTCATCCCAAGGTAAACTGGTGGTGTATTACTTTACCTCTAAATTATTAGGTACCTGAATAGGTGTTTGTATTATTTTAAAAACCGAAAATTAAGCAACGATGAAATTGACTTTTTCAAATATATTTTATGTATGAGACACAGTGACCTGTCAGAATGCTTCTATTTGCTTATCTTCTAAACAGTAGTGTTATGGTTGTCGTGGCTGGCAGATAACGTTACGCAGCTAGGTAGCTCTCTGGCTAACATTAATCGTGTTATTTATTTCTCAGGTAAAATATCGGTTTATGCTTGAATTGTCATTACTATTTGTTCATTTCCGTTAATACGTTAGTAGCATAGCGAGAAAATTCTATAATGGATGTGACTGAATTACGTTTATTGCGTTCGTGGGGTTTTCATGTTAAATGGTTTACTCATACTGTCTGCATACGTGTCATCTTTTTTGTCTAGGTAAATTGTATTAGTGTCTTGGAGGATGTAGCCATTTCATGCAGTAAAACTGACAGAGACTGCACTGATAATCTGTATAGTTTATACAGTGTTATGAAAAAGCCATTCTTTTACGGTTGATTAGTCGGTCTTCTCACATGACTTTTCTGATCTTATTGGCAGGGAACTAGCGATGGAGAGCCATGAAAGTCAGACTCCAAGGCCCATGTCCCTGGACATTGTTGGAGACACAGGAAACAATCAGAGCGGAGACCCTGCACTCTCAGAAGTGTCCTCTGCTCAACCACCGGAGGTTGTCTTCCAGGAGGAGAACATCGACCTCGATGGCGAGGCCTTCATCACCCCGCAGGACGACAGCTCTTCCGATAACATGCTGGACAAGTTGAACGACCAGATGATGGAGAGTGTCATGATATCGGACTCGCCCAACAACAGCGAGGACGACACCGGCCACATGGAGTCTCTGCTGGAGCAGTTTGAGGACGGAGAAGACTCAGAGCCCAAAGAATCAGAGTGCGCAGAAGAGATGGAAGAAAAAGCCATGGTTTCACCTAAAATAACGGTGGAAGCACCGCCGCCGGCCTTGGAGGACGAGGCGGCAGATGAGGAACAGCAAGTGTCTGCGATGGAAAGGGAAGTGGAGTACGCCAAGCCGCCGGAGGACACGCCCAGCCCGAGGAGCACAGAGTTGCAGGAGCCATTCGATGCTAACAAGGTAACACCGAAGGAGGAAGCCATCCCGGTGTGCACTATCTTCAGCCAAGGGAACCAGCAGAGGGCGCCAGGCCAGGCATTGGCACCCGATGGCTTTCAGCCGGCACTGGTTAAGTCACCGAGCTTCAGTAGTGGTGTGGAGGCCTCCAGCCGACTGGCCCCTCTGGTCTGCCAGCCGAGCCCCAGCCTTAGCAAGTTCTTCACCGACAATGGGCACGTCAACCCTGCCTCGGACTTCTTCGACTCCTTCACCACGTCCTCCTCCTTTATATCAGTCAGCAACCCCAACGCGGAGTCCATGCTGCCGGCCGGTGTCGCCGAGAGCCAGCCCTCGCCTACTGCCGTGTCACCGCCGGCTCCCCACACCACGCCTCAGAAACCCACCACCCCCAGCCTCCTCACCGCTCCCCCTGCCCCCGAATCGTTGGCCCAGCCGGGCTCCGCTGGGACGACCCTGCAGCCGGCATTCTCCCAGCTTCAGGCCGTCTTCTCTGGCAGCGACGATCCGTTTGCCACGGCGCTGAACATGAGCGAAGCCGACCGCAGGTATGACGCGTGGCTGCCCTCCGAGGAGACCCGGAAGGTTCTGATCTCCGTGGCAACTCAGCAGCACAGTCCCGTATTCGTGGAGCGGGACCGGCTCTCCATGCCGGGGCTCCGGTTTGATAACCTGCAGGTAAGCTAGGCGATGTGACCCCGCCCTGCCCCTCCCTCGACTATTTCATTTTCCTTTCATTGACTAAATGAAGAATGAGGTTGTGTTTGGTTCCATATTGTCTGAGTGTCTGACATAAGGATAATTAAGTTCCTTGTGCTTTTTAATTATGCGTAGTAATGAATTGGCCATAAATTGTGCATAATTCATGCCTAAGACATAATAAAAATTACACGTTTTAAGGACTAATGAACCCTAATGTTAAATGAGAATCTGGTCTGAAACACGTCTCCTAGAAAATAGAAAGTTTTTTTTTTTCTTCAAAATATGGAAGTAGTTCAACTGTAAGAAGCAGCATGATAAAACCGGCCCAAGGAGGTTCTGATTGTGTTACTGATAGTTTGGGGGTGATGGATTTTTTTGTTTGGTTTCCATGTCGCAGGGAGATGCTGTGAAGGATCTAATGCTGCGGTTCCTGGGGGAACAAGCGTCCCTGAAGAGGCAGGTCTTCACTGCCAGCTCGGTGGAGCAGTCCTTTGCTGGACTCCAGCAGCTGATCGTAAGTATCCGTCTCCCTCCTGTACAGTATGTAGCGTGTGATGGCGAGTCTGCAGTCAGACCCTAGAACTGCAAGCTGCATCAGTGCTGTAAAATCATCCAGGAAATGGGTCATTATTAATGTTCTGATCCTTTAATGTTCTGATCCTTCGCTGCTTTATGTAGAGCAAACTGCGGCCCGGGTTGTGTCATTGAAGATGATATATTTATTTTCACCATTAAGGAACTTCTGTTTTATGCCCAGCTATTATCATTGTTAATGATGGTCTTAAGGCTTATAATTAGCATGAAAGAGTTCACACGTATATAATTTACTATAAGTAATAACAGTCTAATTATATTATAGAAATATAGCATCTACTGTAGTATCTAGAATCTACAAAGGATAGTGAATGCCAGTATCTTGTAAAATGGATATATCTGTATTTTTTGATGGTTGAAAAATTGCTGTTGGGTCGGCGTGTTTAAGCCACGTGAACTTGCTTGTTTTGATAAATAAAAATAAAATACAAAATGATGAGGTGTATTCTATCAGAAATCTGATAGGGCAAAGCTGGTGTTTATTTGCTGGGGGTTCTGTTTATTATTTACCATAGACGGAATGGCAGCCCGCTGTGAAATGTACACCGAGTGCTTTGTTTCTGGCCGGATTCATTGGATTGATCCACATATGAATGGTTATGTTTGCACCTTTTCACCCGCAGTCAGCAGGCTGTCCGTGGTTCAGTTACGCTCTGACTTCTGTGTCAGAACTTCCTCCGTGTCATTCTCAGTCCCCCCCCCCCCCCCCCACCCACCAGTGGTTCAGAGGCATAACAAATCAGACCTAAAGAATGCCAGGAGCCTGGGGGGATGATCATCTTAGCAAGGGATAAGACAGGAACCGTATGGCACTTCCTGGATCATGCACTCTTCCACAGAGAGAGAGAGCGCCCCCTACTGCTGTTTTTTCTCGCTAGGAAGCCTGCAGCCTCTGCATTATGTAACCCCAGTAAAAATCCTCAAAATCCTTAAAATATGCCCCCCCCCCCAAAAAAAATAAAAAATAAAAAGGGTGCGCTGTGTATCTGCAATGTCAGCCTGCATTCTGAGAAGTGGCTCCCCAGTTTCAGATCCGACACCCGCTGGCCAGGTTGTTTGTGATCCGGACCCCTTCCTCAGGCTCGGTCAGCAGCAGCAGAGCCGAATGCAGATCTCTGTGGGTACAAATGCGTTTTGCCAGCATGTGGGGCTCCCTCCCGGGGCCGGAGTGCCTTCCTTAAAATGTCAGCCGGCTTCACGCAGCGAGAGACATTAGAGAAATAATCATAATCAGTTTAAAAAATGGGCCTGTGAGAGATGGTGCTTCGAAAATGCAGCAGCCAGGCATCCACTAAATGTAGGTGAGCTTCTGGGTAATCTCCCCCCCCCCCCCTTTGTGCACCTTGAAATCCCCCCTCCCCCCCCCAGTTAAATCCCTTCCTCAGCACGGCTATACAGTTATTGCCTGTGAAGATGAAAAAAGCCAGGTTTAAAATTGCCAGAGTGCGGCGTGTGATGTGGCTGTGTATTTTTGGGCCTGGTGGGGGGGGGGGGGGCACACAGTGTCCCCGCTTAGTGTGACACCTCGCTAACATGACACCCCCGCCTGTTCACCTTGGAGTCGAGGTAGAATGAGGTGTCCCCCGACTGGGATCAGGTTGTTCCTGAAAGGCTCTGATTAATTAAGGGTTCTGCGTGGGTTCTCCGTCAGGCCTGGACGACGTGGCGATATGAACAGCAGCGAAGGGGAAGAGGAGCTAACTTCTAAATGGGAGCTGTCCGGTCTTTGCGGGCTGTTCTGATCCGCTGACCTGCATATTACATTGTAATACACAGTGTGTACCAGCAAAGGGTGTAAGAGCATTGCGATGTGAGCTTCCGTGCTTTTTAGCCAAAGAGCTCATCTTTAGTATGCTGTACCACACACCCCCGCCCCCCCCAAAGCCCACAGGCAGCTGTCAGGCGGCTGGCGAACCATCGCCATAGCGACAGGGCAGCTTCTCTCTGACACGTTCCCCAGGCATCCTATACATCCACCCACTACCCACCCCCCCCTCAGGGGTGCACCCCCCAGCATCCGGATAGTCAGCCATTTGTAAATAAAAGATCAGTTTGCTTGGCACTGCCCCGCCCCGGCCGACAACGGGCCCCGAGTCTCCGGGTGGGGGATCCCAGTTTTGCCCCGCAGCAGGATGCCAGGCCGAGCCGAGCGCCATGATCCGGCATCGGCACGGCGAGGCAGACTCCCGCAGCCTGTGAGTCATCGCGGCGTGTTGATGAGGACGGGGGGGGGGGGGACGTGTTGGCTATGGAGGAGAGAGTCTGGTTTGATCTGAAAGCTGCATTTGAGACTGTGTCACGTTTTGCGAAACGTGGCTTGTGTTTGTGTCATCTCTGCCCCCCCTGCCAGGCCCTCGGCCTGGGCATCTTGGCCCCCTCCCCCACTGTGCTCTCCCTCCTGCCCTCTGGCAGGTTCTCGGTGCGGGCGTGGCTCAGATTAGCTGCCCCTCACCCCTCCACCTAGGGCAGACAGCCTCTCTGCTTCCTGATGGGCGGTGCCGGGCTTGTGGCCAGGCTTGGCCGGGACCAGCCATATGTCTGATGGGGAGGGGACGTGTCTGACGGGGGGGGGACGTGTCCCTCGTCACTCCGCCTCGTGATTTCAGAGGGAAGGCAAGGCCCAGATTATTCTGTGTGGCAGCGAAGCAGCTGTTCCCGAGCTGGACCGCAGACCCTCTGCCCGTCCTTGGGGGGTGGGGGTGGCACGCTCTTGTTACCCATCTTACACAGATATCATTGGACTCGGCTGACACTGAGATCTTGCGCTGTGGCGCCCACCCTTTCGGGGTCTCCCGCGGGCATGGCACTGGCGTGTGAAGCCCTTTCACAGATCACTGAGCCCCTCTGCGTATTGGGGGGGCCTCCCTGCCAGGTCACGCCGGGTGCTTCTGACTGCTACTGTTTACCTTTATTTTTATGTGAAGTTGTTTCTCGGAGGGTGGGGGGGGGGGGGGGCGTCCTCTTGACAGACGGGGCAAAGGCCTGTTTCCCTGCCAAGGAAACTCGACCCGAAAAAGTCCTTGGCGTTCCGCTCCGCTGGTGAGTGATTGGACACTGCCCTGTCCCACTGTATCCTTTCCGTTACCCGCTTTTTGGAAAGGGGGGGAGGGGTTTGAGTTTAATGCACTGCAGATACCGATCCGTGGTCATATTTCAGTTCCTCTCTTTCTGGAGGAGGGTGCTGGGCGTTGCGGTTGGCGTCGCATCCTAAACGTGCCTCAGGAGGAGTCTGTGGAAACCAGCGTGATAAATCGATCCTGCCCCCCCCCCCCCCATCCGTCCCCAGTTCGAATGGCCTGCCTGTCACGGCGGCCGGAGCAGTATGGAAATGGGAAAAGCGGATTAATAATTAATCGCCCCCCATTATTCTGTGTTTTCTTATCCCTCCTATTTTAATTGAAAGGACCAGTCCCTGACATGGGCCAATCCATTTTTAATGCGGGGGGCAGCCCTTCTCTCTCCCCCCACCCGCACTCTGACACTGACGGTCCCGCGGCGGGCCAGTGCGGACCTGACCCGCATCCCGATACGCTGCCGGTGCCGCGCCCAGCCGTTTGATGCGGAGCGGACAGCCGGCAGCGGGGCGGGCTGCGGGAGGAGGGCGGCTCTTGCCGTGGGGGCCCAGCGGCGCCCCCTCTCTGTACGCTCTGCCTTGCTCCTCTGCAGTGCATCCTTTCATTAACTCAGACCCTGTTTTCTCTCTTGCTCTCTGTTCCCTATTTTTTCTTCCTCCCTTGCCTTTGTTTTTTCCCTCTTTGTTATCTCGTATCGCTGTATTGTTAAGCGCAGTTTTAGTACTAATTAAAAATGATTATAATTTAAAAATTGATGAGAATGCTGGTTTCCGAGACCAGCTTCTCGCTGTTCCCTTTCCTGTCTCTCTTTTCCTCCTCCTCCTCCTCCTCCTCCTCCTCTATCCTTCCCCTCTTCCTTATGACGTCCCTCCACCCCCCCCGTGCCTATTGCACATGTTCTTCTGTTGGGAGGTGCGCTCAGAGAGCCTGATGGATGGGATCCGACTGACACCAATACGACCCCATAATGTCACTCGCGCTGCTTTGCCTTTAAGCGCAGACAGGCATTGTGGGACTGCACACTGACATGGGGCTTAGATGTAACTCCCTCCCCGGCTACGTGCCTCAGCTGTAATCAAATGCAAACCTTAACCCACCTGCTAATTACCTGGTATTCTTAACGGCCTTTCTTCATATTAATTATTGCATTTAACTTTCGGCTGCTTTTGGGATGGATGCTGTATGTAATTAGCCCATTACGGAGAGAGCGGCTTTTAAAAGGGAGCATGCTGGGCTGGGGGCATTTGAGGGGCTCCGTGCAGCCGCGAGGTGTGAGGGCAGGATGAGACCACGATGAGGGCAATGGCGGAAGGCAGCCTGCTCAGCATGACGCTCCTCCGCTCTCTGGCTCCCCCCAGTGGCCGGACTGCCGTAAAGAATATTTCTCGCCATATTCATGCAGGCCAAACCTCAGTTCCAATGCTATCAGTCGCAGTCCCGCTATGGCCACGGATGCCCTGCTCGCTGGCTCCCCCCAGTGGCCAGACTGCTGTAAAGAGCAAGTCTCTGTATATCTATGCAGGACGGGCCTCGTTTCCAGCATGCTGGGTTGCGATCCCACCTTGGCCGTAGACGCCCGGCCGTAATGTTTCTCCACTCACTGGCTCCCCCCAGTGGCCAGACTGCTGTAAAGCGCACATATATGCGTATTTACGCAGGACGATCCTCGGTTCCAGCGTGGCGGGTCGCGATCCCACCATGGCTGCCGTTTTCGGCTCTGTCCCGTGAGCTGCAGCTGCTTTCGCCTGTTTCGCTGACAGTCATTTTAAGCTTCATTTCCCGCCCTAATGATGATTTAGGGTTGCGGGTGGCCCAGTCTGCAGGAGAGGCTGTGCTGCTGGAGCCCCTTACCTCCCCCCCCCCCCCCCCACCCGCTGCAGAATGGGTGTATGTGATGGACGACGCTGAGATCACAGTGCCGGCACCAAGCTTGCCATCCTCCCTGATGCAGAGCCCTGGCTGTACCTGAGTACAGCCCGGCAAGCAGCTGTTATTCTAATGGGTTCATCTGCGCCCCCACCCACCCCCCCCCCCGCCCCACAGAGCACCAAGAACTGGAGGGCGGCTGTGGATCTGACAGGCCGCTTGCTGACGGCACATGGCCAGGGCTATGGCAAGAGCGGCCAGCCCACCACCCACACCGCCGACTCCTTGCAGGTGAGCCCCCTCCCCCCCGTGAGTCATGTCCCAACACCTGACCCCCTGTCTGCTCCCCCAGTCTGCCTGGAGGCCCCCCCCCCACAGTGTTTGGCTCAGCAGGTTGCCAGTTCGAAGCCCATCGCCCTTAACCCCCAGCTGCAGGGACGCCGCATGCTGGCTGACGCTGTGCTGTGTCCCCCAAGTCCGCTCTCACCTGCATGTGTGTCTGTGTGTCTCATGGAGACCAAGATGGGAAAGGCGAAAAGAAAATTTCCCCGGAGGGATGAATCTGGTATCTGCATGCTGTTCTACCACTTGCGACCCTGCAGTTTTGCACATACCATCTTCCAGCACACGTCACACGCAGTTATGATGCGACAGGCATAGCGTGTCTTTTAGACTTGGCCATAAAGAATCTGTGTGACGCACGGCTGGTCCAGGGCATCAGCCCAGAGCATCGGCGAGTCTCCGGACCTCCCTCCCGCGCCTCTGCAAATGCAGTAGCAATGTCATGGCGCCAAGTTACAGGCTCCCCCAAGGACGCCTTCTCCCGTCGGAGGCGTGCTGGGTCCGTGAAGCAGCATGTAAAATGTCAGCGTACGCGCACACACACGCGCACACACACACACGCATGCCTGCTGTGTCAGATTGAGAAGCCGATGACATTCATGTCCCCCCCCCAGCTGTGGTTCGTACGCCTGGCTCTGCTCACGAAGCTCGGACTGTTCCAGAACGCTGAGCTGGAATTTGAGGCCTTTGGCAACCTGGACCAGCCGGACCTGTACTACGAGTACTACCCCACAGCCTATCCTGGGCGCAGAGGTGAGCCGTGGACCAGGGGGGCGGAGATGGAGAGAGATGAATGGATACAGGAGAAAAAGGCACAGAGAGAGAGGGACAGACAAAAAGTTAGATGGCAGATGGGTGGAGAAGAAGAGAGAGGAACAGGAGCTTCTAGAAAAGGAGACGGGAACCAGGGAGAGAGTCTGACAGACAGAATGACAGGCGGTTGGGGGGGGAGGGGAGGGGAGGCCTCCTCAGGAGCCGCTGGAGAGGCGTGGGGCGCTCATGCTAATCAGTGCAGCATTCGCTGTGCCGGGGGGGCGTGGAGCTGAATTCAGAGGAGCTCAGAGCCTCGGGCGAGAACACGGCGACCCAGCCTGCACCTGCACCAATGCTGGGGGGGGTTCACCCATACCTGCCCCGCTCGTCAGGCGCCCCGCCGCGTGACGGACGTGTTTGCCGAAGCGGGTGCTGTACAGCTCTTCACGCCGCTTAGGGGCGAGTCGGTGAGGAGAGATAACGTCTTTAAAAGTAAGAAATAAAGAATCCCTCAGCGAGGGTGTGCGGGGAGTCTTCCGTCTACCGGGACTGACAGCCGCTCTGCAGCCCCTGTGGAGGAGACGGCCAACCTCAGCAAAGTCACCCCCCGGCTTCGGTGGAAAGGCACACCCCTGCCATTCTAGGGGGTGGGTGTCAAGGATGATGACTCGCCAGACCTTCGAAAATGCCCCCGATTGGCCTGAGAGGCTCCTGCTGTGGAGATCAGGTGGATCGAGCCCATGGGATTTGAACCCCGTGGTGGGGGGGGTTCTAGTCCCATTCAGCTACTGCTTTAAGTTTTCTTTAGTAGTAGGTGGCAGGAGCAGAAAGACCTGTAACCTGATAAATCAACTTTCTAATCTCCCCTATAGTGCGGTATTAAAGCTGAACAACTTCTATAAAGAACTCACCTCAGTATTTGTGCAGATATAGTAGCTTTAGATAAATATCTAATGCTGTCCTATAGATATATCGATCAATGGTTCGTTCTCCATACTTCTTTCCCATACTGCACCATTCTGACGAGGCCCCGCCTCCCTCAGGTTCCGTGGTGCCCTTTTCCATGCGGGTCCTGCATGCCGACCTTCCCCAGTACCTCGGCAAGCCGCAGGAGTCGCTGGACCGGCTGCACAGCATGAAGACAGTGTGCCAGCGGGTGAGCAGGGGCTTGCGGTAGGGCGGGGGTGAGGGGGAGGGGAGAGGGGGGAGGGGGAGGCCCACCGAATGACACTCGACTCTGCGCTTCTTCCGAACAGATTTTGGACAACTTGGAGCAGGGCACAGCTGAGGACGGTAGCATGATCAGCGTGACTCAGGAGAACAGGCAAGGTATGTGAGAGGACTCTCCGTCCATTCAGCCACCCACCCACCCACTCCTTTATTTTCCAGAAATGTGCCAGGTGTGTAGAAACAAGTGAAATCACACTGGCAGACACTCATAAGGGACAGAGCTCGTACAGGCTATGAGAAAGCTGCTTTGGGATGCTGTACGCTTATTGTGCAAACAATTAAAATGGGGAAATGTAAAATAGTTTTTTATACAGTTTGTGACCGGGTTGGTCAGTCGCTGTAAAAATAGACATTTCTCACTTCCACCCAGTAGCCCTGAGCTCCCTCTTTTGGATGATTGGACACAGAGATAAGAGGCAGCGTCTGTTAAGGCAGCATTGTAGGTGTAGCGGGGGGGGTGATGGGTGTTGATGGGAAGATCCCCCTCCCCCAAAAAAGGCCAAGCAGAGACCTCTGACCCCAGAGTCCTCCTCCAGTCACACCGACACACAGGACCCTCCCTGTGATCTTCTCTGCCACTCCCTGCCCCGCCCGGGCTCCTTGGCATGTGCCCAGGTCTCCGCCAGACAGCCCTGCTCCTGCCCCAGCTGGTCGTTCTGTCTGAAGCTCCTGCCTGCATGCAGGGACATCTGGTTGCTCTGGAAAAAAAAGGGGGACATTATTTCCAACATTTGCATATCCTGTCGACTTGCAGTCTATAATTTCCTCCCCCGATCATGCAGGGAAACGCGGACATGCCTTTTTTAATATTCCTGCACACGGTATTTTGCCCACTCCCCCCCACCCCCACCCAAAAAATCCATTGGTCTTGCTCTTCCTGGCTGCCCCCCGGTGTTCAGTGGCGGAGTTACATGCCCCCTCACAGGAGCCCTTTGAAGAATCACCCATAATTCCCTATCCTCACACTGCCGCGGCATGAGAAGAGGCAGCAAACGTGGAATAAATGAGGGAGGGGGGCTGCTCTGTCGTCTCCTCCAGCCCCCCTGCATGTTTTCCCTTTTCTCACACAAATAATTGATGGTTCGGGAGGGAGAGATGGTGGGGGGGGGGGGGGGGGTTCACTGCAATTTGCCATCACTGTCTCTGAAGCTCCTCCGGTCTCTTGCAGCCTCTATTCAGCTGTGGAGGTCACGTCTGTGCCGAGTGATGTACTCCATGGCAAACTGTCTGCTAATGATGAAGGTACGTGGGCGGCGGGGAGCTGCAGGGCTACCGTATTACCAGGCATACGCGCGCCTTCTGTTTCCTCCCCCCTTCCCTTTCCTTTGAGCTGTGGGGGGGGGGGAGGTATGTGGTGGATGTGAGCCAAAAATTGTGTAGATAATAGGGAGGCTGAGAGGGTAGGAGCCGCGTCAAGGGGCCAGGATGCGCGGGGAGTGTGTGGGTTGGCGAAGCCAGCGGCGGAACGGAGGATTATGGGATGGTGCGAGCGTCTGGCGTGTGACGGAGCGGAACCTGAGGTGTGGGGTTAATGGTGAAGGTGTCGAGGAAGATGAGGAAGAGGAAGATGCTCCTTCGTGTGGGGGAGTGAGTCAGGAGGATGATCCACAGTGGGGTCTCTGCGTGGTGACGGCAGTGGGACCCCTCTGCGATATTAAAGCCACAGGACCTCGTCACCCCCCCCCCTGCTTAAACCAGCTTCATTTCATTCTTAGCTGCCCGTAATCTAAACACGTGCCCGTGGTGCCTCAATGCAGGGGGCTTTCAGCGCTATGTGGGCGCTAACCAGTACTCAGTACGCACGGTCTAATCAGTACATGGGCGCTAACCAGTACCCAGTACGCACGGTCTAATCAGTACATGGGCGCTAACCAGTACCCAGTACGCACGGTCTAATCAGTACATGGGCGCTAACCAGTACCCAGTACGCACGGTCTAATCAGTACATGGGCGCTAACCAGTACCCAGTACGCACGGTCTAATCAGTACATGGGCGCTAACCAGTACCCAGTACGCACGGTCTAATCAGTACATGGGCGCTAACCAGTACCCAGTATGCACGGTCTAATCAGTACATGGGCGCTAACCAGTACTCAGTACGCAGGGTCTAATCAGTACATGGGCGCTAACCAGTACCCAGTACGCAGGGTCTAATCAGTACATGGGCGCTAACCAGTACTCAGTACGCACGGTCTAATCAGTACATGGGCGCTAACCAGTACCCAGTACGCACGGTCTAATCAGTACATGGGCGCTAACCAGTACCCAGTACGCAGGGTCTAATCAGTACATGGGCGCTAACCAGTACCCAGTACGCAGGGTCTAATCAGTACATGGGCGCTAACCAGTACCCAGTACGCAGGGTGTAATCAGTACATGGGCGCTAACCAGTACCCAGTACGCAGGGTCTAATCAGTACATGGGCGCTAACCAGTACCCAGTACGCAGGGTGTAATCAGTACATGGGCGCTAACCAGTACCCAGTACGCACGGTCTAATCAGTACATGGGCGCTAACCAGTACCCAGTACGCAGGGTCTAATCAGTACATGGGCGCTAACAAGTACCAAGTACGCAGGGTCTAATCAGTACTTGGGAATTAACTAGTACACAGGGTATAACCAGTTTGTGGGCACTAACTAGTACACAGGGTGTAATCAGTGTGTGAGCGTTAACCAGTACACAGTGCGCAGGCTCTAACCAGTATATGGGCTGTAATCAGTACCCAGTTTGCAAGGTCTACTCCGTACATAGGAGTTGACCAGTGCACAGGGTATAACTAGTATGTAGGGATTAACTAGAACCCATTACACAGGGTCTAATTAGTATGTGGGTGTTAACCAATGCACAGTATGCAGGGCCTAACCAATACGTGGGTGGCAACTAGTACCTAGTACGCAAGGACTAATCAATATATTGGAGTCAACCAGTGTGTGGGCATTAACCAGTACACAGGGTCTAATCAATACATGGGAGTTAACCAGTATTACTCAATGTCTAACCAGTAAGCAGGCTCTAAGCAGCACAGAGTCAGCATGCTGTAGCAGTCAACTTGCTGAGCGCGCAGTGTCTCGCAATCAAGTGGCAGGCGGCCGGCCTTCCGGAAGGTGAGGCGGCGCCTCTCGCACCCCGATGGGCATGGCCGTGTTCCTCAGAGCCGCCATCGCCCCACGCCTCCTTCCTGCCTTATTCTCCAAAGACACGTTGCAAACCTTGATTATTAATTACAAGCCAGGAGCAGCGCAAAGGCTCCAGCGCCTGATTGCTCCAGCTAATCAACCTCTTTGTTTGGCGCCGGTGAATCTCAGTTAGACTCGTCTGTGTTTTGCGGTGAGTCACAGCGCCATCTGCTGTCCAGTGGAGGCCACTGCTGAGCACACGCAGCATGTGTTCCTGCCTCAAATGCCTTCATTTTCAATGTGAAATACGCATATCTTAACTTTTAGCAAGTTTGATGGAAATCAATCTGAGGGCTTACCGATCTGAGGGCTTACCTGGCTTTGAATTCCTTTGAATTCAAGTCCAATGTCTCTTGGGGAATTTCGTTTGCCGTCACTGATCCCCCCCTCCCCTCCCCGGTCACTGACGTACCTCTATATCCACCCCCCAGGACTATGTGCTGGCTGTAGAGATGTACAACTCCATCGTCCAGCACGAGCCTGAACGGAAAGCGCAGCTACTCAGTGGCATCGGGCGGATATTCCTGCAGGTGACCCCACCCCCCCCCAGCCCCCAAATGCTATCTTTAGTGATTTTACTACAGTCAGGCAAAAATTAATGGTGTCTGTCCACAGTACATCAGCACTTAATGTATTATTATAAAAGAAAATATGTAAACATTAATGTTTGTTAATGCTAAAAAATATTTTTGATCTAATTATTGCAGTAATCATTTTACCAGAGCAGTTCTTAAGGGATCAAGATGCGTGCATATGGTCATGTTCTTCTCCCGGGGGGTGGGGGAGTCATTAGTCACCACGCCCCCACAAATGCCCCGGTGATGCCCCGTTCACCCACAGTTCCCTCCATCTCGCTCTTCCTGCCACGCCGTTGGGGCTGAGATTGCTGTATTTTTGGAATATTCCCACTATGGCACCTGGCAGATCTACCGTGTTTTGCTGTGTTTCTGTTCACACCTCAGATTGGAGACATCAAAACTGCAGAGAAGTACTTCCAGGAAGTGGAGAAGGCATGTCAGGCCAAGGGGGACGGCCAAAACCCGGACACCTACGTCCTAATGAACAGGTGGCCGCTTTAGCCGCAGTCTGGAAAAGCCTGTGTATCTGTCTGTCTGTCTCTCTCTCTCTCTGTCTCTCTCTCTCTGTCTCTCTCTCTCTGTCTCTCTCTCTCTGTCTGTCTCTCTCTGTCTGTCTGTCTCTCTCTGTCTGTCTCTCTCTGTCTGTCTCTCTCTGTCTGTCTCTTTCTCTGTGTCTCTGTCTGTCTCTCTCTGTCTCAGTCTCTGTTTCTCTTTGTGTCTGTCTCTCTGTGTCTGTCTCTCTTTGTCTCTGTCTGTCTCTCTCTGTCTCAGTCTCTGTTTCTCTTTGTGTCTGTCTCTCTGTGTCTGTCTCTCTTTGTCTCTGTCTGTCTCTCTCTGTCTCAGTCTCTGTTTCTCTTTGTGTCTGTCTCTCTGTGTCTGTCTCTCTTTGTGTCTCTGTCTGTCTGTCTGTCTCTTTCTCTCTGTCTCTCTCTGTCTGTCTCTCTCTGTCTCAGTTTCTCTTTGTGTCTGTCTCTCTGTGTCTGTCTCTATCTCTCTGGCTGCCTGTTTGTCTCTGTCTGTTGCAGTCTCTGTGCCTGTCTGTCTGTTTTGTGTGAGGCTGCACTGAAATCCCCGAGGCTGTGTGACTGCATAGTGATTCCATGAGGGATTCCTTCATCATTGTGATTCCATCTCGGGTTTTCCCGTGGGCTTCTCTTCCAGGGCATTCGTACACCTCAGTCAGAACAGTTACTCCGAGGCCCATGTGTCTTTTTCTGAAGTTCTCAAAATCGACCCCAAAAACCCAGTGGTATGTACCTTTCCGCCGTTTCATGTTTGTTTCACATTTATTCACCGTGCGAGCCGCTTTGAAAGGCAGAGTAGCAAAAAAACATTGCCCTGTGCCAAGTAAACATTGATTCTGAGAAGGAAAGGTAGTCTGAGGCGGATGTTATTGCAAACCTGCAGGGGTAGATTTCAAAATCCTATGGAAATTGGAAGTTTTCCCTTTTATACCCCATGAGGTATATAAGTGTTCTGGGATAATGACACGTGTACATTTGCATGTTATTTATTTAGCATACATTTTTGAGAAAGCAGGGTCAGTCACTTCCTGGGGCAGCTGGGGGTTAAGGGGCCCAACGGTACAATCACTCCACCCACCCTGGAATCTAAACCAGCAACCTTCCGATCGCAGGTGCAGCCTTCTAACCCGCTGAGTTACACACCTCCCACCATATTACTTCTTAATCACCCACCTGCACAGAAGAAGGGGCTCCTGAGTGTCATGCATGCATGGATGATGCACACAAATACAAAACAAAAAATAATGACTGCACGTGTTTTGCTCCCCACCAGGCGAACAACAACGCGGCGGTGTGCCTGCTGTACCTGGGCAGGCTGAAGGAGTCTCTAGGCCAACTGGAGGGTCTGGTGCAGCGGGATCCGACACTCTACCTGCACGAGAGCGTGCTCTTCAACCTCACCACCATGTACGAGTTGGAGTCGTCGCGCAGCACACAGAAGAAACAGGCGCTCCTGGAGGCGGTGGCCTGCCGCGAGGGTGACAGCTTCAACGCGCAGTGTCTCAAGCTGGTCTCCAGCTAGTCGCCCCCCCATCCCCAAAACATTCACCGCTGCTGCATTAATACACAGCAACCCAAACTGGAAGGTGTACAGTAATCCTGGAATACCAGCCCACCGCCCAGTCTGGCTAATTTCACGTAAGCACATTGTGGCATCCATCCAGTTGCGTTTCCTTTGGAATTCCCCCATCCTGGTGGGTGGGGGGGCTTTTAAATAAGCGATGAATGCCACTTGGCGTTGGCCCCCATAAAAACGGAATGTAATATACATTATTAATCCACACCTGTAAATATTTAACTTTAAAAGGATCACTAAAATCTTCCTCAGGCATCCTATCTTTTTCTCACTGTAAAGTTTCTGTGATTTTTCGGTTATACATACTGTGTTGGTTGTGGACTATGGAGAACAAATGGAATGCTATCAATCCAAATATACTTTTACTGGTGTTCAAACTAACTGCGTCACATGGTTTAAAGGACGGTGGCATTATTCAGCTGGACAAGAAAGTAATGTGGGAAACTTTTAATCATTCACTGGGAATTTAAAATTTCACATATATTGTGGTTTAGCGGGAAGGCTGCACATTCACATGCAATTTCAGCACTGATTTTTTTTTTGTTTGGGTGGAACAGATTCTCCCATCGACTGGTACAACCAGTTATTCTTCAGGAGGAAAAAATCATTACCTTTAACGTCACGGTATTTTTAAGTTCTTAAAAATGCCAGTAGTAAGATGTGTCACGTGTAGGACAGGCTCTCAGGGCCGGTGAATGGGCTGCATTCCTGACCACTTGACATGGTCACATGGCAAAAAGTTATGGCTGCTTCACTGGATATTTATATGTTATTTATGAGTCGCCAAATTAAAAGTTACTCCAGGGACGCAAGTAAGTGTGAGGACAACCTCATTTCGGGCCGTCCTGTGCTCTTTATTTTTTTCCAGGCCTTCGACAGGAACCCGTTTTTCTACGCTGTACATCAACGATGCCACGGACTTCTTACAGCCCGCTTTGAAACTGCAACTATAACTCACATTAACCTCGTTTTTCGGTCTGGCTAAACACGCACTCGGGCTGGGAGCCATACAGCTTTAACATATTTTAATGAATGTTTCCAAGGGTGGAATCTGAAATATTACCGTGCCTAAATGGCCGCGTACGCGCCGTGGAAACGACGCAGCGGAAGGCGAAACAAAGCACAAAGAAACGTGGCTCGCTGGGACCAATTACCTCCAGGAGTCCCGTTTTGTGGCGGTAAGCGTTTCGGTCTTGGAGGGGTTTCGGAAAGCGGTCTGCTGGGAATCTCGCGTAGGACCGACACGGGCTTTACCGCGACGTGTCGACCCCAGCGAAGCAAGCGTGTTCAGGGACGCCATTGTTCATCCCGAACGTTTTCAGGCATATCCACTGGCCTCATGAATGCAAACATTTTTGAATGCAAAAATTTTGCGAACATTCAGCAAATACGGTATTGGAGTGCTGATGTTAGAGTAACATGGATAATTTATTGGATGAATGAGATGAGATGGATGAGACAAATTAACATGTAGGCACTGTGATATTACAAAAATACAACAGTAGGTGTCAGTACTGATGCTCAAGGGCCAGTTGCAGGTTCTGCTTTTTTGCAGTTATTGTGTTTAAGTAGCTTTGTGGATAGAGAGTCTCTTTGCCAGATTTTTTTCATGTCAAAGGTGATGTAATGCATCTGTGGAACTGCCTAGCCAGATCCATGACAGGCAAACAGAAGTGCTCTGTTAGGCAAAGCTGGCCCCGCTCTCCTTACTGAGGAAAAGGCTCCCAAAAAGAGCCCTGCTGCTTGGGCGCCCCCTGCCTGACACTTTACAGTGGCGTTCACTAAAATCACATAACGAGCCCTAGTACACATTCTGTGGACTTAGACCATACTGTTTGGCATGCTATATGTGAAAAACCACAGCGCAAAGGCTGGGTGTGAAAAACAGTTTGCATTGTGAAATCTAACAGTCACAAATCCTCAAAACTGTCATTTTTATACAATACTCTGAGCTATAGACATATGTGCATTCAGTTTAAGTTCCCACCTTGTATTTGAAAGCAACCATCAAATATGACCTGCCATGGTCACAATTTTTAATGCCTATACACTAATTTGTGTTTAAAGCTGTCCGTCTTTAAATATACCATCAATAAACTATATAGACAAACCTCTACTTACGTAAATCTGCCTCACACTACCAGTTGAACGTTCAGACACACCAAGCCATCTACAAAGAAGAGCGAGAGCATCGCATCACATGACCTGGTCACCTGACCTAAAGTACAAATGGTTTTGGAGGAATTTGACCAGAGGAGTGAAGGAAACATGGCCAATGAGTGCTCAGCATATACATGGAACTCCTTCAGGACAGCTGGAAAAGCATCCCAGGAGGCCACTTCATTGACCTGGTGTAGAGAAGGCGAAGGTCAGCCAGTCCCTGGAGTAACTGGGGTTAAGGGCCTTGCTCAAGGGCCCCATACTGGGATGACTCTGCTGCCCCAGGGATCGGAACCAGAAAATAAATCCCTGCCATACACATTATTTAAGGGAAGCACATGCGAGACGCATGTGACACATTAAACGCAGGTTGGCATATCCAGACAAGAGAGGCAGCTGCATCTTCACAGTTATTTAGTGTCTTGTGCTGGAAACATATCTATTTAAATTAATGTAGTGCTTCATACAAATGTAAAGAATCTCATTAAAGAGACGTGTCTTACTGCAGTATTTAATATGATATTTACCAGGGATCTATATTGTGTATTTTTATATACCTGTGTTTACACCAAATGCCTGGCTAGGTTATGTCGTATATCGGGGGAGGGGGATCTGACATAGGTAAATTTTGACTTACATGTGGGGTTGTGGATTAGTGGATACATCATGACAATTGAAATGAAACTTTTTTTTATTTATCTGCTCATGTCCCATAACATAAATCTGATAGGTAGTTGTCAACCATTAGCACACCGCTGTACAAAGATGCCAGCTATCTTGATACACTTGATTACCCCCCCCCCCATTAATTAAGCTGACACGTTTTCGGCGGCGCGCCTGAGCGCGCTCACGTATATCTTGCGGGCTTCGTATTCGTCTGCGGGACGGTTGTATGCAATCCATACCGGCTCCCCAACAAAGAGTCGCATTGCTTTCGTGTAGTTCTGGGATCAGAGAAGAAGCAACATATACGGTGAGGTTTTTTTTTTTTTAAGTAACTAACAAAGATCTTCAGATACAATGAAGGGAAGGCAAGTGCTCAGTTACGTGCGTCCTATTAGGGCAGGGGTGGCCAATCTTATCTGCAATGGGCCGGTGTGTATGCGGGTTTTCGCTGCAACTCTCTAATTATATTACTAATTAGAGGACTGATTGGCTGAAGAGTCCTAACACCTGGGTTTGAACAGCTGACCTATACAGGTTATCCCAAAAACCTGCATACACACCGGCCCTTTGCGGATAAGATTGGCTACCCCTGTATTATGGGGACAGCCGGAACTCACCGTCTCGTCCATAGTGAATCTGTGATAAATTCCCGCCGGTAACGTAATGAGGTCCCCTTTCGCTAAAGCTATCCTGATCCACCGCTCATCCGCGTCCCGGACATCGAAGTAAGCTCTCCCGTCCAGGATGTACCGGATCTCATCATCTAGATGCAGATGTTCTTCATAAAATGTCTTCAGCTAATGGGAATATATACATTATTAAGGTCGGCATCGCATCTGCCCTAAATCTAAGACAAAAATCAGTCAATCAGATGAAGTGGTGACCGAACACTTGCATATTCGCTTCACTAGTAATAAACTTGGAAACGTTTTTGTATAAAATCCAAAATTTTCATTAGGTAATAACTACCACAAGAGTTAAGCGCGCAAAAACAATGCATGACAATTACATTTACTATTTCAAGACTTCAACTAAAAGTGAAAATGCTTAAGGGTAAAGTTAGACTACTTGCCTTCTCCTCATAATTGGGAAGTTTGTCCCGCTGAATGGTGATGATGTCCATGTATGAATAGCCCTGCTCATCGCGGATCTTCTGCAATTCGGGGTCCGTCTCGTATATATCTGCATTCAACTGCAAAGAAGAATAGCCTTTGGTGTTTTTAATTAGAGAAAGAAAAGTACACTGCATTAGATCAGTAGGATGGAGTAATTATCCACGCCAATGCCCACAGCTATGACCTAAGATCTTCCTGATCTTAAATATTGTATTATGGGTTACTAAGACCAACATTTTGTACTACTAACAAAGTTCGCTTCTTGCATGGTTTGGGATACCAGGTATGACGTACAATACTTAATATGTAATATTTTAATATTTTGCAAAAGCATTTAGAAAATCTGGACGCGTATTGGACTACACAACAGATTACCCGAAACTTGTAATCGCTTAGTTAATTTGTTGCTGTCGCAGCGTAATACAATAAAGTTATGTAATGGCATGAACAACAAGACACTATCGAAAAGAGAGAAGCGCCGCCGAACCTTCCAGTAAAACACTCCTAATCTTTTCAGTTCTTTCGGAGACACTGGTTCGTTGGGCTCCTTTTTATGCGGCAGCCTGGGATCGCGGTCACTCTCGTCCATGTACCACGCTTCCATCGCTAGTACCCTGACCACGTGACCGCGAACCACTTCCGGGAACAAAATCGTTTTCTGATGAGAGCCTGGTTATTCCTCTGTTATTGTAAACCAGCAAAATCGCTATTAAACCCTGTCTGCCACGAGGCAAAGAGCAATAGAAATCCCTTTCGTGCGTGACACATGATTAATGGGACCTGCTTTTGTAATGAGAAAATCCGGTTGTTAGAATTCAGGCAGGTAAAATCCAGTATATTGCTTGAAATTAATGGAATAATTATGAAATAAGAACGTTGGTATTTACTGACGTGATATTTCTCTTATGTGCTGACAAACACTTCACATGCCCACTTGGTGGCAGTAAACTGCCTTCTCACCGTTATGGAAGTAAATGAGAAATTTATGATTACAAATATTCCTACACTGTAGGAACTGAACCCCTAGATGTTCATCATAAATTCAGTAATAACTAAATTGATCAGGGAGCTTAAAATGAATAATTTTCCCGATGTAGATAGCATAGGTAGATATTTATCTGTTTTCCATGTGGCACTAATTCAATAATTTTAAAGGACTACAGTAAACACTGGCCGGGGCAGTCTGCTTTCATGCATTCGAAAAAGACAAGGCCTGGCTGTTCTACGTCCAGGCGGGGAGGTGGGAGGGGCCTCTGGGCCCGCCGGTTTTCTGACGAGTTGAGCTACCTATCAAGACGTGTTATCGAACCTTTCCGCGCACGTGCAGTTCCACCGTCTTGGGATTAGGGTTAGGTTATAGGGGTTAGGGTAAGGGTTTTAGGGTGGTTTTTTTTTGGGGGGGGGTTAGGGTTAGGGCTATCGACAGAACACCGGCTTTAGACGACACAGCCATGTACAGCTGTGAAATCCTCGCACAGCCGGGGATGTCTCTCTGCTGGAAATAACATCCTCTCTCTGTGTTTACAAACCTGGTGGGGAAATAAATGCTGTAAATTCTCTGAAAAGGCTTTAGCTCCCTCTCAAACACTGGCAGCTGCTCGGCCTCCTTAAAGGAAGCCATTTGTTTTTTCATGAATCTGTTCATTTAGGTTTGCTAAGCTCTCCTCCCCACTCAGGTTGGCAGCATACAGTCTTCCGTTCAGTAGGGCAGGTTTAATATATGATATGGATGCCAGCTGTATCCTAAATGGTCAGTTTCATGTGGAGACCTAGAACAGGGGATGCTATGCTGGTCTTCCCCGAGGTTCAAATTCCATCAGCAACACAAAACCAAGGTACTTTGCCCCCAATAATATTTTCTGGGTAGATTCATGGATTCAGTTGTCGATCGTGTGGTTTGTATTAAATTTTTTCGTTCCATATGTGGACTAGTCTGCCATCTGAGTGCTGCTGACCTAGAACATGCTGACACACACATTAAGTACGTTTTACACTAAAGCATATATGTTTGTCGGGGTTCTTACGGTGAAAGGTTAGGGTGACCGTACCTTTCACGCAAACAAGTCAATCAATTTGCAATAACCGTAAAATAAACGCCACACATGTTAAACCAAACCCATTTTCCAGTTACTCAGAG
This sequence comes from Paramormyrops kingsleyae, assembly GCF_048594095.1. Classification (NCBI taxonomy): domain Eukaryota; kingdom Metazoa; phylum Chordata; class Actinopteri; order Osteoglossiformes; family Mormyridae; genus Paramormyrops; species Paramormyrops kingsleyae. The sequence goes on from NC_132810.1 coordinate 17,808,183, forward strand.
TTCTGATGTGGTCTTAACTCCTGGGCTATCAGGGATGTCTGGGGTTGACTGGGGACTGATGGGTCCCTGAATTAGCTTCCTTGGTCAATGTTTACATTAATAGAACTTGGAAGATAAACAGCAAATACGAATGGACAGGAATTTGGCTGTGTGCATTAAACTCAGAGTGTGTGTTTGTGTAAAATTTATAACATGTATTATTTACTTTTTATGTATTCCAGTAATGATGGGTCCAAAAGTCCTTGGGCTCTACAGTGAGCCTTCAGACCCAATATACATCATTCTCTAGATATGTGCTCACTTATGTTTTTAAGAAGTACAAATATTCCTTCAAAAATCAAGCACTGTTTACATGTCGAATCCCTGAGCACTTGGTTGTTTGACTCGATGAACTTTCTTTTAAATATTTGGTTTTCTTATCTGTTGAGTTTACTGCCGCAGGTGCAGAATTTTAATTGTGACGCGAAGGGGATCAGCTCATGTACAAGCAGCCAAACAGTCTGTTTTTCACCATGTGGGCGTGGGCTTAACAGAGAGAGAGAGAGAGAGAGAGCTCTGTTTTATGACGTCAGCCTGCACGAATCTACAGCTGTAATACTGAGCTGTAAGACTAGCAGAAAACGGTAAATAAAAACAAAACAGATCCGATCTCATGACATCAGTTTTCCATTCTAAATTAAAAAAAACTGATGAAGTGATTAATTGTGTAACATAAAGTGTATTTCAGACTGTAAGAGCCTAAAATAACAGCAACTGCGGTAATTAAGTGACATTGCCTGTTTCTGTAGAAGCCCAGCTGAAACGCATCTGATAAGAAAAGCCTCATTTTTTTTGGAATGAGTGACCCTCCACCTCCCCTCCCTGTCAAATCCTTGCCCCTCTCAAAAAACAGGGAGAGGCTCATTCTTCGCCTGCTTTGGGCTGGAGGGGCCGGACTGGACCTCTGCGCTGTGTGTGTGTGGGGGGGTTGGATCAGCTGTCAGATGTCCTGGGAGAGCCCCCCCCCGCCACTGTTCAGCTGCTTCACCTCTGTGAGTAACTGGGAGGAGCCGTTAAATTTAGCCTGTAGCCCGGCGTCTCTGGTCCCTCTAAGTCTGGGCAGCGAAGATGGGCGAGAAGGACGTGCTCTGATAACAGGAAGGGTCCTACTTCTTAACACTGACACTTAATTCTGAGGGAGAAAATGAACTTCTGAAAACGAAGGCTTCTGTGAGAATAGAAGCTTCTCTCTCTCCTCTGTCTGTCTGTCTGTCTGTCTGTCTCTCTCTCTCTCTCTCTCTCTCTCTCTCTCTCTCTCTCTCTCTCTCTCTCTCTCTGTCTCTCCCCCCTTCATTCTCTGTGCATCTCTGTCAGCTTAGTAGCCGAGCAAAAGGAGCCCTCCAGCTTCTCTCACTGTACAGTGCCTCCAGCTTCCCTCACTGTACAGTGCTTCCTGCATGATCTCAATGCTGGGGGGGGGGGGCGGCAAGAGGGTGGGAAGAGCTGAATAAATAAAAGGAAGAGTGCAAAGCCCTTCTGGTGTCATGGTGTCCGCTTTGAGCAGCTGACGTTGAAGACAACCTGGATCTCCCCGCCTGGCAGTGTCCTTCATCTGGATCCAGTGTGAACAGGTACGTCAGGAGATTCTTCTGCCGTGGAACCCTCTTGGGGTGCTGCAGGTTGGTGTCTCCCATCGGACCAAACCAGAGATTGTCCAAGACCCTGTGCTCAACAACTGTGCTGTGAATTCTGTTACTTGAATAAAAGCCACACTTTTTTTATCTGACAATATTTACTGGTTATTACTATATCCAGTTTGAATATAATGGAAACAGATGTCTGATTCGAGTCCTTTTATGAATGATGGATGGATTATCTCTGAAATTAGTGTTTTGAATGCACCAGATCTCCATTATGAAACAATGTGGTTGTAAATGCAATTTGGTTTTCCGCGTGATTTTTCTATAAATATGAACGACTGCGACAGGAACATATGGGCATCGTGAAAATGACAGGATGGTAAAAGAAAACAGGAGGATGAGCTTTCTGTGATTGGAAGGTAATCCCTACGTACTGATGAATCCAACGCTTTTTTTTCATCATTTTTAAAAATGCCCAACAAATGTTGCTCATGAAGAGTTTAGAAACTGCACCCTTCAGGTGCAAAATAGATGGATTCCTTATATGAAAAGTGTTATTGTCCAAATATGAAATGTTTGAAGTTTTGATCCTTTAAAGTTCACAATCTATCAACTTTAACTAAAATTTTGTATTTCTCTATTGGCCTGTACAATATACTTAAATGGTCAAAAAATGTTTTTTTCTTTTCTTGACGAACTGACTAATTCAAGTTAAACGTGAATCCATTTCATTTATACACTTTCCTTGAAACTAGCAAACAAGATATTGTCTTAATTTTTCATAACTGAAATTAATAGTTAACTTACTGATTGTTCTCCACAGTGACCGTAAACTTAAGATGAAGCATTTCTGATGTTTGTCGGGATGCCGCATCAAGCCTGGAATATCTTTCTTTCTTTTTTTTTCTTTTTTTTTTTTAAATTGCAAAATAAAACCTAATTTATTTAAACTTTGGGACCGGGATTTGAACCCACAGGATTAAATGGCAACTTAGTAATAACCTAGTGAAACTGCGCGGTCGTGTAACGCTTTGCCTTCTTGTTGGCTGCCTGTTTTTAGCTGCACAGATGATGAGATGATGAATCTAATATACACAATAAGTAACTCTCTGTGGATGAATATATCAGTGTCTAACTGGCCTCGCAGCGTTGATCTTTCCACATGGATTTCGCATGGAAACACCGGAGGAACATTTAGCTGTTTTCTTTTCTTTTTTTTTTCTCTCTCTCTATACAATGAGCTTCGCAGTGCCATTGAAACCTTGTATTCACACAGGTGCTCTGTAGTGAAGGGGGGGCTTTTGACTTGGTATCAGGGGACTAAATGTTCCAGAATTGTCGTCCGCTGGTTTTTATCCCAGGCTATTTTCATCCTTTTAATTTTCGGCACTGTGTTTCCCTCCATAAACGTTCGGCACTGTTTTTCTGGGAGTGACATAACTGTACCCAAAGCAGAGTGCTGATACTGCCATTGAGGGCCTGGCCCTAAGTATGACTGATACATGCCCTGTTCCAGGCTTCCCAACACGTCGGTTCCAACGTTCAGTGCTGGGAAAGTGAGCAAACCATAGAAGGAGGGAGTGTTTGCCCTCTGCGACCCTAGAGAAGGTGTTGAAAGGAAGTTTAATACGGCCCATAGCTCCAGGAACGTTCCCAGCGGAAGACTCTGACTCTCTCATGAGTGTCTTTGGCAGCTCGCTAGAAAATGCGCAGTGACTCGACATGCTGAAGTGTACTGAAGGTCAGCCTGAAGTTGTGAGCAAGTTACGGCATATTTTACATTTCTGCGTGCTCCAGACAAGCAAGGAGTCTCAGAAATCCGTTTGCGCCTAGCAACTACCGCTGACGTGCGCATGTGTCCGTAAAACTGCCGTACTCCTGCCTCACCTGGTAAACGTCTGTGCACCAGCTGCACTGTCGATCTTATAATTTACAATATAATATCCCAAGCACTCGTTTTTGAGCCAGACAGGACTTCAGTACATCATGACAACTGTATGATGACAGAGCGAGTAGCAGCATCTGCTTGTGATGTTGAATCTCCTCAGCGATGGTAATGTCTCCTTGACAACAACCATGCCAGATGAATGGTTTATTTTGATGTGTTTTGTCCCTTTGCGTTAACAGACCAAATAAGAGGTTAGAAAGCTGTTATTCCATCATTTAGGGTCTATTAAGCCATCGTGGCTGGTAAAATAAAGGCACACACTTTGTATTTTTAGAAGGTTTGAGTTATTTTGGTAATAAAGCAGATGAAGTATGAAAATGTCAGCTAGAACAATAATTCAAAGAAGAAAAAAAGCAAAGGAAAGAGTTATGGAGTCTAACATCTACCTGAGGGTGGGAAACAAATCTTGGGAAGGCAAGGTGGTGCTGGGAAAGCTTGTTAACTTGTAATTCTGGGAGGGGTGATGTTATGTCAGATGTACTTCCTGTTATGGTTTCATTCTGCGTCCCGGACCGGCCTGGCGTCAGTGCCTGTTGGGTCGAAATGCCAGGCTGTGATATGACCTCACTGCCGTAACTTTTATCGAAGAGAAGGGGAGGAGGCCGGTAGGAGATGAGATCAGGATGAGCGCGAGAGCGTAGCTCGGCATCTGTCCGAATCCGGTGGAGGAGGCCAGCTCACGTCAGCTGATAACGATTCCCTTCCGCTTCGCGGTCGGCATGGCTGCAACTGGAGCAGAGAGTGACAGTCCCAGGATCCGCTGACGCAAGTCCTGCGAGAGCAGAGAGGGACAATAGTAAAACCTCGGACGCTATCCAAACATTGCGTCTACACACCATCAGGCAGGAATATAAGATGCCTCAGGGGTTTATCTGACTAGATGATCAGTAGCTTGGCCCATCACCCTCGCAAATGCTTCGCCCTCGACCCGCGGATATTCGTTTTCTCGTTGACAAATCGTAACCGAGAGATGCGCCGGCGGACGGAGGATCGAGAGCCGCCAGGCCGCACGGCAGATAGGATCGGCGCATACCAGACGTGTAAGGCTCTGCTGGCCATTAGTCATCTCTGTGGAGGATTTGCTCACACATTCTGAGGGAGGTGACTTCACAGCAACTCCATCAGCAAGGCATGCGAGGCCAGGCTGCATTTGACCAGTGATGTCACCGCTCTGGTCCGGAGTCTGCAGGTCCCTCCGTGGTGGATCGGGAAGATAAAACCCTTATCTGTGTCGCTCCACCATCCATTTTGCTCACCGTAACCCTTTCCTTCTGTAATCCTGTCCACAGTGGGATGTTCCATCCTAGCTGTCTGAGCCAAAGGTGGGGGCGGGGGGCACCCTGAGATTTGGACTGGTAATGAGCAAACGTTGGGGGCGAGGCCCCATTCGCAAAACCAGACTAATCTCATGGCTTGGTCTGGGATTTTCTTTAATCAAAACTAAGCACTGACAAGGAACAGAAGCAGTGAGCAGATAATCTGTTTCAAGAAGCCCATGGCCTTCTTCAGAGAGAGATCTATTTATTTATTTGTTTGTTTGTTTGAATAGGAGGAGTTTCAACCCCCTTACCCACAAATGTTGACGTGCTTTATTATGTCCCCAACCCTTCTCAGAGAGAGCAGACTAACGAAACACTCCTGCATCACAGATCGATCAGCTGCTTATTGCAGTTTTGTCTTTTGTTTGTTTTCGAAGAAAATGCACCAGTTTGTGCTGTAGAATTCGCAGACGTCTTATTGCCTCTGTTAACATCCAGGAAAAGGTCCGAGCTGACGACCTTGCACTGCTGATTTTGTGTATCTTGTCCTGCATAATTTTCACCTGGTGTCAGCTATTCTCTGACTTGTAGGTCTATTTATATATTAGCCTGAACTTGACGTCTAGCCAGCAACCTCTAGGCTGCCTTTTTAAGGTGCGACCTGAGTGACGTCATCTCTGCACTCGGAGAGTGCTGCTCAGGGGTACTTCGGTCCCCCAGCCAATTCCAAATGTCAGTAGCCTCTTGAGAAATTCGAAGCAGGCTGCTGCTTAATCAACCAGGCCTCTAAGAACCAAACTCTTCCTAAGGGCTGCAAAACACATTCTTACTGTCTCACTGTTGATTTGGTCTGATTGTTGCACAATTTTTTTTTATGTTGTTCTGTTCCACGGTGTTTAATACTATTACTATATGGGTCACACTTTATTTGATGGAGCACAAATACTTAACTGCTGCTGTACAAATCATGAACAAATATAGTCGCTGCTTGAGAGAAAAGATGCGTCACAGTTCATTAATGATGAACAAACATGATCAGTATTTCACTTCTGTTAATCACTTGTTCCTTCAGCAGTTCCTTAGTTGTTCATAAAGGTTTACAGAACTAACAGATATAGTAACAAACGTAGTAACTGCTTGAGATAAAACATGCATCATGATTCATTAATGATGAATCAACATGAGATCACTGTGTAACTATAAGACTTACTGTATTTTGTGGTTAATTAATACATAAGTAATAGCATAATACATTATTTGTGCCCCGTCAAGTAAAGTGTTACCATTATACTTGTTGCATGCACTAGGAGAGTCTACTACTTCATTCTGTTGTGCATGCACACCGTGACAAAGTCGATTCTGACTTCGATTTGATTTTCTACTTGGTTGCCAAAGCATTATGAGCCCTGAATTATGTTTGGACTTCCTCTGGCTGACCTTTTTTTAATACCTGCTAAGGCACTATTGATGTAAGGCACCTCCCCCTAAGACACAGGTCTACAAGGAAGGGGCTGGTACATGGCAGGGGGGAGAATTTGTAGGAGCGTTTGATGCGAGACGTGATTCGCCTCAGTGGTTTTCTGATTTCGATGGCGTGTCCCATTAGTGCTGCAAAAACATGGTCGGTCAGGCACCTGCAATCTGGACTGTTGCGGTCATCATCATCATCATCTCCTCTTCATCCTGGACTTTTCCATTCCGGAACCTTCCAAATCTGGTAGCTCTGTTTGTACTGTTGTCACTTGGACTTTAATTTTGGGCAGATTGTTTTCAGGGAAGGGGTGTGGGCACTGATGTGGGGGAGGTGCATCTGTGAGGGACATCTGAACACAAAATATGAAAGCTGTCACTGATACACTAATTAAAAACGCTATGTCTTGAATTACACAATAATAATTATGGCTATGATTCATGTATTTTCATGCAATTCTTGCAATTGCTAAATTAAAGTGTTCACAGCCATGTGTTTAGAAAAGCTGCATTCCACATTGTATTATCAGCATCACTCAGAGCCAATGAAAATGGGGCGGGGAGACAGTCAGGATTTAGGGGCGGAGCCACTTTAGGAGGGGGCGGAGCCACTAATGCCTTTGTGTGTGGATTCTGCATTTGGTTTATTTATGTATAAATTAGTGCTTACTTTTGTAATTCTATCACGTCTCTCTACTGGCACTTGTATATACAGCCCTTTTGTGTGTTTCGGGTGCTTTTATGATGTTGTGGTGTGCATCGTGTTTGTGTATGTAGTGCATATTGTGTTATTAGGCACTTAGCCGGAATGCTCCTGTAGCAAACACAGTGGGATGACGTCACTCCTGCCTCCTTCAGTCACGTTGCTATTTCTGAGTACTGAGCTGCTTGCTGTATACTGTAACCTGACCCTGAAAGGTGATCCACTACCTCAGCTGGACAAGTCAGCATAAGCAATATGAGTAGGAATATTAATAGAAATGTGCCACTATATACAGTGGAATTTACTGTATGTCTTTAATACTGGGGGCACTGTACTTATCTGGGATTGTTCTGCCAGGGAATGTGGAGAGTTTTCACTTTCCTACAGTGTTTCTCTACTCACAGGAGACACAATTACACTTTGACTAATTGCTGACTGTATGGGGATAGTGTGGCTTTTCATCTTGCCAGTCGTGGCCTTGCCACAGTGAGAAAGGAGCTGGGGATTCCTCCCACAGACCTGGATCTTCTGAAGGGAAAAGGCTATTAATGGCTGATGTTTAGATCTGCGGTCTGTAAGGCTGGTTAATCTCTCCGGGGGGCGAATCCCCGCATAGCTGACATGCAATAGGCCTCAGGTTGGGCATCTTTGGAGATCAGCGAGAGTAGTAAGTTGCAGCAGAATAAGATCAGTGCATTTACTCAGGCACTTCGGCGGCGTTAAAATAAGCAGAAATGCTAACCATCTTTCTAAAAATGTCCAGGACACGTCACGTGGCGGTGTTTGAAATGCATACGCCGTCTGGTGTCACCGGGTCAAGCTTTGTTATGACTTGCTACAGGAATGTCGGACAAATCTGGTTTCCTTCAAAAGTCCGAGACGTTCTGAGAGAGGATCTCATTGAAGCTCTTGAGCTTTGAGCTCGCTTCCCTCCTCATTGTCTTCTTGCCATCATAGCTGTTTCTCCTGAATTTCTTTTATTTTTTCCCCAGTGCTTTGCCTTCTATTATTGGCCTCTTTTAAGTTGTATTCTGCCTCAATCGGGCTTAGCAGCCAAAGGCATCTCCAGAGAGCTGAGGAATCATAGGAATTTGAATCAGCCCCTGCCATGGGTCAGAACTGTGTTCTGAAACATTTTAAACAGAGGACCTTGCAAGTGGCACTAAGCTAAAAGCCGAACACATGGCCCCAGCCGTTTCTGAGCCCCCTTGCTACGGGGCTCCGTCTCCTTTACCGAAACGCCTGACAGATTGAGCTAAGAGGTATCGCTGTGGGTTTTCTTGCTTGACTTTAAATGTGATGGGATTTCTTTGCAGAAAAGGCAGCTTGCTGGAGTTCTGTCGGATTAAGCCAAACAGCGATTGGTCAACACCTGGTCCGGGCAGGATTATGGAGTGCCGAAGATTCCTTTATCCCGTCACTTGCTAAGAGAACTCGGACTGTTCCACGAAGAAGCACACCAGCTAGAATGATCTGGAGAGAGTATTTTTGGTTTTTGCATTAAACCACCCATCTCCCGTCATGGCAGACAGGAAAACTCAAAGCAGAAGTGAAGATACAATCTCACGTCGGGGAGGACCACGTTGTGATAACCAAATGCATGCCTGCTGACTGAATCGTGGCTTGACTTCCACTGTGCAAATTACCGTGTGTATGAGTATGGGGGTGGCTTAGGGGTTTGGTTATGAGTGGAATCTGTTAGCATGCTGATCACTTATAAAGTGATACGTCCTGCAGTTCCCTGTCGGAGAGTATGGGGTGGAGATAATCTATAAATACCTTCGCTAGATTCGTCTCCAGGAAACAGCTGGGCCAGCTAACCATCTCTTGCCTTGGGTGCAATTTGGTCCATGTTTGGCTCTGACTTTCTCTGAATGCTTGACCTTTCATCCCTCCCAAGGTTTCAGCATTTGTTACTAGCAGAGTGGACTGCAGTTGCTTCAAATTTTAGGGATGCTCACGTTTAAGGTTAGGGTCTGTCTGGGGACTCCGGTCCTTCCTTCTGACGACATAACGGAATATCTTGCCAGGTCATCAAGGTTTTTTTTCTCAGTGTTTGCTAATCAGGTCCTCAAGGGATCTTCCAGTTCCCTGCCAACTTTTATTATGTAAATCTGTAATAATTTTAATCAAACCATGGCTGTCTTCAAAAAGAAATGCAGAAAATAGTTCTTGAACTTTCTGTTGTCTCTTAGTGACAGTGCGATGCACCTGCTTTTCTGCGGGAATAATGTCTGTAGGAGTGAAAGTATCAGGAGGGATTAATCAGAGACCAGATAAAGGTTGAGGGGCCCACTCATTACATCATTTTCTTGGCTACTTGGTCGGACACCTCCCCCTCCCCCTAGGTGACTTTCTACACTTTACACATGTCCATTGTATCCGGATGGTCTTTATTGTTAAATATGGACATATTTAAGTGCCCCCCTCAGACAGAGGGAATGTCCCAGCGGGAACTTGCGGAAATGTAATCCACGTATGACATTCCTCCATGGGTGTGGAGACCACACAAGCTTATGATTCCAGTATTCATGTATTTATTTGGTACTGCTCTTGGATACTGGTTTAGTCGTATTCATTCACTGCGTGTCTTTTTTTAAAATTTGGATTTAGTTTTTGTCTCTCCCCGTGACGGTTTGTTTTGTACTAGCTAGATAATTTTTTTTTTGTATTCTGCTTTGTTATGCTAATAGCTAATTAGCAGCATTTTAACTGTAACTGCGTGTTACATGTGACTGTTATATGTGGTCGAATTCAAAAGCTTCACTGAGTTTGCTGTCATTCCTGAGTAGACCTGCCAGGGTGACCCCCCCCAGGTCCATGAAATTACAAGAAACAACACGCTATAGCCCCCACAGATGTGTCGTTACTGCTACTAAAAACAAAAAATCAGGAAGAAGCAAGGCTGTACATTCCTTTGGTTGTTGTATCGATGGCGAGCAATTCTGACAGTCTGGACAAATGCAAAAATGTATTTAATTCCCTCGTTGTGGTGTGTGCCAGTGTTCCTACACTCAGTTTGGACTCATGCTAAGCGTCCATTTAGCCAAAGTATGCACATGATTTTATCGTGTCAAGGTCCAGAGGAACGTGGAATGGAATATCTGCTGTGGAGGTTCAAAGACCTGATAAGGTAACTGTTGGTGCCTTTTGAGATAGCTACGAATGCGTTATTTTCTCTCGCGGGGAGCTGAAAATGCCAAAAGATACACATTAAGATGAAAATGTTTGGAATTCAGTAGCTGAGACTTGATTAGAGCATAAAGGCACCTTTTAAGGATGAGGAGGAACTGCAAAAAATAAATATGGTAGCAGAACCATCAACCTGGATCTATGCATTTAGGTCTTTCTTTCAGGCCTAAACTTCTGTCAGACATTCATCCTGACAAACATCTCGGTTTAATGGGAGTTATTAGACGATAAAATGCCCTTTGATGTTCAGAGTCCCTGCTCTCTGCTTTTCGGTTTTAAAGAAAGTGCTTGTGAATGGTCATGGTGAGGCTTGGGTCGCACTCAGTAATGCGACAGGGGGTGCACTGTTGGTGGAGGGTGGGGGGGGGGTGGATATTTTGTGAACAAGCTCGGAACACTGCCAAGCATTACTCGGAGGTCAGAGGTCGCATGAGATCACAAGGGAGGCACTGCGTATTGGTGACTAATCTGTAAGTGATTAAAGGTACTGAAGTCATACTTGAATGTGGGTAAGATTTAAAAACGAATCCACTGCAACAGTGATAGAGACCCTGAAAATCCCCATCAGTTGGGGGTGCTTCATCTTAGCCATTTAATGCTTTTTTTCACAAATGCTAATAACAAGCATCTCAGTTCTACATATAAATACTCAGTTATGGTGGACAAACCTACTCAAACAAACTCTAAGCTTTATATTTAATTCATGTTTTCTACACAGTTTAATGGAATGTCTTCTTTCACCTCAATATAATTATGCATTTACCTTTAACCTCTGACCTTGCTTGACACTTTATCAGCGCATGCCGGGCTGTTTGGTCACCTCCAGACCGGGGAGCGGTGAGTGTCCTCTGGCTGCGGAGGTCACAGATGGGATTAGTTTCGCCTGCCCGCGTTATATATTACAGTGCCGCTCGAGTGTCTCGCCCAAATACGCTCGCCGTCTGCTGCGGGATTATCCGTCACTCCGGCAGTTTCTGCAACTTAGGGGGGTGTCCCAAGGGCACCATAAATGCTCCTGAACCTTTCCAAAGTGTCAACGCCACGCGTGAGAAAGCGCTCTGTGCTGGGAGCACTCGGTCGCGGGCTTGGACGGAGCCTCTTCCCGGGGGCCGAGGGCCAGACTGCGCGGATCGCCGTGATATCACACCAGCTGCTCCGTCTCTGTGCTCGTGTGTCGTTAACGTGATCGGCGTCTGCAAGGGGGGGCCGCCGGGGCGAAGGTGGTGTCCACCAGCACGGCCCCGAACCCAGAGGCGAGAAACGCGCTTCCTGTTGGGCCCCAAGTCCTTTCAGATTCATTTAATAAATATGCTCATAATGAGCTGCTGATTTAGACTATTTATTATGATACATCTGACCCCTAAAACCAACAGTGAATTACAGTATTTCTTGAATATTTTGTATTCAGTGACTGTCAAACTGAATTAATGTGGATATTATAAAAAAAAAAAAAAAACATCCAAAATATTTTTTGTTTTGTTTTAAACCCATTTCTCCCCCCACACATATGGTGCTTTGGGTGAGGTGGGGGACTCTTGCACACAGATACTACCCTGAATTTAGCACATTTCTGCCTGTACGAGATGTCCGGCAGTCGTTGCCTGGATGTCCAGCTACTATTTTATTTCCCACACTGACCATAATAATGTCCATATTTTAAGTATGCAAAGCGTGACTGCAATTTAAATTTTAATTACTATTAATCAGCGATTGGCACGGGTGTTATATAGAAAGTACCCTTGATTAAATCAAATTTTTATGTTTGTGATATAATTTTCGTAATCAAAAATGTTCATGCTCTCTGGTTTTCGGTTACAGTATCTTGCGCTGAGTACTTTAGGGTGCTGACATCCACTGTGCTTTCTTCTAGTCATATTCCTTTGATTTGACAACATGGGTGATTGTCACCTATCAGTTGTGCCGCTGCATTGCATAAATAGTAAAAATGCTTCAATATCGCTCCGGTGTGCTTTATGTCGTGATACCGTGTGCCTGTAATTGGAAGGTCATCGGTTCAAACCTGTTTCCAGTAACAACCTATTAAGCCTGGGTAGTAATATTGTAAGTTTAACATGAACACAAGCTACGCCTCTGTCTGGATTGCCATTGTTAATCAGTTGCACCATTGCAGTGTTAGATGCATGAGGTTACAACGACAGAGAGAGAATATGAAGCCTGCGACTTCTTCTGTACTTCAGTCTGTGCATTTCTCTCTGTGCAGGGTACCATGAGATCCAGATGCAGTGTGGATGACCCCCCGGGTGACATCAAGGCCGGTGTTCCCTGCCTGGCCGGTGACATCCACGCGCACGAGGATGGGAAGCTCAACAGTGATTCTCGACAGGAGACAGAGGGAGAGACGGAGGTCTCAGGAACCCTGAAATTACCCCAGAAGTCATCCCTGCTCCCCAGCCAGAAACATGGGCTGATGGATCTTTCCAAAGAAGACCTCGTCCGTTTCCTGGGAATTATGGAGGGAGAAGTCCAGGTAGGATTCTGAGCGGAGGGACGTGGCCTGTTCATCAGCTCCCTGTTACATAACTCTGCTCAGTGTTTCCCAACCCAGTCCTCTGGGACCCATGGACAGTCCACATTTTTGCTCCCTCCCAGCTCCCAGCTCACTACTAGGAGGGAGCAAAAACGTGGACTGTCTGTGGGTCGCCAAAGACTGGATTGGGAAACACTGCTGTACTCTATAGATGGAATAAACTCATTCTCCTGCGTCTACTGGTAGTCATTCACATCTAACTGACCAATGAAACTATGTTTATGATGTCATTTTTTAGGTAGTATTTATATTTGTACTAGTTAACATTTGTATTCATGATGATTGTTTGTATGGATTACGTTAAATCACTGATTTTAACAATTTAACATTGATAGCTAGCCAACTGACAATCATTGTTGAGTATAAAGCGAGATTAGTTCGTATCGTGTTGACACTGACATACTTGCTTCACTGACAACAAACAATCCTTGTAGATCTATTTAAAACAGACCGTTCACTGACAGCTGTGTAAAGACAGGATTCTATTTGTGGTGCTAACGGCGTCTCGTCACGTTGTCTTAGGTTTATTTTGTAAAGCAGTGCTGCAGAAAATGTTTCTTCTTGCTCCAGAAATAATGGATTTTTGGAGATGCATGATTTTCATTGGACAGTGATGATTTGTAACATTTAGTTGAGACTTAACAGTAGAATGCTTCCTGCCAAGCTTTTCATTGACTCAAGTTGGGTGATTTTTAATAAGGCCAATTTTAATGGTGCTCTGCTCTGTGTCTGTAATATTTAGCAATTGGGATCAGTTTTTAGTTATTAGAAAACTCACTTTTATTGTCTTAAATTTGAAAATCTGGGTCACAGTGCTTCGTTACAGTTCCAAATTTTTCGAGTTAGCAACAATATGAAAAGTGTTTTCTTTCATGATGGGTAGTACCTTTGGTGACCACTAGGTGGGAGTAATGCTCTATTGTATTAGGTGCCATCTAAGAAATAAGTTATCAATTGAAATGCCTTGCAAGATATTGTATCATTTTCATATAATTAGAAACTTGCTGGCCAATGTTTTTAATAAGCACGTTTGCATTTTTTTGGTCAATTTTCATTGTTGGTTTAGTATGTTTTTTGTTGATTAGAAAGTTTTATTTTACTATGGGTCTTTTTGTGTGTGTATGTTTGCTTTAAAAGAACTTTCTGGCACTTGCCAGGCTGTTATTGTAAATAAGAAACTGCTCTTAATGTTTTGCCTGGTAAAATAAAGGTTAAATAAAAAATATATAAATAAAATGAACTAGAAGAACATCACTGTAGCTTCATCTAGTGGTGTGCTTTGGTACTGCAGGCTGTACCATTAATGCCACCGAATGCTACGATCATTACACATTAAAATGATCGGTCTATGGTTAGCTGGATGCCTTTGATGCTTTTAATCAATGTGTTTTCCCCACAGGCCCGAGATGACATCATCCATATCCTGACCTCTCAGCATGCCCCACCTGAGGCCCTAGAGAACCGCTATGCGTCCGCTGGCCACCTGGAGGCGCTGCAGGCGCTGCACCGAGACGGTTTCCTGTCCAACCCCAGGCGTCTCGGAGATCAGGTGTATGAGAAGCCAATGGCTGAGGTGTGTTACTGACTGGGACTCACCAGTGTAGAGAGTAAGATTTAAATGAGTACAAGTACGAGTGCAGGTGTGTTAGAATGGTATGGTTTTCTCATATCCACTCTTGCTCTCCTTTTTCGAGACATGAACATACAGCTCTGGAAAAGTCTCACTCGTTTCTCAATTTATGGCTGTGCTCCTGTAATATACATTTTTCTGCAGACTGCAGCCTGGCCCTTCTCTGGTTGTCACTGATGAAGGGCTTCTTCCTTGCTTTATGGGACTTCAGTCCTGCATCCCGGAGCCTATTATGAACTGTCCCAGCAGTGCACTTCACACCACTTAATGTTTCGCATTCTTTTTGAAGGTCGCCTGATGTCATCTTCCTTTAGTTGACGGTCATTTCTGACATTAGGAAGTCACTTCTCCCCTTTACCTGGCTGGTTTTTCGTCATTGTCAGTGTCTCCTGCTTCACCTTATTCTTGTGTTCTGCTATCTTAGAAACTTTGAGCCCAGAGCTGTAAATATAAGTTAGACCAGAGGTTGGAGTCCAAGCAGGGGATGAGACATTTATTTGGCTGGAGTATTTTGGCTGGTTTAGGGTCTTGCTCAAGAATCCAGCAGAGATGTAACTATTCTACCAAGGATGGGATTCAAACTAGCGACCTTCTGATCACTCACCCACTATTTGCTTTTTTAAATTTGATAGTCATGTCCTGTCCTGCCCCCCCCCCCCCCCCCAATGGTTTCTATACCAGAGAGAGGCCGGTGCTGACGTGGTTTGTCTCCCCGTCCCCTAGCTGGATAAACTGGAGGAGAAGCACCGCGAGACGTACCGGCGCATGCTGGGCCAGCTGCTGCTGGCAGAAAAGTGCCACAGGCGCACCGTCCTGGAGCTGGACAGCGAGAAGCGGAAACATGTCGACTATATGGCCAAGAGCGACGACTTCACCAACCTGCTGGAACAAGAGAGGGAGAGGTGTGTGTGTGTGTGTGTGTGTGTGTGTGTGTGTGTGTGTGTGGGGGGGGGAGGGGGCTGGAGACCGGGGTAGGGAAGCACAGAGGGCTTGGACGACACCAAGGAGGGTGGTGTAGCGGGTACTGAACATGCGGCAGACAGGCAACAGCGAGATCTTGATTTAATCAGTGATTGGGCTGATACCTTGCAGATGAAGTTTAATGTAGGTAATCCGTGCAGGGAGCAGAAATATGAAGCACAGATATTTTACGGGTTCCGCTGAAATAAAGGCAGCTGATTATGAGAAAGATCTCGGTGTGTATGTTGATGTTCGCCAGTGGAGGGAAGCAATAAAAAAGGCCAATAGGATGTCGGGTTACATCTCTAGGTGTGTGGAGTTTAAGTCAAGGGAGGTAATGCTACAATTATACAATTCCTTGGTTAGACCCCACCTTGAATATTGTGTGCAGGTTTGGTCACCATACCTTAAGAAGGACATTGCTGCCTTGGGAAAGGTTCAACGTAGGGCTACAAGTATGATTCCTGGTCTTAGAGGAATGTCTTATGATGAGAAGTTAGCTGAGCTGAATCTGTTCAGCCTTGAGCAAAGGAGACTAAGGTTCCTTTAAATCAGAGCTAGATAAGGCTTTATCAACTCTGATTTGAGTTCTCTCCAAACGAGCCTAATGGGTCGAATGGCCTCCTCTCGCTTGTAAATTTCTTGTGTTTCTGTAAGTTCGAATCCCAGGACTGGAAATGTATGCAAAACTTATACAAATGCAAATGATTTATTTTCAAAGTACAAGCAGTCCTCAGATTACTAACAAGATCTGTTCTCTAAGGCAAAAAGGAAAAAAAATAAGTACATTATAATTATCCATTAATACAGAAGTAACTACATATGGTGACTGTATAGCACCTCAAGCTGACGAACCGCTGAAGCCGCGAGATGTTTTCACGAGCGTCACAAAGTAGTGCGTATGCTCCTTATTACGAACCATTGTATTTAACACAAATATTTAATATAATATGGCAGTCTGTTCGTAAGTACAAGCAGTCCTCAGATTACTATAATATGGCAGTCTGTTCGTAAGTACAAGGTGTCCGTAAGTTGGACATTCTTAACCTGGGGGCTGCCTGTACATTGATTTTTTTTTGAGATGAGGCCCGTTCATACACTCCCTGGAGCAATTGGCGTTAAGGGCTTTATTCAGGGACCCAACGGTGAAGTCAACCTTCTGATAAGAAGCACAGGACCCTGACTCACCCATATATGCAATGAAGACTCATGGTTGAATAAAATCTGGAGTAATATGGTCTATAAACAAATGACTGGTGGGGTCGATCTCACGTGTTCAGACCTTTTGCTGCGAGGTTCTGTGATTGAAGCCCTGTGAGTCCTGGTGGGGTGAATTTTGGTGCTGCTGTAGGGGAACATGGTCCAAAGTCTGACGCGTTCTGGTTGAATGACACCACACTCCTCCGTTCTTCAAACACACCGAAGGTCACCAGGGTGTCTCAGTCCGTCAGTCACCCCAGCTGAGAGCTTTTATAGCATTTTGACCCAGAGAGCTTGGAAATAGTAACGCTGTAGCGACAACTTTGGATCTTGTTTCCAAAATTCATATGTAAATTAATTTTTACATTTTAAGTAAATGTCTTGCAGTCTTCAGGAAATGAGCGAGAGGTAAACAGACCTCAGCCCCGATGGGTCCGGTTCTGGTCAGATTTCTGCTGAAGGTGATTTGGACCTAGAACACATGGGTTGACACCCATTTGTACCCTGCAGAGCTCACCCCCCCATGCCTCCCCCCAAAATACGCCCCCCACCCCAAGGGGCATATTCCTGGCCTTTCAACACCCTGACACCACACATTCCTTCCTGCTGCAGTCACACCACCCCCCCTGCCTGGCATGTCATGCTACGCTGCCTCTCTTTCAGCTGATGTCACAAAGGGGGGGGGGGGGTCGGTCACATTCGGAAAGTAAAGGAGGGGAGGGTTACCCGCCTAATCTCAACACTGCCTTGACCTAAACCACCAAAACAAACAATCTTGAGCTGTTTTTTTTTTTTTTGGGCTGCAAAGAGTTGGGCCCGAAATATCCACAGTCAGTCTGTTTATTACGCAGACGGTTTTAGCCAAAGGTACGTGATTTTTAGGAAGCCGGGTCAGCCAGTCCCCGGAGCAAGGGGGAGGGGGGGTTAAGGGCCTTACTCAGGGGCCCAGTGAATCCCAGTGACATCACTCCAGGATTTGACCCAGCACCCTTCTAATTACAGTGTCCCGACCCGCGGAGCCACTCACTTCTGCCATAGGGAAAAATAAGTTGCAGAAAGACAGAGTGGTACAGTCTTGAAGACCTAATGACGGAATAGGTTGGAATAGGTTACACATCTCTGCATTCTTACCCTGGAACCAAACTCTGCACCTGCTGAGTGATAGGTGTCCGTTTTCGTCTCGCCACTCCGACCGCGAGTCCGTCCCTGTCACGGAGCTCGTTACCATGGGATTGGGGATTCCTCACATTCTGCATATGGCTGCAGTCTGATGCTTCCTCTAACAAGATGGGTGCGTGAGATTTTATCACAGGTCGTCCAACACGACGTCCGCATGCTGTCAACGCGACGTCCCCCAGGGGGCAGAGTGAACATCCTTTCAAACTTTCCCCATTTATATAGTCTGTCAGCGAGGCTTTGGAAGCTGGTCATGTTTGAAAGCTTCAAGCATGGAAAGTATTATTAGAATTATTATTATTTTACAAGCACGCGTTCGATTTTCTGCGGTTGTCTGGCTACGGTTCAGGATCCGCTCTGACCTGCTGCTGTCACTGATCCGTCTGTGATCTCTGTAGATATTATCTGATAGGGTAATGTTTATGACAGTCCTGCTGAATTGATGGATTGTGAGCTTAGAAGGAATTCCTCAGGGAGTGGAAAAACGCCGCTTTTCAGGATCAGCTTTCCTGGGATTTCTACATCAAACGTGTACAGTCCAGAAAAAGATCCTAACTTAGCTATCCAGTTTTATATTTCAGTTTAATTAATGTGTGAGATTAAGGGAAAAACTCGAATCACTGCTGAAATAAATGTTGTCCCCAGCTACTATACTATTCACCATTAATCTCCACTAATTTGTGCTTTAATTATAGCATTTGCCCTTTTGTTCTGTGTGTTTCTGGATTGTTATGATTGTTTAGTACATACATTAAGTACGTAGTCATTTCTTTAATTAAACACAAACGCTGTCTTCAGTGCTGTATTCCATTGGGACAAACTTCCTTACATCAGTTAGCAAAATAATGCCAGTGGGAGAGAGAGTGAGTGAGAGAGGGAGAGTTGCACGTCAGGAAAAAAATAAAATCACAAGGAACTCCCTCTCCTGGCACCTCCTCCACAGAATCCAAATTAGGACGGCCCCATTCTTGCCATATATGGGAGGGGTGACATCATCAGCCAATGGTCCAGCGCTGTTTCCCACAGCAGTCACCTTCACTGTTGTGGTGACGTGGTTGGAATGCGATGGTCGGCTCCCCGCGAAGCGGCGGCCCGGGCTGACCTGTTCTGGGGTTTCTGTCGGGCTTTGTGCGGCAGGGAACCCGTTTGGCTCAGGGCTGCCTGTGACCCATCCCGCGCGCAGGGTAAGTGCACGTGATCTGAGCTGGGGATCAGTTTGCTGGTTCTCTGTATGGCCTGCACAGAGAGGCTGGGTAGGGGGGCTCTGCCAGTCAGAAGTATAGGAGGTGAGGACCCCGCCGCATAGTGGACCACTTGTTGCTGGGTCATTAGAAGTTACGACACGGAGGTAGACTGCACCGTGGGGGGCAGGGGGGAGGGCATACTTGGTTACACATTTACCCTCTCCCTGTCCTGTGTGATTCCATTTCAGTGACACAGGTACAACTCTTTGTAACCAGGCACCGATTTCCTGCTGTGAGATTCATTCAAACCTGGCTGGGTTGGAAACCCAACATGGCAGCACCCCCCCCCGCCTTTTCCACTTTCACTCGCAGTGAACTTGAGGGCTGGTATCCCGCGTTTGTGTCAGGCCATATATCTGTGGCGTTAAGGATGTTCGGTGTTTAAGGTTTTTTTTTTTGTGTGGTTGGAATTTTATGATTCTTGATAGTTATAAGAACAGTTCTAAGACAAACCGCACCTCATGTGTTTTAATTTCTCCACCATCAGATTAAAACGTTTGCTGGAGCAGGAGAAGTCCTACCAGACCCGGAAAGAGAGGGATCATAGCAAGAGGCTGGAGAAGGTTAGGGCGGAACTGGTCAAACTCAAATCCTTTGCCCTGATGCTGGTGGATGAGCGCCAGCTTCACATCGAGCAAATTGACCAGCAGAGCCAGAAGGTGCAGGGCCTGGTCCAGAAGCTCCAAGACAAGGAGCAGAAGCTGAGTCTGCTGAATCGAAGGGCGAAGGAAGACGGCCAGAAGGCGGCAAGGCTGGAGGCTGAGCTGGAGAACAGAGCAGCCAGGTTCGGGCAGGAGCAAGAAGAGATGACCGCCAAGCTGGCCAGTCAGGAGTCCCAGAACCGGCAGCTGCGGCTGAAGCTGGCCGGCCTGGCCCGCAAGATCGAGGAACTGGAGGAGAGCAACACGATGCTTAAGAAGTCTGAGGAGGAGCTTCAAGAGTTCCGAGACGAAATCAGCAAGGGGGAGTGCGGTGACGCCAGCCTTGTGGCGGAGCTGGAGAAGCTACGCAAGACGGTAATGGAGATGGAGGGCAAGGACGAGGAGATCACGAAGGCGGAGAACCAGTGCAGGGAGCTGAGGAAGAAGCTGCTTGAGGAAGAAAGCCACAGCAAGGACCTTAAACTCGATGTGGAGAAGCTCCAGAAGAGGATGACTGAACTGGAGAAACTGGAGGGGGCCTTCAACGTGAGTAAGATGGAATGCTCACAGCTGCACGCCAGCCTGGAGAAAGAAAAGAACTTGTCAAAAGAGCTGGCAGGAGAACTGGAACTGGTGAAGAGTCGTGTGAAGGAGCTGAAGAGTTCAGAATCAAGGCTGGAAAAGGCAGAGGTGAGCTTAAAAGATGACCTTACCAAGCTCAAGTCCCTTACAGTGATAATGGTGGAGGAGAGGAAAAACATGGCCGAAAGAATCCACCAAGAGGAGAAGAAGAGCTATGATTTGAATAAGATGTTTAAAATTGAGCAAAGCAAGGTCATGGAGGTCACAGAAAAGCTCATCGAGGAGAGCAAGAAGCTGCTCAAGCTAAAGTCGGAGATGGAGGCAAAGGTCTCCTCTCTCACTAAGGAGAAGGGTGAGCTAAAGACCAAGCTGGCAAGTGAAGAGGAGAAGTGTAAAGATCTGAACTCACATGTCAGTTTGATGAAACAGAGGATAGAGGGAATTGAGGAGGCTGAAAAGGAAGCTTCACGAAGCAAGATGAAGATGGAGCATGGGGAATGCTCAGATTCTTCTGACCAAAATGACAACCGGGTTAAGGAACTGACCTTGGAAATTGAAAGGTTAAAGAACCGCCTTAAACAGCTCGAAGTTGTGGAAGGAGACCTGATGAAGACTGAGGATGAGTATGATTTGCTAGAGAAGAAATTCCGGACCGAACAAGACAAAGCTAACATCCTCTCCCAACAGCTGGAAGAGATGAAGAGCCAGATAGCGAGGAATAAAGCGATAGAGAGAGGAGAGGCCGTGAGCCAAGAGTCGGAGTTACGGCAACGCTGCAAGATGGAAGAGGCAAAGACCAGAGACCTCCAGGTGGACGTTTTGGCCCTCAAGGAGAAGATTCACGAGCTGATGAACAAGGAGGACCAGCTCTCCCAGCTGCAGGTGGACTATTCTCTCCTTCAGCAGCGGTTAGTGGAAGAGGAGAAGAAAAGGACAAGCATGAGTCACCAAGTACTCAACCTCACGAAGGAACTGGAGGTCACGAAACGCTACAGCCGTGCCTTGCGGCCCAGCATGAACGGCCGGAGGATTGTGGACGTTCCCGTGACATCGACCGGAGTGCAAACAGACATGGCGATCAACGAGACCTCCGAGGAGGAGAGCCCTGCGCTGTTCATCAGGAAATCCGTCCAGGAGGAGAACCATATTATGAGCAACTTGCGGCAGAAGGGTCTAAAGAAGCCAGTGGAGAGACCACCTGTGCTGGAGCGTTACCCCCCTGCGGCCACCGAAGTGACTATGAGGAAGTCCTGGATCCCCTGGATGAGGAAGAAGGATGGAGTGACACACAGCAGCCCCGAGAAGCCGGTGCACACCAATGGAGAGCCATCCCACTCTGAGCTGACAGTGTCCCAGAAGCAAGGCCAGCCTCTGCACATTCGGGTGACTCCCGACCACGGGAGCAGCACAGCCACCTTGCAGATAAGCAGTCCTGCCAAGGACTTCTTCTCCAGCACCACCGTCATCCCCACTGTGGGCCTTCAGAAGCCTCGTATCACCATCATTCCCAGTCCGTCCACCATGTCCCCAAGCCAAAAGGCTGGTGAGAGCTCCCGGGGTCCAGAGAGGGCGAAGTCTCCGGTCACCATAACTACCATCTCCAGGGCTAAATCACCTGAGGGGAAGAAGGCATCTTTGTGTGAAAGACCCACCTCCCCAGTCTCCATCATGACCCTCAGCACCTCTGCCATGCCTGACCTCTCGAGCTCGCCGGAGTCGCAGGAAATGACGATGGGACGTGCAGTGTTCAGGGTGACGCCCGAGAAGCAGACCGTGCCCACGCCCATCAGGAAATACAACTCCAATGCCAGCATCATCACCACCACGGAGGACAACAAGATCCACATCCACCTCGGGGCCCAGTTCAAGAGGCCCCCGGAAACTGGAGGCCCCACTATCACCGTGATGGCCGAGAGCAAGGAGGCAGCCACCGGCACGGTGCTGCGTTCCCCCCGGCACTGCGCTGCATCCAAGACGGCATCCGGCAAGGTGACAAGCAGCATCATGATTACACCTGTCACCTCTGCACCTTCCAGACAAACACCATCCCTGGTGAGTGTCACCTCTGCACACGAAAACCCCCAGATAATGGTCCAGGTAGCGTTTATGCTTTAGGGAGATAAACCCTGCCTTTTTATCATTATTCATTGAAAAGCAGGAACTCTGAAGTAAAACCAGCTCACTGTTGCGCCCTGGTGGGAGTGTGATATGTGCTTACTGTACTTCACACGCTGCAAGAATCTTGCCGTTAAAACTATAAAGATACCTGATTTTTTAGCGGGGGGTGGTACCCCCTGTGATCCTGAATTGGACAAGCAGTTACAGCAAATACGTGGATTTCCCTGTCTTGTCTTCTAAATGATATGCATTTTAGCTAATACATTTTGATTAGTATGGGGACCTTTTGTCTAAACAAGCTGTCTGTATAAAGTTAGTATAGCAGCAAAGTCTAAGAGAAGACAATTGTGGCGCTTTACAGCATCTGAACGTGCCTGGCCTAGTTTTGAGATGGATTGTCTGAGCTGCAGGAGGTCTGCAGTGAGAATGAACGGTGAAAGCGCGTCTGCTGGGCGCCGTGGGGTATAACGAGGCCTTTGTCACGATGATGGATGGCGCGGCTGTGAGCGTTTCATTAAAGTCCATCCTGACGAAACGGTAATGAAGCAGCATGGAGCTGTGGAAGACGGGTTCCGCACAGCCGCGGTTACTCACACACGCCCACGGACACAGCTTATCACTGTTACCCAGACGCACACGGTCACACCATGGCTGCCTCTCATTTTCCTGTTCTCCTTTCTAGCTTGACATTGACCACTGGCCTTTTAGGTTATGAGACACACTCACCATCATCGCAATCTGGGTCTCCGTATCGTACACGATCCATATCAGAACGATCAATCAAACTTTTATCTGTCACCCAGTTATAATCAGTACAGTGTGCTGTGAAATGCTTGGTTGCCTGATCTCCAAGACTGTGAAACAGAGAACATGCTTAGGGACAAAACATAAAAAAATTAACTAAACATTAAAAGTTAAAGAATAATAAATATCCATAAGTAGATCAGAAGTTTTTAGTGTTCATTTTTGTTATTATTTAGGAATACGTGCTCTTGGCAGTAGAAGGGTGATGAACAAATTGGTTAGGATTTCTCAGCTGGTATTGTGCAGGAGACCTTGCTCCTGTAAATCCCCCCCCACCCCACAGGGCTTGTGCATATTCATTCCCCTTCTCTCCTGCTTTCCAGGAGGGGCAGCCTCCGAGGGCGACGCCCACCCGCATCCCCATGTCCAAGGGCATGAAAAGCGCCAAGGTGGCCGTTGGACCCCCCAGCATCTCCACCGTGACGAAGGTGGAGTCACGGGTTGATGGCCAGTCGATGAAGATTGAACTGAAGAGGTCCACCACTGGCATCTCTGCCCCTCCCACAGGAGGAAAGGGCTGAGGACCCTTTATATTTTATTTATGTGGGTTGTGCTGGTTGAGGAACCTGATCTACCTCCCCTTGGTAGCTTATTAGAAAACAGGGAATCTACTGTACCATGGGCTGGAAGACCCACCTCTCCTTTACCTGCTCCTATGACAGGAACAGGGAGACCCACCTCTCCTTTACCTGCTCCTATGACAGGAACAGGGAGACCCACCTCTCCTTTAGCTGCTCCTATGACAGGAACAGGGAGACCCACCTCTCCTTTACCTGCTCCTATGACAGGAACAGGGAGACCCACCTCTCCTTTAGCTGCTCCTATGACAGGAACAGGGAGACCCACCTCTCCTTTAGCTGCTCCTATGACAGGAACAGGGAGACCCACCTCTCCTTTAGCTGCTCCTATGACAGGAACAGGAAGACCCACCTCTCCTTTACCTGCTCCTATGACAGGAACAGGGAGACCCACCTCTCCTTTACCTGCTCCTATGACAGGAACAGGAAGTGAGCCACCAGAAGTATCTATCAAGCTGTTCAAGGAGTTATGGACAAAATCATAAAAAGCTTGTCTGTCTTAATACAAGTCCATGACTCAAGGTATTTTTTAAATGGAGGGTTTTTCTTTAGCATGTTGAGTTTTTTTGGCTTGCATCCATGACTTGTCTCACAAGGGGGCCTTTGCTGCTTGATGTTTTTGTATCACTTTTTTGATATATTGTACACAATCCATTTGTTTCATATGACAGAGAATAAAGTTTTTAAGAATTTGAAAAAGTTACCCTCTGCGACGCTATGAAGATCTACAGCACATTACGTATGCCTAGAAAGTAGTGCAATTGAAAAATAAACTCAGAATGGTAACTTATTACACGCCAATTGGGACATACTGTATTCTACGTATATAGCACCAGAAGTCTTTATTAACAAAAGAGAATTAAATCTATATCTTCTTATATTCCATAACATATGGTGTTTGTCAGTAACATTACAGGTCACTTCGGTGGTGCTTTGTAATACAGACAAGAAGTGCAATCTGTTTAAACCATTATTATGTAATTATGGTGAAATCGTATTTGAAATATCGATAGTAACATCCTTGAAATACTTTTACCCTTTAGACTTCCTCATGAAGTGAATATAATTTTATTGGGAATGGTAGCTTTGAATAGCACAAGCGGTTGCAGAAAATGGATGGATGGACAGGAATGCTAGATTATGTATTATGGCATAAATTCCTATGCTTTTCTCACCCAATGGCCTTTTGGTATTAAAAATTCCTTTGCCATAAAAACATATTTTCCACGTGACTAGATAAGCAGGTCCGGTTGTGACCCTCAACAGACCAAGCGGACTTCAAACAAATGGATGATGTGTATCCAGTTAACTAAATCCGGCACACTGAACGAACTGAATGCAATTAGTGGATCACAGATTTCAATAGAAAATCAGATCTGAATAGGAGACTGTATTTGCAGAGCTGCAGTTATGTAAATAATGCTAAGGAGACTCCCATAGCAATGGCATACAAGAGAGTTTGGGGACACAATGTAAATGTACCGGCCTATTTTTCTTTGGTGGGGGGTGGTTGAAAGAATTTGAAATAATTTTTGGCTGGGTACAGTGCTTGAAGTGGGAAAAAATAAGTGCAGGAACTCTAATTTTCTCGGGCCACTGTCGCTGCGTCGGATCAGTTTCAGTAAGTACCGGAACGCAGAAAAAAGTGGCGGAACCCCGTCCCAAAAGACGAAAATACAGAAGTTCCGGAACTGCGTTCCGGCCCACTTCAAGCACTGGCTGGGTACACCTCCCCCCTGGTTCATACACCCCTGCCTCAAAGTGAATGGGAACCAAAAACACTTGTTTCACAGCTTAGTACACAAAAAAGAAATGGAAATTTTACAGTGTAGCTGGAGTGGAGGAATTAATGTAGCGATGTGAGGATCAATACTGAAATATCGATTCTTCGATCGTAATGGTTCGTTTTTCAGAATGGATTCTAACGTTAAAATATTGGCATTTTACCAAGTATTTACGTGATTTAAATCGTTACATTATAATTACAGGGAAGCATGCCATGAAATACTGCCGGGACCTCAATGTTAGTGTTAGCAGCGGCGTCGGAAGGAGTTTGACATTGGGGGGGGAGGAGATTACAACGGGCACAATATTCACATCCTGAAAGGATGCGATGTAAGATAGATTTTTAAAAATTAATAATAAAGATTTCATCATTTTAAATAATACTAATTTTTCTCTTTGGGGTACAGATTCACAACTAAACAACAAAAAACAACATCGGGCCATATGATAAAATGAGTTGATGACTTCAGATATGTATTAAATTATGCTTAAATTGGCTTCAGTGACGCCAGGATTCATGATAAAAGATAAGGAACGCGCTTTTGATTAATTGTCTTTTTTTTGGGGGGGGGGGGTCCCAATTACGCCCCTGAGTGTTAGAGTAAGAATTACTTCTCCTTCCGCCTGCTGGTTATGTGGGAGAAGCACAGTGTTGCCAACTGTCCCGAGACAAACAAGCAACCTCATCCCTGAAAACAAGCCGAAAATAAGACCACTGTGCAAAGTAAGACGGAGTTATCAAGGCCAAAAATCAGCCCAATATACATGACCACATGGAAAAATGTTTGTCCTGTTTTTAATAACGTGGGATTCAGAAGAAGCATTACAGCAACTCAATGCATCAATGCCGTTGCTCTGGAAAATCAAAGTACCATATACCATGGTATAATGTATGGACAGTATGACGGTATAAAAAAATAATCAAGATTACGACTCATGATTACAATCCCAGCAGGAAATTACAGCCCGGGATATCCTAAACCGAAGGCTGCATTTGATGGCATGATGTCAAGTATTAAGATATTTTATATATGAAAGCCTATTTCAGCTGTCAAATAATCAATCGTTTGATCATTGATGGGCTGGGTCTGTACTACGATTGTCATTAATATCTGAATTTCGTCTAATGATGAATCTGTTTATATTATAAAAATTAGAATTGGGTTAAAAAAAAAACTAAACCAACAACCTCAAAGTCAGAACAACACCCCAAAACGCAATGGAATTATTATAAGCGACTTATAAAAGTCCAAACTCGCTTATAATAAACGGCGAAGGGACTGGCGTGCAGGTCTCCGCGGAACCGAGTGGGCGGTTCTCAGCCTTGCAGGCCAATAAGAGCAGGCGGATTTCAACCGGTGAACCTGATTGGCTAAAAAGAGAAGCGGGTGCATTTGGTGGAGCGTAGGATCGAGAGAGAAGCAAGGGAAAGAAAACATGGCTTTAAATAGTAATAAAATAATAAAAATAGTAAGGAAGCAAAAATTGACGTTTGTCAAAGTATTGTCCGACGGTACAGTACTTTTGCACACAGTTATACCGGTATTTACAAATATATTTAGGATATTTTGAAAGCTAGCATTGTACTAGTAGGCCTAAACCCAAAATACCGCAGTATACCGTATTACCTTAATCGAAAGTACATTTTGAAATTAATCCTAAACCTCGATCGCAAGCTAACTAGCTATATCTCAAGTAATAATTGTAGCAGATAATCTGATTCATAGTTCGTAAAGGATATTTTTTCTCAATACTTGTTATTACTTTACCATAGTGTACGAAGTTGCATGATTCAGATTTTGGTTGTTAGCATAAAGAGGTGGGCGACCTAACGATGAAGGTAAGCCTTGGTATGGGCTGCGGTGTTGAACTATAGGCTACTATACAAGATACACGGATGAACCAGTTTCGTGTCCAATATTTATCCATTTTTTTCAAGGACTACCATACTTGGTTGCCTGGTTCATGTCTAAGTTTACCGTAGCTGATTTTGCAACAGCTCTGCGTGACTCTCCGAGGCGTAAGTAATCTAATCATTTTCGTACAAGCCTTTGTCACTCAGAGGCGGTGTGGTGCGTTTGTGAGCAAATATAACAAAAATCAGTGAAGATGAGATCAAAATACTGAATCGAAAAGAAAATCAGTGGTTTCTCCAATCCTTAGAGGAAAGGTAAGTGTACCTTAGTAACTCCATGAGTGTGGGTAGGCTGGAACTGGTTTGAAATAGACGTTTTCAAGTAGTTCAGCATATAAAACGTACTTGCATGCATTAAATGCCTGTGTAATTTTTATATAAAATATATATATAAAAATACAGCCTGAAAAATGACAACAAACAAATACATTATTAGATTTTTAAAAATGGTTTGTTTAGGTGGCGTCGTGCAGAAGGTGAAGGAAGGCGGCCTGTAGGGGGCGCTCGCGCTGTAATGACGCTGTGTTTACTCAGCCTCCGCGGCGCTGCTGGTCTCAGGCGCTGGGGGCATTTAAAGATGGATGCTTGTTTGCGCTGAATGTCTGTGGCTGCTGTCATCTAATTAAATCCGCTGAGCACCGTTCAGACAGCAGCCAGGCGCTTAGAAGCGATACCCGCTGCTTGTCTCTCCTGTCAAAGACGTAGAGAAGCGCAGCCATGATGGCGTCCGGGTACAGCGCGAAGGAAGAAGACGGCCACCTTCCCGGGGCGTCGGGGGCGGCCGGGAGCGGTGTGGCCAAAAGCAAGAAGCCCGACAACACCGCCTTCAAGCAGCAGAGGCTGCCCGCCTGGCAGCCCATCCTGACGGCAGGCACCGTGCTGCCGGCCTTTTTCGTGATCGGCCTGATCTTTATCCCTATTGGAATCGGCTTATATGTAACGTCCAACAATATAAAAGAATTCGAGGTCAGATTAAATGCATGTTTCGTTCGCTTCCTGATCGTGTTTTTGCGTTTTAAGATCACCCTAAATTGCTTTGGGCTTGGTAGCGACGTTTTGCAATGCTGCTTACTGAATAGCAATAAATTCAACCTTGCAGAACACGTTCCAGCAGAACTGCTCTTGGAATTATACTAAATAAGATGTAAACACTGGTTGCATGGGCTCAGCCGAAAGCAACTGCAGCTCTCTGACGCCTGATTGCAATCTGCAGTAATTTATACATGGATCTTCAAAGGAGCTGTCAGATTAATATCTTTTCATGGCGAATCTACCAGGAAACTGGTCGTTTTTTTTTAAATGATTTTGTCATTAACCTTTGCATGAAAGACGCAGCGTCTCTCGTGTCCTTGCAGATCGACTACACGGGTGCTGACATGTCCAGCCCGTGCTTTAACTGCTCCCAGAGCTCGAGCTGGAACAGCACATGGCCCTGTCGCTGCTCCATCGCCTTCACCCTGGACCAGCCCTTTGAGGTGAGTTATGCCCCCCCCCCCCCCCCCCCCGCGTGATCCACTAAACACCTTAACTTAGACCTTATCTGTGCATGTGTTGGGATAGAGTGATTATCAGGTCAGTAACTTGTGAAAGTAACACGTATGATGATCATTCAGTTTGGCCAAAAGAAAGTGAGGATCCAAACCCAACTGTCCGTCTTATGAACTTCCGGAAATTAGATGCTGTTTTTACCCTTTTTGCGCAATTACGTCATTCAGTTCTATAATTTATACATTGTAACAACGAAAGCTTTTGTTACTTAAAGTTTTAATGTGGCTAATGGACCTGGCCTTGTTCTTTGGGTCGATGCTTTTCTATTTTTAAATCTGTCCTTGTAGTAATTTCCCTGCCTGCGCAATTGATTGTTATGAAACAAACCGTCCCACAAGCACAGCATATAGTAATGTATTACCGGGTAGTTTGTGATATTTGACATTTCCTTTTTTCAGATGTTATGACAAAAAGTCACAACATCACAGAACAAAAGTTCCAAACAAATAACTTTTCTTATACCTTTTGGATACACTATGTGGATGCAAATCCATATTACATCAGATCTAGTGCTTTCAGTCTAGTGTATGATACAATGTGACGTGTCTTGAGAATTAAGCTAGACCGTGTTATAGCGTCAGTATATGCTGTCACTGAAGGGCAGTTTTCTTTGCGTTCTAGAGCAATGTGTTCATGTACTACGGACTGTCCAACTTCTACCAGAATCACAGACGTTACGTGAAGTCGAGGGATGACAGCCAGCTCAATGGCGACAAGTCATCACTGAAGGTAAGCGGAACCCTGGGCTTCGGCTGCAGAGGATTCTGGGATGATGTGGCCTCCTGCTGCGTGTGGTAGCATTCAACCGTGAAAGCGCTGCGTTTGCTGAGAGACGTTCTTTCTGTAGTTTGGCAAGAGACGCCTCCATACCATATATGTTACAGGTGCTCCCCTGTTTACGATGAGGTTACATTGCCACGAACGCATCGTAAGTGGAAAGTATCGTAAATTGCATTTGAATATGATAAATACGTGAATAACGACTGTACTAAATCACTGCAAGCAACTAAACACCAGTATTTGGCAAGTAAATGATTCAATACAAGTTTATTCGGTTAAACAGGAAAAAAAACACCATGCAATACATTGTTAAACGCTGTATAAGATGTTTACCCTTAGTTGTGTGGCTGGATGGATGCTGCCTTCAGTAGAAAGTATCATGTGGCAGATCAATAGCCCGAAAGCAGATCAAAATGTAAAGCTGATTTCTGAATGACCATTGCTATCACACCATTGTAAAGTAAATAAAATAAATATTGTGAGCTGAACGATCACAAAGCAAGGATCGTCTGTATTCCTGTGTGTTTTTCCCCAGGCTTCGGTAACGCTTTACCTTTCCTTCTGCTGAATGTGGATAATGTGACCCATATTAAATGCAATTTCTCATGCACAGAATCCAAGCAAGGAGTGTGAACCATATCGCACTAGTGACAACAAGCCGATTGCCCCGTGTGGCGCTATTGCCAACAGCCTTTTCAACGGTGAGACCTTTGTCCTTGTTATAAGTATAAATAGAGGTAAGAAATGCATTGTATGCAGATACAGGCTTGACTGCAAGCTCCTGGGTTTGTTTCCTCCAGACACTTTGGAGCTGTTCTATATTGACCCCAATGGCACTAGAACCCAGATTCCCCTGATGAAAAAGGGGATTGCGTGGTGGACGGACAAGCACGTGAAATTCAGGAACCCTGGTGGAACCAACTTAAACCTCAGTACGGTCTTCCAGGGTAAGCTGATATAAACGTACTCGTATACTGTAGTTTTCTGTGTTGGTTTTTCTTCCCTGTTATCCCATAGGTGATGTTGGGTTTTGATATCAGGTAGTGATTTGAGGATATGGACTCATAAGAACATAAGAACATAAGAAATTTACAAACGAGAGGAGGCCATTCGGCCCATCAAGCTCGTTTGGGGAGAACTTAGCTAATATCTCAGAGTTGTTAAAATCTTATCTAGCTCTGATTTAAAGGAACCCATGGTTTTAGCTTCCACTACAATAGCAGGAAGACTATTCCATACTCTGACTACACGCTGTGTAAAGAAGTGCTTCCTCAAATTTGTTTTAAAATGTTCTCCCGCTAATTTCCACTTATGGCCACGAGTTCTAGTATTTAGACTAATATTGAAATAGTCATTTGGCTGAACAGCATCCAGACCCGTTAGAATCTTATAGACCTGAATCATATCCCCCCTTAGTCTCCTTTGCTCAAGGCTGAACAGATTCAGTTCCGCTAACCTCTCCTCGTAAGACATTCCTCTAAGACCAGGAATCATTCTCGTAGCTCTTCGTTGCACCTTTTCTAAGGCAGCAATGTCCTTCTTGAGGTATGGTGACCAAACCTGCACACAGTATTCTAGGTGGGGTCTTACCAAGGAATTATATAAGTGTAACATCACCTCCCTTGACTTAAACTCCACACATCTAGAGATATAACCCAACATTCTGTTCGCCTTTTTTATTGCTTCCCCACATTGGCGAGAGTGGGACATGGAAGCATCAACATACATACCGAGATCTTTCTCGTAATCAGCTACCTTTATTTCAGTGGAACCCATAAAATATCTGTACTGTATATTTCTGCTCCCTGCATGGATTACCTTACATTTATCTGTGTTAAATTTCATCTGCCAAGTATCAGCCCATTCGCTAATTAAATCCAGATCCCGTTGAAGCCTCTCTGCTGCTAGATTAGTATCTGCTACCCCGCCCACCTTAGTGTCGTCTGCAAATTTAACCAGTTTACTGTATGTATTCGTGTCAATATCATTAATGTAAATTAGGAACAATAGTGGTCCTAAAATTGAACCCTGCGGTACCCCACTATAAACGGAGGCCCAAACCTCATAACCTTAAGGCTGCTGGTTCAAGTCCCCTTCCTCCCATGTTTTAAGTTTAAACTACTTTTAAAATATCTGTAAGAGTCAAATCACTTTGGATAAAAGCATCTTCATGTTTGGAGTAACCTCAGAAGGTTGGTCCTCCTATAGCTTAGGGTTGGGGTCCCAGTTGTCCCGCATTTAAGCTTAAACTGTAAAATGTCTCTAAGGTTGAAGCTGAAGTGATCTGGGTTCTTCCCATTCATAGGCACAGCCAAACCTGTAAACTGGCACAAATCCGTGTACGAGCTGGACGCGGATCTCGAAAACAACGGCTTCATTAACGAGGATTTCATAGTGTGGATGCGCACAGCAGCCCTGCCCACCTTCCGCAAACTCTACCGGATCATCCAGAAGAAAAGTAACATGACCCCCACCCTGCCCAGGGGCAATTACACCCTAGATATCACCTACAGTATCCTTCTGCCGGTCGAGACCTTTTGAAATTATTCAATTATCTGGCTGATAGTCGATTCAGCATTTCAAATTTGTGAAAAGCGGTGTTTCTTAAGCCGGTTCTTGCGGACCCCTATGACAGTCCACATTTTTAATCCCTCCCTACTTCCAGCCCACCTGAACCAAACAGTCACACCAGGTACAGGAGCAAAAATCTGGACTGTCTGTGGTCCCCGAGGACTGGGTTGAGAGACATTGGTCTGAACAACAAACGCAAACATTTATGGAACAGTCAACAGTGTTCTCAACAAGGGCCTGAGGTCTGAGGTTATTCTCCAGTAGTTACTCTGTGTGTAATTCTGTAGGGCTGTGTTTAAGGTAGGATGCTGAAATCATCACCACTGCTACCTGGCTGAAGTTATTGCTTGAGACGCCGTCCTTGACAGAGTGATCCCAGACTATCCGGTGCTAAGCTTCGAGGGCCGCAAGCGAATGATCCTGAGCACGATTTCCTGGATGGGGGGAAAGAATCCCTTCCTGGGCCTGGCGTACATCACTGTGGGCTCCGTCTGCTTCTTCCTGGGTGTGGTGCTACTCATCATCCACCACAAGTATGGGAACCGCAACAACAGCGCTGACATCCCCAACTGAGGCTCCGGCGCAGGAAGCCCCACACCCCCGCCCCGTGGCAGGGATGCCCGGCCAGGATCGCTTGCTCATTAGACACCCAAAGCTCTCCTCTTAGTGACAACGCATCCCGTGTACGTTTGGAAGCCTCCCCGCTTGTGTGAAGGGCCCCCCGCCCGGGTTGTTAGGAGTCACACTCTAGTGAATGAAAATAACAAAACTGCTGTGAGATTTTTGCTGTATTTAAAGGTCCCCATTTACCAAACTAGTGAATTATATGTTTCCTTTTGTTCTTTTTTTCCTCTGTAAATGTATCAGTGTAGACAGTGTGTGGTTATGTTGGAGTGGAGACTACTGGCTAGCAAATGACTTGAAGATGTAAATAAGCTGCGCTGATGTGGATGTTAAAATTTACGATTTAAAATGTGTGAAATATGCAGATAAGCGGTGGTAATGCACTGTGTGTGTCGTTTGAAACGAAGTGCACAGGATGGTTTGGCTCTTGACATATTGAGATACAGTATGTTGCATGTTACAGAAAATGGCAGCTTATCCCCTTTAAAATATTCAGTGAAATTCTTCATTCCTGAATTTAATAACCTTGAATTTAAGAAGTGCAAGAGGATCTTGGTACAAGTTGTACTCTGCTTTGTAAAAGCTTGTTGCTCGCGCCCATGTGTTTCTTTACTGTGAGATACACCTGTGTTCATTACAAGTGCATGACAGCCTAAAACAAGGAAGAGTTTGGACCAAATTATTCCTTTGAACTGTAAGCTTAATTTACTTCAGTGGAGTATGGCTATTTAATGACCATTAGACTATAAATACGAGGGGTTTAAAACACATTTGGGCATCGTAGTACAGGCATTTTTTATTTCTGACCTTATGCAATGTTTCCCTGTGCGTGATGATCTCACATTTTATTGTTTCGTATGGTCAATTCAATAAACACTACAAAACAATGTTATTTTTTATTATTATTTGTAAATAGTTTTTTTACACGTCCGCCCATCTCAATAGAAGGCTTAGGTCTTTTCTGTCTGCTTGCGCCACTTTAATATGCATGATGCATATTAAAAATGTATATGTCCTGCTTGTAAACAAAAATGCATGGCTTTCAGGATGCTGAGTAGGATTATATTAGGACACGGAGAAACAAAATAATGGAGGATTTGCGAAGCACATCCGCCTGCTGACATGCAGCGCAGGGGGACGGACCGATGCGGCGTGAACCCGGAACCATCCGGGAAGCTGTGCCGGTTCCGAAGGAGAGCAGCTGTCCGCTGGCTTTTCGCGTCCAAAATGTTTAGGCACCTCTGGGTACGTGAATATCGCTGCCACCGTATTTACCCGTATATAAGTAACCGGAACGGAGACGCTGGGCGAGCGCCGGGACGATCGATTCGGTCGCGACCTTGACTTTCCGGCATAATGGGTGCCGCTCTTTTATGTTCAAGTATTCTGATAAATATTTCACTGAGTTTATAATTTTATGGAATCTCGTCTAATTCAAGAAAACTGCTAGATATGTGTTACATTTGATATATTCACACAAACAGGAAATAAAAACTAAAAAATAGTGGCTAATGACACTGGGTGGCGCAACAGGATTCAGTAGCTACGTGAATTATTAGTTCGTTTAAGACAAAATAAAAATGGCAATATGCGGACATATAGAGCTCAGTATTGAGAAAGTGGTGTTGATTTCCCTGGTGTTGAAAGACCTTTCGGCGAGTCTCCGGGCGGCCACTCTGCACCAGCGCAGGCAGGCAGACGGGAAACAAGGTTCCGCTGAATCAGAGGGCTTTGCAGGTGAGCCTCTGCGGAGAGGGCGGGTCTTCGATCCACGCCTGGCAGAAGAGCCTGGATTAGACTCAGGCCTGTGAGGGCTTCGAGACGCTCTGCGTGCCTTTACACGAGACTTTGGTCTTTGAATGCGAGAGAATGACTATGTACACCTGAGTCATGCAGCGTTAATTTGGCTTAACTGGAACTCCAAATTACACCGGTTACGGTAATTTTGTGAGTAAAGTGATCTTGATCCTCGGGGCAATTTTTGAGATATTTTATCCCTAAATATGTATTCGGTCTTTGCTGTTCAGCTCGAACTCCCACTGGCGTATAATATTAATTCTGAATATCTAAATAGGACAGCGCGATGCCTGTTCACCTAAAAGGGGGTAGCGGTGATACCCTGCTCTACAGGCTGACCATGGGGCTTACAGTCTTGGGTGAGCTGAAATATTAGCTTATATGCAATACAGTGTAATTTTGTTTTGTTAAAATGTTCAGTGTTTGGTTTCTTTATAATGCTAGAAAGTTAAAATATTTATGTAAGCAGTTATAATGGACCAAATCTATCTAACATGATCTGATGATGATTTTCTTAGCAATTGTCTCATTGTATGTATACTGTATGTTTTCAAAGGTGAATGCTCATTCCAAACAGAGTAACGTTTGCCACGTGTTGCTGAGAGCATTACGCTGAGTAACAGGCTGGGTGATGGTTCATATTGGCAGGGGCGTTGCTAGAGATTTTGGGCCCCATGAAAGCATATCATATTAGGCCCCCCAGTCCCATCCAATCCAGTTATTTTCCTAATTTTGTAGGGCCCCTGTCACTCAGGGGCCCTTGGAATCGTCCTAGCTTTCCTCCCCCTTACGGCGCCCCTGCATATTGGTATTGCATTGTGGTTAAGTCCTGCTCAATCCTGTCCCTTCTGTTTTCTGCAGGATCCGGATACGTTATATATGAACTGGTTAAGGCCACATTGCCGAAGAAGACCGAGTGAATGTTTCTTTCTCCCATTTAATCCCCCTTCCCCTCCCCTCCCCTCCCCTCAATCACCCTGGGTGTTTCCATGATTAATAGAAACAGTGACACTTTCTAAAGGTATCACTTTCAGCTTGTTGTACTGCAGATAAATAAAATCGGGTTTATTGCCATGTCTGGGGATGTTGCGTTTTTATGCTAAACCAAATGTTCTTACTCCTTTGCACTGAAATTAAACTGTTCACAAGGCACCAGATTACGCTCACAGTTTGGCATTTACAACCCGACGCTAATGCGACTCTGATGTTCAGCAAGACCTTCACGGGCTTTTTATTTTCTACAAGTGTTACCTCGTTTGAATAACCTTTGTCCGAGAAGCATGCAGAGGCGAAAAAAGTCTGTCCTTGTGCATGAACCGGTCTGTTTGCGTTGGACCCAAAATTTCACATTTATGATATAGACATGGCCTATGGTTTTTGTTGAGTTTGGAAACGTTGCTGAGTTCGGCAAAGACAGGAAATGTGTGTTATTGATTTGGGGGTTATTGATTGACTAATATCGTTTTGCATCTGAAACTCTGCACCGCCTTGTTTAATGTTCACTTCGCATTCACTGGTTCCCCAATTAGCTTTCAATGAGGAAACACCCTCCTTCACAAAGGTTAATTTGTCTCCAAATTAAGACGTTGAGTTGTGTTGTCCTGTAGTCTGTGAGTTGTGCTACCTTCTTAAAGCGCTGGCGAGGTTTTTCGCATCTCGACCTTTAACAGGCGTGACGGAAAACGACAGACCCACAATGAGTCTTCAGAAAGGTAAGTAATCCTCGTCTGTCTGACAGGATGCTCACCTGGTGGTTTCGGATAGATGAGTAAGCCAGTCGGGTCGGGCTTGATCTCAGACGGAAGGTCCCGCTGACCCGAAATCAAGGTGCGGCTGGCTGTCGCGGTACACGATCTCAGCGAACCCGCACGCCCCGACAGGCCGAGACGTAGGGGGGATTTAGATGGGCCAATATTTTGTCCCGTTCGCATCTGGGATGATGTCACCCCTGTACAGTGACTAACGAGTAGCCGTGTCCAAGCGGGAGACATCGATGCCAATTTCCGTTACTTTCATCCCTCCGTCGGACGTGGGGAAAAATAGTCCAGTGCTCACTGGCCCGAATGTGCTGAATTTCCCCGCGGTGCTCGTTCCTGTTTAGGCAAAACGGTCCAAAGACGTGTCACTGCATTTGAATTTTACACAAGCTGCTTAAACTTGTCCTTGTAATTATCTCTTCAGATGCTTTTTATGCATGAGCACATAAACTGCGGGGAAATTCTGTATGGCATGTCATAATACTGTGTTTTTCCTTAATTAATTGAGTGTAATTAGCTTTAAAATCATATCAGATGTTTATCCAGCTGGTTTTCCTTATCCACCTGGGGGGTGGGGGTGTCAAAGTTTTGGCTGTGTAGGGACCGGCCTGTAGGCTTGGCAAGTCCAGCTGGCAGAGCGGAGTTGGTCACACACGGCAAACTCCCTGGCACCATCTCGCTGTACCTGCCGTAACAGCTATGACCTGTGCTGCTTGCCACATTGGGTGTCCCTGCCAATTAATGACTTATTGTAAATGTATACGATATCACTTTTCCTAATCTGCTTAAGCTGTTAAAACATGAGCATGGGTTGTCATTAGATCATCTTTTTATTTGATTGCGTGTTTTTTTTTTTAACCTAGATTTAGTCGGTTGTAATTAATCTTTTTTTCCCAGAGTAAAGTCTGCCTGCTCACGTATATAAGTGGTGCTAAATTTGTCGGCGATTGCAATCGCAAACAATTTTAGGGACTCTGGGTATTTTAGAGTAAAGTCTAAATCAATAATATCAACAAAGAGAATTTAATATAAACAGAGGACTTCTATTTTCAGTTTTATGAAAAACAGACACAAATAATTAGAATTTAGTGATCGGTGGTCAGTGTTGACACACCACAGCACACCGTAAGGAAGGTTTGTCGTGTAATCAGCCGCCTCGGGGGCTCCCTCCCAGCTCGGGGGTGTCACTGTCTGTCTCCGGTGTGCTCTCTGCGGCTGACTGCTCTCCTTATGTATTAGCCAGGAGACCGGTTTTTCCTGGGCCAGCTTTTTGTTTTTTTTTGAGATTCGGAAGAGCAATTGACTTGTCTGTGTAGTGATAGCTTGAAAAGACGCCCTTTAATTAAATTTCTGCATAAGAATTTTTAGGTCTGAGCGAGAATCAAATTTGAAACCTTGGAATTAGAAATTTGGGACTCTCAAATAGCGCTTTCATATTCAGCCACTAGAGGGCGATGTTTACCACAGGATCATTGTTCTACCGTCATTATGGTAGTAGGTATTAGCCGGCTAACGAAATAGACCTAAGAAGGTATGGCCCCTTCCCTTACCCGGGCCGAAAATAGAACAATAGGAAAGGGCCGGCAACCTGCAGGCTGCGAATCTGCAAAGAGGTGGAACCTCTTACACGGCCACACGTCGTATCTCTTAGAACCATAAAAGCACGTAAAATCCAGTGCAATTTACCAATTTCATGGTTTGCACTTATGGCGTCTTGAGAAACGCTTTCTCCTCCACCCGCATTGCGGACACTTTTATGTGTAAAAACGGGTAAATACGGAAAAAATAATGACTAATGAAGTGAATGTTAATTATTATCACTGTACACTTAATTTGTTAAGAGGTTATAGAAAATGGATAGATGCTTGGGTAGGAAGAAACTATTTGCCATTGTATGTCAAGGAAAATATTTCATGATTAGCCTACCAAAACCAGATCGGCTCTTCCCACAATTTGCGCAGAAGACCCGTGGGACAAAACACCCATGGAAAAAAATCATGGCCAATGAAGGAGGGGAAGAGGAAAAATATGCAATAAGTTACAAGAGCCGCGCGAGTCAAACCGTGGAAGGTTTTCCGCACGCGTTTCGTAAGAGCACACGATAGTAAAACGAGAGTTGGGAACACCCCCTGATTAAGTAGCAGATTGTGGGGAATTTCTTCCCACTTGGAAAGAAGCTTTCTTTCTGGGACACTTGCAGTCGGACCTCCAAGTCGGCACGAAACGTCTGCCACTGCCCCTGAACGCATCGATCCGCATTTGGAGGAACTTCTCCACTGAAGAAATTACATTTTGTTTTATTTTTTGTTCCAGCAATCAATTTTCCACAGGTTAGAATTCTGTTCAAAATAATTTCCTTCAATTGCTTAATATACTCACAATTTGACTACGACTAAACTTGACTTGAAACTGAGAAACCAAGAAATCTAAGTTTTTGTTTTCTAAAGGGCACGTGCGTCTCACTAGGGAATCAGATGGTCTGGGAAATATTAAACTTCCATTATCGTAATTTGGAGGCATATGTAAACTGAACGAATGAACTGGGTATTAGAATATAGCCTAATATATCTATAATAGTGATCTGTTCGTTAATTCAAATCCTTCTACCAACCGTGGTTATTTAAAAGATTAACAATCGGGCAAACGCGGACGAGAAACTGAAATGTTTGCATCTTGACTACTCTCATATACGATTTTTAGACTTTAAATTTTTTTTTTTTTGTCCAGTGTTTATTAGCCTAAAACATATAGGTTTCAATAAGGTCAAATTCTTTCATAATAAGTTCTCGAGTCTGCCTATCAGATGATAAAATATATATATATATATATATATATATATATATATATATATATATAAAGGATATCCTGCCTTGAAAGATTTTGCATGCTGTGCACACGTGTCGCTGATGTGTATCTTAAAATTTCTTTAAATTGCATCGAATTCTTATTACATCGAATTTCCCACTTAGTACACTTCGTATTAGTTTGGGAATACCTTCAGTATCCATGCCATACATCTCTATGGAAATGACGTTCAACTGTAGGCGCGCTTAGACCGCCGAATGCCTCACCTTTTCACTCAAAGCGTTACACAGCTGTGCTTTAGGTGAATTTTCAGTGTTCCGTTTATTACACAGGAAACCGTTTCCTGAGCCAGGTTTTTCAGATAAATACCTGATGCTTTCGATTATCACAACAAAACAGTAAGACGCATTCCAGGAAATTTAGCTGTCAATTTATCGGTTTCAGTTACAGCAGTTTATTGTTAAATCGTGTAAGTTCTGGGCGCATTATGCCAAAGAGACTGAAAGGGGGGAACAGCGCGCGATCGCCGCTAACGGGGTCACGCTTCCTTCGCAGATCCATTCATGCACTGCTGAGCTAAAAAAGGCTGCAGAATGAAGATGGGGCTGTCTCTGGCAGCGGTGGCGCTCCTCGCAGCGCTCATGTCCTCAGTGGACGCTCAAGGTAACGCTCCCGTGTCCATCCCATCCCCCTGTCCCCCTCTTACCCTCTAACTCAAGTCCCCATTTCCCGCATTATTTCTCCATTCATCTATCCACAAGTTCCGATGGTTTCTTGTTTCGCCGCGCTGGTTTTGCTAATGCAAATGTTAAGGAAATTATTACGGTATTAACGAGAGAATATTTGTGTCTATAAATCGTGCTGATCTTTGGATTTTTTGTTTAATAAACAATACGCATAGAAACATGAATGTGTGTGATTCACTTAAAAGTTCTTATCACGTTGCACTGCGTCTTTTAAAGTTAGGCCTATCTGTTTGTCAGAATTTATTCCACTGTTCCCCGCATTTGCGGGCTCTCCATTTGATTAACCTTTGCTTTTTCCTGATTTAGTTATGCATTTTGCGTCCAAATGTTTTCCAGTTTAATCTGCTACAGGGTAAGAGCAAGCGCAAATTAACTACGGTGTGCAGTCGATTATCTGCATCTTGTTAAATAAATTACAGACTATAGCCATGCATATACAATCTTAATTCCACCGTGTCTGTAATCTGGAACATGAAGTCGACGATCTGAACAGGACGAGCACAATTTGCCCCGGACGCTGGGTGGCGCAATGCCGCAGGACATGGCCGATCCTGCGTACGGTATCGTGCGGATTCACAGCGAGCGGCAACCCTATAAATCACACAGGGGTCTTGGGTTTAAGGCTCCAATTTCGGCTTCTGCTGGGGGGTTGGAAGCAAAAGGTGTGAGCTGAAAAATACGGGTTGCCAAGATCTTTCCCTTTTTCAGCTTTTGGACTAACTGTTCACAAACGTTATTTACTTAGGCCTAAATTTCATTTTTTTTAATTCCTAATAATTTGGGGGTTTATTTCTGGTTATTCGTGGAATCCTATTTTTACAGCGTTATGGTAACAGTATGTAGAAAAATTGACAGCGTTCTTTTAACAACGGGAGTACGCTTAACACTGCCGCTGTGAAAGTAACACTGCAAGTTTTCTTTGTGGAAAAAGTGGTATTTTTTCGTTCTAATAAAGATAGGCCTATGTTATTTGTTAGTCATAAAAAGGGTCAAGAACTGTTGTTACAACTGTGTTTATTTGCAGTTCAAACAATATGCTTAGATTAAAAAAAAATACTCCTGGGGAATCAGGTAGTTTAACACTTTTTTGGCAACGGTACTTATTAAAATTACCCTTCGGATTATTCCCTTTAGTTTCGCCTAACGGGTCTCCATCCCGTACTTCCAAACAGAGGCTCACCAATAATCTGATCTGTCGCGTTATGCGAACTGGCAACTAGGCACAATCGGCCTAGTATTCATTAAACACTTGAGACACCACAAGAAAAACGAAAAAAAAAAAAAAAAAAAAAGCAAAGGCTGCCCGTTTTAAATAGGCTCAATAAAAGCCTTTTAGAATTAATTTCCCCTTATAGAAATGCCACGTAGTTGTAATTTTGAATGTTTTTCTTCTAAACTTTAGAAGTAGATATGAGAACGACGATGCCACTAAATATTCTAACTCGATTCAATAAAAAGTGAAAAAAAATCGTTATATGCCACAATAATGCCATTCGTAGTATACGGCTACTGTAAATAAGTTAAATCTGCAATCATTACTAAAAATTATACGTGAAAAATTTACTGAAAACTAATAGAATAATTCAAATTTTCCATTCAAATGGAAAATGAAGTGTCCATCCCGTATCTTTCCATTAATGGCATGGAAAGATGTAACGTGAGTATTAGAAATTACGCTTTTCTAAGCACAGAAACAAAAAGCCCTTTTAAGCTTCTTTTGGCATCTTTTATAAGTTCCCGTCCATATGGGAAGTTAATGTGCAGTAATGAACACTGTCAGCACATGCTGCGGAATTACTTTGGCATCTGCTCTGCCTCTGCTAGACACGATCCATCCGCCTCCCCGGCCGGCCAGAGGCGCGCCGAGGCCACTGCCGCACTAGTCAGGGGCTAGTGGCTCTGGCTGAAGAACCGCCTGTCTGAATATGGAGACGCGCAAATGGCTGGCCATTATACTGCCTGAATAACGAGAGGTTAAAAAATGTCTGGCCAAAATACTGCCTGCATAGTGAGAGTGAAAGGTAAAAAGATTTGGCAAAAGTGCAGGACAAATAGTGGGAGATCTGGCCAGTGTATTGCAGAAACAGCGAGAAGCGAAAAGGTCTGGTAAAAGAAATGCCTCTCTCTCTCGCTCTCTCTCTATCCAATGAGAGGTAGGAAATCCTGGTTAAAGAAAAGTGACAAATGAGGTTCAATTTGTCAACCTTCTTACGGGAGAGCAGTCTTTCATGGTTGACACACAAAAAAACTTTAAAAATTTGACCTGATTTAAAAAAAAAAATGTTTTGTTTTTTTCTTTTTTCAATTAATCTATGTAAAGATAAACATCGCTTTTGAAATCCCGACAAGCAAGGTGTAGAACCCTCAGTAAAAAAAATTCTGCTGTATAAAAATCAACCGAATAAACAAACGGCATAAAGCACTTATTAAACCATCTCACCATGCTCATTTTTCTGATCATTTTTTGAGAAAATGTTATTTTTATGAGTCTGGGCCACGTCTGCTGTTGAGACAGTGCTTTCAAGTGTGGCTTGCTCAGCGCTCCTTCAGGGAGTGTTTGAAGACCCCCACAGTGGGTTTGGAGAAGGGAAGGGAGCACGCCACGCCCCCCCCTCCCCTGAGTTGTTCGGCCAGGTTGGTGGTCCTCCTTTTTCATGTACAGATCATGCTTCCGCTCGGGTCACCTTGTCCTGCCTGTGCGTCACATTCGTTCTGAGCTTTGGCTTCTCAACACTATTTTACAATGATATTCTTGCCCCACCCCCCAGATTCCTCATCCCCACTTCCAGCAGCCCTGCTTGCCTCTTCAATAAACAACTCCCAAGCCGGAAACATTCAGCTCTCTCTCCTCCCCCCCCCCCTATTTCTGTAACTAATCGTATCGCTGCTTTTTCACACATGTTTATATAATAATTGCAGATTCAGATGCTTATGGACGACACACGCCCCTTTCCCTGCATGCCAAAAGCTGAAAACGTAATTTTGTCTAACATTGAGTCTCTTTAAAAAATGTTAGACATTCGAGGGTTGTTTTTAGTGTTGGTTGTTTCTTCAGACATCTTTGACCTCCTTGATCTGCCTTTTATTAATGTCACCAAAGCTCCTTTCTTTGAACAGCAACATCCTCTTTCTTTGATGCTGGTTCCTCTTGCCACCATAAAGAAAAGCCATCTTGCTCTAAGCTTTTCCCTCTCACCAGCTAAACAACCCTGAACATAAAGACCCTGTCAGCTTGGCAGGGCTTGGAATGGTGTCCGTATCAGCTTGAGGGTTTAATAACTAACAGCACCCTTAGAATAACGCGATTCCTTTTACTGGAAGTGGAACTGAAGTGGGATGCATGTGCACGGATTCCCATAAAAGAATATCATTCTAAAATATGTTTACAGTCTTCATTTGTGGTCCTTGTGCATGACCCTGTGACACCCAGCTCAATGTGGGCCATGCAGTTACGCCATGATTGTATTTTTCGTCCGTTTTTTTTGTACACTTCCTCTGTATTTCGACTGTCTCTCCATTTGGTTTGTGTACGCCGTTCACCATCGCTCCATGCCGTCTTGTGCGTACGATGCAAAAGAAAGTACACAAGGGTCTCCTGTGACGCATTGTGTATTCTTTTACGAGGTTTGCAATGGATGTGTCGTTGACTGTACGATACTTCACCCGTATGTCAATATATGTATCTGCACTTTATATATATATATGACATATGGTGCCATCCTATCTTCACCATCACTATTGCCCGTAATCCGGCTGCCACGAGTCCATTGTATAATCGGTAACTCGGGAATGAAAAAACCGTGCATCGTTGTGTGTAACGTCATGTTGTTTTAATCCAACTCCATTCCATGTGAGCAACCTAGCGGGGCTTAATGGGCATGTGTCGTGTTGACTGCATTCAGCATGTTGACTCCACTCGATGTTTGCAGCTGTGGGGGTTTTGTGTTGAGATGTTGCATTTCCCCCCCCCCACTGTGTCCTTGAACCTGTGCTTGAGCTGCTGACCGTGGATGCGTGGTCTGGCAACTCAAACGGATGTCATTTTCCCCCCCAAAATGGCGTCTTGCGTCTGTTATGTCATTGTTTTTTTTTTTTTTGTTGCTGTGGTGCTGGTTTCTGTGCTGTCACCCCAACATGGAAGGCATTTAACTTCACTCTTTCAAAGTGCATTTTATGCAAAAGTCTTGTGCTTTACTTACAAAAGTTAATGTACCTGTTGTATCATAATGTATTAATAATTTTTTTGTACCCGCCTTTTTATACTGTGAATG
Source organism: Paramormyrops kingsleyae (assembly GCF_048594095.1). Classification (NCBI taxonomy): domain Eukaryota; kingdom Metazoa; phylum Chordata; class Actinopteri; order Osteoglossiformes; family Mormyridae; genus Paramormyrops; species Paramormyrops kingsleyae. The sequence continues at coordinate 17,852,454 of NC_132810.1, forward strand.
TTGACATTGACTACCCTTTTGTTTGCAGTTCAACCCCCCTCTGACTTGAAATTTAAAATTCTAAATGAGAACTCAGTAGAGATGTCATGGAGGAGACCTGTAACTGCAATACAGGGTTACAGAATACAAGTGGTATCAGACACAGGTGGGTGCCCCTGACGACTGTGGTCCTTGGTTCTCTGGTCGCCATGGAGATGACAGGGAGACACTAAAGGGAGAGATCTGCGATAAACCGATTACTCACCTCTGAGGAACCACAACAGCAGCTTCAAACAGCTTTTTATCTTTGACCACACAGGCAAACGCTGCGATTTAAATTCCACAGCAGACGCCATTTGTCGAGAACATGGGAGAGAGAAATGTAGCCCAGCTTGGCATGAACGTTCTAAAAGAATCAAATGTGATTGCCCAGCATTTAAAAAAAATTCCAGCCAATTAGAATGACACACAGGAAGGTGTTTATGTCTGTATTCTGCTGGCACCAGCCGGGCTTAGGTAGCTAGCGGGCTGTTCCTTGCACTTGTATCTTCACATGATGATTGCAGAATATCCTGCTTTAATTCTGTTTCTTTTCTTCAGATGAACCTGCCAGGGAGTTAAATCTTCCAGCTTCTGCCACTCAAACGTCCATCTCGGATCTGACTCCTGATCTAGATTATGTAGTTACAATAACTTCATTTTACGGGGCAGAGGAAAGCATTCCCATCTTTGGCCAGCTTACCAGTGAGTGTGCCGTCGACACCGGAACCTTTCCGAGGCCTGAACCTGGTGGGGAGGTGGGGCTTCCTACGGGTACAATTTATTTTACTGATATGCAAAGTCAAATGAGCCTTCTTTGGCCAGAGCCATGTATGTTCTGGAACGATCCGTGACATGTTTTCCATCCGTGGTTTGAGGACCAGCGATGACTTCGAGCAGGTGATCAGAATGTCACGGGGAAGACGTGACGGTCGTTCGGTAAATTTTGGGAGGGAGTTTGCCGTTGAACACAGATGCAAACGATATTGCTCTGCGTCGTCAGTGTGCTGGGGTGATCGTTACTGTTTTGGAACAGCGGCATCCCGGCAAGATACAGAAGCGACTTGAAAATGGTTTATTATGACACATCGTTCAGATGTGTGTGCTGATGGGAACGGCGGCCATTTATCCCGTTAGCTGCTCTTAATTCATCCTTTTCGTTTTGCTTTTTTCATTTTCAGTTCAATCCAGCGACATGTATGCAACACGGAAGCCCCAGGTGTCGGATGCAGTCAGTAAGTTCATTCGTCATTCTCTCTACAGCCTGGCCTCTTCCAAACGCCAAAGCTGACCCTCTGGGCTAGACACATGTGTCCTCCATGTTTTAACCTTGGTGAGGTTAATTCCGTTGGCATTAGCATGGAGAACGAATTAAAACCGTTGTTCTTATTGATCAGAATTAATCTTCTAGACACAGCAACTCCTACTGCGGAACGGAGAAAAGAGAAAACTTGAAATGTTCCTCTTTTTATCTTTAATGGTGTTTTTAAGTATTTCTTCATGAATCTGTTTGTTTTCCAAGTCATGTGAGAGTTGTGCTTGACCCTTTGTTTATGAATTTATCTCCCAGCATGCTCTGTCAGCGCCATCACAGACCTAGTCTTCCTGGTGGACGGCTCCTGGAGCGTGGGCCGGGAAAACTTCAAGTTCATTCGCAGCTTCATGGCGGCCATGGCCGGCGCTTTCGACATCGGGGAGGACAAGACCAGGGTGGGCGTGGTCCAGTACAGCACCGACACACGGACAGAGTTCAACCTGAACCAGTACTTCAAACGGGGCGAGCTTCTTCGCGCCATAAACACCTTACCTTATAAGGGCGGCAACACCATGACAGGTGAGCCGCACTCTGTCCTCCTAAATGCAAATTCCTGGAGTCGCATTTCTTCATATGTATAGCTTTAGCTTCTCATTTATCTTTGCTGCATTTGGCGTAGTTTATATGCGTGAGAAATATGTGTAATATAATGTAAATGTTTTCTGAGCAAACCTCTGAATGTATGTTTCATTAATGACCTGGATGTAAGGATGTATCGTCTGAGAAAGTGATTCCAAATAATGCCTCATGAACACAATGACATTTATAATCCTCGCTGACTGCACTCGCACTCAGTCGAATGCTTTTAGCTCCAAAGGTCACTGGTCTGTTCACTGCCGACACGCTGCAGCATCCTTTGCTTCCTTTTTGTATTCGATTTATTCCCTATAAAGTTTTAATTTGTTATGTTTGGAAGCCATGGCTAGCTTTGCAGGATCTAGTTTAACCAGGTTATAAAGTAACCTTTTAAGACCTAGTCATCGGGTGGGGGGTGGTCCCATGATATATTTTACCAGCCCTCCTATCCATCATTCCCAGTATGCCAGATGGCTGGTCTATCCCTGAATATAGCTATGCTAAGATAGCCTTATTTAAACACTCAAGGCTTTATTATGTCTCTGAAGGTGATGCCCTGAATTACCTGCTGAAGAACACCTTCACGGAGGCAGCCGGGTCCAGGAAGTCATTTCCCAAGGTGGCCATGATCATCACAGATGGAAAATCGCAGGACCCAGTGGAGGAGCATGCAAGGAAGCTGAAGAACATCGGGGTGGAGGTTTTTGTCTTGGGTATGGGGCTTTTCAATTCTGTATTTATAGACCCGGTAATACAGTTATATTTCCCAGAATACCGTACTTCCCGTCGTGGTTTACCGACACATGTTTTTGTTAGACCATTACTGACCAACGATGGGCCATGACTGTCCAATACAGGCATCAAAGGAGCAGATGAGGACGAACTGAAGGAGATAGCTTCCACACCTTATAAGAACCACGTCTTTAATGTCCCCAACTTTGACTTGATCAAGGACGTGCAGCGGCAGCTTATTAATGAAGTGTGTGCTGGAGTTGAAGACCAGCTCGCATCCCTTGTGAGTGGAGAAGAAGGTAAGAACATTATATGAAAGTTGACGAGAAGAACCATGTCATTAGTGGTTGATGACTTGACTTAACCTGTGGCATTAGTCTAAAATGTGATTTTCTTCTGTTTGACCTCCCAGTGGTTGAATCGGCTTCAAACCTTCAAGTGACTGAGATATCGTCCAAGTCCATGCGCGTCACCTGGGATGCGTCACCAGGGGATGTGACAGGGTACAAACTACAGCTGCTCCCCATGCTGGCTGGGATCAAGCGGCAGGAGCTGTACGTTGGCCCCACGCTGACCTCAGTCACCGTCAGGGACCTGGCACCCGAGACTGAGTATGAGATCAGCCTGTTCGCCTTGAAGGGCTTGACACCCAGCGAAGCCATAATGGCCATGGAGAAGACCCAGCCCATCAAGGTGTCCTTGGGTAAGAACATGCGCAAGACCTCCTTATAGATACCAATGTGCTCCAGTCACCAACCACACTATCAGATACTCCAACTTACTTTTAAACCTTCTCTTCCATTTATGCCAGTATTGTACAACTAGGGTCTAAATTTGTCCAAGATTTCTCTGTTTTCTACTCATTGAACACTATTCAATGGGCTTTTAATATTTTCTCCCATTATCTAGAATGTTCCCTTGGAGTGGATGTACAGGCAGACGTTGTCCTCCTGGTTGATGGCTCATACAGCATTGGATTGGCCAATTTTGCCAAAGTTAGAGCTTTTCTGGAAGTGCTTGTGGAGTCCTTTGACATCGGACCCAACAAAGTTCAGATCAGCTTGGTTCAGTACAGCAGGGATCCACACACCGAGTTTGCCCTGAACACGCACCATGACCGCAGCGCTGTGCTCAAGGCGGTGAGGACCTTCCCCTACAGAGGAGGTTCCACCAACACGGGCAAAGCCATGACATACGTGAGGGAGAAGATCTTCGTGTCCTCCAGAGGAGCTCGCTCCAACGTGCCAAGGGTCATGATTCTAATTACGGATGGAAAGTCCTCCGATGCCTTCAAGGATCCGGCCACCAAACTGAGGAACACTGACGTGGAGATCTTCGCCGTGGGTGTCAAGGACGCCGTCCGCTCCGAGCTAGAGGCCATCGCAAACCCACCTGCAGACACTCACGTCTACACGGTAGAGGACTTTGATGCCTTTCAGAGGATTTCCAAGGAGCTAACTCAGTCCATCTGCCTGAGGATCGAACAGGAACTCCTCAACATCAAAATCAGAAGTAAGTGCTCTGTCATACTTGTTGGAGATGGTGTTTGCTAGAAGCCATGCTATCTAGCTCCATGTCTGGGAGAGCAAAGCATTGGTATTTGAGTATTAACTGTGATGAGGACCTGAGGGCTGTAGAAAGTACTGTTGAGTAGCTAGTGTGAGATCTGTCTACTGTATCAATCGCCTCTTATGTCATCATACAATTATCCCTCTTAACTGTCCCCGTGTCTCCATAATTTATATTTTTTCTGAGGAATAGGCCTGGTGAATAACTAACTAAGCCCAGGCTAGTATGTTTTTAAATCCATTTAACTGTAAAAAGTCATCATTTAGTGTTCAACCTTATGAGTTCCACAGGTCTTCACAAAATTGCTAGTGCCTGTCTGTAGTTACTTTAGAGACTTTGGGAGCGTGTTATTTTGGGTAAGTTTCATAACCATATGACGCCATTTGACTATGATACGTTTGTCAATGACCAGCAAGCAAAACATAAAATGCCAAAGCTAAAGGTGAGAGTGTGGATGTGTTTTTCTTGTCTGTTTTTGTATAGAGATTAATTGCAGCATTTAGCTTCAAATTTAGAATTAGTTCATTCTGGCACATTAGCCAAAGAGCAAACAATTACAGCTTTTCCTGTCAGAAACCCATAGATGTCCAGTTCTTCAGATATCAAGACACTGGATTCTCAAGAGGATCGGTTACACAGTTTGTTATCGTTAACTGTTTTAAAATCTATAGCAACGAGAGCCCTGGTGATTTTTTTGACCTAATGCTGCTTCTCACTTTGTGGGTTCCTGCACAGCAAGCGTTTTATTTTCCAGTGTTTTTCTTGTTATTTTCACAGCAGATGACTTGCAGATAATATCTTGAGACTGACAGAAAGGAATTAATGATTCTTAGGTTTAGATCTGCCCATGAACCTCTGTGTGAGATATTGACACTGTTGTTTATCTTTCTGCGCAATTGTTAAAAAAAATGGTTGTGTAACTTCAGGAGAAGGTTCATCTGTCTAAGGAGTATTAAAGGTATTAAACATCATAGATTTGTTTTTCGTCTGAGCTACTGTGCTTTCCCTTTCAGAATTAATCTCTCCGGAGTCTCTGCAGTTCTCCGAGGTGACGTCTAGAAGCTTCCGCACCACCTGGGACTTCAAAGGGACGGACGCTCTGTCCTTCCTGGTTCGCTTTAAGCCCTCGGCGGACGTGACGGGGGATTACGTCACCCTCTTCGTTCCAGCCGACACCCTGACTGTCGTCTTGCCCCACCTTACTCCCCTTACCAAGTACGAGGTCAACGTGTTCGCCCAGTATGAGCAGGGGGACAGCTTCCCCCTGACTGGAGAGGAAACAACTCTGGAGGGTAAGTCTCCATTTTCATAACCACCATCCTAACGGCAAGAATGGCCATAGCTAGCAGTGTGTATGAGTCACCTAAAAGCTTGATCTGATTGTCTTGCACTATTCCTGACCGCTGCTACTCTGTTGTAGAACAAGGCACAGTGAAACGGCTAAGGGTCTCAGATGAAACGACAGACAGCTTCCGGGTCTCCTGGCAGGCCGCCCCAGGGGGCGTGTTGAGATACCGGCTGACCTATGTGCCGGTCCAAGGCGGCGTGGAGATGCAGGAGGCGTTCACCGAAGGACCGGACACCTCCATTGTTCTTCAGGAGCTGTTCCCCATCACCACCTACCGCGTGTCTGTGTCTGCAGAGTATCAGTCTGGACTGGGACAGCAAATGTTCACCGAAGGCACTACCAAAGAAGGTGAGCCAGCTCGTCCCATGCTCACTGTGAAGCCCCGTGTCACTCTCTGAATTCCATTCCGTTGTTTTGTTCTCAAGTGCCCGCCGTTGTCAGTTCATAGTTTGAAAGTTAAAAAAAAAACAAGGATCCTCCAACTGCGCTCATCAGCGTCATCGTGGGCGAAAATGCGTTGAATAAGTGATACTTAAGTGGAATGACAAACAAGTCAGGCTATTTTCAAAAGTCGTATTTAAAGAGGGTGTCTTTTCAGTGTGTAGACCGTCTCAGAGACATATGTTTAGTGTTGATTCATGTCACGGCCGCTAAAAAAAACACACGCGCACACACACACACACACAGCCCCTTTTCTCAGCCTGAATGAGAGCCGGCATGAAACATAATTCCCCCCTTTTTGTCTTCTGCTGCCAAGGTCTTTGTCAGAACTCTTGCTTGAATATCGGAGTTGCGTTCCCTGGCTAAGGTCAGAGCCAATAGATGGCAGACAGGCAAAAGCTTACATTACAGGCCTCAGTGCTCTTGGGACACTCAGTATACTGGTGGTTGTTTGAGTCTTAATTAATGAGCCTATTTGCCTTTATTGGGCTATTGCCTGCACTGATTGTGTGTTTTACCTCATGCTAAACTAAGCGTCGAATTTAGGTAGTTTAATTTTTCAAGACACCTGAAACTGAATATGAATTATAAAACTATTACCGATACCGGCCTCAAAATATGCTGCCTCAATTTGATTCTTTGTGGAACAAACCATAATATATTGGAACTGAACTTCAATTATGTGAATGAAACCATTGCAGGAATGCCTCACCTTGACACTAATTTTCTTTATGGTAAGTGATCTACTCCATTTGGTGTGCAAATCAGCAGTGTTGGCAGGAACCTCATACCCTGTCAAGACCTGAATCTGAAGCCTGTGTAGATGTTCTTCAGAACCAGAGGAACAGTACTGATAAATGGGTTTTAATGTTGCTCTCTTCGGTTCCTCAGCACGGGGGTCCCCTCGAAACCTGCGGGTCTTCAACGAGACCGTGTCCAGCATGCGGCTGTCGTGGCAAGCAGCACCGGGAAGGGTGCAGCAGTACCGCGTGGCGTATAAACCATCCACCGGCGGAGAGGGCAAGGAGATGATGGTGAGAGGTGACACCACCAGTGCCCTGCTGAAGAACCTGCAGCCCGACACGGAGTACGAGCTCTTCGTCAGTGCACGCTACACCTCAGGCCTCGGCGACCCGCTGATGGGAACCGGAACCACTCTGGAAGGTACCTAACCCGATCTCTTCATCGTCGATCAACAGCACACTGGTTAGTGATTGGGGACAGCTGACAGAACAGCAGCTATTTACAAGACCTTGCAAGTTCCAACTCCCAAAGAGCTCCTGAAATTTGTATCATTAAGCTCCGTATTAAACTAGAAGTACCCTAATAAAACTGTTTGTCTGCATGAAGGGTTCAGAGGATCATCCAAGCAAGTTGGAAAATAGCTCCAAGCACAGCTGCACAACAAAGGGGAACCTAAATATTCTGGAGCAGATATGTCATTCTCCCCTTAGGTATTATTCTGCGCTGTGGGGTGCGATCGTATTACTCTGCTTAACAGTCTATAATTCAGTGTCTAAAGACAGGCATCAATAATCACATCATAAGCTCTGGTAGTACTGAAACCCTTGTTTAAAGGTTCTGCAATCATGCAGATGTGCATGGAGAGAGCAGGCCAGTGCAGACCCCGTGTTTCCATGAAGAATGATGTTCTGGGCGGCTAACATCGAGCTTAGGAATCGAATGAATCTGGGTGTGGTGGCGGCCTCATTCTTCTGATGATTTATGGGAAGTTCTGCCTCGTAAACGAAGAGGTCCCTGGAGCTTCACGCAGAGGCAGCTGTGCTGAGTCGAAATGCGGCGTCGCAAGGTGCCGTGCAGGCGGGCAGGGTGGCGTTCTTTCATTAAGACGGTGGACAGCGACGCGAATCTGCGAGCCCTGAACGGCATTTTTCTGCCCTGAATCCAACTCCAGTCATTCAATGGAGAAAATCACTTATCGCACTTCTGCACATTTCTCTTGCGCTCCCGATTTTTCACAAAGGGTGCGTGAGATTTCCAGGATCTTCCCCATCTCCTCAGGGTTTCCCGTAGACTTTCCTGGACGTGTCTCCCGTGTGTTTCCACTAATCGGCAGAATTCCATTTGTCATTGAATTGGGAACGTTCAGACTGACGGTCATTTATCTGGCCGCCACTTTCGTCCGGAGCGACTTTGCACTCGAGTGCAGCAGTAAGTGCAAAAATCTAGAATTAATGAAACGCAGCTGGCAGCGTATGCAGGCATGTATGGGGACGAGTACAGTTGGCGGGCTGGGAAGGTGACGTTATTTGGGGTTTATTATGGAGAGTTTATTGGATTGTTTAGAATGACACTAATAGTTTTTTGCAAATATTAGTCTTGAGAGTGCAAACAGATGAAAAATGTTGTTATGGAAAATGAAATTCGGTTCAGTCGATCCAGAGTTTCTACTCAGCGAAAAATTGCATCAGATTTTTTTCTTGGTAGCTTCTGTTTCTTCCATCCATTCTCCCTGTCCTTTTAAACATCCGTATCTGTAGTGCAGGGCCCCAGTAACCTAAGTAAGCTTTTTACTGTCTAACACACCACCCCACCAAGAGACCTCTTTGGCTTTACTTGCCAGTCCCTGTCATCAGCAAAAACGTTCTGAAGGACTAGGCCTGCTGTAGGTCTCTTTATCTCAGGACCTCGGTGTTGGGTCGGGGGGGGGGGGTGACCTGGCAGGAAGATAGAAATAAGTACTGAAAGGAGACATCTGTTCCTAATATTGCTGCGCTGGCAATTAGCAGCGTGTCTCTGGTGGATAAAGACTCTGGGTAGCATGAAGTCTTGGCTTGGGTCACGTTGTTTACCCCCCCGGGGGGGCACGTGTCAACAAAACGGCTACTGTTATCCCTTTCAGTGCTCCTAATACAGCCATGAGATCTTGGTCTGCCTCTTGTCTTGAGAGAGGATCAGAAATGGTTCATGAACCGTGGTCTCTGTGTCGAGTGACAGTGTGGAAGCAAATGCCAAACTGCTCCATTAAATGTGCGGAAGGCATCTGAAAGCCTCCTATTTACTGCTACGCCACTGGCCAGATGTAGCACATGCACCCAGACCTCCTCATTCTGATGTGCTACGTCAACCTGATATCAGCACTTAGTCCTAATTCCCCTGGCCAGTTACTGTGTGGGGAAAGGAATGTTGTCTGTGACACCTAACATGTCCTACACTCCATCTTTCCATGATGCATACTACAAAACCTTGCATGGGGGCTCTCATCGAGCCGCCGACTGTGAGCAGAGCTGAAGCGTGAGAGGACATGAGTGGATGGTGCTGATTCTGAGTCTTCAGTGTCGAGCGTCTTGGGTGCAAAGTCCCAGCTGTGGGGTAGAAGCGATGAAACACGACAGTAGGTCAGCACCTCTGGTGGAAAGCTGCAGCAAGGCTGTGATAAAGACCTCAGATACCCTGAATCAGGGCAGTGGAAGCACATCTGGGGGCTCCTCTTTGTCTTTTGCGTGCTCACTCCCAAGTCTTGTTCATGAGAACATCTCAAGGAGAGTCGTGCCGATTCTCGCGCCTTGTAACGAGCATGGCGACGCGCATCTGTGCTCTCAGCATCATAAATGTCTGCAGCTCAATGAGGGCGGCCCCTGCCAACTCTATCCCCTGCCAGCTCTGTCTCCAGCCCCTGGAGTTACTGACTTCCCACACTTGACGCATCTGTCTTTTTGCCATAGCAACCGGATGTTTCTGACTGCCCCCCACCAAACCCCCCACCCTGTTGGACAGAGAGAGGTCTTTTGGACCTGATGTCGGCTGATGTCGAAGGCTTACGCAATGGAGACCTACTCCCACGTGGCTCGGAACAAGGCAGAATGAGTCTGGCAAGGAAATGAGTCCTGCCATTCACCGTCCACCACTGAATCGTTGTCATTGAGCGTTATGTAAAGCAGCCCATGGGATCATGGCATTTTCCGGCCCCTCCCTGTCTTCAGACAATAGCTCGTGCTTCATTAGTCGCCGAGCACTTTACGTGGTTCTCCTGGACGCCTCTCGGCCCGTCGGATCTGCTGACTCAGTGAATCTGCCCCCCCCCCTTCCGCCCAGCCAGTCCGCCTCGTCATCAGAGGCCCCAGGGTTCCCCGTGGGGGTGCTTCCTGAGTCCGTTCCCATTTCAGACATGTTCCTCGACGTCATGAAGAATAACACACTGACTGTTTTGTTCCCGGTTCTTCTGGGAGGCCAGAAATTCACAATGGATCAGAAAATCCATCTGAATGTCGTCTCGGCTGCGATGAGTGTCCTGCAGGGCTGTCGCTGGAAGCAGGAGTCCAGCGCAGACATAATAGTTATGTCGCATGGAAATGGGCCTTGTAGCTTATTTACAAGAAATCATTAGGCTCTTATGCAGGATGATCTAACACGAAAAAAACTAACAGAAAAGGAGCGATCGTTTTTCCTTAAACTGGCTCTCAGGTCTTGATAAGGACACTTCAGCCCCTGTGGTGTTGGGTAACACAAGCCTGTACAGGTGTTTTTCATTTCATTCTGGGGCCAGAGTTGAGCTCAGTAGGTTTGAGAACACCACAGGCAGACCTTGTAGCGGTGGAGAGCTTGTTCGGGGTGAGTAAGAACATGGGCGACTCCCCTCAGAGGTATCTACCTTCCCCCGCGTTCCCCAGACTCTCACACTGGCGTGACCATCAGGCTCGGCATCCTGCGATCCCAGAAACGGGCGGGAGAGGGGGTGAATGAGGGGGCGGATAGCTCTTCCATCTGTGGAAAAGAAAAGGAGAGAAAACAGCAGCAAGGGCATCGGTTAAATGGGCCGATTTTTATGAGCAGCATCCGGAACATTCCATCGGAGAGGCACGACAGGGCGGCTGGTGGAGATTCAGTGCCGGAGCTGGAGAGAACTGAAAAGAAGCAGGGTAAAGGCACTAAGTGGGTCTCAGTTACCCCTACAAAATGTGGGCTGGGGGGGGGGCTTTCGTGCTCCTGTCTGTAGCCGGACTCATGCTCTCCAGCACCAACTCTGGCCATCGGAGAGATTGAATGAGTATTACAGACACTGGGGTTGCGTGGTAAAAAATGACGACATGACGTAACGCGGACTCCAGCTGTGACGGGTGCACCGTCTGTAGTGCGTAACGCGTTTTGGTAAAAGTGCGTAGCAGGTGGTGGTTTTGGACTAAACCGGAAATTCGAAACGCGATGCCAAATTGAGGGAAATTAAGCTTAAATGGGCTTGGCTAACGGAGATCGGCACATTGTCAAGGAGTTTGTGGCAACAGGAGAGCGACGGTGCCTATTTCCAGTAATCGGCACGTGGTCTTTGCCGCCGGCACGTTACGGGGGGCACGGAGGGCTGACCGGCACGTTCCTGGGTGTTATGATAGTGTCACTTTCCACACGGCACCGTAAACCTATAGCTCGGAGTGTAAGTGTTCAAAAAAAAAACTCTCCTGTGCGCTGAGGCGCCACTGGGGAAGGTGTTGAATTCAGTGTGGTTCTGGTTTCCTGTCTGGGGTTTTAAGTGGCTCTGGAATATGTGACAGAATGCCGGAGGAGCCCCTGAATGTGTCGGACCCACATGTCTGGGTGAGAGAGAGGCTGAGCGCATGACACACAGATCCGATGGGATGAGAGGGAGACTGGATCTCTGCCAAGGCTGTGGTGGATCCCCATGGAGGATTTACACTTACACGCTGAAACTTTGAATCAGGCAGACATATTTAGCAGATACTTTCATCCAAAGCAAGAACCATAAAGAAACAGAGACGGCCCCTAGAGTTAAGGGTCTTGGTCAAGGGCCCCAGCCGTGAAATCGTTTTGATAGCTGGGATTTGAACCACCAGCCTTCTGATCATAAGAACAAAAGCCTAACCCTGTGAGCCACACCTCCATAAGAATGAACCTTTGTTTTTGCTCCTGCCAAAATATACTTTTAACTTTTTGAACTACACACCTGAAAAACGATGACTTCAAGCAAGGTTATACTAAACATTGTTTCAGGGGTTATTGGATCTTTTGATAGCGATTTAACCTTCTGTAGTACAGCTTTGCCTGTCATTAGTGGTATTCGATATATGAATGTTCCTGATGCGCTCAATCTCCCTCAGTAAAAAAAATAAAAATGAAAGCGTCGTACGGTGAATTATTGAACATCTGATATATGACACACACAATATATGATGCTGCTGTTTTTCACTGGAGCTTCTTGGGGAGTTGGAAACAATTAGTTTGTTACATTAGCAGGAGATTGGGATCTGTGTGCCGTACATATTAATAACAAAAAAACTGCCTGCAAAAACCATTAACCTGCAATCCTGTTACTTTGCCCGGCTCAGGAAAGTCAGTCTGGAAAAGGATGTCGGTCTGGCACCTCTCACTGGAATGCTCCAGTAATTCCAGGTCCCACTTATTCTTCTTAATGCTAGGATCAGGCTTTAATATAACAGCCATACAGAGGGTCTGTAAGCATTTACATTTGAATGTTGAAAGTGGGGTTTGGCAGTGTCTGTGCTAGACAGTAGAATGGAAATGAATCCTGCTGAATTAGGAGGGTACATTTATATATGGTGTTCTGAGAGGCCTAGAATGGAGGTAAGGAGGTAAAAAATGACCATGCTGTGTGTTTTTTTTAATCCTCTTCGGAAAGCCATATGGCTGGACCAGATGTCATGGGAGGGTTTCTAGGGACATTCAGACCAGGTGAAAACTGTCACAGCTGCTGGAGAACTTAGGTCTGGAAATGGATCACTGAAATAATACTGTAGGTCTGAAATTCTTTGTGGTTGGAAGTTTTTTAGGGTGGGGAAAAAAATGTCCCCCCTACACACAAGTTGTGTCGGATCTCTGCAAGGTCAGCCACCCAGCAGCTAAGAGGTGTGAACGTGAATCTACTTGCCGCCGTTCATCCCCTGAGTGTGCCTGCGGGGAACACAAAACATTTTTTTTTTAACCTCCAAATGTGGCTGGACATGAAGGGGCTTAATATGATCATCCCCTCCCTTTCGCTTGAGGGCCAGAGTCTTGCTGCTTTCTGGAACATGCAAGTTCATTAGCAGATGATTAACACCTCAAACGCCAGGGCAGGTGGCTTAATGCCTGCTTCAGTCTGGACAATTACTACAGTGTGAAGATCACACAGGCGGACAATGTTATGCCTGATAGGCAAGTCGTAGATATTATTTATTTAGCAGATTTAGCAGAGAGTTTCATCCAAACAACTGATAAAGCAGGATAGACCAGTCCCTGGAGTATTTGAGGCTCAGTGGCCCAGCAGTGAAATCTCTGCATACCATGGGGTTTAAACTGGCAACCTTCCGATCACGGGGACATTTCCTAACCCAAAAAAGCCACACACTGCACTGCAACAAACATTTTAATTACATTCATAAAATGATTGCTTAGTTCCTTAGGGTGATGATATGATGTATTTCCTGGCTCATCAGTGATATTTGGTTCTTTGTTTTTCCCCAGAACTGGGTTCCCCTAAAGATCTGGTCACCAGAGATGTGACAGACACCAGCTTTGCCGTGCTGTGGACCGCCGCCCCCGGGAATGTGCTGCGTTACCGTGTCACGTGGCAGTCGCTGTTCACTGACGAGTCTGGCGAGAAGTCCGTCCCTGGAGACATGACCAACACCGTGCTGGACAGGCTCACCCCAGAAACTCGATACCGGGTCTCCGTCTACGCCACCTACCGCCGTGGAGAGGGGGAGCCACTCGTCGGAGAAGAGACCACAGATAGTATGTCGATCTTTCCTTCTTATCTTATACCTTTCACAAAAGTTGTTCCCTACAAATGATACTTACAGCATGTAGGAAGCAAGTCCCAACCCAAATTCATGATGGGGGGGGGGGGTAGCTGGTGACCCTCGAACTGAGAAACCGCGCCGTAGAGTAGTGTTGCCCAATCAAGTCCTCAGATTTCAGTGCTTGGGGATCCAGCCAGGCTCAGGGGGCCAGTGACCCCATCTGCACTGGAAAAACAGAAAAGGATTCTCGCCTAAACTGTTTGGACAAGCCTGCGCTGCCCAGGTGAAGCTCTCGTATTTGAAGTAGGACTTTTTTTAATACCGGCAGCGGTTGAACTCTTGCCCCCCCCTTAAATCCTTTGTTTGGGAAGCGGTGACGTGGGTCTCGCAGGAATGCGGGGTTGTAGGGCTCTTATGGTGGCGTCAGGCGGCTGTGGCAGGCGTGTTCTGGTGCTGGTTCACTTTCGGTCAGCCTTGGTGACGCATCTGTGTGACACACGATCTAGCGGGCAGCACCTGCTGTCTGTTACGCCGGAGGGTGTTCAGAAGTCCGCCTGGAAAAGTCCGTATATCCCAGCCAGTTCACATATGAAACGGGGGGTGGAAAACGGTATCGCTGACAAGTAGGAGCCATGGGGAATTCATGAAACGTGCTGACGGACGATTATTAAATAGGTATTTTATTTATTCTGGAAAATAAGTTCAGGTACAATTTTTAAATGGGAGGCAAGTCAGGCATCTGCTGGGATTTTTTCTTTTTTTTTTGTTTCCATGGTCAGTGGAAAAACTGGAATCTCAGAAAGGTGTCGTGTCCGTGGTGGCCGACTTGTGCGCTGGAACATTGGACGTCACGCTATTTCCGTTCATAAAAACCCTCCCGGCCACTTCTGGGTGTGATAAAAAAAAATAGAAATATTTCCTGGGATCGTCCCCTTTCACACTTTCTGCCTTCTGCTAAGCTCACTGCGGTCGCCGTGGGTTTCGAAAAGATGACGGAGGGAAGAATTTGCAAGCCTGTAAAAGGTCCGACGCACAGCTGAAAGGAGCCGCCTGATGGGCTGGGGTGTAAAAGCGGGGCGTGGATTGCAGCGGACGTGCTGTAAAGCCCCCGTGTTTCACCAAAGGATTAACACCTAAAGCCAGGGAATTAGCAATCCCTCCGTCACCACAGACTCTGCAATATGTGCTTTAAAGGAAAGAAATGTCTTAGAAGCACATTTCAAATGCCGGCAGGTGCAGTGGTTAGCACTGTTGCCTCATACCTCTGGGACCAGAGTTTGTGTGTCTGCTATGGCTCCATGTGTGAGCATGTTGCATGTTCTCCCCATGTCATCGTGGGGGTTTCCTCTGGGTTTTCCAGTTTTCCCCCACAGTCCAAAGACACGCTAAGGTGAACCAATGGTACCAAATTGGCCATAGGTGTGAATTTTGTGTGTACCCTGCAATGGGTTGGTACCCCAACTTGGGTTATTTCTGGGATAGACTCCAGACTCCTCCTCCCCCCCCCAGCCTACATAGGACAAGCAGGTATATAAAGAAAAACAAAATCCATCCATCATCCATCCATTAAGGGCTTAACCAATACAAGGTCACAGTAAACTTGGATCGTATTCCACCAGACATAGCGCCCAAGGGTTGGGATAGCTGGGATTGGATTCCTTAAGAAAAAGAATTTAAAACATTTTTTGCTGATAGAAGGACCTTTTTTTCTCCATCTCATTAGTTACTGCTGCAGGGAAAGCTCTGGCCGTCTCTGACGAGACTGAGCGAACCCTGAAGGTCACCTGGAAGCCCGCTCCGGGCAAGGTGGTGAACTACCGGGTCTCGTACCGGCCCGAGGGTAGCCAGACGCGGCCTATGGTCGCCAAGGTGCCCGGCACCAACACATCCACCATCCTGAGGCGGCTGCAGCCCATGACCACCTATGACATCACGGTGGTGCCCGTCTACAAGCAGGAAGAAGGAAAAGCAAGGCAAGGAGTAGGACGGACACGTACGTTGGTCTATAATTAACCATGTGTGACGGGAAGCAGGGCTGGGCGACCTGGCGGCACGGCAAACGTATCACAGCTCCGTCTTACATTCTGCGGGTTTCGATGCCAAGGAGAACATCTAAGTTTACGGTCAGACGCTTAGCAGTGTTTAATATTTCACAGATAGCAGTGATTTACTAACTTTTAAAAGCCTCAGGTAAAACTCCACAAAAACCGCAGCATCTACAAGGATGGTTCTGGTAAACCCAGTACTTCTTAGGAAAAAAAAAAAAAAAAGGAGAAATATTGTGATACGTATCGTGCATCAAAAAAAATGCCTGAAAATATCCTGGCATGACTTTTGAGACCATGTCACCCAACCCTGGATAGAAATGCTCTGTATGCTGTGTGTGTTGGGTGGGGGACAGGGGGTGGTTATTGGACAATATAAAATTCCAACGTGCCGAGGAACCAATCCTGGTTGGTTTAACTGGATGATGTTGGCTCTGTGCACTTTAGACTGGAAATGGTGTCGCTTTCTCTTTTTGTAGCACCTGAATATTAAACTGACACAGATCGTAGTAAATGCAGACTCCTGCGTAATTCCAGCATCATCCAACCCATTTGTCAGCTTTCCATGTCTCTCCTCTGTGCTGATATCAATGCATCTTCTTTGTGTTTTTTTTGGTTAGTCTCACCGTATAAGTCGCCAAGAAACCTGCAGACATCTGAGCCCACCAAGCACAGTTTCCGGGTCACCTGGGACCACGCTCCAGGAGATGTGCGTGGCTACAAGGTGACCTTCCACCCCACGAGTGACGAGGTGGACCTGGGCCAGCTGCTTGTCGGGCCCTATGACAACACCGTGGTGCTGGAGGAACTGAGGTGTGTGGAGAAATCACCGGAAGTCATCTGTCGCAAAGTAGAGCACCACGGTCTGACCGGTTGGTGGAATACTGACCCAGAAACCATGGCTTCTGCTCACAGGGCTGCAACCAGGTATACAGTGAGTGTGTTCGGAATGTTTGACGGAGGTGAAAGCATGCCATTGGCTGGGCAGGAGAAGACCACCCTCTCTGATGGGCCAGATCCCCCACCATTCACTGTGCCAGGTGGGAACCGCCCCAACCAATCCTGCCAATCAGGATGATGTCCAGAAAAGTCCCTGCACTGGAAACATTATCCCATGTTGATACAACTTGCCTTTACATAACATACTTTATATTATCTCATAAATGCTTTACTTACACTCTCTTTAATATCACTATAAAATATTTATAGGTTTTCCAATCTGTGGAATACTACAATTAAAATACATATGTAATTTTTGCAACGTGAGACATTTTTTTAAAAGAAGCATCTTGTTCTCTTTTTTTCCATTTCAATTTCGGAAAATATTTCGGAGTTTTTTTTCCCTCTTTAGTAGCCACAGAATGAGATGAGTTTTGCTACATGCCTTCCCACTGCACTTACAGTTCTAATGAATATGCCATCTGCTAGATTCTTTTTTGACACATCGGGCATTTTTTTTTTTTTTTGTACTAAAGCAAAATGGAAAAAAAATGTCTGTTTGCAATTACAAATGTTTTACAACCTCACACATCTGAAGTACAGGCCGCCATTGGTTAGCGTGAAAATAGAATCCGTTATGTTTTTCATATAAGACTCCAGAGTCCCAATGACCTTGGGCTGAAATTCCTTCCATAATCAGTAACAGTTGAGGGACAGAATCTGTCTGAAAGGGGCAGAACTCAAAGGTGTGAAAACAAAGTAGGAGGGGCTACATTATCCGAACGATATCTTAGGTGACACTAACCTGTATTACTCCTGCAATAAATTTCTATCATGGCGATTTTATTTTTCCAGCAGTTCTCACTGAAAGCATACTACTCTGTTAAAATAATTTTCACAGTGGCAAGCTTTAGCATGGATCGAAATAACAGGTCCCCTTGGAAGGACTGAAAGATAAACATTTCAATGGGAAAAAAAACCCACCGCAATCAATCTAAGACAAAGCACTCCTGTTTTAATGCCAAGTATATCACTGACAAATACCGGAAACAATAGTTCACTAATTTTGTCGAATATAAATTAACACCAGGCCAACACCTGGTTTAACCGATATATCTTTTCAAAGACTTTCGGGATCCAGCCTTTAATAATTTTTCTTTTTATTACTAAGTAACTGAGTAAAGGCAGCCAGCACAAAACGATCACTGGGTACAGAGTATCCGCACACATTTTTTGGACATCTGCTTGACGGGGAAAAGCCGATAAATCAAATGTCATGTAACTTGTTTTCAATTGCAGACAGTGGCAGATTGCGCAATGTGTCTCTGCCCTCTCACGCATTGGAGGGGAAAATCCTTTTCATCCTGCAGGTGTCTGGAATAGCAAGCGCCGGACAGACGAGGAATGTGCAGTAATTCTCACTGGAGAGCATCTCGTATATCTTGTGTCAAGAGGGTGTCTTTCGTGATTTGATGGAAGGAATGCCCTGCCTTCTGGTCTCGGCAGGGCTGGAAATTTCATGGGATATATGGAATTGCAAGCAGGAAGATGCTATGAACAGCAGGACAACTGTAATGCTTTTAAAACTGTAATGAAAGGAAAGACTGTAATTATGAGTTTAAGTTGTAATGGAAAGTGTAACTTTGGTTGTGTCTGTTACTTCTGCTGCATACTATGAATCCATTACATCCACTTTTGTTTTCCCCCTGCTTCTTTCATACTTGATCTTCTGAAGCTTCAAAAGGTGTCACCTTGTGTTGGTCTGTCTTGCTTTACAACCCATCAAGAAGTTCACCTCTCATTCGTGTATGTCTTCAGTCCAGTGGGGAGGGTATGTTTCATTGTCTGATGTGGTCTGATGTTCTCTGGAATCTCAGAGGTGGCATGCAGGACCACCGCTCAGGCTGACATCGTCCTCCTGGTGGATGGGTCATGGAGTATCGGGCGTCTGAACTTCAAGACTATCCGATCATTCATCGGCCGCATGGTGGGAGTGTTCGACATTGGACCGGACAGAGTGCAAATCGGCAAGTGATTCTGCAACACAATTTGAAGATTCCAGAAGTGCTTCTACAGTTTCCATGTTTGTGTGTAGCTGCTGACTGTATTGTTCTGTATTTGATTGCTTTTCACAGGTCTCGCTCAGTATAGTGGTGACCCCAAAACCGAATGGCACCTGAACACTCATAAAACTCGGGAATCATTGTTGGAGGCCGTAGCCAACCTACCTTACAAAGGAGGCAACACCTTGACAGGTGACTTTTGTAGTTTTCAAGATGGGCAGCTAGTTCAGTTTTAGCTGTGTTTTGTAAACTGTGTTTTGACATTCCATTGTTAAAGAAGCACCTTCACATGCTTTAATCTTGCTTCCTCAGGTCTGGCTTTAAATTACATCCTTCAGAACAACTTTAAGCCTAATGTTGGAATGCGGCCAAACTCCCGCAAAATTGGAGTGCTCGTCACTGACGGCAAGTCACAGGATGACATCATCGTTAACTCCCAGAAGCTACGTGACGAGGGCATCGAGCTCTATGCCATCGGTGGGTATATCTTTGAGCTCCAAGTAGCTCCGAAAGCTTCTGTGTGTAATTAAACTTGAACTGCTGGAGAATGAGAGCAGCATTAACAGTAAATGCATTGACTGATTTTAGGTGTCAAGAATGCTGACGAGAATGAGCTTCGGTCCATCGCCTCGGACCCGGATGACATTCACATGTATAACGTGGCTGACTTCTCCTTCCTCCTCGACATTGTGGACAGCCTCACAGTCAACCTTTGTAACAGCGTGAAGGGCTCAGGTGGGCCCTGTCTCCTCCTCCTCCTCCATTGCTCTCAGCTCTACTCTCTCATTCCTATCTGCCCTTTAATTGCCCTCCTTACTCCCTGTTTGTACTGATCGTCAGAAAGGAATTCCAGCACAAGTCCAAGATTTATAAACAAAGTGATTACTTCAAACAATCGGCATCAATCCCATTTAGTGTGTATAAACAATTTAGTATGGGAGGCTTAGAAGCCCATCAAGAGCTGCATGAACTGGTTTCCAAAGAGATCCAAAAGACAACATGCAGTGTCATGAAATGTCAGGTGATGTGTGTGAGGACAAAATATACAAATATCTCAGAATGTTGGCTATTTCATCACTAAAACAGTTTTTGAGTAATAAGTAAAAGTGATGTTTTCCTATGTTTTCTTGCAAGACGGTGGACTTGGGGCACCTACAGACCTGGTGACCTCTGAAGTGACCCATACCTCCTTCCGGGCCACTTGGACTGGACCCAGCGAGCCGGTCGATAGGTACCGCGTACAGTACATGACGGTTTCTGGAACCCAACCTAGAGAGGTGAGCCCTGATGTTTATCGGCCAGTACCTTGACTGTAGAATCCAAGGGTTTTCTTGTTGACTTGTAACTACCACAGGAGAGTTTGTTCTCTGTCCTGCATAATATTCTGGCTTTTTCGCTTTTTAAATAGCACCTATCCTTAGTTGAATCATGTGTGCTCATGGTAGATGACAAATAGAATGAGAGCAAATACAATAAGATTAGCCGATAAATCACTGCAGCTTGCATACAAGCTCCCACGAGTGATGTTATCACAGCATTACCGTATCACATTATCAGAGATGTTCCATAGCTTCAGGCAGACATTCTCGGACCAAGGGTTTGAGGTGACGTGATGGAGACGTCGCCATTAGCGTTTCCAGAATTTAGCTACATGAACTGTTCATTGAGATCAGATTGATCAGAATCCCTATTTTTGAGCTCTTCATCTTTCACCCTCTTTCCCCAGCAAAAAAGTGGATTTGGCCCCATTCCACACACTTTTACTAGTGCGAGCCCTTTGCCAGGACCTGTCTGCCTAATAATGACGGGGCTGACAGGGAGGTTTCCATGAAATAGGCCTCAGGCTGTAGCTTCGTCTTCAATTACATAACAACTTTCTGGATAGCAGGTTTTCAGCTATACTCCTGTAAGGTTTTGTTTAAAATAGCCAAATTAAATACTTTTGCCTACTGGCAACAAAATGATTTGAGTCCAATGAATCTGGCTTTTATTTCTAATGGTTTTGACTATGAAGCGATATGCTCTGCAAAGCCTTGCTTTGTTTCTGTACGCTTAATTGACAGTAGCAGAAGTTACTTTGAGTTGTTTTAACATAATCCTATAAGAAACTCACAAATTTGGATGATTTGTGTTCCCTTAGCCATGGCGTTAAACTCGATGTGTAATCCGATTGGATTCAGGCTCCCAGTGACTGACACTTTTTTTTACCAATGGGAAATGTTTGTTCCTATAGACGTTTGTTTCGGGGACTGTGACCACTGCCGTGCTGAAGAACCTGACCCCCCTGACGGAGTACATCGTCAATGTTTACGCTATGCTTGAGGATCAGACCAGTGAGCCTTTGAAAGGCACTGAAACTACCTGTGAGTGTCCACCATTGTCCTTTGAATTGTCCTCTTATTCCATACTGAAGCAATACTAACTTTTATTACTTAACTACTTTTTTCTTGTACAAGCTTACTGTGCAGGGGTGAGTTTCCCGAAGCGTTCTTAACGCTACGTCGTTCTTAAGTTCTGTGTTAAAAGATAGAACTAACGAACGACGTAGCGTTAAGGAGGCTTCGGGAAACTCACCCCAGTTGTGTATCATATTGCTTGTTGGACTTCTTCACGATACCTGCAAATGGATCGTTGGGGCCTGGTAGGGTGGCAAGAGATCGATGGGTGGCTTCAGATGTTGGGAAAAACTCTACATGAAAATGAATTCAATTGATTTCTCCTTCCTTGTTCCAAACAGTGCCCCTTCCCTCTGTGAGGAGCATGACGGTCTATGACGAACAGCCCACCACCATGAGGGTACGCTGGCAGGCTGCAGCCGGTGCTACAGGGTACCTGCTGCAGTACATGGCCATAAATGCCACCGTACCCACCACGCAGAAAGAGGTGAGGTCAAGTCAGGCCAACCTGGGCCATTTAGCTGGAAATGGAAGCTTTGAGCTGAGCTGACAAGTAGAAAGGTTATCCCGTTCTCTGGAAACTTTCACATCAGGTGCCGTCAATGAACAGTAGGTTCATTCTTGCTGCTGATTCATACGGTATCTGATACAGCACTGTAACTGGAAAACGGATGCCAGAGCAGCCACCGAGAATTTCCGTGGTTGTGTTATTTCTTTCAAGCCATGCCACAGCATCCCATGATCATGTCCAACCTTGTGACTTTCACAGCTGCGAGTCGGCCGAGATGTGACCACAACCCTCCTGGAGAGCCTCATCCCCAACACAGCCTACACTCTGTCCATCTTTGCTCTTCACAGTGGTGCAACCAGCGACCCTCTGTCCGACCAGGGTGTCACCTGTACGTGAACTCCCTGATTTTTTTTTTTCTCCGTTTGAATCCCATCAGAAGGTTCTCGAGGTTGTTCGTCTCTTACTCCAATTTCTCTCTCATCCCCTTGCAGTGCCTCTGCCCACTGGAAATCTGAGGATCACGGACGTCACCCACAGTACCATGAATCTCGACTGGGATGCCGCGCCAGGGAACGTGCGCAAGTATATCATCACATACAAGCATGAGGACGCAGAGGCTAAGGAGGTAATTCTGAGCAGTAATCTGCATCAGGCTTTCACAGATTGCCTTAGCTTTGGCCAAACCAAGCTGCTAAAACAATAAATCATCATCCGTTTCTGGAAAAAAAACTACATTTCCCACATTCCCAACAGTGGCAGACAACACCTGATTGAAAGTATTGCCGATTAAGCAATGTCCTGCAATTAATTACCTTAGACAGCCGGGTGTGATGAACTACGACCAGTGGGCCAGCGAAGGTTTGGGTCATCCAGATTCACGTTGCAGACGTCCTAGAGAATAATGCTTCTGGAGATAAATTGAAAGAGCAGACTTTGTCTGAAGGACTGCTGAAGTGGTCGTCTGTTCTTGGGGCCCTTGGGTTTGACTTTACAGCCTGGGCTTTCTGGGAGACAGTGGCTTGCAAGGTCCCTTGGCCCATCAGACCACATCCTGCGACATCAATCACAGCTCGGCTCCCCTCGTAACCCGTCGGCTTGGACTTGAAGTAAAAACCGGGCCTGGGGCCCCAGTGGATTTGTGATCGGCTAAAACCCTCACGGAGGAGGCCACCCGAAATGTGGCGGCTCGGCTACTTGATGGATGGTGTGTCCCTGGATGAGTGATCATGGCTGGGTTCTTTTGGAGAAAACAGGAACTTCACAATCAAAACCCATCGCTGTGGATTTATATATGAGGAAGCCTTCTTTGAGATGTAGATGGTTCCAAATTTACAGCCTTAAAAAACAAAAGCATTACCAAGACATTACCGAGACTGCCTCGAGAATTACGGCATCTTTGAAACCCTTCGCAGTGGACTCTGGGTGGCTGTGTATTCATGGAAAGCTGTGGCTACTAAGTAAATGAGGCATGGGATCCTTGTTTCTTTGGATGCTTTTTTTCCTACCTGAGGAGACCATTTGAGGATTACAAATGATTACAAGATCAGTTTCAGAGTTCTCTTCATTTATCATTCCCTCAAACTTTTCAACAAATCCTTTACAGAGTGTAAAAAACCAGCTAAGCTGAATTGACTCCAAGAGCTCTTTTTCCAGTGATTCTCCTCCACATCTCAAATAACAATTCACTGATGTTCTCTTACAGTTATGGATATTATGCCACTCAGCACACACAATCATATTGAGACATTATGAGCTCCTGGAAGGAAAGAAACTTTCATGTCATGCTAGTTTACCCTGACTTTTAGGCAACCCATTCAAGAGTTATGAGTCACTCTGAACATTGTACTCAATAAACATTGACAACTCAAATCTAAAAATAGTCTTTACTAAATTTCTAGTAAAGTTTTATTTACTGGTGTGTAAAATAACAGACAGTAATATGAAGTATCCAGTCATAATGAATTGTAAATAGTTTTTGGCAGGAAGGTGCTGTTATTGTTAAATGGTATACGACATATGATTTCAACTCATTCAAATCATTTTTATTTTTATATTCAGACTGAAGTCTCAGGTCATGTGACGACCACAGTGCTTCGTGACCTCATCTCCCAAACCGAGTACGATGTGGCAGTCACCCCAGTGTACGATACAGGATCGGCTAACCCAATGCTCGGACATGCTGTGACTGGTAAGGAAACTTCCTGAGCCGCTCCTCTTCAGGGTCCGTGCCTGGTAAATGCTCACATGTTTTGTTGGGATAGCAGCCTACATGGGTGCAAGTTGTCTGGTCATACGCAGTCCTTCGTTGGCTTGCTGCCATTTTTTTTACACTAAAAATATCTCTGAGGAGAATTCGATCTCTTCCCAACACTAGATTAAATCAATGACTCTATACTTTTTCTACAATAGGTGTTGTCCCTGCCCCCAGTAACCTAAGGTTCTCAGATGTTACCTTGAGCAGCTTCATCGCCCACTGGGAGCACGGTGCTCCTGATGTAGCCCTCTACCGAATCAAATGGGCCAAGCATGGCCAAGACGACTTTCAATATGTAAGTGAATCATCAGGCATCAGAGGGATGAGCAGCAATCAGGCAGCTTTTCCGCCGGTGAGAGCTGTTAGTTTTGTGTTTTTGCTTCCTCTCCTAAAGGCCATCCTGAACAATGACGACACCTCCTATCTGCTGGAATATCTGGATTCCGACACCCTGTATGATGTGTTCATCACAGCCATCTACCCCGATGAGTCCGAGAGCGAGGATCTGATGGGCAGCCAGCGCACATGTAGGGCAGCGGGGAATCGTTTCCAAATAGACACACAATTATGGATATTTGCCTGCTTTTGCTCAGCCAAAATTGTAACACCATTTTTTTTTCTCTTACAGTGGCAGACATTCCTACGCCTGGTAAGTACTTTGAGACACTAATTTCCATTCCTAATGAATCGATCACAGAGACAGAAAGTGTGAATTTGGTTCCCGGGTTTGTCTCCAGCACCAACGGGGCCCCCTCAGAACCTGCAGGTCTACAATGCCACCACCACCTCCCTGACAGTGAAATGGGACCACGCCCCAGGCCGCGTCCAGAACTACCGCATCACCTACAGACCGGAGGAGGGGGGCAGGCCCCAGATGGTATGTGAAGTCTCCAGTTCCCTAACCTGGCTTACCACGGCGTTCTTGCATCTTTTTCCCACACCTGTGGAATGCTTACTTTTTGACACAGAAATAAATATATTGTCGGACACTAAAAAAAGATTGTGGGTGTCTGTTAGCCATTAAGTGACCTTTATAGCAGTTTGGAAAGTGAAAGACATGACAGAGAACTTGATGGAGAAAACTCCCAGAAGCCTTTGCAAATTCACTGCCTTTTCTCGGGTTTTTTGTGGTATTTCATTGTAATGTGCATATTCACAAATGAGTTTTGTATAGTCCAGATACTAGCTGTTTAATCTTAGGTGAACATTTTCACATTAGGAGATTTCTAAAATCTGAAATTGGACTGGAACCTCCGGAGATCCAGATCGGAGTAGACACCCTTTGTATTTCTTCAGCAAGCATGGGAAATACTCCGAGGTGTGCAGCATTTCATCTGAAACTAGAGACAATGGAAGACGCACACTTCCTGATTGGTCCTTAGCGACTGTCAATAAACCCACTTCTTGATGATTCGTTCCATCACGGTCCCACCCTTGACCACACCCCTTTCTCACTCTTATCCCACCAATGGCTCCCCATCTGGGCCAAGCAACAACTTTTACTGCACCCTCTCCCCAGCCAAGTGCAGCATAGTAAATCCAACATTCATGCTTCTCCAGTCACCCATCCGCCTGTTTCGTAGATCAGTTATAGATTTACTTTGGCAGCGAAGATGGCAGAATAACAATAGGACAAATATGCACTCTTGAGTCGTGGGGGGGGGGGGAGTTGGGGTAGGAGAATGCCATTGCCACCTTGCAAGTATCTGTCGCTGGCGTGAAACGACCAGGTTGTCTGTCTTTGGCTCTTGTAGGGAGGCCAGTGAGCTTTCTGCAGCTGGTTTGGCGATGGGAGTTTTTCTGAAGACAGCTTTTTGCTGCCAAATACCAATAGACATCAAGTGCCCAGCAGACTCTTCTGTGAAGTGTTTTTGGATTAACAATGGAGAGTTCTTCTCCTTCCAGATAAAAGTAACTGCCATCAGCTGGATCGGTTTACGTTAATGAAAAAAATATCTCCATAACTTCATGTGAAAACTAGATCTGCTGTTGATGCAGCAGTGTGTCACACAGCTAGTAATTCTGAAGTTTATTTGTTTTTGTGAGATTATTAAGCTGCCGGCCTAGGGAAGCACTTGTATGAACGACTCGCGTCTGTGAAGAGTTGGGGCAAAAATCCGACACTTGTTACCTGAAGCCGAGCAAATGTGGATTTTTTTCTCTCTCACTTAATCAGACCCAGATCGGAGGCAAGAAGAACAGTGTGGTCCTGCAGAAGCTGACTCCCGACACGCCCTACTCAATCACCGTGGCGGCGATATACGCTACTGGCGAAAGCAAAGACATTTCTGGCGGGGGCAAGACAAGTAAGCGCCCATGCTGCCTTCTTCGGTATAGGCCTCCTGTTAGAGTCCGAGAGGTCCGTCGGACCGTGAGCGCCACTGGCTTTAGAGCTGAGATTTCTGGCATCCTTCTTGGCTACGTACCTTGCATCAGGGTTGCCAACTGTCACGCACTCTCACACTTTCAGACTCTCACGCAAGAAATCTTACAGCAAATCTAAATTTATTCTATTTTAAACCTAAAATTAGCTACATCAAAAATGTTTGGGTAGTTTGCAAACCCTCCAGACTATTTACACGGTAATAAAACCGTCACATACATGTGAGTGTGCATGTGTGTGCAGACTTGTCTCGAACTGAAAATCTCACTTCAGCCAGCTGACCAGAGATGGCGACCCTGTTACACCTGTCATGTAAACAGTAATGCAGCATTGTGATTTGCTTCCCGATTTCTATCGAGTCCTTAAATAGAAGATGACAATTTTTATTACGTCACCGTTGAGCATATGTATTCTGTATTCTGACATCGAAGGGGAGCGTAGATTCTTGAGGTGCTGGCGAGGGCCTGACACACGCGCGTCGTGCTCCCACATGCGCGCGATTGCATCAGTTATAAACACCGATGTCATTGATGCATTGCAGAAGAAACCACAGCTGTTTCTGGGCGATTAGTAGCATCGCTCACAGAGGGGCAGAAAGGCTGCCATCTCTGCCCTGAATGCGCTTCACAGTCTTTTCAGCCTGTATAAAGAGGATCAGAGCTGCTGTCCAGCAATTCTAAAGAGAACCAACTACCCATTGTCATTGTCATTGTCTACACCACAGAGCCATTGGGTGGAGTGCGGAACCTCCAGGTGACCGATCCCACCACCAGCACACTCAGGGTGACCTGGGAGCCAGCAGAAGGCAACGTCCGCCAATATCGCATCTTCTACGTTCCGGCCACAGGGGGCGATGAGGAACAGGTACAGTAGCCATTTGTCCACAGTCTTTAGCAGCCCATCTGTGTTCGGCTGAGTGTCATTGCAGACCTTTTATCCATATGGACAATACTCAACTTCTTAGAGAAATTAAATTCTGTGACATGGTCGTAGATGCCATTTGGAGATAGACCTGTCCATAAGACCTCATGACCCTTTTTGAGACTGGCCATCTGCCAGAGAGTTTAGGTTTGGTCGGTTGTCACGTCCAGGTAAACCTTATTGACTCGGTAAGCGTTAAGTGACTTTGAAGCAGCATGGGGTGGGAGACCTTGTGCTTGTCTTGGTGCTCTGGTTTGTCCTGCATGAGTGACCACAACCGTGCTCTCCTGTGCCCACCAGACGCAGGTCTCCGGGACCATCACCAACACGGTCCTGAGAAACCTCATGCAAGACACCATCTATACAGTGACTGTGGTGCCGGTCTTTGCCCTGGGCGATGGAAAGCGCATGTCGGAGAACGGAAAGACCCGTGAGTCACATGGCAGACAGATTCTGAAGGCTCGATGTGGAAACCCTCTGAGATCATATGGAGAGAAATCCCTCGTGCTAAATCACCATGCAGTAACACGATGCCTGGAACACAAACAAAACCGAAGATCCACAAAACCATAAACAATGGATTAATTAATTGATTTATGTTTCCAGTTATATTTATGTAATGTAGTTAATACATTACATAAATATAACTGGAAACATAAATCAATTAATTATTTATCCATTTGTCCAGTACATGGTTGACATGATGATCATTCTAGCAAAGAAAAATAATCCAATCCATAATAAATTGCAATTTATAATACGTTAATGAATAATCAATTTATAATTCTCATTATGTCTTTAAGGTCTGAGCTTAAAAATTGGATTATGCATAGGATGGACTCTAAAACCTTTGGTGGATCTGTTCCTGTTTTTTGCATGTATATAATATAGCAGAGTCTGCTTACATAGCACATCTGACTGGGTTTGGGATGGAATTAAAGGTAGCGATTGGCCTCCACTCCTAGCCCAGGCGTCCGCTGCATCGAACCGTAAAACAGAACAAAGGAGCCCTTCTTTTTGAATACGGGGCACGGCTCCTTTCTGCATATTCCATCCTGTGTGTTTTTCTTCACTCTGCTTGAGTTGGGCTCCTTGCTTAGTTTGCACAAACCGTCTCCAGGAGCTGCCAGTCAGCAGAGGCAGGGAAGCACATTGATATAAAAGACCTCTGTTACCAGTTAGCGGGGAATTCTGTGTCGCTTCTTCATTCTTTTTTTTGATGAGAGAAGAATAGTCACTTTACACGTTTCAGTTGTTTAAAGTTACGCCGTTCCTCTCCAGGTATTCTTCAGCAGCTAATCATGTAAAATAGTTTATGCTGACTATGTTGTGTGCTAATTTGATTTAATCCCTAAAACACTTTGATATCTGCATTTTATTTGAGTACATCAAACTTCTTGCTTCTTGAGCTGTCCTGGTTGCACCACATCTGTTTAAAATAGATACCTGATATTTTTCAAATGACAACAATGCCATCTGAGGCAAGTTAAAATAAAAATTGTTTGACAACAGTCCCCGTGAAACTCACACTTCGTGGAATTGCCTCAGGACTAGTTGTTTGCAGTTTGAATGTTGTGTGGTCA
Organism: Paramormyrops kingsleyae; assembly: GCF_048594095.1. NCBI lineage: Eukaryota > Metazoa > Chordata > Actinopteri > Osteoglossiformes > Mormyridae > Paramormyrops > Paramormyrops kingsleyae. The sequence goes on from NC_132810.1 coordinate 17,881,260, forward strand.
TGTGGTCTGACATTATGTGGTCTGACACTGTGTGGTCATGCGTTCTGATGTGTGGTCATGTGGTCTGGTGTATGTTCATGCGGTCTGACACTGTGTGGTCATGCGTTCTGACACTGTGTGGTCATGCGGTCTGACACTGTGTGGTCATGTGGTCTGACACTGTGTGGAGTCCTCTGACCTCTCCCCTCTTCCTGTCATTTCCTTCTTCCTCAGTCGTGCGCTCGGCACCCAGGAACATTCAGGTGTACAACCCCACCACCAACACCCTGAATGTGCGATGGGAGCCCGCCTCAGGACAAGTGCAGCAGTACCGAGTCTCCTATGCTCCGCTGACTGGGACCAGGCCCTCAGAATCTGTGAGTTTCCTGGGAAGTCTAAAGCTGGGCTGTCTTCCCGCTGAACTTCCAGTGAATTACCAAATACTGAGTGGACCTTGATTTTGACCAAAAACATTATTTTGGGGACATGTTTGGCCTGCTGATAAAAGTAAATGAGAAATATTTTTTATAATGCTTTTAGATCCTAAAATAACAATAGTAGTTTTTTTTACGGTTACTTAATAGATTGTGACTTATAAATCAAAAAAGGACCATCAAGCCATGTTAGAGAAGCCTTCTCAAAACCAAAACGATCAAGCTCTGTGCCACACGTCGCTTGTTTTTCTTGCAGATTACAGGACTGGATGCTTGAGGCTTTTGGGTCGGCTGGTGGTTTAAGGTCTTGAATTAAGCTCTGGCCTATTAGGAGACAAGGAGCCAGTTAAAACCTAAAATGTTCTGCATTTCAAACTCTTTTTTTTATATTTTTCTTTTCAAAACTGAATGTGTTTAAAATGGCTCTAAACAATAAACGCTTTAGAGGTTTACACTTCAAAAAATTTAAGCACATTCATTTGATTTTAGTAAGTAAAAAAACTTTAATTGTTATAATGAGTTTTTGACATAAACTACCATTTGTATTTGCAAGGTATATTAAACAGATATACATGTGAAAATATTGTTAATCTGTGTCACATGACACTGGTATTGATCAAGTGTTGCTAACATGACTGAGATGACAATGCTTTGGTTACCTTTTTAGTGAGACGAAATTAATCCAGTATAATCTGAAACAGACTTTCCGTGTGAGAAGTGTTAGTTTGTCCCTTTAATCTGGCAAAACACCATGTGGGATGTATTGTGTGGAATCAGTTACAAGGCAATAGAAATGGCATTTCTGGTGTTTACTTATAGCAGAACCACATTAGACACATGCACTTAAGTAGAACCACATGACACACATTATTATGATTTACCATTTATATTTAGAACATAATAAGTATTTTTTGTTGAGGGTCACACGAGTTTATGGATAGGAGGATCTATGTTTGTATTTTGTGTGATCAAGGGTGTATTCCAGAAACGAACAAAAGGAGTTACATTCAAGGGCAAAAATCCAGGTGTTTCTATTCTGAAGAGCATCTTCCCTTGTCGGCTGCAGGTCTTGGTCCCAGGAAACACCCACACCGCCTTCCTGCAACAGCTGATCCCTGACACGGAGTACTCTGTCAATGTGGTGGCTCTGTACGCTGACGGAGAGGGACCATCGGTCGCCAGTGATGGCACGACATGTAAGGTCCCCCACAGTGTTGCACCTCTGGAAACGTTACCCTTCTATAAACAACCAAAATGACATTGCAGTTGTACTGTTCGCTGGCCACCATTAAGACTTTTTCCAATGCGGAGACCGTTTTTTGAACTAGGATGAACACGGAAGTCAAGATGTATGGCATCTCGTTGACTCCCCCCCCCCCCCCCCTCCATTTTTTAACACTCCAGTGCCCCGCAGTGCGCCGAGGAATCTCCGCGTCTACGACCCCACCACCAGCACCCTGAGCGTGAGTTGGGATCATGCCGACGGGCCCGTCCAACAATATCGCATCGTCTACGCCCCCACCACCGGAGATCCCATCGAGGAAAATGTGAGTATCTAAGTTGCTGGGTGACATAGTACCAACCGGGTTTCCAAAGGCTTCACCTTGTCTGTGGTCATGGGGTGGACATATGCGTGCTTAACCATACTTGTGTTCTTGTGTACCTGTTTTACACCATCTGCAGCCCTGCCCCAAATTTCAAGGATGTATCAGTTGCATCCTCACCAAAAAAGACCAATGTCATGATTCATTGCGCCCCAAGTTAATTTTTGGGAGACAAGTTAGTAAGACCAAGACTACAAGTAGAATCTTGTACCACAATTGCATTCTTGGTATAAACAAACACCAAGTCTTTGGTTCCTTATGCTACAGTAGCACTGCATCGCCACATAAACTATATTTTAGAAGTACTTTTTACAAATTACTGAAACCTAAAAAGTCATATTGTCTTATAAAAAGCTCACACATTTTTAATGAATACCTCTTGTTCACCAAACTCTCAGGTATCTGTCCCTGGGAACAGAAACAGCGTCATCCTGCAGAACCTGCAGCCAGACACCCCCTACACCATCACCGTGGTGCCCATATACGCTGACGGCCCAGGAGGCGAGCTCACAGGACCGGGCCGTACAGGTAACTGGCCCTTAATGCTACATGCTGTTAGAGGGTTCTCCAACCCTAGGAACGCTGAGGAACCTCACCACTTCATGAACTGAATATCCGTCTGACTCACGGGTACAAAGGGAGACGATTGTCTTCCAGTCATCCATTCTCATCCATGTCGTTTGGATGAGCCGTTTGCGGAACTCATGCCATAGCTACTTAAGGCAAATACATAATAGAAGACAGAAGATTCAGGCCTGCCACTGCAAAAAAGTGGAGCACAAGCCAGGCTCCCTGTTCTATGTATATTTTTATTGAAAGATGATTGCAGGGTCTTGTCTCTCCTGCCTTTCAGTCGGCCTCCTGGAGCCCCGAAACCTGCGTGTCTCTGACGAGTGGTATACCCGCTTCCGCGTGTCCTGGGACCCTGCACCCTCCCGCGTCATTGGTTACAAAATGATCTACCAGCCCCAAGGTAAACTTAGCGGTCAAGCACCTGGGAACACTTCAACTGCTTTCAATCTTTTATCTGCTAGGAATCAATCATGCCAGTGAATTATTCATTCTTTTGTATCTTCAAATATTTTTTTTTAGCAGGGACAAATGTGTGACTCTACAATGTTTTGCACTCCCAGATAAGGACGAGACAATGGAGGTATTCGTTGGGGACGTGACTTCGTACATCCTCCACAATTTGCAACCTGGGACCACATATGACCTCAAGGTCTACGCCCAGTATGACGCTGGTCTGAGTGGAGCCTTAGTTGGACAAGGAACGACATGTATGTAGCTTCGATCTTGGAGTTCAACTCATTCTTAAATACTTACTGCTTTGCCATGGTTATCATTAAATCCAATCATAAAACGAACACTTCCTTTACCCACCAGACTCACTATGATTATATATGCTTGAAGGCTTATGCTAAGCTACCATCTTGCCTCCCTTTTCCACAGTGTACTTGAACGTCACTGACCTAGTGACGTACAACGTTGGCTATGACAGGTTCTGCATCAGATGGACGCCCCACAGAGCAGCCACCTCGTACAGAATCAAGCTCAACCCCTTTGACCGTAAGTAGAGCTGACCTGCCTCCATCCACCTGGGCATGAAAACATACTGATGTGTAAAGTCTTGGTTAGAAATGAGAAAATTGGTGGAACATTATTTAGTTCTCGGTGGAGTGTTTTATTCAGCATTTAAGGTAGTCAGTGATATGTTTTTCTAGTGTTAGAAAATTGGTCATCCATCATGTGTGGCTTACAAACTGAAACCAGAAAACTCTGAATATGGTTTAATTTTGCCCCTTTCTGGTCACCCTCGAGCATAATCAGGTCATTTAAGCAAATGGTTCCTCTACCAGGGATGAATTTTGTTCCTGGCTGAAATAGCTTGGCTTCTTTAAGTACCACTTAGTCATACTGTACACATTAATACAAGCAAGAGCTGTTGGAAGCTTTTGGTCTGTATATGGCAGTCATTATTGTTCACCACATCAAGCTCATTTGGGTAGCGCAAGAAGGCAAACTTTCCGTAAAGGTAAATTATCCACTGAATCGAGGACATGTGTGATTTTATGCTCAAGTGTGGGGAAACAAGTCACGTAGTTGTAGGAGGATTTTTTTGATGAAAAGGAGAGGCAGTATAGTTTCTTGAGCGATGACTCTATCTTCAAATGTGGGACTGTGTTTGGTCTGCTGTGTTTGTAGCGTCGAAGCGAGGCCAGCAGGAGATCACTGTCACGGGCTCCGAGAGCCAGAACTGTTTTGAAGGCCTCTCCCCGGACTCCTTGTACAATGCCACCGTCTTTGCTCAGACGCCCAACCTGGAGGGCCCTGGAGTGAGCGCTAAGGAGCGGACCTGTGAGTGCCCGAGTCTCTCGCTCCACCGCTGGTTCATATCCACGCCGACGAGAGCACCTCCAGTCAATATGGTCTGATTATAACATTAAGCCATGTTTGTTTTGATTTTGTTATTCGTCGTAGTGGTGAAGCCCACAGAACCTCCAACGCTGCCCCCAACTCCGCCCCCACCTCCCACAATCCCTCCTGCTATGGAAGGTAAGGACACTGTGTTCCTTTAGTTTATGACATTGGTGGGCCTACACTGAGGCTTAGCCACAGGGGGAATCCATTAGAACATTCCATACAGCACTGGTATCCTTCAGGGGGAGCAGAGACGGCCCCCAATAGCACCCCGCTGACAGGACGGGGGGCCCATCTGTCAGTCCTATCTGCCTACTGAAGGCTAAGCAGTATGGAGCCTGCTGGGCTAATGGATTCAAAATGCTACGTGCGGTTAACCCCGGGCTATCAAGCACAAGCCAGTCCTGCAAGCATTCTGACAAAAATGTGCAATTTTACATGCAGGATTAATGCACGTGGTCCTTCAGGGAAGGAAGACGCTGTGTATGTTGTAGCTGACTTGGAGCTGTAGTTTGTTGCTATTGCACAATGTTAAAAAATTAACTGAACACTAAACGGTAACCTTGACAGTCAGTGAAATTTGAATTATTGATTCATCTTCAACGACGTCAGTTATCACTACGTAATGAGAATTCATTGTCATCATTATTTTCTCTTCAATTTTCAGTGTGTAAAGGTGCCAAGGCCGATCTGGTGTTCCTCATCGATGGGTCATGGAGTATTGGAGACGACAACTTCAACAAAGTTTTGAATTTTGTGTTCAGCACCATCGGCGCCCTCGATATCGTAAGCCCTCAAGGAATGCAGGTGTGTGGAGATGTCTTTCTTGGAAGCATTCACCTTTCGTATGGGGGGGAGGGGGGGTCTGTAACAGGTAGTAGTGGAGGATTGTTAAGCAATTCCACGAAAGCTTTGGCAGATAAAGTATGGCTACTGTGACTCATTGCCTTTGACTTCTTGGCTTGCAGATATCTTTCGTGCAGTACAGCGACGACGCCAAGACAGAGTTCAAACTCAACACCTACCATAACAAGGGGACTGTGTTAGCCGCCCTGCAACTTGTCCGTTACAGAGGAGGAAACACCAAAACAGGTACCCCCACCCCCAGGGTCCTGCCTCATGTAGTTGTAATAGATCTCCATGTGCTCCTTGGCCACATGGAGAATGTGTTACAGGCCAGCCACCCATATGATACCTGCTGGTTTCTTCACGTCCTGTACAGCTATCTAGTGCTCCCTTTAAAATGACACAGTTTGGTTCTGCACTCATTGGGTCTGTCTAATCTAGGGGTGGCCCTCAAACACGTTGGTGAGAAGGTCCTCACCCCAGACAACGGCATGCGGAGAAACGTGCCCAAGGTCTTGGTGGTTGTCACAGACGGCCGCTCTCAAGACGAAGTGAAGAAGAGTGCTTCGACGCTGCAGCATATGGGTGAGTGCGTAAGGCCCTCTCCACATGCCCAACCCCCCCCCCCCCCCCGGGATGTCAGTCGGGAGAGATCTGTAAGTGGAGTCTTGCTCTTCCAGGTTACAGCCTGTTCGTCATTGGCGTGGCTGATGTGGATTTCGCCGAGTTGCGTAATATCGGCAGCAAGCCGAGCGAACGGCACGTCTTCATTGTAGACGATTTCGACGCCTTCGCAAAGATTCAGGATAATCTCATCACGTTCATCTGCGAAACGGCTACATCCAGTAAGACAGGCCTTACCTCTGTATTTTAAACCTTTCTCCCAGAGATTGTCATGGTTTCTCAGGCTCTACCTCGTAAAGTAATGCACCATCTTTTACTTCTACCTCAGCTTGTCCTTTGATTTTCCTGGATGGATTTACATCACCGGGTAAGAAGACCATTTATTTCCTAAAGAATTCAGTAGGCCTAAGGCTGTACAGCTGGCAGTTTGCAGGGCTGGCATGTTTGTCTATAGCTTGGGGATTGTTTGAGAGTTGACGTATGTCCATTGAGGGGGGAAGTGCAAAAATAATCAGAAAGAAATGTGATCAATTGTTTGAGGAGCAATGAACCACTTACAGTAGTGGGTCTTGTCTTGTTTTAGTAACAATTCTACATACAGCCTGTCACTTTAACGAATGTACACATATAAACAGTAATTTGAAACTCAGATAGCAGAAAGTTCAGAAACTGGCTTTCGATTGATTTGAGCAATGTACTCTGCAGGCTTCAGGATGCTGGAGGCTTTCAACCTCACTGACCGGACGTACGCTGCCGTCAAAGGCATCTCCATGGAACCAGGGTCCTTCAACAGTTATGTAACCTACCGGCTGCACAAGAACGCCGGCCTCTCCCAGCCCACAAAGTAAGTCCAAGTTGACATTTATGAATCTCAGAATAACCCCCCCACACACATATACCTACCTACCATGTACTAGAGCTGGCTGGCAGTGATTATTTTTATAATGGCCAACCGGGGTTTGCTGTTGTGGGTCCCGGTTCGTGTGTTGATGTGTTGGGTCAGTCCCACATGTTGTTGCAGCCGGTGGAATGAGGTGTTACCAAAGACACAACAATTTCTGTTTGAGTGAGAGAGTGCCTCAGCAAATCCCACCCTCTTGCTCCACGGGGGTAGCCACAGAGGTCACGACCTGCAGATTATTCACCCGGTGTAACATCTCCAGGCACCACGAGGGCCGGGCGGATTTTGTCCAAACATCCACAGCCAGGCGATTCCTTTGTCAATTTGCCCATAATAGCTTTTGTTTAGTGCGTGTGTTGGAAGTCAAGTAAATGTGCACAAATGGAAACACTTTTTGAATTTTTTTTATTTTTTTTAAATACTTCCAATATGTTGTGACTCTTTAGGGACTGTTGACATTTGTGCCAGATGCACGGATGAATAAATGGACTTTGTTTGAGTTTTTTTCCCCCACTTGCATGTGTACTCTGAGTCGCCTCGCTGCCTGTTTGCCCGGCAGTAGATGGTCAATAGTGATAGTCACCCCATAGCACTCACAGACGATGAGACATCAAATGAGGCCATTAGGGTTTCTAAGAACAGGCCTGTGTGGGCTGTTTCGTTCTGACTCAGCATGACATTATACCTAAACCTATGTGTTTTTTCTTTTTTTACCATTTTACACAGGGCACACACAGAAAGTCTGACCTGTTGGAAACCTCCAGAGTTCATTGTCAAATGTGTTACAGCCCCAGCTTGAGTTTTTATTTAGACTCCGGAGTGTTATTTTTGCAGGGAGGTTCACCCAGAGGGTCTGCCACCGACCTACACGATCATCCTCCTCTTCCGTCTCCTCCCGGATACACCCACAGAGGCTTTCGACATTTGGCAGATCTCCGACAGCGGCAGCAAACCCGAAGTCGGAGTCACTGTTGACCGTAAGACCCATTCCTACTTCTTCTAACCATAATAGCTGCCTGCCAGCTGTGAACATTGAGGTTTTTCCCCTTCCCCCATCTCCATCATGAAACATCAGCATTAACTTAATGAGCTCCAGACCCCAGAGCTAAATTGACCTCTAGCAGTAATTAAACCCATACGCAGAAGCTACATACCTATGTATAGACATCCTCAGGATAGGCCAGTGCAAACAGCAGGCATTTACAGCATGTCTACACGGCAGACTGTCGTCTGACTGTCGTCTTTCAGTTACTCTCTGCACATCTAACATCATCTCCTGCTTATTTATCTCTTCAAGCATCCAGTAGGACAATCACATTCTACAACAAGGACACCAGGGGCGAGATACAGAGAGCTACATTCGATAGCGAGCCAGTGAGAAAGATCTTCCACGGAAGCTTCCATAAGGTAAATTTTGTTAGTAGTTAGCATGCTGCTAATGGGCCTCTCCATATGACGAGTCAGAGATTCCATTTTCAAGTACTACAGTCATTTCTCAACTCGCTTGAAATTTTATTCGATTTTCATGGCTTGGGCTATGAAATCTGCTATCTGGTTAAGCCACGATATTTAAGGTTCTTTTTTTTTTTTAATGTAAGCTTTTTGTGTCGTGTAACTTTCTGGGTGGGCCTCCCAAAGCCTCACAGCTCTCGAGAGTAAGTCCAGCTCATGTGTTCCAAGTGGGCCAGTGAGTCCCGTGTCCCTGTATGCCGCATGTACACAGCCGTTTGCAGATGAACTGGCGTCCCACAAGAGGAGTATCCAGCCTAATGCGCTACCCTTCCTGAGCTCTCAGTAGCCTGGTGGGAGAAGCTATTATTAAAAACAGAAAGAAATAATGTGCTTTTTTTTGTCAAGCAGAATCAAAAAGTGAGCTGATGATGTAGGTTCAAATCCAGACAGACTCTTGATGTGAGAGACCACTGCTTAGGGACCAACATGGCTTCCTGGCCCTAGGATACGACGACAATCACAACCCTTAGCGAGCTGGAAGCATGACTCGGCCTGATTCCTCTGACTCAAGGCAGAGGAATCAGATGAGCTGCTGGAGACTATGAATGTCTTAGCATTAGTTGGCGGGCAGGTTTGGGTGACCTCCGTGACCCATTACAGATGGAAGTTTACACAATGCAGATTTACAAGTGGTTTGATGGCGATTCATTTCAGGTTCCAGTCTGCTGTAAGATGTCAGGATTTTGCTGGATTAATTTTTTCAAGTTTGTTTTGATTTATTCTATAAAAAACTTGTGTACCTAAAAATGGTTTTATATTTATTTGGCTCTCTTTGGCTTTGGTTGGAGGACTTGCAGTTTAAACTAATATACTAAGAAGGTGCTTCTAGACAGATTTTTTAAACCAAAGTGCTGAGTTCCTCATGCAACAGTTCGACCCCGGATTCAACACCCCACATTTCTCCTCAACCCATCTCCATCTTCTCCATCTTTATTAATAAGTTTATGTCCTAAGGGATGGATCAGGAATCTTTCCCAACAGCCAGGAGCGTGCCGCTAAAGCCAGAGAATGTTCTAGCTACTGTTTCCACAGTCTCAGCAGCAATGTCAGCCTCTGGGGGCTTCATCTTACCAAAATCGATGATAAAGTCTCGGACCATTCTGTTCAGGGGAAGGACCAAATGGTTTGAGAAAGAAAACAATTTTACTGGAATAGTGGAAGAACTCCATCTTCTAAAGGATTGAATGTATGTAGACCATAGAGCAAGATTAAAAAAAACAATCAAGAGAAATATTTTCACCAGACTGTTAAAAATGTGCTGCCTTTGGTATGCGGTGCTTGGAAAAAATTGGGTCACTTCTGTAGGCATTGAACAGTTGCATCAAAAAGCATGTGCCGAGCCAGTCTGGGTTTTATTCCCAACATCCTGGCTCTCTCACCATTTAATAGGTTTCTGGCCTTGCTCTCCGTCTCCAAGTTCTGGTGGCTTTCACTTATGGGGAGGCTACTCCATGCCTCCATTCATACAGCACATCACCTTGGACTATGAACTCGATCTCGCAGCACCTAACTCGCTGATTTGCTTCCTCCGCCAAGATCCGTGACCCGGCGGCTGTTCTCGGGTCATCGACGGTATTGCTAATAATTGCAATGGTGGGAGAAAGGCTCGCCCACCATAAAGTCAGCAGTAAAGCTAAGGTCTGCCTGACAGAGGCATGGCTGAATCAGAGGGAGGGAAGGGGAGCTTCATTCACGTGGGGAATATCAAGAAACCATTTTACAAGCAGAATATTATATAAACTGGGAGGAAAACACCCCCGTCGTGGCAGTTGTTGGTACACTTCACGTCCTTCAGAATGAGATATGAGACTCACCCCCGCCGTGCATAAACAAAGCAGAGCCAACTGGATTTAGCCTGTCAACCAGCATCTCTAATCCCTCCAGTTAGAATGGGCAACTTCTCCTCTCTGAGTGCTTTGGGAAGCCTGTAGCTCACTTAATATATTTTAAAGGCACTTTGTGTGTTACAAATTGGAGAGCGGTCTACCTTGTGCCGCTCTTTCAGAGCAGTTCATAGATTTAAAAAATGATCCTTTGACAGACCCCGCTGTGCGATGGGAGATGCTGGAAGATTCCTTGCAGGTGAATGCTGACAGATTCGCATTCATCTCCCATGGCTTAGTCAGGCTTCTCAAACCGAGATGTTATTTTTGGAGGTTAGTGAGGGGACAGAGAGAAGATTTGCCACCCCACAGAGGCTCGCGGTCCCGCTTTAACATGCCCAGAAAGAATGCGTGGACATTACCATCGCCGCACGGCGCTCTGGCCGAAACATTTTGTCATGTCGGACTGCACAAACTCACCATTATCTGGAGAGGAGGTGTCGGGCCGTCAGACTTTCCACTTGTGGCTCGGCCACGGCCAGCATTCCCGTGCAATAACGAGAGCGAGGAGTGAGCGGATTGGAAAAAATCAAAGGGGCTCTTAATGTATGAGTTCTGGTTTTATTTGCTGGGAATCAAGGTGGGGGTGTGGGGCGGTAATGAACGGGTGTATTTTCCCAGGTCCTGGATTGGACATGCCGTAGAGTACTGAACTACTCCCTGGTCTACTGAGGAGACCCCAGGTGACATTATGTTGGGAGGCCCCAGAATTCCTTGAGAGGGTCCTGACCATTGTGCTCTGTGCTTTTTGTCCTTTTCTTATTTCTGACTTTGCAGAATAAGAAAAAACATAGTAAATCTTAACAGACTAAATTATTTTTAAATTTTATTTTCATCCCTCTGTGTGAAACGTTGTCATCGCTTGTATGAGAAAACTCCTGAATTCTTTTCGAGACTTTAGGCCAGCTATGGACTTGTCCTTTTCATATGGGACTTGGAAGGGGCAGAAATGCCAGCTTGCTGTTGCATGAGAACATAGACGCAAAAAGTCGCACAGTTTGACAAGTAGAACATCAAAGTTTTGAGCTGTGTAAGTTAATAATAAGAGCAGATAATCTTAAGACAGGACCCCAACTTCTGCAAGAAGTTCTCTGTTAGCACAGTATAAATTAGCCTTGTCTTACTATTTAATGCCCAGGGGTTGGTGCTGGACTTAGCAACCTGTTGCTTTAGCTGTAGTCAGAGATAATGTGGGGAGATGGTGCATCCACAAGGCCAAGCCAAGAACAATAACATGTAGGCGTGAAGAAATCATTGAAACCAGTCAACAGCAGCAGAAACAAAACCATATGGTGGCTGTTTCTGGACACCCAGAAGCCATGTAAGCGACATTAACAGCTGTGAACCAAGCATTCGTAACAAGAGGTCAACCAATTCCAGACTTGCTGCAGTCACATTGATAGCTAAGGGTGGGGAGGTCAGACTTGTCCTTAATGCGGAGGTGCAGTATATTCTCAGTAAATTAAGTTGCGGGATGGTTTCCCTGCAGATTTGCAGCATTACCACCTTTTATGTTGGAATTATATGACAATGACGCATCACCCATGCCATTTAGCATTTCTCACACATTGTGAAAGAAAGATAAAATGAGCGAGTACAGTATGTGCACCTTAATGATAACTTGCTACATGCTTTGCTACTGTGTTCTCACTGCTGAGATTCTCCACACTTTGGTGATGTAATCTCTCACGCCATTTGTCCCCTCCGGTTAAGTCACCATGAGAGAGCCATCGTAGTTGGTCAACCATGGCCTCGGTTGCCAGGGAGGTTTCCCATAATGCCGTGTGTGGTTTCCAGCACCCGTATCTCAAGCTGTGGTTTTGAAAAATGTGCCATAATTTAAAAATGTTAACCAACTGCATTACTGGTGTGCGACAGACACCCTCCCTCCTCAGACATTCCTGCTGTTCCTCAAAGTGCAACTGTTTGTAAGAGGAGCCTTTTAACGGTGTACCACGAAATGACATAATCGCTAGATGTGGCAAGGCCATTCTGGACAGACACCAGACGACATTCAGTATGAAACCTTTCTGTGGTTGAGATTTATGGAAAGGGCCTGTGTACTATATACCACATGTAAAGCGCCGTTACCGCATGCTGCTGGATGGGAGGGAGATGAATGAGGTACACTCTCAGTCCATAGTGCAGACGTATGTATTTTTCATCATGCTATGAATGGAAAAAAGTTGCTGACACAAAGTTTCCTGTTTCAATGTAACCACCAGTATTACCTTACAGTATGTAATAATGTACAATTAACTGCAACCCACAGGGACAACATTGGAGAGGATATGAGATTTTTTATTATTTTTTTTTTTTGCAATTATCATTTTCAAAGAGGAATAGATTGAGTGACATGAATGTCTGCTTTTGCTGGGAAACTCATCGCTCTGTGTGTCTGTCTCCGCAGCTGCACATGACCATCACTCCGAAGAGCGTCAAACTCAACGTGGACTGCCAGACGGTGGCCGAGAAGGAGATTAAGGAGGCCAGAAACGTGTCTGTGGATGGCACTGAGACCCTGGGCAAGATGAGGAATTCGAAAGGTTCAGCAACAGTGAGTAAAATCCCAGACATAAGGCTCAGGAGTCAAAGGCTCAGCTTCCTTTCTCAATGGTCCTTTCTCTTGATCCATTTGCATTGACTTGATACTTAGCATGTGCATTTTTTTGTGCGTGTGTTGTGTGCGCTGTGCTCCACAGTTCCAGCTCCAGATGTTCGACATCGTCTGCAGTGCAGGCTGGACCAGCAGGGACAGATGTTGCGACCTGCCATCGATGGTGAGAATTTATTTCATTGTCATAAAAACTGTGCTTGTGCCATCAGACGGTGTCAGCCTCTACATCAGTCTTAACAGCAAGGGTGCATATACAAAATAAAACTCCCAGGCTGGGTTCATCTAAATCGAGGAACAACCGCTAGTGGACAAATTCAGGTTTCCTGCTGTAAATCAGGGTGCGATTAGCATAGAATGTTCATCATTATTAATAAACATGATCGGCTAAATCATCGAGAAATGCTGCTGCAGTGCGTGGCACCCCTTCAGGATGTTCAATTTGATCATTCGTCGTCCGTTGGGATAAGTGACATTTTTGGAGAGAGAGGACACGGTGAACCTATCCCGTATGTGCATCAGCCTCTCGGTTTAAGACAGGAAGAGTCTGAAATACCCAGGAGATACCCTCTGGGAGCATGGAATTCTAATCAGGGAGGGTTTGGGCCATGAGGGGAGCTTGTCCGACCCAGCTAATTGCTATCTCTTCCTCAATTCCGCCATCTTTCACCATCAGAGAGATGAGGCGAAATGTCCCGCTCTTCCCCACTCCTGCACATGTGCTCAGGATAGCATCGGCCCTCAAGGACCCCCAGGACCTCCGGTAAACTCATCACACGTCTCCGTCTTGCTTGAACTACACCAGCCTTTTGGTCCCCAATGAAACTGTGAGAGTGTTGGGACTTTAATTCTGATGGGTTAGACAGATCAGCGTAACGTTACATGATAGCAGGGATTTTCTTTTCTTATTTGCATTTGAAATGCTCGCATTATGATTATGTAAGCATAAAACAACTGCAATTATCTGTGACATTAAACACAAGCTGCATTTAATGCTCTACTTCAGGTTATTTACCCAGGTTGTTTCCTAAGGGCACTATTAGCCTAGCGTTTGAATCATTACTGTGTTCATAAAGCTGTGAAGAAGTTTTTTTCCCCCAAAAAAAAGCAAACATTTCACTGGGAAATACTGTCTGACCGCTGCCGTGTTTCCTTGTGTCTGTAGGGTGGTCCTGGTACAAAGGGACCCCGCGGCGAAAGGGGAGACCTCGGCCCGTCTGTAAGTAGCTGCTGCCACTTTACATGTGCGTCTCACATCTTCTCGGTCACATGAACAAAAAGGCACATTTGGCGACGGCACAATTTCAGTGAAGCAAGTGCAGAAATTGACAGACGTGTCCCATAATTCCCAGAGTCAAAACACTTTAGCTGACAGCTACTATAAACTATAAAACAATTACGTTCCATTGAAGCAGCAGCTGTTGGCTTCCAATAGCTTCTTTTTGCCAGCAACAGGCTATTCAGACTAGAGGTTCTCTTGAGAAAATGGCATCGGGAAGTCAACTGCCTGGCCTTTAATTTGACTGTTTGCTTGTTTGTTTGCTTGTTTGTAGGGTCCCATGGGCCCGCGGGGGGAACTGGGCCTGCCAGGACCAATGGGGCCACCAGGCCCACAAGGACCCAACGGGTTGTCTCTTCCCGGTGAGCCGGTAGGTCACATGCAGAGGAGTTTCACTTTGTTTGTTTCCAGCCCCATCTCTCCTGTCATAAAGCACCAATTCAAGGGCCTGCATTTATGTTCTGAAGAGTCATTGGGCTTTTGGAACAACTGTAGCTAAAGGCCTTTACTGTCAGTATATCTCTGTCTGGAAATAATATCACGTTGTTTTAAACCGTCGTTTCATTTTAGCAGGGATACATAAATTAGCACACATTATATTATCCCCAAGTGCAGATAAAGAGACGGGAACAGGCTTAACGTAAGCTGCTGATATTTATCTCTTTGTGATTTGTGACTGTATTTTTCTCTGAACTGAACAATTGCCCGTTCGTTGGTATTGTGCACCATTTACGTAATTAAACAGAAATACAATACTTTTTCATCTTTCTTGATTTACCACAGGGCCGCCCGGGACCCAAAGGAGACACTGGTGATCCCGGTCAACCTGGACGCCAAGTAAGTACAACATCGGAGCTTGGCGTTCGCTGAAAGGGAAACCAGAAGTAATACACAGTAAAAAATAGTTGTACTATTATGGATCCCTTCCACGTGGCAAGTTTTACTGGGGGAAAAATCTCATTTGTATTTAAGACACACACTGATATAGCTATACTGGCCCACAGAATAGTCAGATGGTCACAATGCTAAATCTGCCGCTACCTAGTACTCAAAAGACTTAGCCCTCTAATTTATGAAAGTATGTTCTACATAGTGCTGCTTTTGCAAATTAGGTAACATAAACTGTATAGATCTCAGTAGGAAATTTTGCTGTAATTTGGATAAATATGGTCCATGATAGGGGTGGAGGTGCATTATGGGAAATCTCAAAGAATCCGGTTGGATTTATAGCTTGCTGATTGCACCACAGAGAAATGACGCATAGAACGCTAAGGGAAGACATGTGCAGAGGGCCGCATGTAAATGTCAGGGTTAGGGCTTACAGGCATGGAAGGGGAGTCCCAAGGCTACATGCCACCGCGATCTGTATTCGTGGGGTATCTGTTACCCCCGTTCATTTTCTCAGCTTTTAGATTAGAGTCTCAAGGAAATGGTGTAACGCAACAGTCAAAGGAGGCTCAGCAACTGGGAACCGTGTCTTTTGATATATAAGGAGCTACAAGCTTCTGTTTTCTTTCAGAGAGACATTTTACTCCATGTCAGATGGTTCCAATCTTTAGCGTAGAGATGAAAAGCAGACTGTTGGAAGCCTCGCAGTCAGAGTGATTCTCTAACGAGGACTATAGGGGGCAAGCCGAACTGTGGTTATGAAGCAACGCTCGTGTTGTGTTGTACAGCAAGGGGCTTAAACCAATTTCCCCTCGGTAACATTATTCACTCCGAATGAAGGTTGTACAGAAGGGTTGCTGTTGCTGTGGGAAGATGACATTGACAGGCGCCTATGGATAAATAATGATCTGCAGGCTAACTAAACTAAACCAGGCTAGATGTGCTTCATTTTTTGGTAGCTAGAACCAAATTATCGGGGATAGGAGGAGTGCATGAGCATTAGTGCAATAAAACTTGTGAAACGTTTGGCCCATTCATTTCCTATATAGGTCTTTCTTAAGGACTTTTTTTAACACTCTTCTATCCTCCTAGGGTTCACCTGGACAAGCTGGTTCTGTAGGCCCGGTCGGACCAATCGGACAAAGGGTAAACCAACAGTCCCATTAGCTGATGCTTTACAGAAATGCGGGTTTTTTTTTAACCCCGAACTGGCTATAATGACATCATAAGTCATTAAAGTACAACATTATATATTTACTTATGGCCATGATTGTAGTACAATAAAGTCAAGTCATTAAATCAGTGGAGGCTACATTCATGAATGTTATCATTGGTTTGCATTAATGTAGGGACCCCCTGGAAAAGAAGGACTCGCTGGACCCAGGGGCCCCTCAGGTCCAATGGTAGGTAACCACTGGAAAAAAACAGGACACACTATCAGTGGTTTGTTTTTCTTGCACACGTGATTAATTCAGACCATGTGTCGCTAATAGGAAATGCATGCTGTTTCCCACAGGTCCGATGGCACAGTCTCGCAAAATAAACTCTAGACATCCTGAGAGCATGCCGGCTTTATCTCCTGCATCTTGACTGATTTGTGCGCACTATCATTCCTTCCCTAGGGTAGCCCTGGAGCTCCTGGAATGCCAGGACCTACTGGAAAACCGGGGAAGCCGGGAGACACAGGGCACCCTGTACGTACACGTTTGTTTGGTGCTAAAATGACCCTGGAGGTATTTTGAGGATCCGAATAAGATGGGTACATGACTGACCCCAGCAAGCTGGATACATACAGCTTGTACCAGCCCATTGTTATCCTGAATATCAGAAGGTCAGCTTTGTGGACTGCAGATGGAGTATTAGATATTGGTGTTGTACTGTATATTAGCACATTTTCATATGGACTGACGAACCATGGCAGGAGGCAGATGTGTTACATTTCACCATTTTACAACAGAAAAAAATATACCTACAGTTATTTGTGCCAAAATGCAGGTTCTAAGATGGAACTGCATGAAGCTTCAATGGGAGTTACAGATACATACTTATGGAATATGGAAAGTACATTTCAAACTGAACAGCACCATGAGGCCATTTAACCGCATGTTAAAAGCTAGAATGAGTAGCTGTCTGGAGATGCCCCTTAATATATCAAATTACGATAAAAGAACAATGGATTCACTGTTGAGTTCTTTACTTGACTGTTTATTATATGGGTCACTATAATATGGTAGTCTACGAATGAATGGAAATCAGCAGTTCTATGCATTGAAACAAGTTTAAGTTCTGTTAGATCTTGTATATTTTTTTATTCATTGAGTGATTTATAGTGTCTACAATGGCTTTTCTTAAACGTTTGTTTCTTACTATAGGGAGCCATTGGCCTGAAAGGAGAGAAAGGCGAAAGGGTGAGTCACGCAGACCTGTTCACAAGGTATATTTTAGTGTCAGAGCAACACCTGTGCTTTTTGGTGTTAAAATACGTTCATGTTCGTTTTAGGGGGACTTTGCGTCTCAGAACATGATGCGATCCATAGCCAGACAAGTCTGTGAACAGCTGGTCAACAGTGAGTCGCCCAACGTTTGTTCGGTAATGAAGCGAGTACTATCACGGTTAGATCGATCGTTGGCTGACTGTGGTCCTCGCCGATGCTTTACTCAGGTCAAATGAGCAGGATTGACATGATGCTGAACCAGATCCCCAACGGTTACCGTAGCAACAGTCCTGGTCCTGTTGGGCCTCCTGGGCCGCCTGGCAGTACTGGGTCTCGTGGCGAACCAGGTCAGCCAGGAAGAAGTGGCTTCCCAGGAACTCCAGGGTTGCCTGGGCAACAGGGAGAGAGAGGTTGGTCCTTTTCCTACTTTTATACATTACTGCCTATTTCACATATAACGGACGAGGCATGTTTTTTAGTGTCTTGGATTTCTGCTTCCCGACTCTAATGAATAATTCAGGCCTGATGAATGTTTTATTCCTGCGGCCATTTCACAGTAACTGCCGTGAGTTATTCTCGATATTTTTGCAGCGCAGCGAAACGCTGATATCTCCGGCTCCGTGCATGAACACTTGCATATGTTCCTGATGTTATGGTCTACATCAATCTATCTAATGATACGGTCAACAACGACACGATGGCGCAGCGCAGAGCCTGAACACCAGGTTCAGGCTAAGAAAAAACTGGTTTTCTGTCTGTCTCACAGTTTCCACTTTCCAGAGCATTTCCAGTGGTTTCTGAAGGATGGAATGTTTCTGTTGAACGCATGGATGCATTAAGTTGTGGAGATACTGACGCCGCTTAACTGAAGAGTGGTTCTCTTAATGACTTAGGGCCACTTGGAGAAAAGGGTGAACGGGGTAGTCCAGGCACTGGAATCCGAGGACAGAGAGGCCCATCCGGACCACCCGGTGAGTGCTGTTCCATGAAAATCCTCACTGATACATGTTCTAAACTGAGGAGATGCCTGCTTAATGGTCGTGGAGAGGGTGGTGTTCTCCCGTTCATTTCTTTCTCACATATAAAAACCATTATTTTTTTCACAGCTGTTTCCAACATGCCGCATTAGTAAATCTGTCATAGGGCTTCTTTACGACGTCACATTCCTCAGCCGAGACCTAATTTTTTAATAGCTGTAATATCTCATTGTGCCGCTGAATCGGCGATCTCCCAGTTGAAATATTAGAACCCCCAGTTCTGAAAAACAGTGAGGCAACACGCACCTAGATGGATCGCGTGTTTCATTTGGGAAGGTAATACTCTGTCCGCAGTCTTTAATCGTCACATCTGATGGTTGATTATACCTGTTTGAAAGTCAGACATTTCATACAGTGACCGCCGCTAAAAAGCTAATTGGAAATGTGTCCAGCCATGTTAGCAAGAGTGCATGGAATTTTAGGCACCCTTGACCATGAATTAGTTAACCACTCCATATACTGCCGATTTGATTTCACTATAAAAATTCACACACATTTTACTTTTTTTGTAACCCACTCCTACACACAGCTTTCATTTTCTGGAAAACTTGGTCCATAAAGCGAAGTTATGACTTCATTCCTCCAAGGGGCTTGGGGCATTCAGTCCGATACAGTCATCCACCTTAATTATAGAACAGGCAGCCTACCCACAACCACTGGATCCCTGCGGGGGTATGCTTTATTCCACCGAGACTTGGAAATCGCAGTCGCTCAGTCATTGATGTCTACGGACCAATGGGATACGGCCAAATCCTCCTTTTTCCCCCATAAATAATAAGGAACATTGCCAGCAAGCGAGCACGCTGGTTCAGTTCTTTAGGTTTTTGCGTAGCCTTTCATACAATAGAGTTCCCCTGGTGGCTTCATCCACAGCACATGTGCTGCTGCGTTTGGGGAGCGAGAGGGGTGGCGGGGTGGGGGATTTCATATCCGCTGTATCCCGTCTAGACAGACTGGGGCAGGGGGTAGCTTTGCACAGATCTGGGTTTGTCTCCCCTTAATTGAGCAGTCTAAATATTTAAATTGCAGTGGTACAAACCAATTTTCCCTTCCACTTCCAGTTGGGATTGGATGGTGATGCCAGTGGATCTTGAGTGTTTGTTTTTCACCCCGGTTCCCTTTCCAGGCCCGCAAGGCGAGTCGCGAACGGGACCTACCGGCCCCACGGGCTCCTCCGGGCCTCCTGGACCCTCAGGTCGTCAGGGTTCCCCCGGCATCCGGGGTCCACCTGGTCCCCCTGGGTACTGCGACTCCTCCCAGTGTGTGGGCATCCCTTACAATGGACAAGGTTACCCAGGTAGGTCGCCGCATGCCCATGCGTAACAGGAGTAACACTGCGAAAATGTAACACTGTATGGAGTTAAAATATATAACGCGATTTCCTGTGACATTTACAAATTCCAACGCCTATCTATAGTACCTAGCTATGACTTAAACTTTGAAATGTATTGCAAGTAGTCAGTCTGACTAGCTACTATTTTTTTAAAAGAATAAAAAAAGAGGAAAGTTAGTTTTCGCAGAACGCTAACACGCTCTTTAACCTGTTTCAGGTTCGGCATAGTTCATTTTATAAGCCGCCTGTGCTGCTTTCACTTTGAAACCCGGCAACACAAACAAAAAGTCCTGTTTCTGTGCTCATGTGCTTATGAGGCGCTATGGATAACCACCATGGATATGATTAACGAACACGGCTGACCACCGTGAAGGGAACCGACTGGTACTAACAACACTTTTACAGCAGACATCATGGCCTTGTGGGCTGTTTGCATCTTGAGCCCATACAGCAAGCAGAAAGAGAGGGATATAGAGAGAGAGAGAGAGAAACAGCTTCTCTCTCAGAAGGAGCATGTAAAACTACTAACAAGGAGGATTTATAACCAAGAACAACAGTGTTAACATGGTAAACATTTGAGATGAAATCTGTAAATAAACTAATTGTGCATTGTAAATGATTTTTGTTTTCAAATGAGTTAACATCCGTAATGAGCTTGTGCCTTATAACCTGCTGCTTGCTGAATGCTCCCATAACCTCCTCCTTCAAGCCTGATGTGACAAATCCACCCTCTGCTCGGTCCAGACTGAAGCACGCAGTGTTTGTATATTATAATCCTGGGACTCTTTGTCATACTATTTACTAAGATTTTGTAAGGTGCTTTTCTGTTTTTTTTTTTTTGTTTGTTTTCTTTGCTATGATGAATTTATTTCTAAAAGGTACTAAACACTACAGAATCATTCAGGGGTGACTTTTGTATCAAATCCCACGAGGGTATAAATTATGTTAGTCATTTTGCTTTTTTTATGGGAATGTGGTCGTACCTGAAAGTCTTTAAATGCTTAGTAGTCTGTTGTGTGATCAATACTTACCGCAGTGCCTTACTTGAGCTGAGGATGGTTACGGACACTGTCACCTGTCACGGCCACACAATTTGGCTTTTATGTAAAAGACTTGTATCCTAGAGTGGGATGGTACCACTGAGCAGCGCGGCCAAAAGCCAGAAGTGATAGTATTTCTGCATGCAGAGTTGCTGATTAAATCCATGTTCATTTGGCCAAAACGATATTTCCAACCAGACCGCTTCCAGCCCAGGCCTGAAACCTACGTAGTGCCAATCCCAGTGGAACCCTCAGAAGACTATGAAACAGAAATTCAGTCACAAAACCAGCGTGGAAAGCGGTCACTATCAAGAGGGAGATCCCAAAGGATAGCACCATAAAACAAAATCAAACAAAAAAAAACAAAACACGAGGATGATGCCGTTTTTTGCCGTCATTATTAATTTTCTATTTTCCACATATGCTTGCATTGAGGTAAATTTGCACCGGAGTGTGAGAACATACCTTGGGTAATGCGTGACTGTGGCGGTGGCGAATATCGGCCGAATTTGCGAGTCTTTCATTGAAAACCTGTGAGCTTGCTCTCTGTACCTTGAAGTGTCTCCGCTTGTAAAATAACTGCGCTAATGTGTTTACTACAGTCCTATGTTTAATTCAGTCGTGTCAAAGTTAGCATTCACATGGAAGGTCAGTGTGTGTTTCATCGTTAAGGCATCAGGCACCACGAGGTCTGGCTTCCACTCAGCATTCATCACGGTTCATCACAAATGTCTTCATGTAAAGTGCTATGTGTTATGTCACCATGACTGTATGTGGGGTAATTGGTCTGGGATCTACCAAAAAAAAAATTAAAACATCAATACTGCAGTTAATTTCCTTTTATTTTAGACTAAATATTTATCAGTTTTATTATACCAACTCACAGCTGATTTTACCAAAGGTGGAATTGCATGTCTGTGTTGTATATTTAGTAAGGGTTTTTAAAAATCAGAATATATAGTTGTTGTTTTTTTTGTTTTTTTTTAACCGATATTCAGAGCAGTTGGAATTGGTTGGCAGCTCTATGGCTATAGAATTGCCGTTTTAACTGCAAATTGTGAATTTCACAGCCGTATTTTCTTATTTATTTCTGAAACAGAAGAGGCATTTTTCAATAAAACTACTGAAAATTGTATCATCTGTGTCCATTTCACATTTGTAAAACTGTAACAAAAAAGACAACGAGATAAACAGGGAAAAAAGAATTGGTGACATGCAATGCAGACTGTGAGTTTTGGGGATTGTCAGCCGAAAAGTTGTATTAAAGATGAACCATACCTACTTGACTGGCAGCTGGTCTGCTTATTCTGTACACTCAACCATGGCTGTTGGCGTCCGTGCAGATGAACCTGCTTCTTGTTGGTCAGTTAAGTAAGACCATGTCCACATCTTTATTTACTTTTAATATTTTGGATCCTTGTAGTATATGATACTCTGTTCATGGTTCCCATCCGCAAAAAAAAGAATTGCCTGTCATCAGCGTCTTCTCAAAACACATTGGTTCATGCAGTGGAAGAAAAATAAAATGAACCTCATTGTTTTTTTTCTTTGTCTTGTTGAATGGAGATGAATATGAACTTGGGAGAAAACCAGTTTGTAAATTCAAAGCCTGGCCTTCATATTGAAAACGAATGCAGCACAAATCACTCAGTGCTAACCTAACACTGCAGACCTAACACTAAAGCTAATCACAAAATACACTGATACCAGTAGAATTATTAAATATTTTAGTAATACATTTAATTCAAAACAAAAAACATGGTTAGTCGCATAAGGATTTTGACGTATATTCCAACATGCTTTTCCTGACAAAAGGCTGTCTGAGAGGGAAAAAAGTATTCTTCATTAAATATTGTTAGGAGGCAAATGAACATCTTTAAAATGTTAAACTTAATAGTGCACTACTGTAGTGACCCACCCTGTTCCACTGTGATCGGCTTGTGATTTAGTTGGGCGTGGGAAACATCATTTCACGATTAATTTAAAATGTATACAAGCCTCAGTTTTCAGAACAAGTTCCTGCAACATTACGTGTTGACCCGTCCTTCACCCAGAAACATCCAAGAACACTTTAACTTCAGATTCCGTGAAGGTGGACACGTTCAACTAGACCTTTTGAAAGCTCATCCTTTGAAGTCCCTGTTGATGGTAAATGGTACAGGGTTTTCCTGAGGTAAAACATGCAGAAAATGCAGAAAGTCTTTGATGGCAACAAAATTACAGCGCATGCCAGGGGTGGGTGGGGTAGATGAAGAAAAACATTAGTGTCGCGATCTGCCTTTGTGCTTCATTCGTCAAAAAAATGTGTATCGTTAATGAATCCACTCAAATATAAATCACAGTAAGAAAGACTTTTATTGACATTAGAATATTTAAAAGTATATTTTAATGCTTAGTAGAACAGAGTGTTTTATCACAAGTTTATTACCAGAGTATTCCCACAAAGATATGGGTGGCAAGCTTTTAGACTCACATCAACTGCAGGCAGATTAATTCAGTAAAAAAAAATACAATTCTTTGTAGTCTTATGTCACCAGATCTTACCGATTTAATTATTCCTGGTAAGTGGAAGATAGTAAAAGGATAATTAGCACAACTTATAATACTGTTAGGCCCTAAACGCATTGAATAGGGGTCCAATTTAGCACGTCGCTGACAAATATGCTAATAAATATGCTAACAGCTTCATATCACACAATAGTAGCTACAGACTTTACGTATTTAAATATGTAGCCGACGCTGACTTCGCCGCTTCACATGCATTGTGTTAAAGCACAAGCAAACCACAGAAACCATGTCAACACTGTCACCCCTCAATCCTTTAGTATATGTAGCGGAGAGCAATGAAATCACAAGCGTGACATACCACTCAGGTCATGCCTAAATTAAAACACGAATTACCTGTCTTCATAGTAGGTGAGGGGCGAGTATTACATTTGACATTTAATGTGTTTTTACACCTCGACATTAATTGAGCCAAAGCAGGAGATCAATGCCCTCAGTTCCAGTCTTTACTGCCAACTGCCACGTGTTGCTGAATATGCCCTGCTTGTAAGGGAATTCTCTACTCGTGGACCTCGGCGTTTCTTGAAGGGAAGGAATTCTGCGCTTTAAAAGGTTCTCTCCAAGACCCGTGAGTCACACGACCCAGGTCCCCCGGCAGGATCACGCCGTCCGCGAGATGCCAGGTGCTTGTCGCTTTGCACGTATGCCTCATACCTGCCGGGCGGGCTGTAAAAAGCCCCTTTCAACTCAGCCATTTCCGTAAATAAATAAATCAGCCTTAATGTACGTCTCTGCTCCTCTCGAGTGGTCTGTTCTTTTGCAGACCGGCACGTACGTGCTGGTGTAGAGCTCATCTCAGAACCAGTGCGGGGTGTTGGAATGCTGATGTATTTCCCTCCAATAATGACATTATAGCCAAGCACTTCTGACGAAGCATCAATGGTGCAAGTGTCTCAGTACATTAATAGCAGCTCAGTGTTTGTATAATGTCTGTGCGTTCTAGGAAGAACCTGCTAGAATCCGTAACGTGTAAGTCATGGTCACCAACTGTCACGCGTCTGGCGTGACACTCACATTTTCAGACTCTCACGCTCATGCAAGAAATCTTACAGTAACTCTCCATTATTCCATTATAAACCTAAAATTAGCTACATCAAAAGCTCTGGGGTAATTTGCAAATCCTACAGACTAGTGATTAAACTGTTACATATATATATATATGTGTGCAGATGTGTCTCGAATTGAAAATCTCACTCCAGCCAGCTGAGCAAAGTTGGCAACCCTGATAAGAACACAGGTTCTGCACAGCCAACTACAGCTTTGTTCAAAGCAGACGGACCTGGTGGACTCAGGCGAAAGGCTATATACTGTACGTGTGACGCGACGCACTTTCCTCACGCGCATCGTGCTGTCGTGCTGGCAACTGGCAGGTTTAACAAGGTCAACTTCAGGCGTGCCAAAAAACAAAGAAAAATCCTTTGAATTGCACTTACTTCCTCCATTTTCTTTTCCAATGACTAAAGTGAGGTGAAATAATTCCAATTATTAAGATGAATGGTGCATAGTTTGAACAAAAGGGAAAGATCTGGGGTCACATACGAGCACAATACCGTATGCAAACACACAGAACCTCGGTGAGTTCCGATACCATTCTGGCAGAACCCACAGGTCACCATACTGTACGGAGTCTCTGAATCACATTCATTATTTAATCATTTTGGCATTTGAATAATTGCATGATGGATCTTGCGTGCGATTGCGTGACGAATCCAAGAAGATGCTTATTAACAAAGCAAACACAGTCCACGTTTTCCTGTTCACTTACACTTTTTCCTAGCAAAACATCGCATTAATGATTTAGCTGAGTCGGTCCATCCATCATCCAGATACTGTACAGGGTCGCAGCAAAGCCTGGAGCCTATCTGGGAAGCAGGGGAACACCCTGGACAGGATGTCAGTACTTCACAGGACACACGAACAATCACAAGCTGCGTGTAATTTAGAGATTTACCTAACCGTATGTTATTGGACTGTAGGAGAGAACCTGCAGAAAACATGCAAACCGCAATCCTGCAGGTGTGAAGCTATGGAGCCATTAGCCTAGCTGCTGTGTCGCGACTATTGCACCTCTTCTTGTGCGTCGTGCCAAGTGCCAAAATAGCAACACTCTTCAACCGTTTCTATATAAAGGAGTGAAGGTATTTCTCGTAAGATCTTGAGATACTTGGCACCTCGATGTCATTAACGCATGAAATGCAGTATTTTGTGGAATCACAGGGGCTCAGCAGGCAAGGATGCTGTGCCTGTGATCGCAAGGCTGCCAAAATGATATCACCCTTGGGGCCGCTGCCATTCGCTCTAGGGGCTGGCAGACTCCGGCTTTGCACTTCTACGTCTCTTTGGATAAAAGCATCTGCTACATAAATAAAAATGTAAATTGCATGGGACCGACATTATAGAGAAAAATGCGGCCTGTAGCTGAGTTTTCTCACCATACATCAGGGATTAGGAATACTTAGCCTTCGTGAAAGCGAGTATAACTGTGTTCAGTGTTTTACTCTAATTTTTTTTTTAAATATGCTTTGAAGGGCAGTTTCATGACTTACTCTTTGTCTGCATTTATTGCAACGCCATTCATCGCATGCTGGTCTGCCAGAATCCGCAGCTTTCGAACTGCATCTCTAATTATTCTGTGGCAACTGTTTTAACTGGGATATTTTCCAGTGATTGTTCTAAATAAACTTAAACGGCTCCAGCCCTTCATCTATATCATCTCTGAAGTCTGGTTTATTGTCAAAAAAGCGTCACCCCATTGTAAATGTACACACATCTAACACAGTGTACAATGGCAAAATGAAGACAGAGTATCTGCTACAAATACTCATATATGTAAAACGCATGCAGAAAATCACTGCATACTTTAATAGTCCTGGTTTTTGAATTTGCATGTCACCTCTCAGTGGGTGTCCTGCTGTTTAAAATGTTGAAAGACTACTTTACTGTTTTAATTACAAACCGTAGTTATTTACATGCTTTTGCAAGTCAAGGTTGCATGTTGTCATGACAACTTTGAGAGAGCAAGAACAGAGCGTATATCAGAATTCTGTGCAGCTGAAATAATTTTCTATGAGCAGTCTAGCCCAGTACAGTTTTCACAGGGTCTAAGAGATACTGCGTCAAACTCAGGAGAACAAGGATACAAAATGAAGGTCAAAATGTTCCGTCAATGTTGTGATTTTCTGTCCTTCATTTTACTTCAGTCAGAGGAGCTTAGGTATTAACAGGACGTATGACTGATACTTCAGTGACAAGTAAAGAACAATTTACAGATGGTAAAAATACCAATAGACTATCATCATTTACTTTTCATGACATAACATCTTCAGTGGGTTTGACAGGTATAGTATCAGTCTTCAGAGAAACATGGCATCACTCAGTCAGTGTCTTCACGGCACCCAGAAAAGCCACGTTCAGAAAACCACGCTCTTTGCCGAGTAGCATCACTGGATTCTTGCATCCTTTGCAAAACATTACGTTGGAAAAACGATGTGTAATCCTTTAGACAAACATGCTGAGCCGTACGGTAAGTTGGATTAAGGCTACTGCATTCTTTCCCATAGCTGTGTCCATGTGAGCTGTGGTCTGTCCTCTACAGATGCCAGAACACAAAGCAGTACTGTTCCGACATCTTCAAAGCTGATTCATCATGTCACTATACAGTTTGGACAGCATTCTTCCTTCCACCACTGCTTCCAAGGAGTCCAGACTCGGTCCTGTGATGAGCTAGAGTTCCTCAAAGGTTTGGTCAGGCTGACTGTGTCTATGGTGTAGGGTGCCAGTGTCAAACAGGATTAAATATGTGTGCTAAGTAACAGGATTAACTTCCCTACTCTCCCCTGAAGCCCATCTTCCTAGCTGTAGCTCATGATCTTTCTCCCCCCTTTCCATAGCTCCTTAAGTTATTTTCCAGCCTTCATTCAATCCTCTCCCTAAATTCAAGTCAAGTCAGGTCAAGTCAAGTGGGTTTTATTATCATACCATCCACATGCAGGTATACAGTGGCATGAACATTCCTCCTGGATCACATACTGTACAAACAGCAAATGGCAAGGGGAGGGTTCTCACAATTAAAAAGTGTAAAACACAGGACAATGTAAAACTGGAGGGATTTATGCACACACACACACACACACACACACACACACACACGCTGTATGTACAGCAGCTTGGGGGGGGGGGGGATGTGCATTCCTTCTACCATACCCTAATCTTCATTCTCACATGGGACAGCCCATCGATGTTCTCACTGAATGGCCCACAGATCAGGTCCCAGTCTATCACCTCCAAGCACCCATACAGAGTCTCCGTCCCGAGCGTGTGACCCCGCCCTCGCTGACCAAGGGGCTTGTATGTGATGAAACGATGTACAAGGTAACGATCGAACTGCTCATGCAGACTGAGTACAGCTGTATGTAACTTTAACATTTGCTTAGAGCAAGTCCCGCATCCATGGCTACATATCAGGTGACATAGGCGGCCGCCTAGGGCGCCATATTCTGTGGGGGTGCCACTTTGCAGACCAATTTCACTTGGACTTGAAGGGGGGGGCGCTGGTGGTAAGTCTTGCCTAGGGAGCCACATGAGCTTCAACTACTACTGTCATGGTTTGTGTGTGTGTGTGTGTGTGTGTGTGTGTGTGTATAATACTTTAATGATTAACATCACATACAGGTGCTGGTTAGCACTGTTGCTTCATGCCTCTGGGACCAGGGTTCGGGCCTCCACCATGGTTCCACGTGTGTGGAGTTTGTAATGTTCACCACATGTCATCATGGGGCTCCCCCCCAGTCCAAAAACATGCTGAGGTTAATCGGCATTACCAAACTGCATGGGTTAGAGTTCTCTGCAAGCCTCCCATTCTGGGTTGTTTCCTGCCTGGTGTCTGAGATTGGCTCTGAAATGCCTGCAGTTTTGAATAGGATAAGTGAGTTTCTGTGTGGCGATGGATGGATGGATGGATGGATGGATGGAAAGCAGGGTGACCACATAATCCACGGCAGGGGCTCACTATGAGCTGGGACAGGGTTTGCAAACTACAACTTCAACTAAGAAGACATGGGTTATACTTCAGCTCTGAGTTCTTGCTGTGTGCTGATTGGTCAGTCTCCTATAATCATGCATGTGTCAGTAATGTTAATGTGAAACAGCTGGATGAGTCTTTCAATCAAGGAAACAAAGCAATTAAAGCGCAAGAAGAATTGAACTAATTAGCCAAGCACAGGATCCTTTCAGTTTTAAAGTAGTTTGTGAAAGTTGGCGTAGCTCATAGTGGCCCTCCCCGGACATGGATTAGGTGGTCACCCTAACGGAGAGACGTACCGTATTGCTAGAAATGGAACTATCACAGTCCAGCTGAATATTTATGAGATAAAATAAACTTAATCAGTTTCATTAATTTATTATTAAACATTTCAGCAGCAGACTGTATTTTGTTGAGTGGTGCTCTGCAGGTTATTAGCCAGAAAAAACATTCAGCAGCAACAAAAACAGCAGCATCGCTACCAAGAAGGCAAGAGTTTACAAATCATTTAAAAATATTTAAACATTTGGGAGTAATCTGCCGAATTATCCTTCCACCAACCGACGGTCTTGGCACTGCAAAATCCCAAAAAGCTAATTACGTCAAGACCAGCTGAGATATTTTTCAATTACATGCTGCAGTGTATGGAAAAATCAAACCAAAAAAAAGAAAATACACCCTCAAAACAAATATATCTTGCTTATTATTTTAGTGTATTGTTGGACTATAGTCCCAGAGGAGCCTTATAACATCTACTGTAGTAACAGTGCTTGGACAGGAGGCTTCAGAATGTTCTGGATGGGGTAAGTGCTGAACAAATATGTTGCTGTGTATGTTTCTAATTGGCTTTTCTGTTGAATTCACGTTGATTATTTAAATCGTTTGTGTGTGAAAGAGCAAGGGAGTTGTCAAGACTTGCAATCCTACGTTTTTTGTAATGAATACCATTTGCTGCATAGTAATTGAGCTACTGTTTCAGCAAATAATTACGGACAAATGTTTTTGATATAAACCTATATTTGGGATTGCCTTGTGTACGAAAAGGGCTTGTGTGTTGAGTATTTCTGGTCAATACTAAAGACATGGTAGGATTGTACCTGATGGTGGTCATTTGTTTTAGTTTTACTAATGAACTAGAAGCCCCCTTAGGCCCAAATTCATTAACAATGGTAATCATTTAAAACCATTTGTGCAATGGTGCAATTGAATTGAATGTTTGGTAACTTATCAGAAAAAAAGCATGTATGTGAATTCAACAAAAAACACAGCTTATCTGAATGCAGTAAGGAACAAGGAAAACAGTAACTTGTACCGTGACTCCTGTTCATTATAAATCCTTATGCCATTTAAATCCCTTAAGCATTAAATCATCAATGATTCTTCACATGTTATTCAGAGCGAGATTGTATATTCTCCACAAAAGTTTCTATTTTCCATCATCTGATATTTTGAAAGTTGCATTTATTTCTTTGGCATTAACAGATTGATCAGGAGAGACACAAAGGTATCCAATTATCCAAATGGCTTCAATTAGAGGGCAACTAAAAGGCTTCTCCTGGTGAAGAAATAGCTGTGGTTGCCACACACCTGATGACTGCAGTGTCCTCAGTTCTCCACCGAGACTGATGGGCTGATCTGTAAAAAGACAGTCTGCTGTCCTACTGCTGACCTCAACAATGATTTGGGTCTTATTTAAAGATGATTTATCGAGAAAGGAAAAAGAATCACAGATGTAGCTTTAGAAGATATGGTAGGCTTGTTAAACGTAATCAGCTCTCAGTTTTGGCAGCCCAGCAAGAATTTGCTACAGGTGTTAGCTTACATTTGCCTGGGGAAATGGCATTCTGTGTTTATAAAAACAGACTAGATGCCTTTTTTTTTTACCAAAAGACATTTTAGTCATGTTTATATACTTGATTAGCTCTCTGCAGTTCTAAAGATGCAGAAACACGTGAATTTTTTAAATTATAATAGGGTTCCTTTTTGACCTATATTCCTTGCTCTGACCTAAGTTATTTTGCATTATACTGCCCAAATCAGGGGTGAGGAAGGTCTACCACACAGCACCATGGTGATTTTGGGGTTAGCCATCTTTTAGCAATTGGAGGTCTTTGATCCTCTACTAGTAAACCTTGACTAAACCGGCATAGACCTGATAAGCAAATGGGGGAATCCTCCACAGCCCTCAATGTCCCAGACGACCTCACTGCTGATAAAGTGGATATACTCCATTAATCAAATCCCCATGTCCAGCTATGGATGGCAGACGTGGACAAAATGTGACGCACTATGAAACAAATAGCTTTATTTTTTGTTTATTTTACACATGGTCTCTGTAATGATTCATTTATATCCAGTCCTAACGTTAGACATCTGCTGAAGTTGTCCATATGGACAGGAATTTTTAAATATGAAAAGAATTAGTGATTAAGCTCAAGTCTGACCAAGATAGAGTATTAGGTGATGGATGTACGGGAGAATTCAGTCATTTTCCACCACCCTTAGTAAGACTGTCCACTAGCCAATCAAGGTACTGGGAAGTTAAAGGGGTGCAATGAATGAAGAGAGTGTATTTTGAGCTTGTAATAATACCACTGTAGTGGGCTTTACTGGGTACAAACTAGTGATTTATCTTGCTGCTTTAATACTAAGCCAAGTGCTGCTCATTAACTGAAAGCCTTGCTATGGCCACTTGTCAGCTCTTGTGAAGCATCATTCCTACAAAAGTGCTTGGGGGCAGGGGGTTGATGGTCCATCCAAGGGCCCATTAATCACTGCTGATCCCTACTGGGTTGTGATTCTCAACTTTTTTCCTTCATTAGTTCTGCCTGGCATTCATGCTGACTGGCACTCGGCATGAACAAGGTCTAATTTAACTGCTGTAAAATACGTCAACAAAGTTAGACAATACATGTGACCAAAAATTAACACATTTAAAACATTTTAACCAAATGAACATTCTGTCACACCCAGCTCCGTACGATTCTCGCGTGTGCCACGCCCCCTCATTACCTCGTGTCAATTCCTGATTGTCCTGCCCGTCCAGCCCGGCTCGCCCCCGTCCAGCCCGGCTCGCCCCCATCGTGCCCGTCCAGCCCGGCTCGCCCGTCCTGCCTGCTGCCGCCGCTCTGCCTGCGGCCCCGCCTGTCCTGCCCGTCCAGCCCGGCTGTCCCATCCTGACTGCGGCTCCGGCTGCACCGCCTGCCGCCACGCCTGCTACCTCACCAGAGGCCCTGCCTCCAGTTCTCCCAGCCCTAGTTACTGTCCCTGAGGAGGTCCCGGACTGTTTGACTGCCGCTCTTTCCTCCGGGGAGGAGGAGGGACTTGAGTGGGATCCCTCGGGGACCGCCCTATGGACTCCTTCTCCCTTGTCCCACCGTGACCGACGCCCCTCGGGACCCCGTCTTTCGGTGTCCCGTAAGGGAAGGGGACATAGGAGTCGGGCCCGGGTCCCGCCCGCCCTACCCCCTGGCTCGCCCGTTCGGCCCCTGGCTATGGCTCGGTGGCTGCCTGCGGGTCCTGTGCCATCGGGTCAGCAGTCGCCTCCGGGTCCTTCCTCGGTGCCGGTCCTCGGCCTCGCCTCCGGCTCCGTGTCGGCAGCCTCCGGGCCCCCCTACTTCGGTGGGGCATCAGACGGTGCCTCCGCTGGTGTTCCCTCCTGCTCCCTCCGTGTCCCCTCTGTCTCTCCCTCGTCCCGTTCCCTTGGCCCCTGTGTGGTCCCCTCCTGCTCCCTTCTCCCTCTCACTTGTGGCCACTCCGGCCGCTGCCCGTCGCCCGCCTGGGCTTCCTCGGGCTATGGACTCCTTGTATTATGTGCTGTTCCTTGTCCGCCAGTCTACCCTTAATAAACCCGTCTGTCTGTATTTACGGCTCTGCTTGCCTGCTTCACCGCTTGCCCGCTTGCCAACGTGACACATTCTGTATGTGTTTTTGTATAGCAGTATAATTCCCTATAGGACAGATAAGGTAACTAATTGGTTGCTGCCTCTATAATTAGGCACTTAATTAGGACATTAGAGACAGTTGCTTTGGCTATATTAAGTAGCTTTTTTTTTTTAATTGATCGCTTGCTTTACCTTTTTTGTAGTAAAACTTATTAGAACAGAAAATGCAATCATTTTTTTTTCTTTCTTGTTTTTAAACATTAACTACTTCATAACTACTTCAGCTCTACCATCTGGCAGTTTGGCTTTTCCATGTATACGGCACAGTGAACACTTTTGGTAGCTGCCCAAGCAATCTTCACTGGAGGAAAAGATCATTAACTTATTTAGTGATGAGTTAAAAACACGGTGCCTCATTATGCGTCTCATCTGCAACAGACATCTGATCTATTTCAAGTCCACCGCTCTCCATGTCTGTGCTCCAGCACTGACTGCTCTGTCTGCTGTAGCCACCATTGTCCCGTACAATATGGGATGCAGCATGTTCCAATACAGGATCGTCCCGTATTATAAGGGGTGGGTGGTGACCATAGCCCCGCCCCGCCTCCACAAAACGGTGCTCATGCAAGCTTGAGAGGTAGCTTCAAGTTCCCGTAAGTGTCTGAATCCCATAAGTGTCTCTGTCAGTGTTTTATAGCATCGGTGTGCAGCCTTCCACAGAGTGGAGAACATTAACAGCGGCCGTCTTGCTCCATGACATTGGTAAATTGCCCTTGTCTGCGTTGTTGTAAATAGATGTGCTGTGTGCCCGATTTGTTGCATGTGCCCTTACCCGTGTTTATACTCAGTCCTTGCCTGATCCTTGTGTATCTCTCTGTACACTTCTCACCGTGTGTGTAACCCTGCCTGGTTGGCAGCACCTCCCCACGGTTCCCTGTCTTTGCGACTCTTTGAGGTATTACAGTAAACCGCCAGGTTTGCTCTTGTACAAGAGTCCTTGCGATGGCTGTTAATAAAGAGTGCAGCGTTTAGAAAATGCCGCCTCACTTCTCTGCCTGCCGTCCTGGAGCCTGGGTCTGCTGGGCACCACAATGTGCTGGTTATGGATACCTCTGCTGATGAAGCAGGAGAATCCAGAGAATTTTGGAGGCTTGCGTGTAAGTCTGAGGTCCCTTTCTGGTGGGCCCCTGAGTGAAGCATGGGACAGCAGGTGAGGTTATGTGAAAAATGACCTCAGTACAGGCCAATTAGCGCCCCCATGGATCCCGCAGCTGGGGTATTGACTAACGCCTGTCCCGGAATTCAGTTTTACGCTGCTGCCCAAAACCAAGCTCTATTATTCGTCTCAACTGGCAAGTAAAGGCAGTCAGAGGCTACATAGAAGCTACTGAATCTGTTTCCATGACATCACTGCGCCCATTTCCGTAACTAATTAAAACGCCGCTATGACCGTGACGAGAAGGAATGCTGACTCTTTTAATCAGTGTTGATCTGTTCCTTATTTATTTCGCATTTGTCATTTTTTTTTTTCTAATCAAAAATCTCCCCCATTAAACTCTGTCATAAGTGTAGGATTTCCAACAATTTGCCAATTTGCTCGGGCAAATGGAAATGTCTCCTCAGAAAAGTGAAACATTTGTTAAATGGACCGCGATTGGCGTGTTTGGTCTGGGGAAAAGATGCTGAAAAGTGACCTCATGCTGAAGTTCGGAGTTAGGTGTTGACTGGACTGGGCGCCATGCCCTTTCACAAGGCGGCTTTGGTAGTCCTCCCCCGGGGACCAATGAAGAAGGGGATCTCGGAACGCCATTGGCATCTGTCTGCACCCCCGCCACTTGGCATTGGTGCATTCTGGGGCAATTCCAGCTTCCAGAACTTACGTCACTATTTCTAGCCCAATCCGCATAGAGGTCACCTCCAGTAAGTGGGTTAAGCAGTCTCCATTACATGTATGTAGAGTTTTAACGATTTAACCCGTCAAGTCAGGAAAACTCATTAGTCATTTGCGTACCACAAGATGTGGCAAAGTTACTTAAATGACCTGGAAATAAAACATTCTGAAGTTTGTTGAATTCAACTCCAGAATAACACTGGCTGCAAATGAGGCATAAATATGGATAATATGGAAACAATCGGCTTATTTTCTTTTTAGGCGATGCTTTTATTGAAAAGTAAATCCCAATTATATTTTAATATGTATATAATATTATAATATATTGTAATGTTTTATTGGCACAGAAGAATACAGAGCTGTACATGGAAATCAAGACTCACTAGAGGAGGATTTCTGCAGCTACCTCTTAACTTTTACATCAGTCAATCAAAGTTTGTAAACTTTGCATGTGTATGTATACAGTAGATACATTCCAATCCTTTCAGTCCTTTCAATGTGGACATTTAAAAGGTTCAGAGGTCAGCTTACAGGACAAGGAATACCCAAATTGACCTTACCTGATTAATTCCTGATTTATTTTCATGCTATAGCGTGTGTATCTTATCCACGAGTGTAAAGGTCTTATTAAACATGAGCTAAGGAGAGAATATTCAACATGAGAATATTACTGAGTTTGTGTCCTTGTGAGACCTCAAATGAGATTTGGTGAATGAATGAGCTTTTGGCCTCTGTGCCCCGGCATGTTGAGGGGTAGAACTGTTCCCCATCAATGGATTTGTGGTCACTTTGATTTCGGTTCTCCAGTCCAATGGGTTTCTATGTGCCACTTTTTTTTTTTTTTTTTTAGGTAGATTTGTGCCATTTGTGAGTAATAAACCCAGAATGCATGAGGTTTGAAGCTCCATCCAGCAATTATGAAATAACAACTTCCTATTTAGGATGCAGTGTTTGCTTTGTAAATCTGTGCATGATTTTCCTGGGACAGATGCATTATAACCGTATTGTTCTGTACGATTGCCCAAAACAGATGGAATGGAGATTCAATGTATTAATGAACACCTTTTTGTTTGCATGTTATTTATCTGTAAATTGGTTTGGTCATTTCTAATGAATTAAAAAGGAGCCGTGGTGACCATAGCCAGTATGAGTAAAATGGATGGATGGATAAAAGGAACTGTATGGCAATCTTTGAGCATTTGCAGGGACTAATGCTCCAAAGAGAACCTGTGTAATATTATGGCTCTTCATGTTCATCAAGGGTCCTGGAAAACACAAAGAAAAATTCCAGTATTCTACATAATGGGCAGCTGGCAACGACCTACATGTAGTCGAGGATTATGTACTGCCTCCGTGGAAGTGCAGGTGTCCCTGTGCAGGTCCCAGGGAAGCCCTGCAGTTGTACCTTTTGAGTGATGCAATGAACCTGAGCTGATCCTTTAAAGTGGCCATCCGATTTAATACAACATGGGCAGTTAAAGAATCCCGCCCCCCACCCACAGTTTGAATCCTACTGTTCGTTTTACAGGACGTTCCTCTAGTGAGTGGAAAATCGCATAAATATATATTTAAGGGTTCTCCCAGTCTGGCCATAATATAGTGTCATTAAGGGAATTATTTACATGAAACACAAGTGCTCCATCTTTTCTGCAGGAAGTTCTGCATATCAAATTATGCTGGAATGCAGTGGTGAAGTGTTCTTCACAAAGCACTATGGTGACCGTTTCTTCCTTCAGCCTCTCTGTGTTTCATAAACAAGTTAATCGGACGTGGATCAAGGGAAAAGGGTCCATTGTATCACTCCCCTGATGGATTTTCTTAACTGGCTCTTCCACTATGAGACAAGGATGGATCTCTGACTTGTAGGATGAGAGAACCCCAATGAAAAAAAGCACCTAAAGGGAAACGGGTTTTTTTTTTTTCTCCCTTGAGTCGGAAAACACGTGTCACGGTGTAGTTTTCATAGCAGCGGTCATGTATCTAAGCACCGCTCGCAAACAAACAAGCCGACAAACAAAGACGTCACACAGCAAGCCTTCGTTTTACTACGTAATTTAAACATGGTATAATTCATGCACTCCAACAGATAATTGCTCAGAAAGTGTCTTCCAAGTGAATCCAGAGATGATTTAATTATTGTATTTTAGTAAAGTCAAAGAGAAGCTGGTGAACATGTATATGACCTTGGAAAATTTAAATGTTTGCATGGTCCGTTTTTTTCTCCTGTGTCGCCCAAGCCAGCAAGACAGTAGGTGACCCATCTGTCACCCGAGAGCCCTGGTACCTCCCTGTAGGTCACAGCCTGCCACCTGCGGCTACACCCCATCCCGCTTCAGCTTCACATTAACAAAAATGAGAACTTTGGATGGTCTGTAGCTAGGATGCTGTGCCTGTGGATCAGTAGGTTGCTGGTTCAAATCCCTGGGTTGGCAGAGTGAATTCACCATTTGTCCCTTGAACAAGATCCATAGGCAGCAAATGCTCCCTGCTTTTAGGAAAAAATGTATGTTTGCTTTGGATAAAAGTGTCTCCTAAATGCAATATTTATGTATGTACAAGGGGAAATTTTGAGTAACCTCTGACTGTCAGGAACCCATGCATCAGCAGTATATAAGTGGAACGTTGAATTTGGATTCTGCTTGAGCAGATCTGTTTTTTATATAGTGGTAAGTTAGAATCCTTCAAGCTGGGTGTCTTTCTGTTAATTTTGGAGACTAACATGTAGGGTTTTCGTATGAAACTCAGACAGCAGCAACTGGCTCTGGTTTGTATTTGAAGAATATTGAAAACATTTATGCACATCAGAATAATTTAAACCAGAAGAGTAATGCTTAGTGATCAGTGTGTTCTTCGTGTAAAACCCTTTAAGTCCCAATACTGCAAATAAATCCCATTTATGACAAATTTTATATCTTATTGAATGTTGTTATTGTTGATTATAATAAATATCAGAATTGTTTGTTGAAATGACTTCTTTTTGGACTCATTTCAAATCCTTAATTTCAGAGAGGTGTTGGTCTGCGCATCTGTCCAGCACCAAGACTTGGCACAAAAACAATGTTACAAAAATCAGATTGTGAAAATCTAGATAATTATTTTAACTGCTAGTCTGATTCCACACAAAGGAGTATTACTACACACTGTCCAAAATGTATTCCAGAACATTCCAGATTGATGAATATACAGTAAGACGGCAAATTCAAAGCAGAAAATGGTTTGGGATGAAACCAAAAACACAATGCTCTCATTTCAGGACCACAAAGTTCAATGGTAAATAAATTGGATTCTTTAATAAATAACACAGGTGCTGTCCTCTTTCAACAGGAAGAGTTGAGTCATTGTTTTGTTTCCTGCAAAATACGCTCCCTAAAACATCAGTCGTAATTTTTAGGTCAGGATTCCCCCGGCGGAAGGTTGACCCTTGGGAGGGGATGGCTTTTCAAACGTGGAATGTGTAGAGGATTGTCCCATCATGGAGATCCTGAATCTGTAGTTACTGTGAGCAAACATCTGAGTCCAGTGCCCAACTTGAACCTCTCCCGCCTCTTTGGTCCCACAGGCAATTTAGAATATCAACCTGGGAAAATTTTGGACATGCTGTTCACATAGCTAAACTGGTCCCACAGTTTGTTTAACTGTGATCTCAAAAATAATGTTTTTGCCTCATTTGCCTCTGAAGTCTTATCAGGGTTTTTTGAGCAGTAATGTTAGTGTTACGCTCCAGTCTAGGGTTGGAGCCTAACAAAGTGAAAGGGAAGGAGGGATTGGGAAGGACAAGACAACCAGGAGTAGGAGAAGGGAACACGGGACACAAAGGGAGTCTTTTTATAGTTTTTTTAAGTTTTTCAGGCACTGTACAAACACTAGGTGTAACGAACGTCAGGAGTGACAAAGGCCGAAGAAACCAACAAAAACACATCTACCGAAAACAACCACAAGCTAAATTAATCCTAAGTGAGCACAACAAAAAGGTGAAACGAAACAACAATGCCTAAGTCTATCTCCCTACCCAAACAAACGGTAATCCCCACGCTGACGAAGAAACAAAAAGGCAGACACTCCTTACACACACCTAGTGGAACGCGAAACACACAGTCGAAGCAAAGGTATCCGGAGGGGAGATCCAAGAGGCAAAGTCGGAGTACAAGCGAAAGTTCAAAACCAAGCAGACGGTCAAAACCAGGGCGAAGGTACAATAAGGGATGAAGTGAAAATCGGAAGTCAAGAACAAAACAGTCCATACACAAGCACTCAAACCAAAGGCAAAGCGAACGAAGAGCGCGCTAGCAGGCGAGAAGCAAGTAGCGGGCAGACGAAGGGACGAAGCATCAATCTCTTCAGCCGACGAACCGGAAACTGCTCCGAAGGTAAGGGGGGAGGCGGGGTCAGGTCCAGAGGGCGGAGTCGAGGGAGCAGTTGACCAATTGGCGAGTGGGCAGGACGTCCGAAGAACCTGCAGGCATCCTCCTGAACTTACGGCACGTAACACTTACGGCACGTACCCGAAACTTACGACACATATCCCTTACGGCACGTAACCCAAACTTACGGCACGTAACAAGTGTTACACTCCTGAACATTTCTGAAAATAAATATGGTAATTTTGGCTCCACCCAGTGTTTCCTTCTTGCATAAATATCCCAAGAGAGTTGATTAAAGGGAGCCCCAGCAAAATATTTGCAGAATGTAGATAATATCTGTCGTTTTTGTCTTCCTGTGGAAGAGTTAGCATAACTGGGGAAAAAATGCCACAAATTGCACATTGTAAAGGAATTATTTATGGTCTAGTTGCCTCACGAACATAGTCATCCATGGAGACTTGCATAATTTTTTAAAGACTTTATCCATTTATACAGCCAGATCCTCAAGCAAATCGGGTCAAGAATATTTATTTAGGGTAAAACGTCCCTTCTTTGACCTTGAAGTGCCAGTTTCTGGATACTTGCCCAAATTATTAGCTTTTACACCAGACGATTCCCAATTAAATGCGACCACTGAAAATACTGGATAATGGTTTGTCAAAATTATGCTAAATTATACTGTATATAAATATTTTTAATACTGGTGCGTAGGATCACTGCTGATTAACTTAAGGGAACATCTGCAGCGTCTGTTGCTCCAAAGATCGCCGTAGGAGAATGCTGGAGTTACAAAGTCAACCCCCACCATGTCGTGCGACTTTTCATTTAGGGGCTGCTGTGATGGGGGCAGAGGGAATGGGTGGGCGGGGGGGCGCTGTTAATATAGTTTCCAAACAGAAGTCCTGTGGCCAGACATTGGCTCTGACTAAGCTGGGAACCCCGCGGCGGATAGGAAAAATCCACATTCCCAAACGATGGTTTCAGGCAAGAATAACAATGACAGAAAGGCCTGACAAACCGGGAGAACCCTGTACTGTACTGTACTGCTGGGAACCAAGAACCAGCAGTGACGGGGGAACTGGGAAGTTAGGTAACTTTATCATAATTTCATCTATCATTATCAGCTGGTCAAAGCCCATGTGGCTCCCTAGGCAAGCGTCACTTCTGGCGCCCCCTGTCTGAGACACAGTGAAATTAGCTTGCTAAGTCGGAAACCCCTCAGAAGCTAGTGCCCTAGGCAGCTGTCTGTCTAATAGGCAATTCAATGTTCAAACATATGAAAGATCTCTGTCTGATGAAAAGTACTATTTAAAAATACTCCCACTTTTTCCATTGGTGGTTACATTTGTGCATCACGGTGGACCTGCGACACGAGAGCTCCAGGCTCTGCTAACCATGGGACTGCGATCATGCGCTGGCAGTCCCCAAATCATAAGCTCACCCTCCTAACATCTGGCGGCTGGACAACGAGCCCAGATGAAGGAAGTGGAAGGAGGGAGGAAACCCAAACTACAATGTTGACGTTGGATAGGACTGAGGGACGCCAGCCCCTCTCTGCGGATTGATTAATGAGTATGAGAGAACCTTCCTTTGATGCTAATTAGTGCAGTTGCCCTGCTGAAGGCTGGAATACCAAATGTCAGGAAAATGAAGTGCAGGCCAGTACACTGTTGGGCCCTTTTCAGGGGTAAGCATTAAAAATGCCTTTTTTACAGAATTCCCATATTGAAATGCTTAGTCCGATCTGTCATATTTTCATTGACGGACAATTCTAAACACTAATCATGGAGATACTACTGTTATAATGTAAAACATATTTTTCAGAATCAGAAGAGGTCAGACAAAAGTGCCTGAGTTGATTTTCAAAGACGAGACTCTTAAAACCAGCATGGAATTGTTCTTTGAACATGGAAAAGAACAATTAGGAGAGGTTTATTTTTCATCAATACTGCCTTCTGTCATTTGAGAAAAATGTGTGTAACAGCTCAAGGTTTCTTTTCAATAATGGCATCATACTCATCGCCTGGCTTTATTAGCCAATTAAGACTTATTGTGAAAGTCCATACTGTCTCATGGCTGGATGATTTTAAAATTTCGTAGATCGCTGAGAATTCAGATAGGTCTTACAGATGTTATAAGACTATCTGAAGCAGGGAGAAACAACTTTACTAGAGACTGATCCAACCCTATGTTTTAGACTAACAATATTGACAATATTGTATATTGAGATCAGATGGAAAAATATTGCGTCTGTGTGGTCTATAAATGTCTGTTCTTTAAATCATTTCTTTTTTAACACTGATACTTACAGTTGGGTATCTGACCTGGGACGGGGGTTGGGTATTGAAGCTGACCTTCCCCCATGCAGATCTGAAGATTGATGTGACGTTCCTCTCTAGTTGAAAGGGGCTTGGAGCACTGAGGCTGTGACACGAGCTCTGGGCTTCGTCTCCACCAGCCCAGCCAGCATCAAGATACCAAAAATTTCCATTTCCATCATGTCCAGTGTTACCTTCTACTTTGTCTCAATGTCCAAGAATAACCAGAAGCTTCTCGGGTCCAAGTACCGACAGGTTGAATTAATCTGACAATTTTCCACTTCATACACTGGCAAAAATTCCAACGATTCTACAGAACTGCTGTACCTTAGGAAAACGGCAATCATCCAGTTAAATTTATGTTACCAACACCGGAGTTGATGCCTTCAGTTCAGATTCAAATAACCATGTTCCAGTTTAAAAAATGCATACAAGGTGGTTAGGATTCAAACTTTTTCCATATATCAGCTAAAACAGCCCACAATGTATTTGTGCTGACTGATAGGTGTGGATTTTACGAGACACCAGAGACTTCCCAAGAGCAGATAATTATCTTTGCAGAGAACCTGAACTTTCTTGTGTTTCAGGATGGCTTTCCAGTCTCCTGACGAAGAGATCGCTTTCTGGTCTGGAGTATCAGATTTCAAGAACTCATGGTCAGGAGCAAATGGCTTCTAAAACACTCTCCTGTTTGATTTGTTACCAAAATGAATCCATCCATCCATCCATCCATCCATCATCTACCGCTTTTCTGGGTCGGGTCGCGGGGGCGGCAGTCTAAGCAGGGAAACCAAGACTTCCCTCTCCCCAGCCACTTCGTCCAGCTCCTCTGGGGGAATCCTGAGGCCTTCCCAGGCCAGCCAGGAGACACAGTCTCTCCAGAGTATCCTGGGTCTTCCCCGGGGCCTCCTCCCAGTGGGACGTGCCCGGAACATGCACTTCTGCAGTTTTAAAGTTGAAACATTGTTATGCTTTTTAATTGGCCCAATCATACATTCATCACACCACCTTCTGACATACGTTTCATGCAATCGGACACATTCCATTTGCCTGGTCCTCTTGACATGAGGGTTTTTTTTCTTTGAGACCCCGTTTCAAACCTTGCATCGCTGGGTTTCTTTCACATTAAGAGGCAGCCAAAAAAGAATGGAAAACAATCCGGATTTTAAAAACAGAAACCCCTAATGTCAATATAGTAGTTTTCTGTAATTTAAAATGGCGGTGAAAGACCTTAGCAGATGAGACCCCATAATACAAAAGGGGGGAAAATCATGAACAGTCAGCATCACCCAAACCACCTACATAACATGAATGTATACTTACCCTTGCTTCCTTATTCCCTTATCTATGTCTGCTCACTGCTGTCTATCTACGGATTACAGGGTAAAAGTTCACTTCCTAACATAAAAGCACTGAAACTTCACAGTGATGGGACCTGAATATGTCTGGATTACGCACACAGCGCCATAACGAAACAAGGAGGATTCTCTGTCTCGTACTGTGTATGACATCTGCCATGGTTCCCCAGGTACCAACAAGATGTCTGTTGCACACGCAGGCCTTTCTAACCCCAACCAGATGCTCCTTCAATTTTTTTTTTCAACACCCCGAGCAAATTCCTGCCAGGACAGAGCGGATGTCTTTGGAATCGGGTTTCCAAACCCCCACACCCCCATGCACTGTGGGGGGGGGGGGGGTGTAGTTAAGCCCACCAATCCCAGCTGAGCTGTCACTCGTGCTGTGGAGTGATTTCATTTTGGTCTTGTCGTGCTGTCAGGTCAGATTTCTCATTTCTCTAAGACAAAGTGAATGTTTGAGAAGATTAATGACACACATACGAGGAGAACACAAGTGAAAGCTTGATTTTATGTTTATTAAAATACATTATGCAATGGAAATAACAAGCAGAGTAAACTGCCAGAGGAACTGAAGGATAAAAATCTAAACCTTAATAATACACCTTCATTTGATGTGGGTTATTTTATCTCACTGAACCACTGGAATAATGTTAATCAAACAAAATGCAATTAAGACACACTTCCTGTCTTATCTGTGCCAGACGTTCTTAGAGGAGCTGGTGGGACAGGAGATCACCACCTAGCAGGGTATGTTTCCAATTGAGATCATAGAGTTACTCATGTGTTTCCAAAGGCCATTGTTGTGCTGTACTCAAATTTAGTACCTAGAAGTAGTTTTAACTGTCTTAAGTCAGAGAACAAGCACTAACTGTGCCAGTAGAGAAGGTTGGGTGGAGAAAACAACTACAAAGCAGAAGAAAGGAACTATTTTATGAGTAATTTTATTCATTGCTGTTCCACAGAGGCAGCATGCAGTAGTTTTTTGGGTCATCATTAAACCATGACTAAAGCAGTTGATTCGCCGTTAACTGCACTGCGGTTTAACTTGTTATCAGAGTTGCACAGCCAACAGGCAGAGACTGAGCTCATGCAAGACATCACCTGGTAAAAGCTGCATTTCCTCTCACTTCCTGTCACCTGACCCTGCTGGCTGCAGCTGCATGATGTCCATGAAGCCGTATTTCATGCTGGTACAGATTAGCAGTGTGCAGGGGGGAGTCGCTTTAAGGTCCATTAAAGGGCCTTGAAATCCCTCCATGCTGCGATGATCCATGAAAATCCCACCACAAGATTGTCCTGGCGTGTGAGGACGTGTGTCCAGCCATCAGTAGTGAAAAGCATTCAAACGGCACCTTTTGGGAAGAGCTAGAACACGAACAATGGGATCTTTGGTACAGACGTGTCATTTTTTTCCTGCCCCCATGACATCACTGCTCAATTCACCATAAAAGTGCGCTTTTAAGATTTTTAGAACATGTTTTTAAAGGCTAAGAAATTGTTAAATTACATCATGGTCTCAGAATTTAATATGTGATTGAGTTTTACTTTTTAAGCAATACTAAAGACCACTTAAAAGTCACTCCAAAGTTCGATATCACTGCGCTCTACGGGACCTAGGAGTGGCAGGTAATGGTGAGAAAACATCAAAACAAATCAGTCACACCAGTGCTCAGAGCCTGGGGCACCAGTGCCCCCAGCAGAGAGGAGAAAATATGGAAATATTTCTTTTCAGACACATTTGTTGAGAGGTGCGTAATGGATGTCTCAGCTGGCTTCACATTTAATGGGATCTAATGCTAACGACGTGACTGAAGAGTAACTTTTTATATTCTTCAGTTATATGTTTTGATTTCTGTTCGTCAGGCTGCCTGTATTATGTAACACCAAGGCTACAGTACTGCTTCTGTCTCTCGGAATTGAACAGTTCATTAACG
The DNA here is from genome assembly GCF_048594095.1 of Paramormyrops kingsleyae. Taxonomy (NCBI): domain Eukaryota; kingdom Metazoa; phylum Chordata; class Actinopteri; order Osteoglossiformes; family Mormyridae; genus Paramormyrops; species Paramormyrops kingsleyae. The sequence goes on from NC_132810.1 coordinate 17,925,421, forward strand.
CTTGTTAAAGCAACTGTTTTTTGTTTTTTTTTTTTAACAAAAAGCACATTTTGTTCCAGTTCCATCTTACTTAAACAGCAATAGTTTTAGCACCAAATTTCAATTGCCCCCCCCACATGCACACGTCCCCCCCACATCTCACGTTTCTGCCGTGACTCACGCTCATGCATGAAATTTTACACCGAATCTATATTATTCCATTATAAATCTAAAATCAGCTGCATCAAAAGCATTGGGACAGTTTGCAAATCCTACAGATTATTAACAAGGTATTAAAACTGTTGCACACACAAATTATTGTATGTATTGTATTGGAAATCTGACACCAGCCTGCTGACCAAAGTTAGAAACCCTGCACTATTATAACCAATGTTCACATCCACCAATACCTTCGCATATCGAACGAGGTGTGTGTGTGTGTGTGTGTGTGTGTGTGTCTCACCTGTGTCGTAAGGCTAGAAGGCTGAAATTGAGCTGGGCGGCAGGAGCAGAAGGAAAGAAAGGTGTGCCGAACATTTTCATTTGAAATGGTAAATGTATCCAGTTTGTTTGGTAGTTCACTAGTCCTGCATCAATACATCCATTCTGTCACATTATATGAAATTGGCCAGGCCCAAAATGGTGCAGCCCACTTTTTGTGTAAAAACTGTGGATGAAGTAGATATTGTTATATAAATGCTGCCAATAAAGATGTTTTTTTTTTTTCCTCGTATATGCCAACAGGTAGAAAAATGCACTACCTTGGTTTTGTTAGCTGTTAATTTTTGTTAGCTTTCCAGTTTTGCAAGAGACAAATTTGGCAAAATGGTAATCGTTAGCTAAGTCAATAAAGGGGCCCTGATTTCTGTTTCATGAGCACTCTGGTCAGTCACCTTTTCACATTCACGCATAGAAATGGAACAAAATGCACTGGCAAAGTAGTGAAACACTTTCTCATGACATTTTTTCCGCACTCATTCCAGTAAAAGCTCTTATTGGAGAAACCAAAAATAGCAGCGGGGCGAGCCGAACTTTTCGGCGTCTGCGTTTCATCGCTAGCGACCATCGGCAGATGCTTTTATCGTTACGGTTGTCTTATGACTGGGGAGGGGGGTGGGGGTAAAGGTAGATTTTCTCCATCCTGGCTGTTTGCTTGTGGGACTAGTGCGTGCCCCCCGCATGCCGAGAAACAGATGGCACATTGTCGACCACTGTCATGGAAAGAACGTACAGATTTCGGTAGTTATTATGGCACAGGGTGTTTTATGAAGATGGTCTTTTGCACGTGTGCATTTGCCGATTTAGTTGTGATCTTTAAGTGTAGATCCCCTTCATGTTCGAATTGCGGTCTGTGCCTCTGTGGGGTCGGCCTCTGTTCCCGCGATAGGAAGGTTGCTGGTTTGAATTAAGTGCTTAAGAGACAATGCTGCTAAGCAAAGCCCTTAACTAGCAGCGAGGATCATTCCATCTTCCTGTGGGAGAAGAACGCTAAACCCGTCACAGGGTGCTAAAGGAATGTCCCCTGCTTCTTTGGTCTAAAACGGGGCAGCAGCGTTGCAGAGAGACATCCATCACTCTTCGAGAAGCAGTATAGGGTGAATATGAAATGAGTGGAGGAAAGGAATGTGTCAAGATTTCACGCCTTTGATATTTACACAGCTGGGCGTTTCTGCCCCAGGAGGGCAGCCTTTAAAATCTTTGTACAAGTATACGAGCACATATAAATAAACCTGACAACCAGTTACACTAAAATGTTACTTTGAAGGTGAATAATAACAAAATAATAGATAGAATCCATTTTTAATGGCCTGAAGTCAGACCAAGAGGTTGTGGTCTCTGTAGCAGGGGAAAGCTTGTGTGAACAGTAGGTAGAACATTCTTTAGCTTGGAGTAGGAGCGCTTTACCTGGCTGTCTGAGCAAGTAGCCGATCCTGCCTCACTATGTTAGGAACTGCATGACGGAGGCTGGATTCTGGAGAAGACCAACGTCTGAGCGGCTTAGTCTAAAATCCACCCGAAAGTTCGATTTTCAAAATATTTCCACATCCTTTCTCTTTGCTCTAGAAATTAACAGAAAAAGAATATAATGCTGAGCTTGAAATAACAATATGGAACGAGTCTGAAATGTTTGTTCCACTTCTCGCAGTTTCCAGCTCATTTACTGACACAAATTATCATACATGGACAACGTCCTCTCCAAATAAATCATCTGTTAGATGTTGCAATTTCCCTCCAGACCACCAGTTGGAGTTATTTCAAAAAGCACTCTGCTTCTGGCCCCGCCTCCCATACCCACAGAAGGACTAAATCATATTTGCCTCTCAGCAGCTTATATAACTTAACCATCCTGCCCCCAAAATTACAAGATGTTCGAAACAAGTGTTTAAATAGATATTCTCCACTCAGCTTTGATCTGAGAAACGTCAGGCATAATAAACAAAGTAGATTTTTTGAATGATTTCAGGCGGTGAAGAGGCAGCACAGTTTATTTTGAATAGCACACCCTCCACAGGTGTAATATGATGTGGTATGAAGATAAGCCTCTTGGTGTAAATGGTTTATAAATCATTTTATTGGCTTTTGTTTAGAAGCTGGCGTTGGTGGTACACATGCACATACGTGTACCATACAATGTTTATCTACCCTCTTTGGTAAGCATGACAGAGATCTCATGTTGTTTTCTAAATAACTTAAAAGCTTAACTTTAGTGTAGGGTATGAACTTTCAGTGTTGTGAATTAATGGCATGGTGATTTTGTTTTTTAATGCCTGATGCAGTTTAGCGTTCATCAACCAAGGACTACAGACTGAAAAGTGAACGAGCTTCCACTGTCAAGCATTTGTTCCAGTCATCACTCCATGGAAATTAGGTGGTGTTTTTCCGGAAAGCTTGTTGCACAAAGTCGCAGTTGAGTTTCTGGGTTTGCTTTGCTGGTGACCAAGGCCGCATTTTTTGTTCGGTAGCATTGGCAATAACTGCTCTAGGAAACTTCTGAGGCACTCAAGCAACGAGGAGGATGCCCATTTAAACCTCTGCACAGAAAACCTTTGATTCTCCTGACAGGGTATTAGACAGAATTACACAAAGGTGACATTTTTGTAAATAAATGAAAATATTTGGGGGGGACATTTTTCATGTTTTATTAAATTGCTGTGTTTCAAGTGGCTGGTGGTTTTCACAGGCAGAGACATAAAAACATTTCAGTATTTATGGAGAAAGTTCATCACCAGGAAGGGAGTCTTACTCTGTATATTTGCCGTGTAGGTCTCTTGTTTGCCGGTTCTGTAGCATTTCAGTTAGTGAAAGAGGATCGAGGGATTTAACCGAAATTCGTCAATCATACAGTGAGCAAGCCGGCGGACAATGTTAACTTTGTGGCTAACTTTGTTTGGCTAGCTTCCCCCCTCGAAGTAGCCTGACTGGCCTTGCCCCAGCTCCGGGTCCTCCTGTAAGTGAGTCCTCATCAGTTCTTACTGGCCAAACGAGCTGTCCAAGTGAAATAAACCCTAGCCAAACTGCTCCTGTCGCAGACAAATCCTTAGACACAGTTCCCTTATTCCTTTCCGAGCCTGGAAACTATAATCGAGGTAGAGAGACGTGTCAGTGAGTAATTTGATCGTAATGTAGAGTGTGTGACCCAACAATCAGGACACGTGCCATCCGCTCATTCACAACACATGTTCTATGAGTCTTCCTGTTGTCCTTTGCGTTCATGTCCCAGAAATGACTGACGCAGGTTAAACAAGGACGGTGTTTATGAAGTAGCCTCCTGAAGTTGAGGGGAAACACAAAATTTTCCACATCTATGGGTTAGTGGAGAAAAGGTCTGTCTCATACACACTTATTATTTACTTTTCTTTTACCACGGATGAAAGAGATCATGGTTAAGGTCGTGCATTTTTCCCAGAATCCACTCTTTGCGTCCTTTTTTGTTAGCATTGTATGCATTTTTCACATTCAGGTAACACATGGTGAACCTCATCATGGCTGTGGACGGTATTTGTTCTTGGATTCTTTGTTTGTTGTTCTGCCTCAAAGATCAGTCATTACCGGAATCAGAAAAACTGAATAATCTTACTGATACTAATCCTTATCTGCATACTTAAAGATAAATCGTCAGGCATACTTAATGGTAATATATCTGTAGCATTGATGCATAGATGTAATGCTTTAAAAAATAAATAAAAAATTAAATCAGCATCACTTTCTTTCTGTAGCTATTCTAGTATTAAAATGATCGATTTACAAGCAACAAAAGTAACGTCTGATGGAGGCTAATGTGCCTGATACTGTGTTTCAATTATTACCCAGTAACATAAAACCTGATTGTATTTCTGAGGCGATACGTGTCATTTAACAAGAGGCTATGCACTATTATTATTTTTATTGGGTTGAAGTGAGACACTCTGAATTACTAATGCTGAGCTTCCATCAGCTGATTAATCATGCTATTACACATTGTGGAATTCACATGCATTATGAGGCATCTGTGGGGAGAGTATGAGCACTCAGTCGGGTAATTTCAGGCGACCTTAGGACCAGTTGTTTTGGGGAATAAAGAAAAATATATTTTCAGGGCTCATAAGCCTTCAGGGCTATAAAATCCACCAAGAGACACTTAGCTATTTGTCAGATAACCCTGGGCCTGGGGTTCCAGCCAGCGCCCTCTGGGGGTCACGTCCTCGCAGAAACTCCCCGCTATCTACCCCAAAATGTGCTTCTAGCTCTTGGATTAATGTCCACGGACATCTTCCAGACCATGTTGCTGCTCATTAGAAAAATGAGGCTTTTTCACATGTCTGTTAGTTCTAGACAGACATGTGATAATTCTATCTGTTTAGGAATGAATGGGAACAATGATTCACCACCACACTGGTTCTGCTCCAATCATGCAGCTTCATAGTTAAATAAACTGCAGCAAAAACAAACGCGGGGCTAGATCTCCGGACACGTGGATCTTCTTCTGTAGCTGGATAGATTCACAGCTGCTTAAACTAGCTTGGAAATTTTACATTATTGCTCTCGCTTTATTATTACTACTTGTAATAATTATTATGGTTATTGCTCTCGTCCTTCCATTTAAACATTCTCAAATATTTCCACAAGTATTTCACAAATAGGCAGCCAGCAGAACAGGATAAAATGTGCATATTGTGTCTAACTGAAGATCGGGTTTTATGACTTAAGATCAAGGTGGTCTGACGTTGACGTTGTAATTAGAATTGTAATTGGAATATATGAAGATGCCACTTTTTCTGTATTTTAATCTATATAGTAATCTAAAGGAAAATATACATAGAGGACTGCATAACAATGATGGGTTCTTATTTTAGAACGTGCAAAGGAAATCGCATTTACTGTGGCTCTGTTGGACTTGTTCCCTGTGTTCATTGAGAAACAGATTAGCATGTGTGCAGAGGGTTTATCTCAAAGAAAATGTAGGAATAGAAGTTGGAGGTAGAGGAGGCTTCAGAACGAAAATGTGTGCTGGTTTTGCTTCATCAGATTCCTGGAACTTCATTCATCTGCAGAACATCTTCAAACCCTTGCATGCAGGACTCTGGCCAGGTAATTACATCACAACTAAGCAGGACTGCATGCGTAACGGTAGGGAGAGCCCCGATTGCGCGCATCTCCAGCGGACCCATATGGCACGACCTCGGCGAGTCATGTGAGCATGGTGATTTCTCTCAAGCTGGGAAGTGAGAATGAGTGACAGGGAGCAGATCTTGAAGATCTTCGTGGAGCCATTAAAAAGCTGGGTATGTGACCGCAAGAGGTCAAATATGCTGAGTGCGAAGCCTCTGAGCGCGGCGGAATGGAAAAGCGTACTACTGCTTCGCTTTCCTTGTGGATTTCAAAGGCTCTGTGTCATAAGCAAGAAGTCAGTCCTGCAAACTGACGTAATGTGCGCTGAAGAAGAAGCTTCACATCAGCAGAAATATCTTGCCTTGTTAATAAACACCCCAAGTTAAATGACTGAAATGAACTTCAGCCCCCTGACTCCCTGCAACCCCACCTTCATGCCCCAACCAATATAAATACTGCAAACCTGATGTTTTCATTAGTTTCCTCTCGCTTGTAGCTGGATATCTTCAGTGTCATCCGGAATTTCAGATTCAATGTTGTATCATAATACAATAAAAACCCATCCCTCAGTCTGTGCTTGCTGAGTGTCACGGTACCGAAGTGGCCTCTCGCTCCGTGAAAGGTTCCGCCATGTCAAAAAATCCAAACATTCACTGTTCTCCCTCGGAGTATTTAATTATTTTTTAAGCCAAGGTCAAAGGTCAAAATCTAATTAGTGTGTGATGACTCATACGCGCAATTAAAGTAATTCACCAAATTAAGTGCTGCACCCTACTTTTAGAACATTCCAGTTTAGTTTTGAACTATAGCTGATTTCAATCTGGAAATGTATATTGTAGCTGTGTTTTGTGTTCTTTAGCAATCATAGGTGAGCGATACTTCGCTTAGTACTGTTAAAAACTCATTTTACCCCCATATTTTTTACCACCAACATTCTTTTCTGTGCTGTGGAGCAGTAGACATGGACGAAAGTTTCCAACCAACCTTTTTTTTATATATATATTTTTTTTAAATGGAAACCTCTGATGCATAGTAGTTAAAACAGTGGACTACAATGGAAAAGAAAAAGTTTTGTGGGCTAGACCGGCTCTTATTATTTACTTAGTGGTGTTTGGATAACTTGCCATTTTTCCACATTTAAATGGCTGAATGCTTGGAGTAGAACTGCATTTCTACGGGACAGCGGCTCCCCCGAGACGTCCCTGATCTCTCCTCTGCTCACAGCGCATAATGTACTATCCTGAAAGCCCGGTAAATAAAATACACTGATCCACAGGAAATATGAATCCTATTTTTTGTTTTTTTTTTTGTCTGTATCGGAAAAAAAAAAGTGACATTTTGCACGGCCTGTTGGGTAATCACTTTGGGGCAGATAACAGTTTATATTGAGTCTAGTTGAGTTTTTTATTTTTTACACAATGTTGCACTGATCAAACTATTTAGATTGCGGTCTTCTTGGCAATAAACACACGGAAGAGGCAGACATATGAGCAGTAAACAGGCAATATCTGTGCCTTCCACTGAACTTGAGGGTTGATTTCCTCACCCCAACATCCTGATGAGGATGCCAGTCAATTCATGATTTGTTCCCTGGTTAATTGAGCGGCGCTTGAATGGCGTCACTTAAATTATTTTTCAGTACAGAGGCCAAGCCTCTATTCATCCAGGTATGTTCAGTCCAATCAGACCAAAAGCATAATAAACCTTTAATCCTACTTAGCGGGTTTCTGGGTCTCTGGTCAAACAAACAGCCGTCTTTGTTTGATGTAAGGGAGGAATGAAAGATAAAATGCAAAACAGCAGAAATCAAGGAATGATAAAGAAGAAAATAAGGGAATTGTATTACATTATAGTTCTTCCAACAAGGATGAGAAGCAACATGTGGCTTTTACTGGAACTGAACCAAGTCTGAATCAAATGAAGAACAAAATCCACACACATCGGAGTCAATGGAAGAGCAAAACTGTAATCTGACTTCAACATCAAGCAGGGGGGCGTGCAGCACTGTCGGTCAGGGTTGGGTGTCTCTGTTTGGAAGGTCGGAGATTTCAATCCCATAGTGGCTGGAATATTGGGCTCTAAACCCCTTTCGCTGCAGGGGTGTTGGACGCAGGCTGAACCCGGAGGGGTGTTGAATGCAGGCTGAACCCAATCTCAGACAAACTTTGTGTGCTTTTATTAGATAATAAACTGTCATCAATACATCTTTGTAATTGTTCATTCTTGCTGTCGACTTCAGTGATTAATGTCTTTTCTAACTCTCCCGGTCATTTACAGTATCCGATATGTTGTAAACAAATTTTATGCTACACTAAGCGTCCAGTTTATGGGCATCATCTTAATGTCAGTCTGCACTGTCTTGTGTGTAAAAGGCATTTATAAAGATCATTATAGATGTTTCATATGGCACCAGGGGTCTCTCAGAATATCTTCTTAATGAGCTGGGGAGTTGGTATCTCTTATTAAGAAGTGATGAAGTGTCCTGTTTCCTCTTTTCAGACTTTTTTTCTCCATATTCACATGTGTGGTGAAATAACACGTCATAAAAACAGGACCAGGAGAAGTGGAACTATGATAAGCTGTCTGCCTAAGATCAGTTTAATAATAAATCTGAAACCAAAACTGGATGCTTCTTTAATGGAATAGAATGTGAACTTTAAAGTCAATGGTTTTTAGGTTAAAAAAAAAAAATAACTCTTTGCATTTCATTTACCAGAAGCTTTTAACCCGGGGCCTGTCCAATAAGCAGCTGGGGGTTAGGGGCCTTGCTCAGGGGCTGAACGGTGAAATTACTCTCTTGGCCCTGGGATTGCGATCACGGGCACAGTATCCTAACCCACACAGGACCCCCCCCGCCAAGTCTTACCGTTTTCTCTGCTCATGAAGGGCTTGGAAAAGGATCTTTCATTTGTCAATAGAGAGTGAACGGAAGAATTTGACAGACCTCCCACGAAGGCATGAAACTGCACCTTAAAGCTTTGAGAGAGGTTTTTGGTTTCACTCATGCCTTGGGTTGTAAAGCATCACGCAGGGAGGTGCAGATACTTTCCCCCACCCCTGCAACACGGGCTGCTGCAGGCTGTGCGTGATGCCAGCCAGTCCGACTGGCCGTTAAGCTCGCAGATGCCGACCTCGCACTGATAAATCACATCTCCACAAACATGGAGACGCATAATGGCTCCTGGATGCAAAGCATTAACTAACACATTAAAGCCCTCATTTAACACCAAATTCTGTATGTTATAAGCATTTTGTTATTAGTACATTATTGCAAATCATGTCTATGTTTTTAAAAATGAATTTCAAACAGACGTCCCTTTAAATGTGGGTGCAATCTCAATCAGAAAGACAAAAGCACATAAAAATCCAAAAAAGTTTTTCTATAATCCTGTTAATTACTTACAGAAAATATTACTTGTATCTTATAAGACAATAAAATTAATTAGTTATACTGGATCTTACACAGGCACTGACTGCATAAAAAGCCACAGAAATGATCTCGCATTTTCCAGCTCTTGTGGTTAATTGGCATAATTACCCTGCTATATCACAGGCCATTATGTCAGAAGGACTAATTTAACAAACTTTTCCCATGGTTTCTATTGAAATTTAAAATGTTGCCATTAACTGAGTATATTTTGAGCAAAAATGCAATGAAATCCATTTGCCTGATGGTGAAAGTGCTAAGTTTTAGGAATGTGAGTGGTCGACAAATCACGTAATTATGACACAGCACCAATGATGTCATTGTGATTAATCTGTGTAAATGTTCATAAAATTGCTGAAGGAATGTTAAAGAATGGTATGCACCGTGTCCAATCTGAAGTAAATACCAAACACGGTTTCCCAAAAACCTGTGCCTAAATATGATCATATGTCGATGCAGATCTTTAAAAATTGACGTGTAACTCAATAACCTTGGTGAATGCTAGAATTTCTTTTTCTGTATTTTATTTTGAAATCCAATTTTCGAGTGATATTTCATGAAGAGCCAAAGCAGAACTTTCACACTCAGGCTCCTTGTGGTTCGTTGAGCCGATAGCTACACATTCCTGTGTTTTGGCGAAAGCCGTGACCGGCATGTCATGACATGGACAATCTGGTAATTGCCAACGGTATGAATCGAAATAGCGACTTTTTAGACCAACTCCCAGTAGATTTTGACTCATTGCCTGATGCTGCCTTTGAGCTATGCAGACAGATTTATTGCTATGCTACTGCTGTTTATCACTTGACTCGAGAATTGCAAGACAATTATTCATCCATGAAGACGATTACAATACATTCGAGATTACGTTACACAATTGTAAACAATCCTTTGTGTCCCATCGGCTGCTTATATAGCTCTCACACAAGAGTTTTGCAAATTCATTGAGCCTAACTTGCTTGTGAAAGTAATAGCCTATTGGTTAACTGTGAGTGGCTCCGATTAGCATAGCATACAAAAATAAAGAGAGCAGCGTTGACATTGGCTCATCAGCAAATGCAGACGGTTCTAAGTGTCAGAGTGGCGTTCGGCTACCCACATGTTTTCCCCAAGACAGATTAAGTCAGGTTAGACTTGAGTATTTTTACAGCACAACTGAACACAGATTTTCCACTAAGAGCTGTCAACGGCGATTGAGTGAAAGTCTGCTTGGGCCACTTCCACTGAAGGAAGATTCCAGGTTGGGACTCTCGCCAGCACTTTAATTCAGACCACATGTGCTGGGGAATATAAGCTTGCTGACGGCCTGGGAGGACAATGGCACAAAGCAGAGGGCCAGCATTTAGTAAGAGAAATATCCCACTGGTTGCTGTCATTTTGACACCTTCTCTTCCCCTCCCATCACAGGGCATCCAAGTTACTTGACCGTTGTGCTTCCTGTGTTCACTTTATGACCCGTCTTAAGGTACGTGAATTATGGGAAAGACATCTCGTCTCCAGCGCACTCCATAGTTCCCCAAGAAACCATCTCCGCTCCTGTGAAATGATGGTGGCATTAGCGCAGCAGCAGTGTCAGGTGACACGTCAACAACAGTTAAAGCCCACAAATCGCTCGTAATTCTCAACTATCAGCATGAAGAGCAGGCCCACCCAGGGCAACAAAGACTTCTTAAGAACACAGTCTAGTCAGAGTTCGCCAAATGTCTGCTAATCTCCCTAACATGGTGCTTGTATCAATGGTCCACTTGAAGCTGCAGTTCTTCCTACGCTGACGGAAGTCTTGGAGATACCTACAAGAAAGGTGTAGGGTTTGCTCTCTATCGCCACTTTGTTTTTTCCTACTGCTCAATTAAACATATTGACACAAACTTTGAACTGTTCGTTACCTGGCCCTAATCCAACTTGGAACGGAAAGGCTTTCTCCAACATGGACTAATCTAAGATTCCCTGATTCCTGTTATGGTCTAGGTAACTGGATAATATACAACCATTGTGACAAATATAAATGAAACTGCAAGAGAGAGATGCTGCTTTTTTCTTTGAAGTCAATCTGACATTTACATTAAAATTTGTAAAATGTGTTGTCATATAATATGTGACAATTGAGTTTGTGTGAGTGTGTGTGTGTATGTTGGTTCATATAATCTGCTTGTTCATTTGTATGTAATGTATTCTATACAAGTCTTTCTTGTTTTCTGGTTTTAGGTTTTTTTATTGATAAGTTAAATTGTTACGATAAACCATGAAATAAATTTTGGTATATAAAGTAGTAACTTCTGCAATGTGCCATTCAGATTTCATTAGAGTAAAACTAGAGGTGTGTCAAGTTTCCAAGTCTCATTTAATTTCTTCAAAGGTCTTATATGAGTTGTTCACACTAACTTTCAGATCCAAATAGCGAATCTGTAAATATAACTCATTTTTAAGATGACTTTATAAGGATTTATCTTCAGAGTAAACAGAAGCACATAGGACAACACACAGACACAAGCATACATATATACACTCTCTTCTCTAGCTCTTGTATTCTACCTTCAGTAACATTCAGACAGAGATTTACAAAGTCTCAAAAAAGGTTACGTCAGCACAGCGACGTAACATTCACAGAAGTCAGGTTTTCCACTGAACTGGGAACAGATGAGGTTAATAAACGAATGGGCTGGTATTTGACAGAGAGGATGGGGGCTTCAGCCACTTTTTCCAAGAAAGATTAGGGACTATTATGGGTTGTACAACAGCAGCCCTTACATGTCAGCCTTAAATGATGAGACGCATTTTCTTGCCGTCATCTCAATAAGAATGGGAATGTACCATAAAGGGAAAGGAAAGCATTTCAGGGATGAAAATTATGCAGATCCCAATCCCAGATGGAAAAACAGCTGGCCTTCCTCTGGGTGAGGTGTTTTCACTGGTTGTATAGCATCAACCCAGCTTCGCAAACTTAATAATGTGAAAATTTCCACAGAACAAGCAAATACCAAAATAAAAAAGTGAAATATGCCACAACAATGACCATGTGACAGTAAGCGGTTGGTACAAACCATTTATTAACACATTTTCATGAACTATAACTACCAATTAATTGTGGAAAGTGAAGTGTCATATCATGTGTTGCAGCTGGACACATTCCTATAATGACATCAGGCTGAGAGAATAACCCACAAAGAAAAGCAGGGATCCAAGCAGGTAGGCCTCTATGTAGCCTGGCTTTTATGCACAAAGTCCCATATTTAGGTGGTGTTATGATTCTGTAGCTTTTATTGGAAGGTTAGCGGTTTAAATGCCAGGGTGGGCAGAGTGTTTTGGCTATTGGGTCCCTGAGACAGACCCATAACCCCACCTGAGATAGACCCTGCTTTCACGATTGTATGTCACCTTGGATACAAGTGACTGCTGAGTAAATGAAATGTACAATTAACCAACAATAACTGTCATAAATTTATGGAGCTTGATGGATAAAATCCTTTCCATTCAGTTAAGAAACGTGAATTTTTCATTTTTAAATTTAGTTAAAATTTTTATTCACCTTTTGCGCGTGCTTTGCAGAAATTGTCTCTTGACCTGTCACAAAGTTGCATTTTTCCAACTGAAAACACTGATCTGTTTGTGAAAACATGGCTGGATGATGCTAGAGAGGAAAAACATGGATGGGACTGAAAATGCAAAGCTCTTCCTCAAGTAGCCATTTCCTATTATTTATAGAAGAAACACTTCTGAGATGGATCGTGGAACATTCCTCAGCTTCCATCAACGCAACACATATAAGTTGTGATTTCAGTTTCTCTTTTGTTTTATAGCTACTTGAAATGATATTCTTTCAGTTTTCCTTTTATATAAACAGAACATTTACACTGGTGTTGCTGCTCTTGGTGTTGCAGAAAAATATTGCTGAATTTCAGATTATCTTGCATGGTGAGAATGTTTAATGAGCTGTTGTTCATTTGTGCCAGTGAAGATTTGAAATAAGTATTTATTATTGTTTTTGAAAATCGGATTAAGCAAGCAGATACAACTTTTGGGTTAATTTTCCACCATTTCTTCAGGAGTTTGCCCTGTAACCTGTTATGGAATTTAGTGGGTTACTTTTACCATCTTTTACCACCTTTTACCATTACCGTTTAATGCATGGACTTAACGTTGAATGGGAGCTGTTATTTAGCGATATTCCTCGATCTAGATTTTTCACCTCCAACTTGGAATGTCCTAAGGAGCTGATGGATGATTTGAATCCCTCACATAACAACCCTTCTTCACGAATATGAAGGGCTCATGTAAGCATGATCTGGATCCATCTCAGAGGGTCTGTTGTGTCACCAACCTAACTGCAGTATCCTGCCGCTCGCCTCACATGGAACAAAGACTGTAACCTTTTTGAAGAAGGTTAATATTTTCCTATCATTCGTCACCAAACAAATCTTTGAAGATGATTGCAGGTGGGGAGGGGGGGTAAGACTGTAATAGCATCAACAATGGGCTACAGTGTGTAATCACAGTTGCATGTAACTTGGGAAGCCCTCATACATGTTAGTCCATGGCAATGCCTGCGAAGAATGACTCCATTTTACACTTTTTTTATGTTTGTTTGCTACTGAATCCACAGAAATTGGATCCATGGGAATTATCACTTATTCCCCCCCCCCCCCCAACTTCATAATAAATGTCCCTCAAGACACTCACCAGGGGTCCTGAATGTCAGCCCCATAATCGGACTCTTTCTATCTCATGTGTGAGACCCGCAGATTAAATTCCAACCATATCGTTACTTTCTCAAATGTCCTTCCCATATATCAAAACCAGCCCATTTTCCAAAGGCAAAATCAATGGACAGAACTGGAAGTCTTTGAACGACAATATTGGTAAATTGGTTTAATTTTGTCATCTCAGCCACATGCCTCGCTTTCAGCTTTTCGACGTGTGAACGTTACTTTGTTATTCTTTCCAAAAAAACGGACATGCTGACAGCCTCCCTCTGGAAACTCCGCCCTTGAGCCTGAAACATTTTTCAAAAACGTTTATGTAACATGGCCTAGCTAGATCCCCCACTCCATTTTTTTTGATGTAAAGAGGAAAGGGTTGAATAAATGGAAAACCGGACCAGGGGAGGAAGGCTACCGAGTGGAGAACCAGGTGTGAGACAGTGGAACATTGCAGATCGCCCCTGTCCGCAGAAAGTGCTCACTCCGCAGAAGCTGACTCCCAGCGGTGTGACTACACATCACAGGCATCCCACGTTTCCGCTTCTTCCCCTAATTGCTTTGAATTTGGGTGGGGGGGGGAGAGGTGGGAGGTGTGAGAGACAGCCCATATCCTCCCCCCTTTAAATATACATCTGGGTTTTACATTATCTATCTCTGTTACCAAGCCCTGTAATAACAATACTTAGTGTTTCCCAAGCCGGTCCTTGGGGAGCCACAGTCGGTCCGTGTTTTTGCTCCCTCCCAGCTCCCTGCCAGACAGTCCACATTTTTGCTCAGTATCAGGAGGGTCCTTAAGGACTAGATTGGGAAACGGTGCTCTAAGTAAACCTAATATTAATGCTACCTGAAACAGAGCTATCCCAGATGGGCAGCTGGGCAAAACTGCCAAGTTTGATATTCCACACATGATGCATTTTATCAAATTGTAGATATTTTAGATAATAGTAATAAGGAGAACTTGTGGGGTAACCTATGCTAATCTCCATTTAGCATCCGCAGTAAATTCAGCCATCATTTCGGCTTTCTTGTAAGGTTTCTGGCAGAGGTAACCGTAGAGAGGCACCACATCCAGCTGCCTCTTCATGCCCATCTGTTAAGATGTTCCTCTAGATCTCAGGTCTGCCACCGCTGGGTTTTCAAGGAAGATTTGTTTGACAGGGCGGCACACGGAAAAAAGCTCAATCTTTCACGAAGGAAAAGAAACAGAAAAAAAAAAAAAAACCTCAGCTGGTTTTGAAATTAACAGCTGGAATTTTATCAGAGGCTTGTGGGTGAATGCATCAATTCAGCCAGAAACCCCACAAAATCTCTTCCAGACTGTGGAGCCAGGGTGGGGTGAGCTGGGGTTGAGGGGTGATTGTATAATATTGTAAACTAACCAATCAGGGATGAAGTGAGAGTGTTGCAGGCTGTACAAAACCTAGAAACAAGCTTCTGTTCTTTTTTGTTAATGGCTGTCAAAACTCTGTAAATTGTTTATATGGTATAGATGCTGCCCTCACATTCCCATTTTGCTGTGCCCATATGTAAATAGTTCATGTTTAAGACACTATAAGCAATCCAACTTGAAAAATAAAACTGCCTCGACACATACAAAAGACCATTTGTGAATTTTCTGGATAGATTTCCTTAAAAACCATTACATACTTTATCTGTTTTCAGTAATTTTCAATACTTTAACAACTATGACTAAATTGTTTCTCTTGCTGCAGTTGATAACTTAAAACTTAAAAAAACACATTTTCTTCTCCCTAAAACACTACTTTTAAATACGACAGGATGGCCCAGGAACACCAGGCTCTGTTCCCAAGCAAGAAGGTGTCACGCTGGTAGACTGCAGGACATGCCAAACAGCAAGGATGAAGTCCAGCACTTTATTTACACTACAAAAAAACTTAAAACTGTGCAGTCACGGCATAAATATTCCTCTTAATAAAGCCTAATTACCATTAATAAAAAGTGAAATCCCAAAGTCCAAAGTCTGAAGAGTGGACCACCCAGCGGTGCTGGTTGAAGCCCGTGAGGAGCAAAAGTGGGCAAACGGTTCCTAAATTAGCAAGAAGATGGCGTCCCAGGTCGCCACATTTGTCGCCTAATGGGTTGACCAGCCCAGCTACTAAAGACCTAATAAAAGTGCAATTCTGAATACCAGAGTAATCTCCTTCAGAAAAGACTTGCCACATAACTGACAGGGGTTTGGGGGGGGGGGGGTTGGCTGGACTTCAAAGGTCATATGTCTACATTTAGCACAGTTCATCCACCGTGGACAATAAAAGGAGCCTCTGACAACCTCCCCCCCCCCACCTGGAGTTTGAAGAATGGGCCTGGAACGTAAAGACACTACATGCAATGTAGCCATCTGCTTGACCCCCCCCCCCCAGACTGAGGTGACCGTGCGCGGCCAGGCTGGTGGGGCACGTGTGGAGCATATTGTGCAGTATGTCACATAAAGAGCAGTGACCGTTCCTGTCCCCGTAAACCACAATAATGGAATGGAAATGTGAATCGGTTCATGTTACAGGACAATGTTTTGGTCCATCTCAAATAAAATTTCTCCTTGGTTAATGCTTGAAGAGACGTACACAAACACACTCAAGTCACTATGTTTCAAACTGGACCATAGAAACAATTTTGAAATTAAGGGAGGGGTGTTGGACAGAACTGTAAGGCTGTGCGATGAAGATTCCTTGAACAGGATCTGGGATGTCGCTCTTCAATCCCACATCATCTGTGTCCCTACAATCTGTGAACACCAAGAGACTTAAGTCCAACTCACAAATATGTGTGTCCACTAATGAAAGCCTCTGATTATCAGAAATAGGGTGAAATGAGATGGATGTAAACAGTAACCAACAGAATGTTACCGAAATGCCATTGTGGGACCAATGGCAAGTTCTCTTATCATTTAATCATCCCCAGTTCGCTTTTATGGATAATTTGTCATTTATGAAAGAAACAAAATGGCGATTGACAGCTCTTGGTATTCCATCCCTCCAGGCTTCAAAGCTCTGTCTCCTTAAGTTTTTAAAAACAGAAGAACTGGATTCCTCCTGGAAACCTTGAATCCATCAAATCCTGACCAAACAAAGCTGGGAGAGACTTCCCCAGTGTCTCACTAGACTGTCATTTCCTTATGATCCACAGCAAAGGGAAACTGTTTTCATGAGCTGCCTTATGTTTCAGTTTCATCTAATTATTTGCTTATATACAGACTCAAGGTGGACGGCTTGCATTTAACAACTGAGCAGCTGAAGTTCCTGTTGACTGTTACGGACAGTGTTGCGAAAGTTACTTTTGAAATGTAATAGGTTACAGATTACTGGTTACCCTGTTAATGTAATAAGAATTATTTCAATTACTTTGATATCAATGATGTAACTTATTATATTTGATTTCCTTTTGATTACTTTTCTAACGAATGTTTTAAAGTGGGCAAAAGCTGAAAACTGAAAAGTTTTAATTTCTTTGCTGACCTGTGTTGTCTGGAAATATGCCAAAAGAAGGCATTTCTATATAAGCTTATTACCGAAAAGAACATAGTGTCATGCCCCGATCGTTCGCTCCTTTCGTGTGCCACGCCCCCTCATTAACCCCATGTGGATTCCCCGTGTTTACCAGCTGTTCCTGATTGTTGTCATTAGTCCATTGTATTTAGTCCGTGTTTCCGTTTGTTTCCCCAGTCCGGTCATTGGTGTGGTGTGGTGTGGTGTGGTGTGGTGTGGTGTGGTGTGGTGTGGTGTGGTGTGGTGTGGTGTGATGGGATGGGATGGGATGGGATGGGATGGGGTGTGGTGTGGTGTGGTGTGGTGTGGTGTTGTGTTGTGTTGTGTTGTGTTGTGTTGTGTTGTGTTGTCTTGTTGCCTGCTTAGTGCTCCGATTAAACCCTGTGTTCCTGATTCCTGGCTTCCTACTTATTCGTCTACGCTCCGGGCGCTTACGCGATCGTAACACATAGAATATACATAAAAGAATATATTTACAGAATGATTTCAACGACTTTTTAATCACCAGAATTTTGATTAATTTAATTACATATTATTTCTCAGTAACTGTAACTGATTACAATTACATTTATTGTTAAATTTAATTGCTTAACACTGTTAAATGTAAATAGTTACTCCCAAATACTGGTTATAGGAAGACAGTGGAAGTCATCTAGTGCTTTCTGCCCATCCGGAGCTGCAGTCCCTCTGGAGACCAGTGGGGGTTCCCTATGAATTCAAACAAGAGGCACACATGGTCTTTGTAATGGAGATGCATAAACATTGGGTGGAAGGAGCTGTCAGTCATAAGGTGGTGTTTTGGAGTGACGGGATCTATCTGAAATGGGTCAGGAAAAAAAAACACATGATTGGCTTATTCCTTTACTTATATATGTGTGTAGGTTTTGTTGGTAAAATTGTGATTGCTGTGCTCTGAACCATGATGTACTCGGCATAGAGTTCACATGAAAAATTGGTCAGGATTATTGTAGATACTTTTTCTGTTTTTCAGAATTTAACAGAGTAAAGTCATCCTGAAGCAAACAAATCCATTCTAGGGGATAAACTGCAGCATTCAATTGTAACCACTGTAGGTAAATAGAACAGAATAAAAAAAAATAATTCACAGCAGAGACTTTTTGTGGAACGGAATGATCTCGACAACCAGCGAAAAGCACAGCAAGATAGTCTGCGTCCAAAAATTATACGCAGATCTGCTCTTTTATGAGAGACTCCCTCATGACATTTTTCTTCACTCCAAAATTGTTTCACATCACCATATTTCATACATTTCATTAATTCTTTCCAGGTACATGATGAAGAGCACCCATATAAGTTGAATCTCTTAAATGTGACCAATAAAGACACATTTAAATTTGAATATTGGTGTTGGACATTACATACTTTATCTGTTTTCAGTACTTAAGTACTTAAGACAATATGTTTCCCTTATTTGTAATTTATTAGTCACACTAAGTAAGGAAAGAGGTTCCTTTTTTAATCAAAGCAAATATATTTTCCTCTGACCCAGATGAATGTGTGTGTCATGACCTGCTCGTCCGATCCTCGTGCACGCCCCCTCATTACCTACTTACTACCCCGATTGTGATCACCTGTTTCCTGTTATTTCGGCTTGTCTTGTGTATTTAATCTCTTAAATGTGTATAAGTCCCCAGATCCGTCATTAATGTTCGTCGCCGACTGTCCTGTCAATCCCTTAATAAAACCCCGCTTTCCTGCATTCTTGCCTGTCTGCCTCGTCCTTCCCCGCTTCCTGCTTGATCACCGACCAGCGATCGTAACAGTGTGTGTTTGTTGTGTATATATGAATACATAATTAAACAAATATGCTGTTCCAGGTACCTGACTAACAAAGTATTAAAAATTATTTGTTTAATTATCAATCTATTTTTTTGTTTATTTTCTTTCCTGCTTACTTATAACTTAATATTCAAGACTCTGAATACTTTTGTCCGGTCAGCATATATTTAGATATCATATTATTTTTGTAACTACTTCAAATTTCAAGAATTTTATAACTGTAAGAAATCTTGATTTTCAAAATATAAACTTGGCATCCAGTGGGAGATGGGAAGTCTGCCTTTACGAGGTTCTGTCAGTGAACAGACATTATGATGCTCTATCCTCCTTATTCAGCACTTCACAGTTTCATTGAAAAACACTGGCGCTGTATCCAAAGATCTATCTGCCTGTTCCATTCAGAATCCCAGAATCCATTTGGTTTTAGCACATATACGTTTGAGCTGACATTTGGTATAAAAAAAAAACAAATCTGGAAAACCATTCACTGCAATTCGATCATCCAAAGAAACATTTCTGCATTAAAACCAGGAGATCTTTCTGTTGTTCTGTTTCAAGTTTTGTTCTGTTTTAAGTTTTCAGAGTCAGTTTGAATCACCAAATTTTAACTGCCCGCATAACTTTAAAAGAGAATCTTACGGACGATTTACAATGCATGTTTTCATTATCTGAAATGGGTATAAAGAACATTTAGCTTCCTTTGTTGAGGAGCAAGCACTCACTGTCACTATTAAGTGAACCCAGCGAAGGCAGACATACGGCTGAAGTTTAGTTGAGGCAAATCTAAAGGACACACATGTGTTATACACAAAATAGACAAAATACTTGTATTTTGTTTGGTTGCTTATGGTTAAGGTTGTCATTGTTGGGATTAGGGATATGCCAATAGAATTGAATGCAGTCCCCACAAAGATATGAGTATGTGTGTGTGTCTGTGTGTTTATGTGTGTATGCGTGTGTGTGTGTGTGTGTATGGTGTGTCTGTGTGTATACGTGTGTGTGCGTGTTTGTGTACACGTCTGTTCCACACCTTTTGTTTAAAAGCCTAAACAACTTGTTGAAAAACAACAGGAGTCGTCACGCTAAATGAGTGAACAAAGATTTGCAGAGTGAACTGCAAATCAAGCCTGATGCAGAAGTTTATTCAGCCTTTAACCACATAGAAATAACAATCACTATTTATTCAAATCAAGTTCTTGTTTGCGTAGCCCGGTGTGCCATAATTTCCCGTACGTGCCGAATATGAGAGATAGACAGGTTGGAACTCCCAACGATTCGCCGACATTTATTATTTTTCTGAGAAACCAAAACTCACAAAGGTCACTCCAGTATTCCTCATTACGTTTGTCCTTGTTCTTCATGATTACTGCTAGTATTTTTCACTTGAATACTTGTTGGTCTAATGTGAAGTATAATAGAGAGAAAAGGCCTCGTAAGAATGTGCATTCATGCTTCTCTTTGCCCTCCTGTCACTCTGCTGTGCTCCTCATCTCTGTTTCTGCAGTTTCTTCTCTGCCATTTCACCTACGCCATTCCCGGAGGAGTCTGGAATATTCAAAAAATGCTACTTTGTGTGATATTCCATAACTCATTTCTGTTTACAAAAATAAACCAGTCTTCTGTATCATTTTCTCTCTCTGTGATGTAAGAGCAACCAGCTGAGAGGGACACCAGAAACATTCTTTGCAAATGGGGAACGGACTGAACTTTGGCAATGAATGAATCTGACCTGAGGATGAACTGTCACATTTTTAATGCTATCTATTGATGGTATTAATTGTAAATTCTAACCTGCACTGAACTGGCATCCTGCCCAGGGCTACCATGAACAGTGGGAGGGGGGGGGGTGCAATTCCAAGGGACCCTAAAGAAATTGTAACTTGACTGGCTGGATGGATGGAAAAATATATATTATAAAATATATTGCTAACAGGTTACTGATCATAGTCACAAAGCGATAAGTAGATATCAGGTATTGGGACTGACTGTCACACCCTGCATGCCTTTTTCTCCGTGGTGTGACGCTAAGGAGCCACACCTGTTCCTCGTTTAACCCTGCCTCTCGTTTCAGTCCTCGTGTGGATGATCCCAGGTGCCTCTCGTCTGCTCCTCATCTGTGGTGTATATAGTGCCTCCTCGTCCTGAGTTCCTCAGTCTTGTCATTGTCTTGTTCTGCCTGCCTGCCTCCCTCCCTCCCTGCCGGCCGGCCGGCCGTTCCTCCCTCCCTACCTCCCTCCCTCCCTGCCGGCCGGCCGTTCCTCCCTCCCTGCCGGCCGTTCCTCCCCAGCTCTCCCAGCCTGGTATTGACCCCTCACCGTCTGTTTCCTTTTGCCCTTTTATACTGTGTTTTGTTGGAGCCCCTCAGTTTTTTCCCCCATGCTGACCATAAGCCCTCCCTGGCTTTCATTATTAAATTGCCATCTCTGTAATCTGCTATTCAACTGAATTACCAATAGATTTATTTGCCTCGTCCTGTCAAAGTATTATATATTCAGATATTTTAGTGACATTTTTCCTCCTTATATATTTCTTTACTTAACAATAATCACCTCAAGTATATAATGTGTCCCCAAAGTGCTCCATTTATTTATATATGTGTGTGTGTCATGACCTGCTCGTTCGCTCCTCCTGTGTGCCACGCCCCCCTCGTTACCTCGTGTTAATTTCCGATTGTGATCACCTGTTCCCTGTTATTTCGGCTTGTTTCTTGTATATTAGTCCACGTCTTCCTTAGTTGGGTGTCCGTCATTGATGTGACATGCGTCGCTGTCTGCCCCGTCTGCCCAAAAAAAACCCTCGTTTCCTGCTATCATGCCTGCCTCGTTCATCGCCGCTTCCTGCCTGCTCGACCGCCGCGATCGTGACTCTGTGTGTGTGTGTATTTTTATTTGTAGTCACTTTGACACCTATGTTGTAATGAATACTTTCAAATGTCTCTCAAATTGGCTCATAATAATGTAATGTTTGCATTGTATTTCTTGGTTCTCATTTTCATGGACGCACTGTGGATAGCAGGTAGGCTACACTAAATTATGAGTGTTGATTAATTGATGCAATGAATTCCATACTTTCCCATGGCTTGGAAACCGGTTATTTATTTAAGGGCATTTTCCAAGAAAGATTCTTCGGCTACTTCATCTGCATAACGCGAAATCGTTCACCAGATGCAATGGATCTGCCTTTTTCGTTTATCAGCAATTTTTGCATATCCGTCTAATGATTTTTTTTAACTTCTGAAACGCGCCATTGGAATAACAACGTTCGCGATTAAAGTCGCAAGGCCGCGTACGTCTGGCTCGCAGTGCCGATCGGCCGGTCCCGAGTGAGGGACCGAGCCTCAGCACCACCCACGGGAGGAGCGGGAAGTCGAGGCGGGCGGGGCGCGACGGGACGCCAAAGCCATGCGATCGTTTTCGCAGTCGCGCCTCGTTTCGATGCCAAACGAGAAGCCGCGTCGTGTTCAGGCGTCCCAGCGCTTCTCGGGTCGCAGCTGCCAAAGTGTAGCTGCTGAAATGTGACAGAGGCCATTAATTTTACCTTAAGCGCAAAAGCATCTTACTTCCCAGTCGCTTTTGGCAAAATACCTCCGCTTATTTTAAATACTGAATGATTTTGCATTTTCCAACTTCACCAAAGTAGGACATTTTATGGAATTTCATTATGTAATTTAAAAAAACAAATTATGCAATCAAGTGAGAATAGACCACACAGTGCAGCAAATCAGCCTGCCCAGTTTACCGTTAACCTATTTATTGCGGATTCCGCATAGTAGTTCGGGCTGAAAATGTTAGTAGCTTATATTCATCCTTGCTAATGACCGCACACCATTAACCAATCGACTGGACATTTGCAGTAGTTTTATATCAAAGCCAGGTGCAGTTAATTTATGGCCAGAAACAGTGAACACAGATTTTCCTTGTATCGATACACATGTGAGTAATACCATGTAATTATTTTAGATTAATAATACCAAACAAGTAGACATAAACCAATTATATGCTTCGATTGTTTTTGATTGATTTGTCACATTTAAACGGAAACTTCATATTTCTGACGGCAATCGTCGTGTTACATTAGTGTTTTATTAAAACCGTAACAGTTTTTGAGGTTAAGATCACTTCCCAGTGTATCACTGATCACTGTATTCGCGCTTTGCGCTTGCGATCGTGCGCGCAGGTTAGACCAAGCCGTGTACCTGGGCCCGTCTATATGTATATTAATAAGCCGTAATACAGTGACTCCAGATGGGCTGCATCAGGATCGTAACAGTCTGAGAACGTCCAAGTCCAGCAATCCAAGCAAACAGCTTTTGTAAATGCTCTAATTTGGGGTTTAGAGGTTTCTTTTCTTTTATTTCTGCTTGGTTTGCCTTGGTTTGCACAGTCCTAATTAGCTATAAGTACCGTGAAAGCTAATAACTTAAACACACTTGCAGTCTGTTTCTTCCGTTTTCTCGGGAATAAAACCCATTGTATGTTTCTAATTTGATGAAAGGCACTTTTAAAGATGTTTTGTTATGGACGCACCAAGTCATCGCGTATTTAGCCACATGTTTATTACTGTTATAAAAATTGAAGTTATTAAAAAAATGAATAATTCCTAGAAGAATCGTAAAACTCTCCATCTACCCACAGAGTCACCATATAGCCCACAGTAGCCTATTAGCCAATAATACTTGTAAAGAAAAAAATGACTAAAGGTTATTAAACTTTTCTTATCTATAGCATATTTTCCATTCAGCTGTCTCTGGATACAAGCCCAAAAAGCGTAACTGTTTTCGTGTTACGGTCCTGCAGCGGACAAGCCGTCCGCCGTATCTCCAGTTGTTGCTAAACTTTACTCTGAGGAGCTGAATGTGATTGACAGCATGGCAAAGAGAGCAGATTGTCAGGACCACATGGATGGTGGGATCATCTGCCACTCTTTGCCTCCCGGAAGGCTTGTATCCTGAAGATTGACTCGAACCTGGAAGCAACTAAACCGGGGTGAAGATCAGAAGAGAAGCTTAGATTGAAATTGCATGCGGACACTTCTGAAGAGCGTGCTTGCGGGTGGTCCCGTTTGTCACCAGTCTTACAAAAAAAACACCAGACTCCCAAGACAATATGTATTATTTATTTCTACAAAACATGCTTTGCTTATGTGTAGCTGGTTTGGGATTTGTCTGTCTGTTTGTAAAATCGCAGCGCACCGATGCATTATAAGAATAATTCCAGACCCCGAGGCTGCGGTCTTCAGGATTTTCAGTTTGAAACGTGTCAGAATCCTGACGTAGGCTGTATACCTGCTGTCCCAGTGGGCAAAAGGTGACAAGAAACAAACCAGGAGCTGCAGATAACAGGCTGATGGCAGATAGCATTCAGTGGCCATGCGCCGCAGCAAGAAAACAGACATGCAATGTTGCAACTGGCAGAGCAATTATCAGAGAGCTTGTTCTGCTGCAATTCCTCAATGTCCATTAAAAGAACACCTGGTTAGTGACAATAAACTAGGCAAGCATCCATCTTGCTCCTGAAGTTAATAAAACTCTTCTGTTTTGAGGGTCTGCACACCTCTGACCTTTGGTGCATAATAGAAGCAGTGTCTACCGTTGCATTTTTTTAAAGATCAACATAACCAAGCAGATTGACATTTTTATTGTTTCCATTCTGCACCATATTGGAATTTAAGTACACATAGTCCAGTCCTTTGTGTGGTGTCCGCAACGGGCAGATCCTTTGTCTGGAAACACTTTGATTTGCTTCATATTTGGTGAAAAAATATTAGCAGAAAGGGAATATGAGTCCCAAAGGTGTCAAAAAACAAAAATTTATTCATTCATCTGCATAATTCTGAAGACAAGGGTAGGACAGCTGGTTTTTATTGCTGTTTGTGGTGAGATTTTATTTTTTTTGGGGTGCAATCAATGTGGCCGAAATGCTGATTTGACGCAAGATAGTCATTAAGCTAGGAAATACAATAGAGCTTCATAATTGCCCTGTGTTCCAGGTTTTTTTTTTCTCCCTAGCACAGTGAACTCTTTGTAGAGGGGGAAAAAACCAAGGCTCTCAGAATTCCTGATGTTACTCCGGACAGTTACAATAGTGAGGAGACCCCCGGGGGGGGAAATGCAAGTGTCGATCAATCATGAGAACCAATGCCACTCAGAGGGTGCAGAAACAGCCATGTACTAATCTGACTCTCCTATAGACAATATCTCTTAACTTGGCTTAAATTACCTTTAGCAGTACCTCCAAAGTTCCACTCCTTGCATTATTAATGAGTTGAGGGTATTTCATTCCGTTCCTCTGTTCTCACCACTATTGTTAGCCATTTTGCTGCTGACAGTGTTTGTGTTCAACGAGGCTGGAAGCCCGATCAAAGCAGCATGTTTAATTTACTAATTACTCGTCCCTGGTGTAAGGAGGAGAACTTGGACACATCTGGGGCGGATAAATCGGTGACACATGCATCGCAGAAGCGGACTAGCACGCGGGATAGACGGAGAAGACTGCGGTGGATGTCTGTCTGGTGTGCGTGTGCATCCCCGCTGTCTCTGGCAGCCGAGGATGTCTGCATTGACGGATCATGAGGACGACGTTTTTTTCCAATTGCTTAATTCTGTAATTTAATTTGCTAGTTAACAGGCGAATCCAGCCTCCACATTCACCGGCTTCATACGCTGAGTAAACAGGACTCTCCAAATGAGGCCCAGCATACAGTACAAGTTAAAAAGTTTCTGCAGTTTAAATTCTTTCAAATCACATTTACATATTACGTGCACCTATTTTTTTGCATCTTTGCATCTTCTCTGCCTCTTATCTTTCTCTACTCTAGTCAGTTCTCTCTAATGCTCTCATAGCAAGTAGTTGAGGTTGTAACTATTTGGTTTAGATCTTTAAAGAGGGAAGGAAATATGTCCAATCACAAACCACCGGAAGATCCATCTGCTCTGAGTTTAAACTGCGTATTAGGTGAAAGCTGCCATAGTAAGAACATCTCTGAAGTGGTTTCTGTCTGGCCAGTGTGTGCCTGACGATTGCTGGTTCAATTCCTGGGGTCACCAGAGTGATTTTGCCATAGGGCCCTTGAGCAAAGTCTATAGATCCAGTTGTTCCTGGGACTGTCTGATCCTGCGTTCATAATGGATGTATATTGCTTTGGATAAAAGCATCTGTTAAGTAAATAAAATGTGATGTAAAGGGTTCACTGACTTACCTGCGTGCTCAGGAGCTACAGCAATATGCCATTGGTGTTGGATCAGCATTTGTGGGTTCAGGATTAGCTCTTTCTGACTGTCTGGTAATGCAGAGATTTCAGCTTAATGTGTCACTGGGTGGATCTGTTCCTTCTCCATCCAAAGACTTCCACCTCTTCTGCTTTCATCCCGCCTCCTGGCTTTCTTTATGACATTCCCTCAGGCAGACGCAACGTGCCGGTGCTTCATTCTCTGACGGAAGCTTATGCAGACATGCTGCACCCAAGTCCCAGATCAGATTCAGAAGCCTAGATCTAAATGAGACAAGCTCACTTAGCACTGTGATGTTTGCTTGGCGAATGGATTGACAGCTTGCTATGGAATAATTAGGTTATTGATTTATGACTTGTAATATGCGGCTTGTCAAGACTCCCACTGAGAGCAGCCATGTTCTCAAAGTCTTAAGGTCCATATCATGAAAGGTTATTAATGACACATCCTTCACATTTTGTTCTTTTGGTCCCGATCATCCATCGTAAACCTAATGCACGGTCATAAGAGTTGGGCTTGAACCTCACACTCTCTGGCACAAGTCAGGGGAACATCCTGGATGGGATGCCAGTCCAATGCGCTGGCACTGATAGAGTAAATCTTAGGGTTTTTTTTCCTGCTTAATAATTTCAATTTTTTTAAAGGCTTCTTGGGCAAAGTGAGTCACTTGTTTTGAGAACCGACAGGAACAAGATTCATGTCAATATTCCCAGAGGTAGATAGACTAATATCTGAAATAGCTTGGTTGAATATTCCAAAAATGGCAGCAGACAACGAAATGCAGAAGTAGTTGCTGGCAGTGCTTAGCCAGACTGTTCTTTTCCCAGTGGTTTTTGGACATTTATGGCCGGGGACGGCACAGGAGTGCTCAAAAGCCGCAGGCCTTTGGGTCAGTCACCCAGATGTAGAAACAAATCCCTTTGGGAGTCGCAATAGCTAGAGACCCAATAAAGACTAGATTTACTGAATGTTGTGTGGTATCACATACATATCTGGCATCCATGGGAGTCCCAGTGGTGTTGAGTCATTAATACTTTTTTTTCGTAATCAACTATTTATTATGACTTTTGCACAAGAATAGAAACAGTTAGAAACAGTTAATAAAAACATCACACATGCACTCCATAAAATAATAGCGGTATAAAAGGAGTCTGCATCCAGACAGCTATTTGAAAAACGAATACTGCAAGAAAGGATGTTTTGCACAAGTCCTGTGTCAAGTGTTACCAAGGCTGTAAAGATGATGTGGAGTCCTGTGCCCAGAACAGGTGTGTTTTATCATAACTTAGCCCATGTCTGTACAGTGGGTACTTCCAGTCATTCTAGTAAATCAGTGTTTCTCAATCTGGTTATCAGGGATTCCAAGATCCCCATTTTTGCTCCCTCCTAGTTCCCTGCCAGACAGTCCATGTTTTTGCTCCCTACCAGGAGTTGGGTGGGAGTGAAAACATGGACTGTCTGGGGTTCCCAAGGACCGGGTTGAGTTGTCTTCAAAAGGTGAGGCCCCTGGTTTATAAATGTTTTGACATTATGACACTGTTACGGGATGGAGCCATATTGCTTATGTATATAACACTAATTGATTCATGTGTCATGTGACCCAAGCGTGCAAGATTCTGTAATGTTGGTTATGGTGGGGAAGATTAAGTATGAAAAAATACTGTTTGTGTTTGTGTATGTTTCTGTTTACTGACCCTTCTGGTATTCCGTAAATCTTCGTAATTAATGAGAGTCACCCGTTCATTAGCGAGACAGGAGCAGACATTTCAGTATGCCTTTCATGTGGTCGGCCTTGTTTCCTTGTGCCAGAGAACTTTATGGGTATTTTATTTATGCTGATAGTCTTTATGGTTTTCATTTGCGATCTGGCTGTCTTGTCTTTGTTGGAAAAGCCAGAAAGGGATGTGGACTGTCTTTAGTTTTCTAATCATTTTTTTTTTACTTAAGTGTTTAGAGCTACTCTTGTCTTGTTCAATTTTTGATTTTAGTGGGAATATTTAAGCACAGTCTCCAGGCAGATGTGTTTACCTCCTGAAAGACATAATGAGATATGAGAATTATGAATCCTCTGAATACTTTTCTTATTTTTATATTCCCTCTTAAACTTACCCTAGTAAACAATGGTATCTTTTACCTTGTGAAAAGTAAAGAATTTAATGCAGATTACCAAAAAAAGAGTTCATCTTGTGGATGTAGATCTTTTTAAGATTTTTGGCTAGTTATATCTGTGTGAAATTTTCTATCAAACACTGTTTTTCTAACTAAAATGATTTTATTCTTAAGAGTCACATACCGTCGCAGAAAGACCTAAATTTGTTATTGCTTTATAAGAATTATTCTTAATGTCCCCCTTCTGTAATTGGCTTTTAACATGCAGGCCATTAATTTTATAGCCGTGACAAAGCCCCCCCCTGAAATTCACCCCCCCAGTGCGAAGCCATTTGCAGGTTCTTAGGTGTTTGATTCACAACATGATGGGGACACTTACCTGCGGCTTATTCTGCTCTGGTACAAATGTTTTGCATAACTTTTCTTTGTTTGAAGATGCAGTCTTTCTGGTTTTTATGTATTTGTCTGAAAGTGAACATCCCTTTTTTCCATAAACACCATACTAGGAAGTTTACTTAAAAAATTTAAAAAAAAAAACAGAAAAACAGAGATTTGGTCCCATATTTAATTTGTTTTGGAATTTTAATTTTAGGTAATTTTGGTTCTGCTTGCTGTGCAGTGAAAATGCTAACTTGCCAGTTTTGCTTTATTTCACGAATGTTTATGCTAATTGGTCAAAATTATGCACAGGGCTTGTGAAAGTACCTATCTGCAGATGGAAATCGTCCTTCATCCTTTCGATAGTGTGCCCGCCTAAAAGAGACCAGACTAATGCAGGCCATAAGAGATTTGTTGGCGATGCAATAATCGACCTGTCCTGATGTTACTGATGAATGGACATGACGTTAATGATGGAGTGTAGGATCACTGTAGCATGTGAGACCATCTTATACGTGCAGTGTGGCCTGATCTGCATGATTTGCTGCTGGGATTACAGTGTACACCAAAGGAAAGTGCACCACCTACCGATTCCATAGATATTTGCTCTGGGGGAGGTTTTCAAAAAATAAAAATAAATCAGTCCTTTTTTCTTAGGGGTCAACTTGACGGCATCCCAGAAGGCTGCGAACTGGACACTGCTTATTTTTGCAGTGGAAAGGAAAATCTTTCTTCTTGTTTGAACACCTGGCCCAACAAAGAGCAGAACACCAAAGCGATCCAGTGAGAATGTCTGGTGACGCAAGTATCCAAAATGAAAGTAAATGGAAACAAGAAATTGTCACCACAACTGGATCAGTGGGAACTTTTTGGGTGGAGATTAGCTACTGAAATAAATACATAAATAAATGGTTTTCTTTCAAAGGAAATTAAATCACACACACACACACACCCCCAATAGGGTAAAAATAAGATCTCGCTTCTGGAACACATTGTTATTGTTCCAGTTTGTAAATAAACCCTGTCAATGTCACCTTTCCATAATTAATCCATGATAAATGGTGCCATTAATTGCCCCATTTTGTTATTGTTGCGAGTGGCCTTCTGCTTCTAGGACGAGGAAAAATTTGCATTCCTTTTAGGTGAAACGAGGCCATTTTCCTCACTCGCCAAAGTGCTCACAGATGTGCTGTTAGCTTTATGCCTAAACTTTCTCAACTGAGCTAAAGCTGATTGAATATTTCAGTGGTAGCTAACAATGCTGAAATCACCGGTGGAAACAAAGCTTAAATCACACCTAAAAATAAGGCCCTTCTTTTTTTGGAAAAGATGCAGTGCTGACTCGTCTGAATTAAAAGGATGGATCTGAGCTGAGCGCTGAATCATGGCACAGACTCTTAGGTCGGCACCCTAGCCAGCGCTGTGAAATATAATATTGTTGAATAAATTATATGCATGCTCTTTATGACCATAACCATTAATTCCATCGACCAAAATTAAGAAATGGTCTGTGTCCATGGTTACATCTGAGAAGTGCGTTTCCATATATTTGCGATGGAAAGTGAGAAGTGAAAATGCACACATTACAGCCAGGCTCTTCCAAAAAGTAGCACAATAACATTGCAACAATTAAGACCAAAGCATTAACTATTACTCTGTCCGACACTTATTTGCCGGTAATTGCAGTTGTGTTATCTGCTGCTAACAGATTTTCTTGCTTGGGCTTAAGTAGGTCTTTATAAAACGCTTCTCCAGTGAAAGCTAAAGCAGACCATCACCCACAGGGGCAGTGGGTGGCTCAGCGAGGTTAGGATGCTTTTCCTGCGATCGGATGGTTGTTAGTTCAAATCCCATGGTTGACAGATTGATGTCACCACTAGGCTCTGGAGCAAGGCCCTTAACCCCAGTTTCTCCAGGGACTGTCAGACCCTGCTTCTCAATGGTATGTGGCTTTGCATCAAAGCATGTCCTGAATAAATAAAATGTAATCAGCACCTTCTTGCCTATTAATATATGTAGATATGTATACTCTACTGCTGAAGCCTCCATTTATATATCTGGATACAGGCTACAACAGTAGAGTCCATCCACACCCATCCTGGGCAGGTCATTTTGGTACTTGTAGCAGTTCTGGAAGATGACATCAGAGTAAACAAGGAAAAACAGGCAAAATTATGAGGAGAACCACGTGTGATCAGTGTGTGTGTGAAACCGTTCTAGAGGTCTCTCTGCTGGCCTCTCGAGCCAACACCCTCCCGGGACGTTCTGTTCGGTACACTCCCGCATCCCAGGGTGGGGTTATCAGGGGCCGGCAGTCTATCTGTGAGCCTGTCTGTACCATGACATCAGACACCAGAAATGGAAAACCCCGCAGAGACACTCTAGGCACATTTTCAGCTAATTACCTTCTAACACCCGAGCCCCGTAAACATCCAAAAATACAGGGAGCGGGAGCTATAATAGGCCCCGTTTTAAAGAGCGGAAATACATTCTAATTAGCACCTTAAAAACCAATCCTGGGTGTTTTAATGCTCAGTGATCTGTGAGGAATTTGCTCCCAATGAAATGTTATATTTCTGTAAGTATTTCCACTGGATTTTAATAATAATTCTTTTAAATGAATACTTTTCCTTACATGCAAGTCAAGCTACGTGTGCATTTATGTCTGGCCCATTGTTCATATTCATTTTTACCTTTTCATTAGTAGAGTAAGATGAATTTTAAATGGTCAATACTTCGTTAATAGTACTTTAGGTTAACATTATACATCTTATATTTGAAAGTCTACTTTCCTTTACTTAACCGACATGTTAAACGATATGAGTGACTTTACTGAAGTTCCCATATACTAGAAAGTATGAATTCAGCACTTTTTGACAACTAGCCAGCTGTCATGAAAGGAGATTGCTGAGATGTGGGGGTCGGTGCCCCATCATGGGTGATTCCCTGCCATGGGTGTGTGGTTTCCAGCCCTCCAGTGACCCTGCATAGGACAAGCAGGTATTAGAAAAATGGATGAAAAGTAATTGTGTCCATCCTCAACCCAACCCTAACAGTACATCCATTTTAATGGATGGATGTTTTGTTTGAGGATATGACTACATGATCAGTGCTCTTCATGAAACACGTCACTAGCTCCTGGTTCCATCGCTTGGTAGAAGATTTAATTGACCATCTACCTACAGATCTGCACACCAGTAATGTGTAAGGTTGCACTGAGTATGTCTACAGCGCCCTGCTCCTTGGAGATTTTTTCCACCAAAATCTCCACACCATCAGCTGTAAGTAGAGTGCCCATCAATCCATTAAAGGCTTGGATGACGTACAACACTCCTGGCTCTCTACCTGAGCGGGATATCTCCCGGCACATGACATCATCACAAGCCCCCATACCGCGATAGAGAAATCAGATGCTGGCTGAGACCCACCTGATCCAATATGTGCTGCTGTACCTGCTAGAAACATAGTTGTCTGTGTTTTACGAGCAGGCAAATGTCATGTTTTACATAACCGTTTGCTCCTTAATTTAAATGTATAAACCCTCAAATAGCATTTAATCGTTTCCTTGTGTCTCCAGTTTGCTTTGATTTTATGATCCTAATTGGTGACTCAGCGGCTGCCTTATTAGCTCTGTCTAGGCTGCTTCCCCTGGAAACCCACGTGGCCGGCGGTATGTTCCCGCCATATGCCAAGCTGTGTAATATCCGGACAAATTCCTCTGACAACTGGAATTCCGGTGTCCCCGTCATACACTGTGAGCATTTTCCTTTTAGCATAAAGTAAGAGATTGTAGACGTCTGTGTTTTGTTATTGGAGCGTCATTGTAACATTGTCACAAATGTCCTTTTCAATAAAGTGTGACAAACAAAACGAACAGTTGCCCAAATTACTAAAGCCTTCCGGTTTATGGATCCTGGGGGCCAATTTCCATCATATTTAAGGTAACGTAAGAGAACACGCACCCCTGAAAATCAAAGAAATAATCCCAGTCCACATTTCACTAGTGGAAATTCAGACCCCATGCAAGCTGCTTCTCCTCTTCCTCCTCCAGTAGCTCTTTACGCATGGTAGTTGTGGTTCTCGCTGAAATAGTGGACTCGGGGACCGTTGTTTGTCTTGGATTTTTTCCAGTTTCTCGTTTGCCAGTTACAGGCCAAAAAAAAATTTATCACGTAATGTGGTGCGGTAAAATTTTCACATTCTGTAATTTTGGCCACTGATAGGTTCCGACTGTTTCCATCCCACGCTTCTCTGGAATCTGGTCATGGTGTCTCCTAGTGCCGAACGTTTGATTAATCGAATCCTGAAACTGCAGATGCATTGTTAGGTCAGTTATGATCCTTCAACATTTCTACTTACTTTGATTGAGCTGCAAGACAATGATTCAACCGACGTGATTTAACTCCTCTGCGTTTTTTGAGCATCCAACAAACAGTGACATGCCGCATGTTAGCCATATTTTGTATTTCCATAAATCTTAATGACCTAAGCCAGACGTTTTTCAGCAGTGTTGTCCATAATCTTTAGAGTAATACAGATGTAGGACCTCCTTACAGTCTGACGAATAATGCGCCGTGTGCTGCTAACACCTTTGCCATGATTGGCTCCCTACTGTCATCTCTGTTGCAACATATTTTAGCACTCATGAGGCCAAAATCAATGACAACAGAAGCCTTAGAGGTCAACTTTGCATACATGTTGCTGGTATGCTGGGAGATCTTTAGTGATTTCTTGTCTGTCTTAAAGAATACCTGGAAGGACTTTCAAAACAAAGATAAGAGTCTAGAAAAATCCAGAAGTGCAATGTGATATTTTGAACTTTTGCAACTTCTCCTCCGAATATATTGTTAGCCTTTTGTCTTTTGTTTGTTTTAAATTTTTTGAGGGCTACCAGCAATAAGCGTCTTCTACATTCTAGAAGCTGCCTACTCTTAAAACCAATTCATCTTATCTCCTAAATAGTCTTCAGATGAAAGAGGGAGATAAAAAAAAAATTTAAAAGCTTTAAACTTAAACTTTTCCAGGCTGGACACAACACGTCAGTTTTAGGCAACGCTTGTCTCAGACGTTTAGGAATTGATATTTGTTAGTATCAAAGATCAATTACAAAAGACTCAAAACAGCTCCATTATGTGAATTACTTACAGAACTATGGAAAAATTCATAGCGGACCGTAAACAGGGAAGGAGAATTTACGCCAGTCGCACATTTCTCCTACACTTCAGGCTTTTGTTTGTCATTTTCAAACAGCTGAGATTATGAAAAATAAACTGCGCTCAGATCAGCTTAATGCCACATGGTACTCGTGTTCCCGGCAATTTGTCTTTTCTTTCAGTCTTTGTTTTTTTGAGAGCATTTCCACAGCCGCAACGCGAAGCATTTCCCCGCAGTTTAAATTCGCGGGACCTTAGGACCCAGTGAAATGCATTCTCAGCCAAAAAAGGGGGGGTGCAATTACGGAGGCAAAGGATTAGCTTTGCGCAATTTTTGTTGAAATCAAAGGTATACTCTTACAGCTCTCTGATCTTTAATTAAAGCCTGATTAAATCTGTGCTTTTATTTTTTTGTACTCTGGTCATAAGATCTGAACATTAAAAAAAATGTAAATTGCACGCAGACTAGGGGGATCTGAATCATGTACGATATATTTACCTTTCAGTTCCAAAGTGCCAGAAGGTATTCAACACAGAACAGTAAATTGCAGCTAATTAGACATGATCTCTATCCACACACGATCTCATTACCTTGAAACACAACTGACAGTTTTGAGGAATTGTAAATCTTAACAGGCAGATGTACCAGCGTCAGGGACTTAGGCTTACCAGACCTTATGAGATCCATTTCAGTCATTTACCACTACTGGAAGTGAAATTAAATATAGAATAGCAGTATTTTATTCATCCCCATGTGGAAATCGAATCCTTTTCACGTAGTGAAAGAGAGACTCATACACATGTACATGTGCAGGTAGAAGCAAGTTTTTGGGTCCATACAGCATCCCTGAGGTAGTTGGTGTTAAGTGCCTAGCTCAAGGGCCCAATGCTATGATTACTCTGCCAGCTATAGGACTCAAACCCATGACCTTCCAGACAGGAGCATAGATTCCTAACTCGCTGATCTACACACCTTCCATTAAAGCCCAGCACCCGAGGTGACCAACGTCAATCCAAAATCTTTGTACATAAAGGGATACGCATTGGCTTCAGATCTGGAAACCCTTCAGTAAGTAGAAATGTACACGTTATAAATGGAAACGACTCTCATTCATTAATCATACACCACAGGCGATTCATACGTGTATAATGTATGTCAGTATGTCAGTGACTATGTTTAAGATGCTATCTATACGAAGAATGAAGAAAATTACTCCAGTCACTGAGTCACATTTATGATAAGGCAAATTTATTAGCCATTAGTACAAATTCACAGGAATTCTTTTTTTTTTTTTTTGCTTGCAAATCCCATCTTGTTCTCCTGTGAGTCAGACAGACACATGTATACAGGTGAGAGTGAGGGCATGGGTGGAGTTTGGGTAGGGCGGGGGCGGGGGGTCACTGCACCTCCTAATTGCCTGAGTCGAAATTGCAGTTAATTGGCAAGAGCAGCATAGCATTTGTTCTGTGCTGGAACTTTGCACCTTTGCATAAGCAGTTTGGCACCCTACAGGCAGACAAAATAAGTTATGTGTGCTTCAGATACATGCGGTAACACATAAGGTAAGCAAGACAGAGAGTTTGTCCCCCTAGGTGTGAACATCAAACGCTGCTTATGAGAGGTGTGGGGTCAGAGTGAGGGTCAGCATTTATCTGGCTGCATTTATCACCCCCCCCCCCCCCAGGGAAGGTTTCAGGGTCCAGCAGTGATATGATTACTCTACCAGCCATGGAATTCAAACCAGCAACCTTCCGGTAGTTTCCTTATTACTGTTGACTTTTAAAAGGCAGATCCTAATACTATAAGATGTTTAAAATGAATATCTCACACTTGTCTGTATATGATGGACACACATGTATAAATAACATATGAAAGATATAAGCATAGCAATGTTGCTATTATTTAAACAACAAGAAACCTCATCATACGGCTTATATGTTAAATTAACACTGTTCTGATGATGCCTTCGTGTATTTCCATCCAAAAAAAACATTGTTTGGGCTTTATTTTCCCATGCTTATTTAGACACCAGTTGTGTTTTGTGTACAAATGAAAGGAAACAGGGTTCTCAAGGATGGTCCTTGTCTAACTTGGAATTCTTTGTGCAAACTATGGGTGACAATTACGGGTTTATTTATTTATGCGTAATTTTGGCTTTTTTCTTATTACTTTCATAAATGTCTCTTTCTATGGATGTCACACTGAACTTGAAAGTCCTTCTCAAATCCCGAGGTAAAACCCAAGATTATTTCCAGAAGTCGCCATCACTGTTTATCGTTCTGCAACGTTCCTCGCCACACAAGAAAAATACACCTTCGGAGAAGGTCACGCCAGAACGGACAAGGTGCGTTTCGCAGGCCAAATATACACTGTCGCTCCATCCCTCCCTTAAACGCTTCCAGCGTCTTGAAAAGGATGCGACTTTTCCAAACTTGCAACATTTGGTGGAGCTCACAGATAAAACGGAAAAGCAGATGAGGCGTGGTAGGAGCCCCAGAGGGCAGCTGCAAAAATGTCCCGACTTGTGTGGCAAAGCAACGCAGTTGGCTCAGATCGTCCACAATTATAACAAATACGCTCACGATCGAAAGTGAGATATATTTCCTGCATCTCACCCCCCATTTCTTCAATGTTTTTTTCTGAATTTTCTTTTCCCTATGGTCTATTTCTGTGGAACTTCGTTTCTTTTGCCGTGTTTATCTTGGTGATCGCACAGAATGACTTCACCGACAGCTGTGATTTGTCTGAATTTAATTGGACAAAAAAGGCATCGTGATAAAGTGACCGGCTGGCATCCGGCTGGCATCCTGCTGGCCTTCCTCTCTCTCCGCAGCCTCTGAAAAGGTGTCACTTCGTTTGCTGTCATTCTTTCGTGTCTTTTTCACGGCAATAACATTTTGGTGAGTGTTTAAGTTACGTAAATTATATTGAAATCAAAACGAGTTGCAAATATATCACTGGTGAATGTTATAAAACAAGACACCGGAGCTTAAGAAACATCCTGTGTTTTTATTCATAAACACCACAAAAAAATAAGTACCACCATAAAAAAAAAAATCTCTCTGGCACTCTTAGATAAACATTTGTGCTTTTACAGAATCAGACTAATTTCACTGCAGATAGAGGTCAGGGGACTGACTGTTCAAACTCAAATCTTTCTTTAATTCATCTGACATGTGACATCATAGTTAATCAAGAAAAAGCGTATTATGTATACATTTCAAAAGAATGGGTTGTACTTCTATTGTAAACGTTAATGTCCGTCGTGCTTTACCTGATATGAAGATGGAAGGTTTCCCCATTTGTTTATAAAACTTTTATTTGGCACGGATTATCATTATTGGCAGCATATAAATATTTCCAGAGGATTATTTGCATATTTAACGATTTCTTGGGCAATGATAATCACGGCCCCTCATGTTCGTTATTTAGTTGTCATTTAAGTATAAAAACTGATTTAACAAATCAGTTACAAACTGGATTTGCATAGGATCTCGTTTGTTTTTAAATATTGTCATTATCGCCTAGTGAATATGATCGGGCTCAGTCATCACTCCACCCTGAAGACCCACATAGATGACAGGAGCAATGCTCTCCTTCCAGCCGCCAGGGGGGTGTTCCGATAAAGCAGGATTTCTTGCTTAGCTGGATAACTTGTCAGATTTAAGGTAGTCCGGGTTAAAAATAAGTGAATGAAGATAAGGTCCAAACTACCTTAAATCCGGCAAGTTATCCAGCTAAGCAAGAAATCCTGCTTTGTAGAATACCCCCCAGGAGCTGATAGTAACCTGGTTAAAAAAGGCTGATTTGCATACTCACAGGTGCTATGGCAACCTCTTAAGACTTGAACAAGCAATCTTCACATAACCACTGCTAATACCTGCTACAGACACCCATGGCCGCTTACTGGTGACTAATGCAGTTTAAAGCCCTTTAAGCCAACAGTGTTTAAAAAGCCTTGTACTGCAGAACAGCCAAATGATATCATTTGAAGGCAAAGTGCTCATTTATACTCATATGGTTCTCCTTTCTTAGCATATATGTGCGTATAAAAAACACTGCATGCTTATTTCATCTAAGGACATTCTTATGCCTATAATATAAAAGTAATTTTATGACAATAAATTGCAAGAAAGAGCAGTGGAATTAACAATGTAATATTTTATCCTACATTTGAATGCACAACACTGTCAGGAAAAAAGAGTATCAATCTGTACCTTTGTTTGTCACTGGGGCTGTACCCTCAAGGGTCTGCCAGTGGTATTCTAGATGTAGGGAATGTACCTTTTAGTACAATTTAAGGAACAGAAATGGGCTCTGAGGAACATCCCCAAGGTACAAACAACATTAATGTACCAGCAATGGTACATTAATGTTCCTAATAGTCCATTTTTGTACCTTAAAAGGTACATTTACCCACAGCTAAGGTAAGGGTACAATTGGCAGATACTACACTGGGGTGCAGCCCCAGTGACATGCAAAGGTACAAACTGACACACTTTTTCTGACTGTTACATTGCACTATATTATTCTCAGGCCTATCAGTTTAATAAAAAAAAAAAGTGTTTCTGTTCCTGAATGAATGACTTTAGATGTTAACAGGCAAGTGAAAATCATTTCAGAGATTTCATTTGCTCGGAGGTCGGTAACGAAAGCCAGCCATGGTGATATACAGTCTTTTTGCTTGTCTATCTTGGCAAGGAATAAAAAAAAATAGTGTGGAGGTGTGTTTCCACTCTACTCTGCGTTTTTCCATTCAGTTGGCAAGGTGCACTTCCCTTTATTGAGATAAAGGAGTTTGCGTGACCTACTGCGTGCTGATTTGGACTTTCAATGAGTTTCATGATGGCCTTTTGTTCGGGGCGTTCCTCTCGTATGTCTAGTTTCTATGCCTGATGGGAATTTTCTGTAAACTATGGGGTCTCTAATGGTCTCTTGAGCATATTTGCAACAAGGAATGTACACATTTACAGGTTTTTTTTATCCATGTACAGATAGTAATGTTTTTCTTATATGCAATCTATATGCAAAGCTATGATTTAGACTTTAGATGCCACCTTGATCAGTGAGTGATGTATTGGTAACACAGTTATGCCACATTTTTCTCTACTGTCATCTGTATACTATTTATTTCCAGTCACATCTGGAAGATAAAATCCAGAGAAACCAGTAAAGTATGTCCGATAAAGGGAAACACTAATTAAAAAATCTTCACAGTGAAAAAAAAAATGCAATTTCATTTTTACATGGTTATATTTAAAAACTATAATTTTAATAAAACTGTAAAACTGAAAAATCGATTGGGCACATGGACTTGGATTTCCCCTAAAAATTCAGTCTCTCTTCATGTGAATGGAAAAAGAAAGGAATGCATGAAAGACTGAAAACTGTTCTTATGCAAGCCTCATTCCACTTTATTTGGGTGCCTTACACTTGGGGGGCGGGGGGGGGTTGAGGTATGAGTGCTTGAACGGAGCGTCTGGGTTTCTGGGGGAATCGTCCATAAATTATGGAGCTGCACAGTGGGTTGAAAGGACTGGCTTGAAGTGATAATTCCTGGATTTCTTCACAAATTGAAACTATGTAAATCATTCTTTCTGTTTATAGGTGCAATTAATTTGTAAGATACGGGCAGGTATGGGGTTACTTGACTGATTTGGCGTTTAGTCACCAGATTTATAGGGAGGACGGGGAAAAGAGGACAGCAATGGACGAGCTTAAAGAACAAAGAGGACCAGGCAAAGCAAAGACAGTTCTTGGAGAGCGAGAGACGAAGGGAAAAAGGGGAGAAAGAGAGGCAACAATATTATAAAAGAGTAGAGTAGTGAACATTATTCTCACAGATATTTGGAAGCAGTTTCAAGAAAAGCTAGTCGTTCTGTTTTGTACCGACAGCTAAATTATAGTGTACAAGTTACAGATGCTACAGAGTTTTTGGTTTATAGAGAAATGGTGGAAACTTTCGGGAACCGAGTCTGCATCGTCATTATGACTTTTGGTTCAGCACTGGACAGAGGATACATCTGTGGATTATATCACGATTGGAATTGGCCATTATTAAGTTATAAAGTCACTTCCTGCAGAGGACAATGAGAGAGATGAGGGGGGGGGGGGGAGAAGAAGGGAGCAGGTGAAGACAGCAGTGAAGGAGGCCCAAGATTTAAAGGAGAACAACAATAATGCAGTGAGCCTTACTGGAATGAGGTACATCATATTGGACTGAGCCCGATCATATTCACTAGGCGATAATGACAATATTTAAAAACAAACGAGATCCTATGCAAATCCAGTTTGTAACTGTGATTTGTTAAATCAGTTTTTATACTTAAATGAGAACTAAATAACGAACATGAGGGGCCACGATTATCATTGCCCAAGGAATCGTTAAATCCTAAGAACATCTTCAACACTGAGAAACATGGAATACCAAACAGGGCTGAGGTGTCTATCAGTCTTACTGGAATGAGGTACAGGCACAGATTTGGGCCTGAATCTTAGAAACCCGAGACCGGCTTCCGGTTCCAGATAGGTAGGAAAAAGGTCACATTCCGGCACTGATCAGGCAAAGAGAAGGATAGGCTACAGACACCATTCTGGCGGAGTGGGAGACATCAGGGGCGTTAACTATCCAGAGATTACGGGGGGGGATGAAAAAGATGGCGGCATGTGGTGGAAAACGGAATATAAAGCCCATGTTGTTTTCAATACAGGAAACTTCAGTTAATCCCTGAAAGTCTGAACCCGGAGTCAATTCCAATACTAAACCACTGATGCTGCCACAAATCGGGACAAGGGGAGGCGAGGAAACTCCAAGACGGCAGAAAAGTCTCCGAAAAGCAGAGTAAGGAGTCCTGGGGGATATAATGACAGCTAAACACAGACTAGACAAGA
This sequence comes from Paramormyrops kingsleyae, assembly GCF_048594095.1. Classification (NCBI taxonomy): domain Eukaryota; kingdom Metazoa; phylum Chordata; class Actinopteri; order Osteoglossiformes; family Mormyridae; genus Paramormyrops; species Paramormyrops kingsleyae. The sequence continues at coordinate 17,966,176 of NC_132810.1, forward strand.
TTAGAAGCTTTACATTCTACTTGCGTATGTAGATCTATGAATGTGTATATATAGCATCAGCAATGGCTAACTGGGTGGTGCTTTTGCCTGACGTCTCCAGGGCTGAATCCCTCCCTCCCTCCCTCTGCTGTCTCTGGAGCTTTCATGTTCTGCAGCACCAACATGCTTTGGTCAAGCACGTTCCATTTTGCTAATGATGATTCCATAATCACTTGATTATTGAAGTGTGTGACATTTGTATGACAAACCCTTCACAGCTGGGTGTGATATGATTGTTAATACTTGGCACATTTGGTGCTTGTAAATTTAAAAATATACGGCATTAAGACCAAAGAAATTCTACTTTTACAATATAACTGTTATTGTGAAATAATGAATTGTGCTGCTTTTTTTTTCTGTTTCGGGAATGATTGCGTACAGGATTAGGGTTAGGTTTTCTGCCATATTTTGTCCGCTGACCAGAAGCTCCTCTGAGGTCTGTCAGCTGAGCAAATTAATGTAAACATCAGTGCAGTCGAAGCGAGTCATGCTGGGACTGCGAAGCGTCAGGAAAAGACACAGGTCTTTGTTCCCATTTGTGCTGGAAATCGGCCAGTGTTGGTGGAGGCGATTCTCGACAGCCCTGGCTATATGGACTGGCCAGCTGCCATGTGGACTGGACACCCTGACGTTTGCGTGTACGGGTAGCCACAGAAGGCGTGACTGGCGGCCGTGTGGAGGAGAAACGGCGGCGTGCTGGGGGCAGGCTGTCTGAAGCTGACTGTGCATTGGCCAAGTAACAGAGGGCACCTCTGAATGGAAATAACTTTTAAGATGTCGGGGGTCACTTCCCATGATACGCTTTTCCCCCCTCCCATGTTAAATCGTCAGTGGATTTATTGGATTGGTGCGCAGAAGTTGCTCCATTGTCCCTGATGCCAGTGAAGTAACACAAAAAATAAAAGTGATGTTCGATTTGTTTAATTAGACACAGAAGCTCAAGGCTCCGGCTTTCACGAGTAAATCAAGTTCCAGTGTCGCAAAGAGGAAGAATTATTTAGTTAAGGGAGGGAACTTTAAAGAGGATCATGAGATTTGTTGTGTCCTATAACTATAATACTCCTGTTAATGGTAGTATTCTTGGGCCAGTCCTCAGGGATGTTCAATAGTCCACAAATGGAAGAGTCGTGATTACTGTGACCCTTGAAATATTTTTAGCCACTGATATTTTGGCCCTGTGATCATAAAGTATTCAGTGAGTACTGAGTACTCATAGTTCAGTTTATACAAATCTGAAATATTTGTGGGTGCTAAATATGTCTTAGTCTTCCTTTTATGTGAAGGTTAGTGGGACCACCTTCAGACACCCAAGAAGACAACTCTGCGCGTGACATCAGAGGGCAGCTGTCAGACTGGAATCCCAAGTATTCTGGGATGGGCCGGAATCCTTGACCACGACATTCAAGGGTGTGATAAAAACACTCGCTCAAAACTCGAGGGCCTGAAGACAGACACAAAACCCCGAGAATTAAAGTCAATTGCAAACATGCCATTGTTTGTGTCTCTCTCTGTTTTATAAGCCTTGATCGCTTTGTATTATTTTGGATAGGAAATGTTGAGTTGAACATTTCCTATGATGAGATGGGAAACTCGGAGATTCCTGTAAGGCACAGTGGGAACTGTTTGCATATGTTTGTGAAAGACTGAGTGTGTTAAGAGACATTGCAAATAAAACACATGCTAGATGGGATCATACTGTAAAAATGTGTATGGAACAGGGGAAGGCTTCTCCCTCAGGGGCTGTCAGTGGAAGATTTAGGCCAGAAGAGCTGATGCTCTGTAAATCTGAGCAGTGTCCTGTCGGAGGTTTGAGTTTTGTCACTATAGTGATGCCAAGTTATCAAGTGATTCGCACACCAGGTGCACACAAATATCATGGCAAGATACCATCCCATGCTGGATACCATGCCTGGGTAAAGCTCCTGGTACTCTAAGCATGTCCTGCCAGTAATACCACACCAATGTACCGTCATACAAAAGCCACCAGCATCAAGCTAAGGAATTCTGAGCGTCGGTGGTTGGCCAGCTAACCCATAGTTCCTAGCAGATCAGCCCTGTTCACGGCTGGATTAAATTAGTTTTAAGTGAATATTGTTTTTCTCTTCACATTCTGTAGTGTTCATTTCATCTGCTACGCACGATTGCTGATTTTCTCAAATTCTGGTAGGGTTCTCTTTGTCTGGCTGGCATTCTTGCCATTAAAAATACCTCTAGGGTGGTACTGGAATACCTAACCAATCCATTGTGATGGTGATTTTTTTACGATGAAAAGGTTGACAAGAAGTTCTGTGAATCAAACAAAATTACATGTTTATGAGCAGCTGTATCTCTGGGCAAGGTGATTAGCGAGTAACTCTTAGCTATATGCTAAAAGATGTATCGGGTTTTCTGATGAGCAACTCCTTCCAAATCCAACCCGATAACTTTAGTTAGAAGAAAAGAATGAGTTGGACAGATCTTGCTCCATGGTTCACTTACTTTGCCCATTAGTGGCAAAGGCGAACCCCGAACGAAAACAGTTGTTGGGGGACAAATGTTGAGCACACGTGGCTTGTTCTGAAGGATTACCTTTTGGAGACGCCGTGGTTTCCAGAGGGCCGCCGCAAGGTGAAATGCATTAATGGAAAAAGAACACCTTCTCGCTGGCAGGACTGTCGGAATGTTTTGCAACACCGACCACAGACAGGGGGTCCGGGAAGAAGGCCTGAGAATGACCTTGAAAATATAGCCCAGCTGATACCACTGTAAAAGCAATCTTTTTAATGCCTCCACCTCCCCCCCCCCCCACATCACAGATGGACTGACCCTCGTTGCATGCATGCAGCACCATCTAGTGGGTCTTGCAGGTAGCTTCTGGAGCCTGGCCCCACTGTCAGGGCTCCTCCACTGCACCATGGAGACTACAGACAGAGATCCAAAAGACACGTGTAACTTTACATGAATACGGAGCAAACTCTTGTACTATACAGTCATGTTCCTAGACAATGAGGTATGGATCTACTTCTAGTTTCTGATTGTATTATCAGGTATGAATTCAAGTATCCTCTTTATCCTTCCATCTATTCATCTTCCAACGTGCTTGGTTGGGACCCTGAGAAGCACGGGTCACAAAGCAGTGGAGTCCTCATCGTGAAGATGCCACTGCTTGTGATTGCTTCCAGATTAGAATTTGTCCATTTTGCTTTTCCTACAGAGCACTGCCTTGACCAATAAGAGGTGTCCACAAGATCAGTTGCCAGCATTTCTTGAAAGATGTAAACAGTACACTGACAAACTAATGGATACAGCCCTGGTACAGTTTTGTTCCCCAAGGTACCAACAACATTAACGTACCCCCAATGGTATAAAAACGTTCCTCTGAGTGAATTTCAGTACTTTCTATACCTACAGCTAAGGTGCAATTGGCAGATCCTTGAGGGTACAGCTCCAGTAACAAGTGATTGTACCATGCATCCTTCCATCCATCCATTTTCTGAGGCTTATCCAGGGTTGGGTCATGGGGCAGCAGTCTAAGCAGGGATGCGCAGACCTCCCTCTCACCAGTCACCTCCTCCAGCTCCTCCAGGGGAATAGGCATTCCAGGGAGGCATCCAGGAGGCATCCTAGATAGATGCCCGAGCCACCTCAACTGGCTCCTTTCGATGTGGAGGAGCAGCGGCTCTACTTTGGCCCAAATGTCTAAACTCCTCATCCTATCTCTAAGGCTAAGCCCAGACACTCTCCAGAGGATTGTTACTATGGCAATACGATGACTAATACTTCCAAATGTATATCTCTTAGTCTAATGAGGCATGAGATTAATAATAAATACATTTCATCGTTTGGTTCAGAGGCTGTGAAGAGATTTTTCATGCTCTAACAGTAGCTTAAGCTAAGCTTTGCAGTTCATCTGGTCCAACCATAATATACAGTGTTTCATTACAGCTCCAGCTAAAATATTCAGATGTTCTGTCTTAAGTTTCAGTTTGCACTGATGCAACCTCACGCAGTACCTAATTACCATGTTTGTGTAATTGTATATACGCGCTGAGAGAGTGAGGCTGCACTCGAGAGAAAGACCCCGAAGAAAAAGCCAAGCAGGCTGCTTTACTGCTGTAACCAAAGACTTGAGGAGTTAAATGCTAACTGCCCTGGGGGGGGGGAGGGGGCAGCTGAAATACTGGGCCAATGGTGCTGTAACGGGATGTGTGTATGTGTGTGTCTCTAACCTATGAAGTGCCGTGACTTGTAGGAGCAAAAATGCAATTAAACGCACATCGCTCAAGCCATAATTCACTGTCATTTCATCCGATGACATCAGAGGATGTCGCCTTTTCCCGGGTTCATCTGAAAGGAACGTAACGGCTTATCTATCAGTCTGGAAGTACACTGGCGCCACATTTTCCCCCATGTTTTGCCTTAAAATAAACTTCACGTAAGGCTGTATCACATTTGCTGGCCAAAATTTTTACAAGTCACATTACAATTACATCAAAAGATCTACAACTTACTTTATTTTTTTTACAGTCTTTTCCCATGCCTGAAACACTTCCTCCGTCTTGATTCTAAAGTATGTCTTGGCTCCCCAAGCTTGGTGTTTCCCTGTTTCCTCTCGCCTTTGATAAGATCGACATCTGCGCGCGACTCTCGTGAATCGCGCCATAAAACGTTTCCATGTAGCGCTCATGCAGACCTTGAGCATTATTGGCAGCCTGTCTTAAACATAACAGGGTCACCAGAATTAAAGTTGAATAAAATATAATCCCCAGTGATTTAGAAATTAGAAACAAAGCTTGCGTACACTGCTAGCATGTTCTGTTAGTCTGTGTTGGCTTGTGCCACAAGAAAGCAAAGCCACTTATGGACAGTTTGGTTAAAGTCTGCATACAAGTGGAATTTATGACCCAACTCAGCTTTTACTCTTATTTAGAGAAGACCTTGTGTAATATTACCCCAGTTGGAGACAAATATAGTCTAGCATCATAGCTATATGGCACAAACAGTGGCACAAACAGCTAATTGTGAGAATAACACGTTCACGTGTTAAAACCTTTAAGGTAATGTAATGATGTAAAAATGCACCATTGAATTGAATTGAATTGTGCCTTGCTTGCATCTGCCCCTCTCCCTCGCCATGTCACGATAACACTTAATGTTCAGAAACAATACATGTTTCCCTTTACGTGCATGCAGAGCTGTCGTTGGCTTCTAATCTGCTTTGATAATGGCAGATGAGAGAGTTCAAAGTCTTCCCTTGGGATTCTTGCTGGCAGGCACCTTCCCCAAGGGTCGACGGGGGATTTTGGCCAATCGCCTTCTCTCCTGTCCAGCTACATCCTCCACTGTGAGAAGGAAAAGTACCAAATCCAGATCAATTGGAAGATGAACATCTTCAGTGCTACCTGCCACTCTTGTACAGTATCTGGTGGTTTGTTATCTTGATCTGGTGATTATTCATTTCCCGCGACCCGTCGCTTGTGAAAGAGCCGTTTCTTTGTGGAATTGGTGAGCTCTGGTGCTTTGCAGTGGTGCTTTCTCAAACATCCCATAGCTGTAAGCTGCTGGGGTCAGGGAGACGCCAGGCAGCCCAAGAAGACCTTTCTCCATGAGCACGGAAGAAGATTGGAGGAATCCACCCCCTTTGCATAGAATCTTGTGATGTTTAGTCGGTAAATAAAAATGGAAAGGACCCGTGGTCCTGTCATGCATTATGGACGTGCAGTAAATTAGTTCTGTTATTATTACTTGACGTGGTTATTATGATTGCTTGAATTACCTGGAAACATACAATTTAAAAAATGTTCAATAGCATCGAAATGGAAACTGATACTGTCATACGCACACCACCATATGGGACAATAATTAATGTTCTTCTGGATTTTTCCATGTTCATTAACATATCATTGTTCCACGGTCTGCTGATTCCAAAAAAATGTTTCACTCAGCTTGGCAGGAAAATCAAGGCAGGATAATGGACATTGCAGAGAGAGAAACTGACAGACACGGCTAAGCATGTACAGTCTTAACACCAGCGGGTCACTAGGTCAGTGCTACGGAGGTGCGGCCCAGTCAAGCACTGAACTAATTGTAGCTGTGTAACGTGAGAAATGCAGCCTCTAATTCTATCTATGTTCTTTCTGAAAATCTAAAGCTGAACGAAAATGAAACATGCTCCACGAGAACAGCGGTGGAATTGTGGGGGGGGGGAAAGGTACTATTGTCTTTTAGCAACAAACAAATCTGTCCTGGATTCTTCCCCCTTAATCCTGCTGGAGTTCACCTTCAGCTGAATATTCCCTCTGCAGTAATACAGTATGAACCCCCCCCGGATGTCGAACTGTAGTGGGAGCGGACGTGAATTTGTGCACCGAGCTCAGCACTATTTAGAATTTATTGGACAGTCTTACTCCCCCGCCCGCCCTAACACTGAGTTGGGTTTACAGAAGGACTTTTATGGAGAAAATACTATAGCCCACATGTGGTTTTTCTTGCCTTTGTAAGTCTAACATCACTTTTGGAAGGTTTACAATCCTCTCCCATAGCAACAACTTCTCAGTGGTACAGAGGACATCTGAACTGGGATGTTTGTTAGTGAAGGATGAAGTGGACTATCAGTGCAGGTCTAGCTGTGTGTGTCTCGTTTAACGTCACACTGTAATTTTCCCACTCAAGCTCCAAGGCAGAATATTGATGGTTTAGTTTGGTTTCAGCATCTACAATGAATCACATCTCCACCTTAAGCACTAAATCACAGGACAAAAGATGTTTCCTAACCCTGCCTGGACGACTGCCAGATAAGCAACAGGAAGCTTCAGAGTTCTGCAAGGGATCCTCTATTGGGATTCCCTCAGGCTTTGACTCCTGACACGTTCCAGGACAGAAGAGTGTTCATTAAACATGCAAACGCAGCGGAAACCAAGATCAGCTTTGCCCTCAGTCTCTGGTCAAGCGTGGTGCACTAATCGGAGCCGGGCAGCCGCAACTAGATGCTGAATCTGCATTTTGAAAGCATTGTTTTTAAGACTTTTCTCTCACTTTTTTGTTGGCAAGGGACTGGCTGCATGTGAGTTCTTTATGGTGATGAGCGGAAAATGAAAGCCTGAGCTATATTTGTCTTGCCGATTAGGAAAATATTCCGAAAGCCCTTCCGCAAATGGAAAAACGCTCGGATAGCCTAATAACGTAATGACCACAGACTGCAAGGATCCTGCACTGTAACGGGTGCCTCAACATGGACTCAAAACAGGCAGTAATATTCAATGGGAAGGAGTTAGCGAGAGGTCGCACAGAAACCTACTCAAAATGATCTGAATGTTATACTTGAAAAGACAGTGTTTTAGTGTGCTGTCATTTTAGGTGCTGATTTTTCTTTTGTCTTTTGCTTTTTGTTCAATCCCCGATAAGCAGTTTGCCCACATAAGTGATTTTCAGAGTAGCTGGATAGATTTATTTTGTGATATTTTGTTTTCCCTTAGAACCCTTCTGAAATATAATTGCATAAGAGTTTTCAAAATTGATTTTGACTTATTATTTGGACCATGGAACTTGGTGTTGAGTCTTTAAATGATCGGCCGCCCACTCTTGCTTTAAAATTATTATTTGCCTTGAGAAGCAGAAAGGCTTTTAGCTGAAAGTACACGTTCGCCACAAAAAGGACAGAGTTATTTTCCACTGGAACGGAGTAACACTTTAGACTGACTTTAATTACTTTTGCATATACACTGCTGGACTCCAAACCCGTTTAAGTCTTTAACAGTGGATCGTAACATCAACAATAGAAGCTTTTCAACTGAGTCATTTGACAAGCACCCAGACATGGGGATTTATGGGGGTGTATTAAAGGTCTCTATCCATCAGGTTTGTCTCTAGGACATTAGCTCATCGGAATTGCTTTTCGGGGCTCCGGCAACCAGTCAGTGACCAAATTGTTTCCAAAGCGTGACATGGACTCCAGCAATCACTTTGAAGAACAAGTATGACAATTGAGTACTAGTTGAAATATTTGGGTTCCCGTTTTTCGGCATTGCATGATGGGTAAATGAATAGCCATGCTGTCGGCTATGCCAAAAGCATGATGACATATTTTGTCTGCAGTCCTGTCCCGAACCCTATTAGTATGTAAGCTTCGGGTTGGAGAATTAGGCAGGTGTAACAATATCACCACTGTGGGGTCTATGATTGACTGCCCGATGAAATTGGTCAGCAGATGGAGGTCTCCTCATGGGCCAGCTGTGCATCCACTTCCTCTGGCATCCTACTCACAGTGAATTTTATGGCCGTCGTTATGAAACACGGTACTTAGAAGCACAGTAACACACAAGAGGGATGCAGCATCAGCAGAATTCTTGATTCTTAGTTTTTTAAATTTCCCTAAGTATGATTTCCTCCATCCATCCATCCTTTGAACCGCTTAATCTGGCAAGGTTACTCTGGGGGGGGGGGGGGGGGGGACTGGAACCTATCCCAGGCGGGCACAAAGCGGGGGCATCCTAGGTAAGCATCATACCAATTAATCAATTCTATATTTTTCATTTTTAATTATGATGCATTGTCTGATTTATGCCGTTTTACATTAGCAACTGTAACGAGGTTGGGATGGAGATCCCAACCAGACGGGGATGGACAGGGATTGTCCCAGCAACGCAGTGCCACATTACATTTATGAAGTCATCGTGAGAAACCTGCTTTTGTCACAGAAACGAGAGTTTCTTCTTACTGAAGTGGAGTTTGCTTCCGTATGGAATTTGGGACTGCATGAGAAGTCTGTGGTTAATTACAGCCAGTCCTTAATGGCAGTGGGTGCGATGCCTGACATTTTCAGTTCTGGGTTTCTGTTTTGGTATTACAATCTTTAAAATCCATTATGACTCCTGTGTTTGAATAATGTGGTTTTTGCGCAGGTAACATGAGCTCTTTTTTTCACCTACCTGCTTCAGTTACATCATAATTGTTCCATCTCATTGCCAGGAGTCACTAACTTAACTAGGGGCCCTAGGCTGACGTTAGCATGGACACTCATGTGCTGCTGATTTAACCAACAGTCCACTTGATGTTTGCTGAGGATCCTGCCTACAGCCCAGGATAGCCTGTGCATTAATCTGTCCCTTCTCATCACACCCATTTAACAATCATTTCTCTGCATGAAATACCTCATATATGCTCATTTACTGCATGTGCATGCATGTTACCTTCTTCACGGCGAGCTCTCGGCCGGCCTAGCAGACCAGCCAGGTCTGTGTGCTTCTTAGAAGTTTAAAGCGAGTCATCAAAAGAAAATTCCCTGGTATGCTCTTTTCCTCCGGGGGGGACTGGCTGAAAGCTCCCCCGAAAATAGCCACCCCACCCTCCGAGATCATCATGTAGGCCTTGTCAAAGCAGGAGGAATTCCGGGTGATTTGGGCACCTCTGGATAGCCATTCGCATGTTACCTGCAGGTATGCATGTGTTTCTGTATGCATGCACGTCTGTGGAGCAGGTCCCGACTGCCACGACTGACAGGGGCTCCTGATAGACCAGGTCTGTACTTGTTAGGCTGCAGTGTGAGACTGAACAGAATGGACTAAATTTGTTCCCAGATGTCTGCTGTGAACACCCACAGTGTAAGAGGGAGAGGAGATTGTGTGTGTGTGTGTGTGTGTGTGTGGCCAAGCTCAGCCCAACATTCAGACATGTACTGGATCGGCCTCTGAGAGAAAATCCGGCTCCCACTCTGGAGGTTGGATTCTCGCTTAGTTTTTTTATATGTATATATAGAAATTGCTAATTTGGAGCTTAGCAAATCGCCAGCTAAAAATGTGGTCACATGTTAGTTTGGCATTCGATGGTTGGATATTTGGTGTCATAGAAGTTTAGTACGTTTCACCAGGAAAGACACCACAAACTGTATCGCAGAGATTCTCAACCCATGGAGCGTGACCCAAGTTTGGATCGCGGCAAGTTCTGAAAGGGTCGTGAGGAACAATTGGAAATGAAAGCATTTTAAAACCAGCATGTTCTTGTGCTGATCCACAATCAGATTTCCCAGCCCCAGTCCTAGAATTAACCTATATAAAATGGTGTTGGGTCTGCAAATGCTTAGCGCAAAACTAGTGAACACTCAACCAATCCAAGAAGCCAAACCACAGACGCTTAATTTAAAATTCACTGGCACGTCTAGTCATATTTGTGCCATAAACACTGATTAGCGTAAATTGCAGAGTGCACTGTGCGCTCGATCATGGCGTTAATTTAAACCTATACTTGATATAGGGGTCACCACTGACCTGGCATGGTAAAAACCACAGATGGAAATTTCAGGTCCTGAAAGTTAAAAATCCAGATCGTGATTTTGTTCCAACCAATCAGTTGAGTACTTTGTGACTATGGATCTTTATACACAACTGGTTGGTTGAAACAAAATTTTGATCTGGATTTGTACTTTCTGAACCTGAGCTTTCCACCCCTGGTAAAAACTGGGTCGCGGTGCAAAAGGTTAAGAACCACTGTTATACCATATAACTACCATTCCCCTAATATCCACTCCATCCATCCATCCATTTTCTATACCCACTTGTCTTGGAAGCTACAGGCCCAGTGCAGGGAGTAACCCAGGTTTGGGCTTTATTGACACATCTAACTTTTTTTTAACGTTAAGCCGATGTCTAATTTCCTGTATAAGCCCCCCCCCCCCCCACACCACACTCTCCCCCCTCATCATCCTCCTGTCTTCATGGCTAACATCTGCCAGACAGTCCAGTGTTCTATCTGAAGCTGTTTCCAAGTTGCTTTGAAGATGAGGGCGAAAGCTTTCAGAATTCAGTTTCTGGATGTGTCCTGCCCGGAGATTTCCACCGTTATGGTTAAAACATTTGCTCCATTTTCAGTCCTGGGATTTTTTTGTGGCAGTGATTTATTTTAGTCGTATAACAGAGGCGGAGGAGATCACAAATAAACACGCCCACGCCGCGTGAACAGTCAGCCACACCAATAGCAGCCGCCATGGCTAGTGCTTCACACAGGTATAAAACATATGATTGCTTTTCATGTTTGCCTTTATGGGGATTTCCTGTTTTTTCAGCAGTCACAGACATTTTGAACGAATACGTGCTTCAACCGGGAAATACTACCATGATTTTTCCATCTGTTTAAAAAAGAAACTAGTATTGTTGATATTTTCAGGGGCTTGCTTAAACCTGAATTTCCCTGTGCCATTTTCAACCCCATATTCATCATTTCCTAAAATATTTACAAGACAATTCTTGTTCCTGCTAGGTATTTTTTGAATTTATGAGGTAATTATGTTTCTGGATATGGATGAAAAGCTGAGATCAGATGTTTGAATGTAGATACTAAACTTAATTTAAATCCAATTCGTTGTATAATTTTGTTTATGAATGTTAGTGAATTCATTCAGATGCAGTGGAGATCGTCAGCTGGATAAGTCTTTGAAGGACCATTTATTAAAATGACTTCTCAGTGATGCCGTGCAAAACCTACAGAGAGTAATGCATATTTTTTCATTTAATATTCACTTTCCCAGAGTTTTACTGCTGCTTGAGGGATGATCATCCTCACGCAGCTCAGTAGTGTCACGCAGAGTGAAACCATTCCAAACCATTAGTAATTTTATTTCACATTTTCCCAAATGATAACCAGTAATTCCATTGTGTGATGAATCTGTTTTCTGTTGCAGCTAATAGCACAGAGATCCTACTTAAAAATCCACAAAACTGCTGCATTTCACACATACCTCCCATTTACGCCTCTTATGGGTGTTATGGGTCCACATCAGAGTTTTGTTCAAAGTCAGAGGTTCGGAACAATTTTCAGTAACAAAACAGCAATTCATGAACTTTAATGAGGGTTAAGGTTGGGGGGGGGGGTTATGATGAGTAATGTTTGTGCAAAGTTTCGTGGTTCTACAGTGTATTTTTGTTTTTTAACCCATGTTAAGCCTTTTGAGGTTAACCATTTTGATTCATAAGGTCTGTTATCGGCTGGGTCCAGATGAACATATCCGGCCCGTAGTCTGCACTTTGAGAACCCCCAGTGCGCCCTAATTGTTGATTGGGGTTCTGACCCAAACTTTATTTGAACCTTTAACTAACTACTTTAACTTGTAATATAACACCTTCCACCTCCCCGTTTGCAGGCCCCTGCATGAACCTCCCAGTGCCCCTGCTAATCTGTAGGACCACGGGTCAGAACCGTGGTGTCTGGGCTCAGACACCCAGTGGCTCCCAGACAGCATTACTGTGGGGTTGACTGCACTGGGGTCTCACTGGTGTAATATTTTCCCAGTACGGGCACAAATCTCTCATACCAGCAGGATGTCCAACCATCACTGGAAAATCCTGCCTCCCTGTATTTCGTATTAGTTATCCTTCTGCAAAAGTCTTTAAATTGTGACATGAAGTATTTAGAAAACAAAGTGGACCCTGTCAAGTTTTAAGAAAATGAATGGTCTTTGACCAGCGAACGTGCACTGTGGATAAAAGCAGACAGCCAGCTCACTCTGCCACTTATTTCCTACCAAAGACTGTTACGAATGGGCGCGCTAAACGTACGCCCGTTCATCGCCATGGAAACAAAGAGCGAACGTTTGTTTTCGAAACGGCACATTAGTGAACGTTTGTCAGTTTGGCGTTTGTATGTTTATTGCCGGGATGTGGGTTTCTTTTCCTGTACAATGAACAAGCAAAGCACTGTCACATGTGCCCAACCACGACATGTAAAATAAAGACAGTCTGACAGGACACATCAAACATCGCCCCTCCCCCTCCATTCCCCTTTCCCATGGGTCCCCACCCATGTCCTCACGCAGGATGGACACCATCATCTGTTTCAGATTACCCTAACTGCCCATTGCGGTAAAGAAAAGAATTGGCTCCTCTCTGAATTTGGATCTTCTGGTGAAACAAAAAGCTTCATTCCTTCAAGAGGCTTCCAGGATTGAAGGTTGTATCTCAGAGCCCAGCCAAGTGCTGGAAGCACTCTAGTCTTTCTCTGGTAGAGGAACCCCTCTTAGATCCATTCCCAAAGCAAGGCCCATTGTGATTAAGTAAGTTTTCACAATCTGCTTCATGCACTTTAACAGATTCAATGAAATATTCTTCCTTGTTTTTTTGTGTTCAGTTCTTTGTAGCCTGGAACATAAACCTGAAGAAAAGTAGGACACACAGTGTTAACATGTGATAAAGTCATGGTTTTTTTTAGGAACTGAAAATCCCCCCCCCACCCCAATATGCCACCTGTGCCTCCCCCATGCCTTCCTACACCCCTAAAAGTTTTCCACCTGTGGCCTATAAGCCATCTTCTAGAATGACACTGCACGTGGTCTGTTTGGAGGGGCTGCAGACCTTCACAGTGCTGCAGAGCCTGACAGATGTACACAAACGCCACTCAGCATGTAGGGGACAGATATTCTGGTCGCAGACGGCCTGCTGATGGCCGCAGACGGCCTGCTGACGGTCACAGACGGCTTGGGGTCAGTGCGACTCTGATTCCTGCTCCGTGTTCCTGTGGCCCCTCCATGTCTGACGTGAAATACATCTGTGCTGCTTTTCGACATAGCTGGCCGAAGGAGGATTATGACAATAATAAACGTTCTGGGTGAGATGCCTATTTTCCGGAATTTTCTGGCAGACCTGACTGTGCTGGGCCTTAATGCCTGAAGCATAATGACCATCAGGAACTGCAACCTGTGAAAAGCTCAATGAAGGAGAGAATCTCACCCAAATTACCCAAAGCTGAGTTGTATTTATTGCATCCTATTTAACATAGACTCTTGTAATAAACAGGGGTCTATCTAACAGTGCGATATATAGGCAGCAGTGTAGGGGGGTGCCGACTTAACAAGCCAATTTCACTTTATCTTGGAAAGGGGGGGCAGCGGTGATGATTGTCTAGGGGGCGAATTATGGAATTCAACCGGTACTAATCTAATCTAATTATCTAATCAAGTCTTTTGCCGGGGATACCTGCAATCCCATAATTCTCTCTAACAGAGCTGTCTGGACAGTCCTGGTATCAGAGATAGAAATTTCAGGTCCAGAAAGTAAGAATCCAGAGCACGATTCTGCTTCAACCAACCAGTTGAGTACTCTGTGATTATGACACTTTATGTTCAACTGTTTGGTTGAAACAAAATCTTGGTCTGGATTTTTCCTCTCTGGACCTGAAATCTCCACCTCTGTCTGGTATTAATACTAGTTTTGTTGTTTCTGGGTCAAAAACCCTGATCTCAACATCACTTAACCACAATCTTTTGGGAGAAAAAAAATCTTAATCGAGTACTGAACCATATGAATGATGTATCAGTACCATATAATTAAGGCATTAAGGCACACTTCAGCTGAGTAATTAGAACATGTGATTATTCTGTGGGATGCCATTAGAAATTTATAAACTTCAGGCTGCTTTAATGAGCTGATATAAACTAAACAGTGGCATAAAATGCTTTCAGTCATTTTTATTAATACCTCTGGTCTTCTTTGAGTCATAAAACATTTTGTGTTTCAAAAGCAATATAATTTATCTCGTATTAAGTCAAAGCTCATCCAATCCAAATATTTTGAGGCAGTCAAATTGTTCACGATCCCATCCTGTTTGGGTTTTGGGTATTAATGACATCTTCATCTGTTCAGCACATTGTGTCTTTTTCTTCTGGTACCTATGGTAACTCTTTGGAGAAAGTTCACATCTACTGTTTTTGTAGAGCAGAAATACATGCCATGCTCATGGTGTTCGGTGATTTACAGGCTTACTTTGATGTTGGTGACTTGAAGGCCCCAGTAACTCTAAAATAAGCAGCTGGTTTTGCCGCGTTTTTCCAGCTTCCTCAGAACAAAACTGGGGCTTGAAATATACATCGATCCCCCGGTGATCTTTAACCAAGATGTCAGAGGAAGGCGGTGCTCTGTCATACGGGAAGTCAGATTCCGTTGTGTGACCATTATTGGCTGCATTTTTTTGGGTTCAGAGTATAGGCAGATTTTCGGGGGTCGGGATGTAAGCAAAGGTGAGGCTAGAAAACATGATATTTTGAGGCTCATCAAATTGTATGTATCCAAAGTGCTGCACCGACAAGAAAGCAGGGAGACAGACAGACCCTGGAGCAATCAGGGTTAAGGGCTTCGCACAAAAGCCCACAGATGAAATCTGAACCAACAACCTTCCGATAACTCGTATAGCACCCTAACCCACATTGCCACACGCCGCTCACACACGTCTCCCTTACAACCGACATACATTAGAAGATGCAAAGTGAACAACCCTGATAACCATCGTTCCCCCATTATTGGCTATCGGCTTGTGTTCACGTCCCGTCTCGCGATTCCTGTCTATCTTCCCCTTGCTTTTCCCCGTCCAAACCTCTATGGCACCATCAACATTCAGCAGTTCCCACTGTTGATTCGCTTCACAGTTTAAATGCTGTGGAGCTATGGGTTTTCAGAGACCATAACTGCTTCACGCACCATTTTATGATGTGGTCTAATCCCTACTGACTGTTTGTCGGTTTTCTGCAAACCTGTCCCTCATCAGCCTGGATGAAGAACATAGCTATTATCATTAAGAAAAATTATCAAGAAAACTAACAGTGGAAAAAAATATCACTGTTCATTGAAATAAGTATAAATATGGCCGTTTGCAAAATTACAAAAACTACAATGGCCACTAGAATATGGGTTTGTATCATCGCTAATGCCACATTAAAATCTATTGTATGAGCGTTACTATGAAAGTTATAGCATTAAAGAGTTTAATAACTGGGTTCGTAATGCCTTATACTCGCATGAAAAAAAGTTTCATATTTTTCATGCATTTTTATACAAAGAACATATGGGTTGCATACATTTTTCACAGCAGTGAAATGAAAATGTAATATGATTTGCAGATTTTCTTTTGTAGGGCTTATGGATGCCTGAACATCTGTGTCAAATCAAGGGAGTTTTCTGGTCTTAATTTGATTACACAACCTGTCAGCAATTATGTGCATTATGCAAAATGTTTGTATTACATGTTTTAGAGCACCAACTCTTTTACCAAGTCGAAAACCCTTGCGTACATCCTCTTTTGCACAAAGCTAGCAGTCACGTTTGATTTTTGAGTCTGCAACTCTATCTTTGACCTTTCAGTTTAGTGTTCCATCTAGTGGTAAAAATGATTAATGCAATTTGAAATGAAGGCTCCAGAGAGGTTACCTGTTTGAGGCATCGATGTCCATGCTGTTTATATAGTAACTGTGTAACTACACGTCTTCCAGACATGTTTAACAGCTCATTTCAGCTCAATGGATGAATTGCAATTGAAGAAAAAGTCAATAGTTAAAGTCAGTTACGGAATGTTTACAAAATGACTCCAACTACAGGCAGAATCTGTGTGAGGACTTGTCCCATCCACTGCATACATGGACTGATCATTTTAACAGAACGTTTACGTTTGTATTCTGAATTGCATTCAGCTAAACATGATTATCGGAAAAGCTGGCACAAGTTCAGTTACATGTTCAATTTAGTAATTTCATACTACTTGATTCATTTAAATACTTTTCCTCCCAAAGGTGGCCTGGTGCCTGTTGACATTCCACCATGGACTTCCAAAACTGGGGGGGGGTGCCATCTCCATTGGGGACGCGGCCTGTTTATTTGAGGCGGCGGTCGCTGATTACTGTGTGGTCACGTGATTTTTATATAACCAAGACAAAGCAATTTCCCTTTGGGATTAATAAAGTTCTTTGAATCTTGAATCTTTACACCCGACCATACTTTAAGTTCTCTTCAGATGTTCTTTCTTTGCGCATGACTGCCCTTGCTTTGGAGTGGGTATCATACCTGGCCTACGATGCTGCCCGCTCTCGCCAGAACCACAGGGTGCCCGAGGTGGCTTAGGAGACCGATGAGAAAGCAGACTGCGAGAACTGTTCACATGATGTCGGGACAGCATGACGTGATCATAGAAGCTGACCATAAACCAAAAGGCAGTGCCCGGGGCTCAGACAGTTCGTGGCGTAATCGGAGTGTGAAATTAAGTGGGCAGAACACGAGATTTGGGCCACATCTGGAGCATCTTATCCCAGAAAGCTCACCACAGTGCCACCGCATGGAAGGATATTATATCAACATGGAATATGTTGCTGTCAGCATTTTTGCTTAGTGATATCTTCAAGGTTCATTTTCTGAGTCCAAGGTGGTCCTAGTGATACCGGACAGGAGATCGGGGTGGGGGGGAAATGGTCAGGACTTCCCCAGGTCTCAGCAGAGTGGCGCCGCTGTGGAACGCATCTGGGCCCATCAGCTTCCACATCCAAGCGATTTCAGGGCCGAGAAAAGCCAGTGTCTGCGGATTCCAGCCAAACAGACTCTCCCACCAACGACTGGCCCGAAGTTTTTATGACAGCGCTTGAAAAGATCATATCTAGAGGTGCTGGAATTCAGAAGACTAGGTCAAAGTGAACCGAATACCAAACTCTGCAAGCAGCGCAGAGATGTAACTCAACTCGTGGCTTTATTCATTGTTTTAAAAACAGTCAGTCCCCCTCCTAATAAAGCACAAGGACAGAAGTGTTCCTGTAGCAGAGGGAACGTAGGGGAATGTGTGGTGATTTAAAGTAGATCTGTCTTTATATGAGGTGCAGAAAGCCTCAATATGTGGCTATCGACAGAAACATCTGGCAAAAGTCAGGAGCCTGTACGCTATTGCAGGCAGTCAGATACGTTAAAATGAAAAGATTCACATGAACTATTATTACTACTTTATGGCAAAAAACCAAGTGCATGCTGCTTTTAAAAATGCAAGGATCTGATATCACAGATGAGACCTCAGACTGCCCTGTCTCCCATTAAGACAATTTTGGCAGAAATATCTCGTTTTCAGGTCCAGTTACTATTTCCAGCCGCATGTGATGAGCCTCAGTATCACACAATGCAGCTGCAAATAGCAGGACCTCCTGCTGCATCCAGCACGTCAGGCGTTGAAGGCCCGCAGCTGCAGGCCTCTCGCTATGAATAAAGCAGCAGGCCGCCTGCTGAGGTCAGCAGGAGAGGAGGCCTAACCCGTGCCTGCAAGGGGGACAGCGAGCAGACAGTACGGTGTTAAAGGTGGGAGTCACCCGCCCACATTCCAGACACGGGACCCCGTGGCAGTCGCCTGTTCCGGAACAGGCTCACTTTACCTCTCCATCCATCCTGAGCAGCCTTGCGCTGTCGAGGTCACCCTATCGGGTTACATCCTGCTGCATTGTTTTGGGAACGCCTCCCAGTCCGCTAACCCACGCTGGGGAAAGCAGCTGTTTTGCTCGGCCTGTCACAGGACGCGAGTCATGCGGCCTTGCACTCTGGATTTAGTTGCATACCCCCTGTACGCCAGATATACAGACACATTGCTTGAAGGTATAGCGTACCGTTTAGCTTTGTGGACACTGCAGGAAGGGCTGGATACAATCATCCCTTAGTACAGCGTTTCTCAACCCGGTCCCCAGGGACCCGCAGACGGTCCATGTTTTGCTCCCTCCGGTTTTCTGCCAGATAGTCCACATTTTTGCTCCCTACCAGGAGCTGGGAGGGAGCAAAAATGTGGAGTGTCTAGGGGTCCCCGAGGACTGGATTGAGAAATGTTGCCTTAGCAGACAAGTTGCCAAAGCCCCGAGATTTATGCACACAGTTAAAGCAGTCAGCCATCGCCTGCCGGATCAGCTGTGCCCCTTGGCACGCAGCATCCAGATGCCGTCTACTTTGTGGACGCGATATATCACCGCCCAGCTTGAGCATAAGGAGCCCCGGGGCTGCAGCTAAGATTTATTACGCTTCATTTATTGGAAGGCATCTCTGAAGGGCTGCCACTGGGGATTCCACACAGACAACATCATCAATATGACAGATGCAAACAGAAAAAGGCCAATAGATAAATATGCTGCATCATGTACTGCAAATTCATTCATTCATTCATTCACCATTGTCCTGTGCATCTAACTTGTCGTGTTACGTGTAAAGCAATTTAAAAAAAAAAAAAAACACCAGGACGAGTGCTATTCCCTTTCATTGTACGCCTGCATATTTTGAAATGACTATACAGTTTGACTTGACTTGACACATCAAGCGATTTTCACTGCTGCATGACTGGAATTTCGCTAAGTATCCATTCCAATCTGAATGAGAAAAGGTTATATTCCAAAATGAAGCACTTAACCCAAATTTGCTAGAAAAAAAATATAGACTTTTGACTGGAATATTTCTCATACAAAAAATACTGTATCGTAATATTACAAAAACACGCGCCGGGGCCATGTAACTCCGAACAGGACAAACGGCTGGATTGATAAAATAGTATGAATACACATACAGGCCAACAATGTTCTGTTGATCAAAGTTGATCTTCCTCTGTGCATACCCATTGCACGAACCCTCAAGAAAAAGCCCTTTTGTCTCAAATTAAGATGAAAAGTTGGGAAGTTTATTACTGGTGCATATAATGAGGGATATCTGACCCAGGTCATCTGCCTCCTCCTGAACTTAAACCTCCAATTCAAAGGCTTTATACGCTGCCAGATCTTTCCAAATCAGGCCTACAAGCCTCTGGCTCTTGTGGGAGATTTGTAGCCACCAGAGAGGATGAAACTACATCTAAACACTCACAACAGGTATTATTGCCTTAACCGGTAACATACAAAGAGGAGGGAAAAAAATACAAACTTCTCAGCCAACAGCAAGAACCCCACAGAGCCTGTCTGCAGTCCCGGCTTAAGAAGGGGGAGTGTGGAAGTTACAGGCTGTTCCCATGTGTCTGAAATCCAACGCAGCTGAAAAACAGGCGCTTTGGGGCAGGAAACTGGAAAGCGAGACTCAAGGATACGGGCGGCTCGGGCGCGGGAACGTGGCATAGTGCAGGATGGACGACCCACTTGCGGCTCAAAGAGCAAAAACGGGGTTTATTTAACTGAACTACAAAAAACACAAGGAAGGGCTAGCAGAAACAAAGGACCACGAGGGGTCAAAACTAAAGGGGATTAAGTAAGACTAAATAAACACCGAATACACATCGAACACTGAAAATATCAAAACCATCAAACATCGCAATCAACGAACCACTCGAGAACAGAACAGAAGCAGGGACTTAAATACAGAAACCAAAATCGCGGCGGCGGCGGCTACTGCGACTTCCCCTGGGCAGGGCTCGGGCATCACGCCGGCTGCGACTTCCCCTGGGCAGGGCTCGGGCATCGTGGCGGCGGCGGCTGCTGCGACTTCCCCTGGGCAGGGCTCGGGCATCACACCGGCTGTGACTTCCCCTGGGCAGGGCTCGGGCATCACGGCGGCTGCGGCTACTGGGCCAGACACTGGAGACAAGAGACCCTTGGCCCAATCCATCAGCCGGCGATTGAGGGTCTCCAGCCCATCCTCCCCCTCAACAGGCACCGTAACCAGAACACCTGCAGGCAGGCGGGGGAGAACGGGACCCTCTATAGGCAGAGGCTCCACCGGTACAACTGCAGGGGCTTTCCTCCCCTTTCTAGGCAACTTGTGGACTCCTGGGATGGCATCCACAGGAGACCTGGAACATTTAAAAGCCAGGTGGGTGCCATAGTAGGCACTCAGGGAACAGACATCACCAAGTCGTGGTGAGTCAGGGTCAGGAACAGGTCCAGGGGGTGAGTGCGGCAACTGGAGCACTGCAGGCCCAGTAGCTGGTGCTAAGGAGACATATCCCAGCATGAGGGGTGTTGTGGAGCCTGGGGATCGTCCTTGTGAGTGGTTCGTTCTGTCAAGGATACAGGTGGCTCGGGAACGTGGCATAGTGCAGGCACAAAAAGGATGGACGACCCACTTGCGGCTCAAAGAACAAAAACGGGGTTTATTTAACTGAACTACAAAAAAAACACAAGGAAGGACTAGCAAAACAAAGGACCACGAGGGGTCAAAACTAAAGGGGATTAAATAAGACTAGTGATGTTAAGCTTGACACCGAAGCTCCGAGGCATGTGTCAAAAAAAACGATACAGTGCGTTCTGAAGCAGAGCTTCGATGCTTCTTCCGTTCTACCCTAAACACGTGACCATGGTGATCCGAAGCTTCGTTCTGGGCTCAACCACGTGACTGCTTCAGAAAAGTGAAAATAAGACGCGAACCTCAGTGACCCCAATATACCACGTACTGAAGACCCTTTGAGGTTCTGGGATATGTAGCAGGCTGTGTATCCACACTTATACGAACTTGCAGTACAGTTTTTATGCACTACAGCGTCCTCCGTTCCATATTCTCCAAAGCAGGAGAAGTGGTGAATAAAAAACGTAACCAACTTAGCCCCCCGCAATGTTGAACAAATACTGTTCCTGAATAAAAATCTTTAGACTAATGGCCCCTCTTCCGTTACAGAAGCACCCCTTCCCAGTTAAGTCAATGGTTTCCCAGTCCACAAGAAGTCACATTCAATTTCACCAGGTCATTAATGTTCATAACGCACTACAGACCGTTTGAATTTTTGCCAATTTATAAATATTCAGATTCACTGCACTCACTCAAAATTAAGTGTCATTTCCTTATTTGACCACTTGGTGTCACTAATGGTCACCATTTCGGAAGGCTTCGAGTACTGAACCATTTTTCGACACACTTGAAAAGGAAGCTTCAGTGCTTTGGAAAGCTTTGTTTTGCCATCACTAAATAAGACTAAATAACAAACACCGAATACACATCGAACACTGAAACTATCAAAACCATCAAACATCGCAAACAACAACACACAATCAACGAACCACTCGAGAACAGAACAGAAGCAGGGACTTAAATACAGAAACCAAAACTGGGTAATAAGACTAACACAGGACAGGTGAGACTAATTAACAGAGACCAGGACAACAGGGCACAGGTGAAACTAATAAACTCAAAAGGAACAAAACAGGGAAACTAAGAACTAACCAAGGACACAGGAAAACAGAAACCAACACTAGGGAATTTAAACAGGTAAAGACACAAGCAGGGGCACAAGGAACAAAACCAACTACAAAATCAGACACAACAACTAAAGAAACTCAAATGAAACACTAGGGAGCCAAAATACAAAAAAAGAGGAGGCGGGATTCAAACACAGGACAGAAGGGTACACAGACAACCACATGCTCAACACATTGAGCCACATGACCAGACAGGCAACTGGGGAGAACAAAGACTAACATAAAGAACGGGATGACCAGCACCACCTGCTGGCCAAACGGGGAAGGGAAACAGAGTGAGACAACAGAGGCCGACCCTGACAGAGAGAACTTCCGCAGCCAAGCATTGCAGAAGCAGTATGATACTCATGAAGGAGGATTTCTGATAATGGCCCAAAAATCCATCCATTTTTTTCGGAACCCTTTTCTCAAGCAGCTTGTCCTACTCATTTGTTTATAATAAATTTCAGAGACACAAGAACTTCAGTCATTTAAGAGGTTGCCACAGAGCAAATTGCTGGTGAAGCTGATCTGGGAATCATGTAAGTAGGTGCTGGTGTCCGGCCCACAGCAGCAGCCCAGTCATTCAGCCGAGGCTTTTGTCCAAAGTAGTAAAGCTCGGAGTCAGACAACAGGGTCAGCCAGCAAACTTAGAGTGGTTGGTGTTGCTGAAGGGCCCAATTGTGATATGACTACTCTCTTGTTGTGATTCAATCTCACGACCTTCTGGATACACGCACAGAGCCCTGAAACTGCTGAGCTACACAATGCCCACTCCAAAGCTATCACCACATGTGGGGCTTAAGAGAAAAACATGTAAACCATAATTATTTGACAAAAAACAAGCCTTACCGTGGTTATGTTTGTAATCCGTGATACACTCTTTGCAGAATGAAAAACACACGCTAGGAGGCCGGCCGGTGACCAGTGGCCTATCCCACACGTTTCATCCTGTTCCAAAGGCAGCAGGAAAGCAAATAAGGCCGCACCATTCATCATAAAATGCAGAACAACAGTCCGGCACATCTCACTGTCCCCGAAACATCTGCGGCGAGAGCTGCATCAGACGGTGGTCGAATGTTTTCGTCTGGAGTCGATCAGTCATGGCACGAGGGGCGTGTGGCTCCCCGACAAAGTGCTGAGATTGAGTCCCAGAGCACAGCTGACAGGTGGTGGCCCCGTCAGTGCCGGGTAGCTGCACGACTCCCTACGATGTCACATGACTTAGAGTCCGCGGCGGGTTTGATGTTTCTGGGGGCCTGCTTGCTTCGTAGTCACTTAGGAGGTCCCCCACTGCCCCTCAGATGTTTCAAAAGCTAGATAAATAGGTAGCGAGTAGAGCCAGAAGAGTATAGCTAGCTAGCCGGTTAGTAGAACATGCCACTTCACGGACTCCATTTATTTAGTGTAGTGACTGTTTGTGGCCAGCAGGGGGCCAACTAAACCTAAAAGACCCCAAGAAAAGGCCGCGTACATATTTGTCTACAGCTGAAACCGTTTGCCTGCTGATGTTCTGTGATTGCCCTGATCTTTTGCACACAATAGTCATTCTTGGCACAACAACATCTGTACGCATCTATTCGTTGCTTTTTTTTTCTCCACACCACATCATGATTTAAACTTTGTGTCTGGTGGGTCAGATCACCACAGCAGTCCCGTACTCACGTATAGCGTGCGCGTTAAATTCCCGGCGAAGCCTTCAATTAATCACTGCTCCCAAACTCCATCAAACTACAAGCCACCTTTAATGAAGATGAAAAAGTTACTTTTTGTGAGTGTTTATTAAAAAAGTGATGAAAGACACCACAAATGTCGCAGTATCATTCTCCTTATCCACTTCTTACATCTATTTGCATAGTCTCCATGAAGTCTGTAAGATCCCAGTCCTCATTTAAAGCTTGTTTACTTTGGCTTTATCTGTTGCCTAACAAAAAAAATTGTGCCAAAACACTTAGGGTTTCCAAAAAGCTATCAATTTTCCGGTTGAGACTTGCATGGCCTTTAATGAATTGAAAGCAGATGTACAGAAATCCACTTTGATGTCTGTATGCTGTAGGTTTGATCACCACTCTGGTCATGATGCCTGACAGGCCCAGAATGATTTTACAATTCTGCTTCTGTGCTGAGACCCTGACCCGCGATGACCTGGGGCAGTCTGGGAAACCTTTACCCTGTTCCTGTCAAGTCAAGCCACAAGCCCTACCCTCCCAATGTGACAGAAGCTGAGACAGGGATGCATTCTGGTTCAGTGACACTAATACTTACTGGGATTAGAGCATCAGAGTATAAACACAAGACATCTGCAGTTATGTGTTTGTGTTTCTCCGGGTGTGGGAGGTCTCCCAGCCACTTGCTGGATGTTCCCTCACATCTAAGTCTCCAGAAAGTCCTCCTATACCCTTGGCTTCTGATCATGCTGTTCCTGCTGCAGTAGAAGCTGCAGTCCTCCCATGTCATGGAGCTCAGGAGAAAATACGTCATTCCTGCTTCCCAGATAAAACCTCAAAACAGGACAAACCGGGAAGGAAACATCTGAAAGTAGAACTGAAAGCATCATACAGTAATGCTTTTTACATTTTGATAATTGTTTTTTTTTCCGGAGTCAAAGCACTTTTAAAGGTGGGTGTCAAATTTGATGGATGGCTATTATGACCTTCTTCCTCGTTTTTTTTATTTTTATTTTAATTTCTCCTGCACTCTCAGCATCATTCTTAAATTTTATTGCAGTGTCCATGTAATACCGTAGGGCAGGAATTGTCAACCTGGTGTCTAGTGCCCCCTAGGGGTCTGCATATCAGCGGCAGTGGGTTCAAAAAGATATTTTGTAAGTTGACAGTGTTTGGAGTAAAAGATATTCCCCCCCAGGCAGAACCAAAAATATTCAAAGGGGAGTGGTGCAGGTTAATGATTTAAATCATTTCTTTATGTGAGTTATTCACTGAAACTGTATTTCACAGCCCATGTAGTATTTGTTGATCTTTTATACTTTATTGTTAAACTTAAATTAATGTTACCGATAACAGCTCCTGGCTGTTTAATAGTAGCCTCTACAGAGTGCTTAGTGTTATTAATAGTCTTGAGTGCTGACTTCAATAATTTACTGTCATGTTGTTTTCGCAGGCTTTCTATGCGTGTGTCTGGTGAACAGGTGTCTATCTGGTTAATGCACAATGAATGCCTCAATTGTTGCTTTGCTATATTCATCCACATGTTTGGGGAAAGAAGGCTTTATTCTTGGATTGGGGAGACATTCCATTCTGAGGTAGAATTACTACCTCTTCAAATGAGTAAATCTTCATAGAAATCCTCAGGGCATTTGTGCAGTGTTTTAGATTTAAGGGGGGCCAAGGGACATGTACTGAGAGGGTGGTAAATTATCTGTATGTGGGAGGTGAGGCTGATTCTGAGTCACCTGGGGCTTCCCTACACTCCACAGTATACAACAGTTAACCAGCAACGACCCTGGTGTAATGCATAACGCTGATCCGTATACTAAGGTTATGTCTGCAGTATATAAAGAATGGCTGAGCACGGGGCTCATCACAGCTATTTTTAAGTTTATGAAGGACAGCAAAAACAGGCACAAACAGAATATCCGTCGATCAGCCACTCTCACAACTCTGTAGGTCTCTGTCTTCATACCTTTCACTACTCATTCAAACCGTGTGAATCATGATATTGTTTATTTACTGTGTACGTTTATTTTTTTTTATTATTTTTTGCTGTGTACATTTTTAATTTGTTTACACTTTGTGAGCTGCCTTTGCATGTCGTCTTGTTTTGCACCATATATTTGTTCAGCTGCACCTAATGCACCTTGCTGCTGTATGCACAAGAATTTCCCCTGGGGAATAAAAGTTGTACCTTATCGTAACATATCTTAATACATCATGCTATATCGTTTGTTATCTTATTTGATCCTGTCTTATCTTGGAAATGTAGACGAAGCAGACATCAGCACAAGCAAACAAGGCTACCCCCATGTTCTGTAACATGATTTATTTTTCAATGTCTATATGAGTGTAACACGGTACTGGTGCAACACTCCAGTAGTGTTACACAAACCAAGGTGTAGACGTCTCACTTTTTTGGGGCGATCGATAGGCCAGCCTGAAGTCACAGTGCTCCTATTTCAGCTGTCATTTCACTGTCACACATCATCCTAGCACAGGTGTCTGCTGTGACAGGCTTCATAGTCACCATTCCCCGTGGAGCAGCAAACAAACAGGAAACTGCTGAGTGAGGCTGCTCTTTAGCACTGCTTGCTTGTGTTCCTCTCCAGATTCAGTGGAACACATGTCAGACAGCTTATTTCTTCATTTCCTCATATCTTACTTCAAAAAGGAGCCTTATTTTGGGGTAGTGAT
The DNA here is from genome assembly GCF_048594095.1 of Paramormyrops kingsleyae. Lineage (NCBI taxonomy): Eukaryota > Metazoa > Chordata > Actinopteri > Osteoglossiformes > Mormyridae > Paramormyrops > Paramormyrops kingsleyae. The sequence goes on from NC_132810.1 coordinate 17,992,465, forward strand.
TCATGAGCAGGTTTGTTCCAATAGCTTGTATACAGACTCTGATATAAAAAGTAAATCCTTTTTTTTAGATTCAACATAAGATGGTTGTGACTTACTGGGGCACTTCAACTAGGAAGGCAAGATCTGAAATGAAAGGCAGACATGTTTACCAAAACCTTAACAGCTCCCAGGTGGACTGGTATGTCAGCCATTTGGAAACTTTCCAGAGATTCCCAGAACTTTCCAAAAATATAATCCCAACCCAATCTCAATCATTTTCAATCGTTTTAATACATCTAGAATTTCCAATATATATTTTTTCACATCCACAGTAATGTTAACAAATTAACTACACATCCAATGCCCTTCACTAAGGATTACGGTTAAGTTTACAATGAAAGTGTACAAAGGTGTGTGTGTGTGTGTGTATGTGGGGGGGGGGGACAAAGGTTTATTTTTGGGGGGATGAATGGAGCCAAATGAAATATTGGGGGGTACATACCCTCCCCAGTTCCTATGCCTCAGACCACCAGTAAGGGAATACTGCATAACTCAACCATGACGTTGGGGTTTAATGTAGTGAAAAAAAGCCCAAGCAAATAAGGGTTTTGAAGGGGCCTGAAGGAATTTCGTTATCAATATATTGCTAACAAACGAGCTTGAATGACCTAATTTATATACAACAGAATGGGTTGTATACACATGACCACTAGAGGTCAGTATTACATTCCTATATTGAGAAGGCTGATCATAATATTTATCCATCGTCCAACTGCTTATCCTGTACGGGGTTTTGCTTTGTGGTTATCTCTTACTGTCCAGAGAGGCAGTAAGACTAAACGGTATCTCTTAACTGCCTCTATGTGTGTCGCGCTATACTCACTGAATGACTTCCAAACTATGAGTAATTCAAGACCTCTTTTTGATAATCCAAATACAGTATTAACAAATGCGCCACCCCCTGTTAAACTTCTGAAGTGCTTTCACACTGTTTTGCTACTGAGCCGGTTTTTTTTACGCAAACAAAAATACATTTCTATTATGCCTCGTTACGCTTGGCTAGCGACAAACATTACGATACTTATTCTGAGACGACAGTTTAAAAAAAAAGCACATTATAGCTATAATTGAAAAGACCGGAAACTGCGGGGCACGCGATCGTTTGACCACCGCGTAACCGGAAGTCGGGTTCAAAGGTAAAAGGTCACGATATTCTCTTCCTGCGTGGTAACGCGGGGTAAAAATGACTACTCTCCGAGCATTCACTTGCGACGATTTGTTCAAATTTAACAATATGTGAGTACAGCTTTTTTGTTTGTTTCTGTGATTCAGTTGTCGCTAGCTGCTGGCGTTTCAGGAACGAGAGTCAGCTAGGGACATTGCTTGTCCACCGGCAGTTTAGCTAAAAAGCTAAATGAACGTTTGCTCTAATCCGTGTTGAGTTCTGTCTTCATGTAAGTGCACGTCTTTTATTGCGTTAACTAGTCTGTTACGTGTGCCTTCATATCAAATGAGATTCTATTATATATTGTTTGTTACGTAATTTAACTTTTTTTTCTGCAAAGTTAATGGTGATGCATGAGTTGCCGGCGTTGACCTTTCTATGTATGTTTGGGATTTATGGTGCGAAAAGCTATTTCTGTGGTGCCATTTAATAGGGATCAAAATGACAGGAAATTAATGTGTTTATTCGTGCATTTTTTTTTTTTGTATTTGGCAGTAATCTGGACCCACTGACGGAAACTGTATCCTTTCAATGTAGTGAAACTTACGTTTCCACGCGTGATTTGCTCTTCGGACAGGTACTTTGCCTGGTCCCGTGTATCTGAATAAAGTCCCGCACACATTGACAACAGCCTTGGAAGAAACGGCGTTGATAAACGTTTGACTCCTTTACAGTCGCCACCTAGTATGGCATCCCGTTCTACCTACAGTACCTTGCTCACTGGCCGGAGTACTTTATTGTGGCTGAGGCACCGGGAGGTGAATTAATGGGCTACAGTAAGTGTTGTGTGAGGAAATGTACTTGTTGCTTGAGTGAAATATGCAAAGTTCAGGAGTTTTTTTGTTTACTAAGGGTATTTTGGTATAGTCGTAACTGATTATGACACTAATTGCTGGGTGTTTTTTCCAAATGAAAAGGATATGGTCTCACTGCTTATTTACCTGCATAAATGCGTAATCAGTTTGGATTGTTTACCTGAGAACTGTCATTAAATTTGGACCCCTTTTTGAATCCACTATGTGTTTCTTGAACTGTGCCATTTGAAAAGTCCCTGCTCTTAAATGCTGTGTGTTCCCCGCTCAGTCATGGGCAAGGCCGAGGGCTCGGTGGCTCGGGAGGAGTGGCACGGACATGTGACCGCGCTGTCTGTGGCCCCTGAGTTCCGGCGCCTTGGACTGGCTGCTAAGCTGATGGAGCTGCTGGAGGAGATCTCAGAGAGGTGTGGCGTGGTCGACGTTCATGCCGAACGTGGCCTCCTAATTCTCCAGTGTTTGTCCTGCATTGTTCTTCAGCTTTTTGGTTGACGATTTTGTCCAAAATGATTTGTAATTTTACGCTTCATCCATTTAGACAATGTCTTTCATTTTAGGGGATCAGTTTGCCTCAAAACTCTTGGTAAAAGATGCTAGAGGCCCATTGAGCTAGGAAGTTGCTGTCTTCTGTCACCACAGAACCCACTCCTCTTGTGCTGGCCTTAATGATGTCTTTGTCGGTTGCCCGTCTTTCAGGAAAGGAGGCTTCTTTGTGGATTTGTTCGTCCGGGTCTCCAACCAAGTGGCGGTGAACATGTATAAACAGCTGGGCTACAGTGTCTATAGGACTGTCATTGAATACTATTCTGCCAGCAGCGGGGAGCCCGATGAGGATGCGTATGGTGAGCTTCTTTACCGCCACACACCCACTTTCCCTAGCTCAGCATAACGCTGCCTCCTGGTAGCATCTCCATGACTACCGTTTCTATAGTTCCCGCTGCCTATCCTGTTGTCTGTTTGTGTGAGTGTATGGCTTGATCTGAATCGGTAGCTTTGGCCCGACCTGGCGGATTGCGTCCGCCTGACTGTAGCAATCGCCGCGTCGTTTTCCGCGTGAGCCGGGTCCGTCTGTTGTGTTCATCGCTGGTTTGTCTCCGCAGATATGAGGAAGGCACTGTCAAGAGACACGGAAAAGAAGTCCATCGTTCCCCTGCCGCACCCGGTCAGACCCGAAGACATAGAATAACCAGGCGCTGTGACTCTCTTTCGGTTAAGCCCGTGCAAACATACTGTAAATATGCCCCAAAAAGGAATATTCTCTGACAGACCCCAGTGTTTAGTTTTTAACTTATTTATTTTGATCATGGGAAGATATAAAATCTGCAATGTGAAAAATGGTTTACTTTGGCACATTTTAATACGGTCCCAGGCTCGTCATGGGGTTAGGCTTACAGGCTGGACAGCTGTATGTATTAGGAACATTTAGTTACTGCTAGAGAGTCACAGCTATACATATTTTTATTTTTATTTTTTTCACTTGTACTACAGATATGCTGGGGGGAGGGAATAAAATTCATATACAATGATTCTGCTTTCATTTTTATTGCCATGTTTACTGCACTTTTTTATTAGTAAAACCATTTGCTATATTTGGCAAATCTACGTCTTACTGATTTTAATTATAGCTTTGGAAAATTGTTACGAACAATCGCTTTAAGAAACGCTGAAGACGACATTGGTAAAGTCGAATTTTACTTGCGCTGCAATTATCCTTTAACATTTTGGTGTTATACATCTAGTGGACGCTAGATGGCGGCAAAATCTTAAAATTCTTTCCACAATTGAATGGCTGAGTAGTTCAGAGAAATGCTGACTTTGCTTAGCTGTCCTATGACGTGCTGTTTTATACCCTTTCATGTTTAGTTTTTAATGTGCAGAATATAACGTCTTCCCTAAGCCTCTTTCCCTAGACATGGGGCAGGAAGGAAATGATTACATTTCTATAATAAAATAAAGGGTGATCAGTTTAAATACATTTAACATTTTGGTGAAAGGCCTTTTTTAATTGCTCGATGTCTTTGAATAATGGTGCAGGTGTATATTTGGGGTGTGTCGTATAAGTTCTTTATTTGTAATACACCCCAGCAAGCAGACAGGTGATTGTATACAATGTTAACAGTTAGCAAAACTCTGGGTGTAAATACTCTGTGTATCACGCAGACAAGGCAGGATACAGTTCTCCTTTATGTTTGCATCTCCATGACAAGTTCTACAGCAGCGGTGAGTCAGTACCTGATGTTTTTAGCTGAGTTGGTGGGGGGGGGGTTAAGAGGACAGCTCCCCCCTCCCCCCCCCCCCCGGCAGAGCTGAAGCTGGCAGCGCTGGTCTTTGCACATATGGCAGATGTGGCCTAAAATTAAGCCAAGTCTTGCACCAACTGAACATATTGTTCCCAGGCAACTGTGACATTCTTGTTTTTTTTTTTTTTTTTTTCGGGAAGCGTGGAGTGACATTTGAGCGGCAGCCTGCGCGGGGGGGGGGTTACGCAGGGGAGCTGCCAGGCCCGCCCGCCTCTCAGGATGGAGAACGTGTCACAGTGCGGGCTTTGTGTTTGCACTGAGGATTTGTGTGACGGAGAGAGAGCAGAGCGGGAGATGTTTGAACTTCAGGAGAGGATCCTCTGCGTGCTGAGATGTTTTATGACTTAAAATACAGACAATCATTAAAAATGTATTATCTGAGCGCTTGTCGTGCCCAGGCTAAGGCGGCTGTCCGGCCCTGTGCCTTCACTAGTTCCTTCAGTATACTGCAGAGGCATGTCACCTGCTGAAAGCTGTATGTAAATAAACACTTTCTATTTTCACAGCTAATGTTCAGTCAGTTGATCCGTTAATACTGCAGGTAATCTATGGTCTACAATTCATTGTTCATTTAATGCCCTCGTCAGTTCAGTGTGGATGTGGCGAGATGTATAATGTCCTAACATCAGTGGATTTTCAAAATTTTATTTTGAGTATTCACCTCCGTATCTCCATTTTGATTTATATAATATCTATTAGTAGTATTGCCAGCCATATGGGTAGCAATCACATGATCAAAATACTATACAATTCTGCGTCGCTTAACGATAGGAATACGTTCTGAGAAAACGCTCAGCCTACTACGCACCTAGGCTGCAATACTTAAAAAAAAAAAAATATATATATATATATATATATATATATATATGAAGTGTACAATCTAATGATTTAAAAAGTACAGTATAGTAAATGCATAAGCCAGTAACGTAGTTATCAGTTACGTACTGGTACATAATTGTATGTGCTATACTGTTGTTTGACTAGCAGTGCAGTAGGTTTGTTTACACCAGCATCACCACAAACATTTGAGTAATTCATCGCACTACAGCGTCACTAGGTAATTTGAATTTTTCCGATCTGGTGTGATCTTAGGGGACTGGCGTTGTTTGTGCGGTCCATTGCGGACTGAAACGTCGTTACGCGGTGTGTGACTGCCATAGCACGTTTATCCGTCTTCACTGCTTTCAGTATCGGGGGAGGTGGTTGTGAGGGCCGGGGGCCGGGAGGGGGAGAGTCCGCGCTTGGCCGCCTGCCGGGGCTCTCCCGCCCCCCCTCATGTGTCACAGCTGTTTGGAAATATGGAAGCGAGTCGCAGGCTGTCGTGAGTGAGCACGTAATGTATGAGTGCGACACTCGACGTGACAGAGCGCGGAGGGGAGGAGAGGGGCGGCAGTGCCTCTCGGCACGGGTGTGTCCTGCCCCTCCCTGCCTGAGCCGGCCTGCCTGGGTAATACTCAGCCAAACCAGGCCCCCGGGCGCAGGGCTGGCTTCTCTCCTGTATGCTCCAGTGAGAAAGTTTCAAGAGATTAACTTGCATGTTCGGGGAACTGAAGTGCGGGTTTGTGAGGTTAGCTCACAATCATCATAGCATTGTATTTATAAAGGCAGATGATGTGCAATGGAAAAATGGAGGGACAGAATCTCTTTGTGTGAGACCTCCTGGCACGTATGGGCAAAAGTATTGGGCCACCCATGGTAATTACAGGAATGGGCCGCATAAGCCACACTCACTGGTGACATACTGGTCACCAGTGCACACAGCACACAGCCATGCGACCTCCAGCATCAATAGCAGCAGAATGGGGGGGGGGGGGGGGGGTCATACAGGAGAGGTATGTCAGCCCAGCACCGTCACTGGACACCAATGCACATCTTTCCAGCAAGCCGGTTCCCCACATGTCTGTCCTGCTAGATCTGCCTTGGTCAACGGCAAGTGAAGTGGAATCATCTGGGAGCAAGTTCCGCTGCCAGGTGGGGGCCACACAAGCATCAACACCCAACCTGAATGGCAGCAGATCCCACCAGCAATGTTCCAGCATCTAATGGAAGGCCTTCCCAGAAGAGTACAGGCTATTATAGCAACTCAGGGTCAGTCAGCTTCATATTAATATCCTTTGATTCAGAGTGAGATGGAGAAGCTGGTGTCCTGATCCTTTTGTCCCTATATTGTATGTGAAAATACCCCATCTGTAGCGTGTTGCTGCAAACTGTATATGTGCTGATGTCAGAAAACCGGCCACCCAGTTATATTTGGACACCCAATATACACTCACCTAAAGGATTATTAGGAACACCATACTAATACGGTGTTTGACCCCCTTTCGCCTTCAGAACTACCTTAATTCTATGTGGCATTGATTCAACAAGGTGCTGAAAGCATTCTTTAGAAATGTTGGCCCATATTGATAGGATAGCATCTTGCAGTTGATGGAGATTTGTGGGATGCACAAAGCTCCCGTTCCACCACATCCCAAAGATGCTCTATTGGGTTGAGATCTGGTGACTGTGGGGGCCATTTTAGTACCGTGAACTCATTGTCATGTTCAAGAAACCAATTTGAAATGATTTGAGCTTTGTGACATGGTGCATTATCCTGCTGGAAGTAGCCATCAGAGGATGGGTACATGGTGGTCATAAAGGGATGGACATGGTCAGAAACAATGCTCAGGTAGGCCGTGGCATTTAAACGATGCCCAATTGGCACTAAGGGGCCTAAAGTGTTCCAAGAAAACATCCCCCACACCATTACACCACCACCACCAGCCTGCACAGTGATAACAAGGCATGATGGATCCATGTTCTCATTCTGTTTATGCCAAATTCTGACTCTACCATTTGAATGTCTCAACAGAAATCGAGATTCATCAGACCAGGCAACATTTTTCCAGTCTTCAACTGTCCAATTTTGGTGAGCTCGTGCAAATTGTAGCCTCTTTTTCCTATTTGTAGAGGAGATGAGTGGTACCCGGTGGGGTCTTCTGCTGTTGTAGCCCATCCGCCTCAAGGTTGTGCGTGTTGTGGCTTCACAAATGCTTTGCTGCATACCTCGGTTGTAACGAGTGGTTATTTCAGTCAAAGTTGCTCTTCTATCAGCTTGAATCAGTCGGCCCATTCTCCTCTGACCTCTAGCATCAACAAGGCATTTTCGCCCACAGGACTGCCGCATACTGGATGTTTTTCCCTTTGCACACCATTCTTTGTAAAACCTGGTTGTGCGTGAAAATCCCAGTAACTGAGCAGATCATGAAATACTCAGACCGGCCCGTCTGGCACCAACAACCATGCCACGCTCAAAATTGCTTAAATCACCTTTCTTTCCCATTCTGACATTCAGTTTGGAGTTCAGGAGATTGTCTTGACCAGGACCACACCCCTAAATGCATTGAAGCAACTGCCATGTGATTGGTTGATTCAATAATTGCATTAATGAGAAATTGAACAGGTGTTCCTAATAATCCTTTAGGTGAGTGTATATTTATATTAATTGATTTTATTCATTTCAAGGGTATTTGTTCGTCGTTGCTAATACAAACGGAAAAGGTGTTTGCCGCTGCAGGTGTGCATCTGTCCATGGCGGTGAGACCAGGGAGTGGCCTGTTTGTGTCCTTCCTCTTCAAGACCGCCGATTACAAGCACAGGGGATTGGATCCCACCCTCCTCAGTGTCCTGGCAGGTTTCAAACCTCCCCCCCCCCCCCCCCCATGGTTTGGGGTTAGGGGAACGCTGGATAGGATTTGAGTGTGGATCAGAGTATCCCGAGAGCCACCACAACCCCCTCCCCCCAGATTCAGGCTACTGTGATTTCTGTCAGTGGGTGGGGCTTTCTCTGTGGTTCTTTTTGGCCCCTCCCGCTTCCCGTCAGCAGGGCACCAGGCGCGGGCCGCGGTGCCCTGTAATGAGTCTCCGTCGCCGAGGCGCTGAGGGCACTTCCTTGGCTAATTACCCTGTACAAACACGAGATCGCATCTGTGGATATATACGGCACAAATAGAATTACGGGGGGGTTGCTGGGGGCAGGGGGGGTGCGCGGCGGCAGCTCTAACTCTGTTAGGGAGATGAATCCTGATGCGCTGTGGACCAGCTTATTCATGATTAGCTCGGAGAAAAATATCCTCGCGGGGAAAATCCTTGTACAGCGAAATCCCGTAAATCCAACCACTTGTTTTTCATCCATTCCCACCGAGATGGTAATGTAATTACTCTGGTAATTATCTTCATTAGCGCCAGGGGCCTTGGGGTGCCTCCCCCCCCCTCCTCACTCACAGAGCTCGCCCGCCCAATCGCTGCTCTCTCTCTCTCCCTCTCCTTACATATTCTGTCTTTTTATTGTTACGGTAAAAAAAAAAAAAAAGTCATGGCTCATCTGTGCAGGTTTTCTGAATTTAGTTTTATCCCCCAGTACTTCTACTCATCCCCCACCAGAACCATCGGGGGGGGGGGGGGGCCTGTGCCCTCTCCCTGACATCTGCCCCCAGAGCAGCCACGTGCTCGCCTGTGTGCCCGTCTGGGCGGCTTTGGCATCGGTACACCCCCGGGGCCGCCCTCCAAGGGTCAGGTGGGTGTGCAGGCAGCAGCTGGCGTGGCGGGCGTCTCGAGCCAGGTGCTGCGGCTGGACAAATACCACCGTTCTCCAGCAAGCAGAGGGGCCTTTTAATTAGAGATTACTGGTAGGGAAATATCCGCTTTTGCAGTAAGTGACTAATATTAATTATAGCTGCAGTCTGCAGTATGATGCTAATGCCCGGCTGCGGAGGGAAACGTCTCCCAGAGAGATTACCGTCCCATTTGTTTCTTTATGCTTATTTATTTGACACTGAATATTCGGTCTTTTACCGTGCAACATGGTCTCCTGCAAAACACGAGGTCACACGCGGACGATGGCGTAATCAGCGGCCCGCATCAAAACAAAAATGCAAATGGATAAACGGTGAAGAAAGATGCGCGACCCTAAGATGCAGATGTGCTGTCCGGCGGACGTCTTTGGCAGGCCGACAAATTGCGCCATCAAAGTAAATCCTGCCCTGTAGAACAATAACGGAGGACAAAAAGGAGGGTGATGACACCTATGGGCCCTTCCATGTCATGTGACATTGCATATTCATATTGTTTTGAAGGACTGAATTGAGCATGTCCTTTAATGAGACTTGAAAGGAAAAGCTTACAAATAAAAACAAAACTCACTTGCAAAGGGGGTGAAGTTGTCTTGTACGTCCACAAGAGGGCACTGTTCTGCCAAGTACTGCAAGCTGGTGTTTTGGTTTTTTTTTTCTTTTTCTGTCGGCGATCCGCAAATCACGGTCCCCTTACGGTACGTTTTCTATACGGTAGCACGTTTTGGTTGGAACGGCCTTGTTTGTGGTCTGGCACACGTTTGTTTGTTGGCTTGCTTGACACCGTGGCGCATTTCCCATATTTTTTTTTTGTGCCCGCGCCATCAATTCTGAGCAAACGATATGTCGGTATTGGACGTCATTTTGCACAAACCGTGCCATTCTTGTAAAATAAAATGTTGTTTGACAATTGATAGAAAATTTGTCAGGCCGAAATGTCACGCGTACCTACGGTTTTCTTTTATTGGCCTGTGATGCGATCTGCCCTTTGCTCTTCCTGCTCCTTTCGCGAAATGGCTCATTTTAATGTGAGACGCCAGATGGGCCTTCAGACAAGTGCGCTGGGAATGTTTACTGCTTTTGTGTAGCAGGTGAAACTCCGGCATGCGGTCAGCCAATCGCGGGCGGCCGCCACCTCCTACCTAACTCTGTAAAGCTTTACTGGCTCGGCTCGTCTGGTTGCTCGGATGCAATTTGCAGAAGATGGTTTGTTTAAAATACATGCGTATATTTTAGTTTTATGAGAGACGCCTCTTAAACTGTGGCTTTAAAAATCCATTTGTGGTTAGTTACCCTTTGTCGTCGTCCTCTTGTAAATGGTATCGGTTTTCAGGTCTATGTATCTTTTAACTACATTGCTGTGTAGGTGTGTGCGTTTGTGTACCCAAGGTCACATATTTCGGTAATTATCATCGATCAAGTCCACCTATTCTGATCCAGGGTGATGAAGGGGTCCTTACATCTAGCAAACTGAAAGTGGGGGCCCAGAACTTTTATGTAGGTCCCTGCAGTTCGCTGCAGTCAGAGGTCATGTTCCTGGACATACACCGTATGCTGTGGCAGTGGGTCTTCTCTCTTGTTGCTTGTTGCTTGTTCTCTGCTTCTGTCTAGTAGATGGACAGATAGGGTCACACACACCATAACTGTCCTTTGTGGAAGGACCCAAAGGTCTCATACGGTTATAAAAAAAAAGAAAATATGTGCATATTCCAGGCAGGCAGTGGTTCAGGGGTCTTCATCTCACAACATTAGTGCAGGTCTTTGCATACAGTTATGAGGAAGGTCTGAATAGTCGTGCAATAGATGCAGTGCAGTAAAGAACGCATAGTGTAGCAGCCTCCTACAGTCTTACAGTATTTATAAAATTTACCAAATGCTTTCCATTGTATTTTTTTCTAAATCAGTTGAGCCTGTTTGCTGTTTTTACTACACAAAAAAAAAACAGAAAAACGACAGTCAACATTAAATTTATTGTAATTGGTTTTCACACATCGTTTCATTAGGCTAGCTGTACCAGCTGCATAGTTAGTTTTGTTAATTGAAACTCATCCTTCTGAAGAAAGGGCATTACTCTTTATACAAAAAAGTGTGAAACATTCCCATATATCGCTGTAAACAAAGCAATATGAAACAGAAAAGCCGAAACAAATGGATGAATGTTGATTATATTCTTACCTCAGCTGGTGAAATGATTCGGCCGGATGTAGTCACGGATTTGTTCCAGATCAGTCCTCAACCAAGGACAGAAATACTTGTGATTCAATAATTGGAAACTTAAAATAATAAAATAAAATCTCTTGGCACATGTTTAAACCATCGGCACTGATCTTTCAAAACCGAAATCTGAAGAGGGACAGATCAGTGAGGTCATTCTAATCACGCGTTCTCAAAGACGGGCCAACTGAGAAATCCATGCCTCAGGCTGCCCCCCAGCCCCCCCACCTTGAGTGTTTGGGCAAGGAGCTGATTACACCCCTACATTCTTTGTTCAGGCCGGGTGTGCTGCTATTTTCATCAAACAAGTGCATTTTGGAACCAATCCTCCTAATTATTATCGCTCAAGGACTAATTAGCATGTTGAGGCCCTGCAAGCACGACAGCTGCCAGACTGAAGGGCAGTGCTGAAATTAGTTTGATTTTAAATCAAAATAAAGGAGGGTGGTGGGTGGCTTGGTAGGGTAGTGGTTAGCAACACTGCCTCACACCTCTAGGACCAGGGTTCAAGCTTCCCCCCCATGCCATCATGCACAACCACCACCCCAACAACATGTGGAGGCCAAGACAGATGACCACCACCCTCAGCCCCCCTCATCCCCCACCCAAATATGCAGTTAGGAAAAAGTACACCACCATCCAGTTGAACCCTGGTCCTAGGAGTGTGAGGCACCATTGCTAACCACTACCCTACCAAGCCACTGCCCTCCTTTGTTTTGATTTTGCCTGGATGTTCCTTCCTCACCATTAGTTAGTCACCGGTGCCGTTTCAGATAAACTAGGAGACGAAGTTGTTGAGTATCTGTACTGGCTTGTGTGGCTTAGTGGGCTAAGTGTCTGTGCTTGTGGTCAGAAGGTCATGGGTTCAAGCCCAGCGTTGGCCTGCCTTTCCTTTATTTTGATTTCGCCTGGATGTCCTTTCCTCACCATTAGTTATGCACCGGTGCCGTTTCAGGTAAACTAGGAGACCCGAGTTGTTGAGTGTCTGTACTGGCTTGTATGTCTTAGTGGGCTAAGTGTCTGTGCTTGTGATCTGGAGGTCATGGGTTCAAGCCCAACTTTGGCCTGCCTGTGATTTTAGAGGAAAAGATGGGGTTAAGGGTTGTACGTTATTATAATTTAGGTTAAGTTATAATTTAAGTCGTAAGTTATTATAATGCTGCTGTCATTGAGGCCCTTTATAATTATTATATTAAGATTGAGGCCCTTTCCTAATTGGCATGGGAGAGAGACTTGAACCCTGGTCCCGGGAGTGTGAGACATTGTTGCTAACCACTACCCTACCAAGCCACCACCCTTGTTTATTTTGATTTTGCCTGGATGTTCCTTCCTCACCATTAGTTATGCACCGGTGCCATTTCAGATAAACTAGGAGAACGAGTTGTTGCGTGTCTGTACTGGCTTGTGTGGCTTAGTGGGCTAAGTGTCTGTGCTTGTGATCAGAAGGTCATGGGTTCAAACCCAGCCTTGGCCTGCCTGTTGTGAAAGGGAATTTTATGACGAAACGCAATAACAATGAAATTTCTTATCGCATGATGTCTACCTGGATTTTTTAAGCCTAAAGTAGGAAAGCATGAGTGTCTTGGTGGTGCAGTGGTGCAGTGGTAGCACTCTGACCTCACACCTTCGGGGACCAGGGTTTGAACCTTGGCCAGGGTGCTGTGCGGAGTTTGCATGTTCTTCCCAAGTCAGTGTGGGGTCCCCCCACAGTCTGAAAAACATGCCCAAGTATGTGTGTGTCTCCCCCCAACCCCTCCCTGTGTGTGTGTGTCTGTCCCCAACCCCTCCCTGTGTGTGTGTGTCTGTCCCCAACCCCTCCCTGTATGTGTGTGTCTCCCCCCAACCCCTCCCTGTGTGTGTGTGTCTGTCCCCAACCCCTCCCTGTGTGTCTGTCCCCAACCCCTCCCTGTGTGAGTCCCACCCCTCCCTCCCAGAGTGTGTATGTGTGTGTCTCCCCCCAACCCCTCCCTGTGTGTGTGTGTCTGTCCCCAACCCCTCCCTGTGTGTGTGTGTCTGTCCCCAACCCCTCCCTGTGTGAGTCCCACCCCTCCCTCCCAGAGAGAGAGAGAGAGAGTGTGAGTGAGAAAGGAGGAGGAGGAGGTGTGTGTGTGTGAGAGGAGTGGTGAGAGAGTGAGTCCCCTCCCTCCAAGAGAGTGAGAAAGGAGGAGGGGTGGACCAAAAAGTCTTTTTTTGGGTGGAGAAAACCTTTTGGTTCACCTCCCACCTCTCTCACTGGGAGGGAGGGGTGGGACTCACTCTCACCATTCCTCTCTCACTCTCTCACCCCCCCCTCTCTCTCACACTCTCTCTCTCACTGGGAGGGGTGGGACTCACTCTCTCACTCTCCCCACTCCTCTCTCACACACACACACACACACACCACCCCTCCTCCTTTCTCACTCACACACTCTCTCTCTCTGGGAGGGGTGGGACTCACACAGGGAGGGGTTGGGGGCAGACACACACACAGGGAGGGGTTGGGGGCAGACACACACACACAGGGAGGCACACACACTTGGGGGGAGACACACACTTGGGCATGTTTTTCAGACTGCGGGGGGACCCCACACTGACTTGGGAAGAACATGCAAACTCCGCACAGCACCCTGGCCAAGGCTCAAACCCTGGTCTCTGAGGTGTGAGGCCAGAGTGCTACCACTGCACCACTGCACCACCAAGACACTCAGGCTTCCCTACTTTAGGCTTAAAAAATCCAGGTAGACATCAAGTGATAAGAACTTTCATTGTTTTGTCATAAAATTCACTTTCACAACAGGCAGGCCAAGGCTGGGTTTGAACCCATGACCTTCTGAGCACAAGCACAGACACTTAGCCCACTAAGCCACACAAGCCAGTACAGACACTCAATAACTCGGTCTCCTACTTTAGCTGAAACGGCACCGGTGCATTACTAATGGTGAGGAAAGGACTTATAATAAGTCCTAATTAGGAAAGGGCCTCAATCTTATTATTAAAGAAGTGTGACAGCAGCAAGTCTTATAATAATAACATACAACCCTTATCCACATTTTTTTCTCTAAACCCACAGACAGGCTAAGGCTGGGTTTGAACCCATGACTTTCCAATCACAAGCACAGACACTTAGCCCAGTAAGCCACACAAGCCAGTACAGATACTCAACAACTTGGTCTCCTAGTTTACCTGAAACGGCACCGGTGCATAACTAACGGTGGGGAAGGAACATCCAGGCGAAATCAAAATAAAGGACAGGCAGGCCAAGGTTGGGCTTGAACCCATGACCTTCTGTTTACAAGCACAGACACTTAGCCCACTATGCCAGTACAGACACGCAACAACTTGGTCTCCTAGTTTACCTGAAATGGCACCGGTGCATAACTAATGGTGAGGAAAGGACATCCAGGCGAAATCAAAATAAAGGACAGGCAGGCCAAGGTTGGGCTTGAACCCATGACCTTCTGATCACAAGCACAAACACTTAGCCCACTAAGCCACACAAGATACTCAACTCGGTCTCCTACTTTAGCTGAAATGGAACCGGTGCATAACTAATGGTGAGGAAGGAACATCTGGGCAATATCAAAATAAAGGAGGGTAGTGGCTTGGTAAGGTGGTAGTTAGCAACAGTGCCTCACACTTCCAGGACCAGAGTTCAAGCCTCCCTCCCATGCCAATTAGGAAAGGGCTTCAATCTTAATATTAAACAAGTGTGACAGCAGCATTATAATAATAATAACTTATATTATAATAATAACACACAAGCCTTAACCCCATCTTTTCCTCTAAAGCCACAGGCAGGCCAAGGTTGGGCTTAAACCCATGACCATCTGATCACAAGCACAGACACTTAGCCCAGTAAGCCACACAAGCCAATACAGATAATTGGTCAGCACTGTCACCTCACACCTCCAGAACCTGGGCTCAAGCTCCCATCAGCATTCTGTGTGTGGAATTTGCATGTTCTCCCTGTGTCACTCATTGTGGCATTATTGGTTTGTCCCCCCCTCAGTCCAAAAGCATCCATTTAGAAGGGTGTCAAACTCCAGTCCTGGGGGGTGGGAACCCTGTGTAGCTTAGCTCTTTTCCTGTTCATGCTGACCAGTGTTCCCCCCCCCCCCACTATATTTTTTTCAGTGGTGGTGTCTGGCTTAGTGGGTTAGGACACTGTGCCCATGATCAGAAGGTTGCTGGTTCAAATGCTGTGGTCAGCATTGGGCCCCGGAGCAGGACCCCCGTCATTCCAGGGACTGGCTGACCTGCTTTCCAAACTGCATCGCTTTGGTGGTTTGGCCTGACGTGTGGCGCTATGATCCGGGACTGAATTACGCACAAAGCGCTCGTAACAAAATAGCATTTCAGGACCTCTCATCTTCTTTGGCGATTCTTGTTCTCGACTCCTTCAGGATTAACAAGCTGCGCAAATGTCACAAGGTGCGCTGCAAAATGGAACAATGTCGGCTTTCGTGAGCCCCGTTGTGTAAAGATTAACCTCCCTGTCCACGCAGCCGAGTGTTTGCGGCCGGGGTCGTGTCAGGCCTTGTCAGATAGCTGCCTGGCAACCGGCTGTCCTGCGGAAAAGTTGGACCTTGTCGCAGTGCTGGCCGGCCCAGATTCCCCACAAAGCAGTAGTCTCCAGGGGCGGGACTGTCTTCTTTGGGCCTCCAACCAAAAATCTGGTCTCTCAGATGTTTGAAAAATAATGAAATAGCCAGCAAATAGAGTCAGAAGGTTTTTGCTAGCTAGCTCGTTAGCATAGCATGTTGCTTCAGCATCTCCTAAATAAGGAATGTATCTATTTAATATTTAGTGCAGTGACTGTTAGTGGCCAACAGAGGGGCACAAACCTCAGGGGGCCATGCAAATGCATAGACACGGCCGGTACCACTCTCATGTTCACTGTGTATGAACGCTATTTAGGTGACACAGGAGGTCTTACATGAGCATGCTGCTACTCCACAATCTCCTCCAATGAAAGGCAGCCCCCCCACCCCCGTCGAAGGCTCCTTTTTTGGTCGTCAATAGGGCCCATTGTTCACCGGGACAGGACGCCCCCTACGCCTCGTTCTCAGTCAGCTGGAAGCTGCCGGTAGGTTGATAATGGGAGTCGTCTGCACCTCGAGTCAAGTCGCCCAAAAGGGGGCGTCATTAGGCATCATTAGCACCCTGCCATGGGCCTCTAACACTCACTGCGGGGGCTGGGGGGGGCAGCGGCAGAATATGGAAGATGGATCCTGAGTTAGTGGGACTGGATGCATGCATTTCGTGCACAATATTCATTTGCCTGTAAAGCGATAACTGGGAGGAAATTAGAAAAATGTGCCGTTAAAAGATGATCATCAAAATTTTCCATTAGCGAGCCTGAGTGCCTTCTTGATTTGTGCCTGAAATCCTTTGTCATGCAGAAGCACTTCCATGACATTGGGGTCAGTATTTTAGGTAGGTCGATATTTATAAAAAAAAAAAAAAAAGCTCCTTTTAATCAGATGTGGTCATCGCCCTTTAGAAAGTTCCTTTCACTCAATTAAGATTAAAAGAGAAAGTAGAGTAACAACAGTGTTAGCCTGAGTGGTTAATTTCCACAGGCGAGAATCATTCACCTATAGGCTTCTAGGTCTAGTGGAGGAGGGAGGAATTCATGCAATCTGTCGGCCATGCGTGCAGGTGGCTGAGAAAGTGTACGTTAATATCATCTGCGTAATTTCAGAACATGAACAGAGCCGGAAAGAATGGAAAATATATTTACTTATCTGCTCGGCACGAAGATCTGTCAGGCGCTGTTAGCTAGCAAGACAGAAACGCGTCGTCGTTATCCCATAGGTGTGTTTTTATAATGCGGCTGCTTGCTGAGGTGGATAAAGCGGCTTTTCCGCTGTATGCAAGCGGTACAGAGGCGGCAGGCCGGATCTGGGTTTCGCGCGGAGAGACTCCGTCGTCTGCACATCCACTCGACCGGCTCCTAATCCCCACAGTCACATATTATCTCTCGCTCATCCTCCGTATCCACAGCAACCCCAAATCCTCACCACGGGTGGGGGGACTCGAGCATTCCTTCAACATGGCAGACACCCATTCAGCACACTGTGACCTGGGGGTGGTGGAGGGGACTTTACAATAAGGCCACAAGCTTTCTGTGCAGTGAAATTGCATGCAAAAGAAATCTGGCCCAAACTGACACAGGAACACACCTACGAATCGGAATTAGTCATCTGCCTGTTTTTTTTCTCAGTTTCTTGAAGCAACCCTTTAAGCTATAACAGAAAAAAAAAATATCGTTTTTAAAAATCACATACAAACCCAAGAAATTTACTCTGAGCAAGAATGACATTTTGACTCGAAACTATCATAATCACGGAAATAAGACTACAGCAGCTGAGAAAACAGATGAATTTCCTGACATTTTCTTGCTGGCTGTTGTGTGACAGATGCTCCAGGATATGAGGAATTAGGGGATGCATGTAAATGTCGATTCCTCTCGACGGTAAGCGGCAAGGATGTCATCAGCAAGGGGTGTTCGTGGGCCACATGCACGCCAGGAATTCAGCGCCCACACTAAGAATAAGGCCAGGGGGTGAGGGGTTGGGGGGGGGGGGGGATTGAAGGAATGGTAAATCCAGAAGTGAGCAGTTCTTTTAGTGCTGGGGGTCACAGCAGAAGATTGCTTCTCCTCATTGCACGCCGTTAAGAGGATGGAGTTGGTAGGATGGGAAGCTCGTCCCCTCTCGCCCAGCTCCATCCACTCCTTGTCCTTGAGTCCTGATAAGGGAATTTGCACCAGCGGCCACAGCTTCCAGTTCGGCACAACAGAGGTGACCATCACTGCCCCCCCCCCCCCCCCCCACCACCACCACCACCACCACCACCACCACCACCACCACCAATCCACACAGGCCCCAGGGATGCTACATAAAACACTACAGCCTCTCCAGCAGGACCCAGTGCCCAGCGTTACCAGTGCATACCTCACAGGAGCCCCCAGAACAGACAAACATCTTACTACTCAGACTGCAGGATAACGCACTCCTCTTTAATAACCTAACAGGTCGGTTACCTCTCCTGAAAGCCATCCACAAGGCACTAATTCATTCTCAGACATATTTGCTTCTTCTCATAACTTTACACTGATAAGGCACAAACACAAAGACGGAGCAACAAAAGCTGCGATTACCTAATTATATTTATAGTCCCTCAGAGTCTTAAAAAGCACTCCTCCCTAATTACTGATCGCGTGATTATGAGACGTACGGAGAAGTTCATTTCTGAGACTCTAAATCCAAAGCAGTAAATAATAGCAGTAATTCACAGTGAGGATTTTTTTTTCTTCTTCAAAACAAACACTTTTCTGAAGGCCTGTCTGACAGGAGGTGACCTCATGGCTCATGACACCGTCACTATATCACGCGACAATGTTCTAAGGCCTGAGACTGATATGTTACCCACAACAAGCTCAGACCTAAAAGGCTCCCTGGTAAACTGACAACCAACGATCACGTAGCTGCACTTTGCTAAGTTCATTTTCCCATCGCGAATCGAGCTACATGCTTTCGTTCGGCTGCTTAGCTGGCAACTTGTAATTTTTTATGTCTTTAATATGTAAATCAAGGTTGTTGCAGGAGAGATGTGAACAGACGGGGTAACCAGGTCATGCTCTTAGCCACTACGTTGCGTAGTTCGTATTTGAGGTCGGCGCGGCCCAACGGAAAGGTAAACGCCGGAATAGCAGGGAAGTCTGCCAGTGGCCGTTGCTCGGCCTTGTCACCTGAGGGCCGCAGAGGCGCCAGTGAAGTCTGCCAGTGGCCGTTGCTCGGCCTTGTCACCTGAGGGCCGCAGAGGCGCCAGTGAAGTCTGCCAGTGGCCGTTGCTCGGCCTTGTCACCTGAGGGCCGCAGAGGCGCCAGTGAAGTCTGCCAGTGGCCGTTGCTCGGCCTTGTCACCTGAGGGCCGCAGAGGCGCCAGTGAAGTCTGCCAGTGGCCGTTGATTGGCCTTGTCACCTGAGGGTCGCAGATGCGCCAGTGAAGTCTGCCAGTGGCCGTTGATTGGCCTGGTCACCTGAGGGTCGCAGATGCGCCAGTGAAGTCTGCCAGTGGCCGTTGCTTGGCCTTGTCACCTGAGGGCCGCAGATGCTCCAGTGAAGCTTCACAAACTGTTTATAGGCCCCCAAAGGCTTCCTTTCCTAAGCAAGGCTCTGCAGGGAAGCTACAGAAGCCCCCCCCCCACAACTGGCAGGGCCGTAACGAGAGCCCATAGGCCTGCTGCGGGCAGAGGAAGAACTTTGTTCATTTTTTAAGGGGGGGGGGGGGGGGGATGAGAAGGAAGGGGGTGTGTGGGGACGGCGGCGGCCGGGGAAGAGGCAGCTCTGTGATTGATTTCATTTGATGTGCCTCATTATGCGGACCGCTCCCTACTCCCACTGCATAATTAGGACTTAATTAATTTGAGTGAAATCTTTCATCTGCCAAAGCCAGGCTTGCTGCTTCTTTCCATTTACAACATGATATTAATTTCGGCAGGGAACAGTACTCTCCTGATGAAAAGACTGATATAATTAATTAAGTATAATTTTTTCGTTCTGAGGGAAATAATAAGTGCAGTGAACAGTGCCTGATTAACCCTATTATATTAACTAATTAGGGGATCGTTTCATAATCAAGGAAGTAGCACAATTATGGGAGAATGCAAATCACAGCATCTAATGAGCTATGTGTCAATTTGGAATATGCTTTGTTTGGGAAATGTGACATTCCAAATTCTCCTTAAAAAGCCACTTATTTGTGTGTGCGTATGCATGTGTGTGTGCGTGTGTCTGTGAAGAAGAGGGTTAGCCTGTCTTTCGGCGAATTCATTTTAAGGAATTTTGTGCCAAACCGTGCCTCTTGGTTATATGGAATCCTGAAAAGGGGAACACGTCAGCCATATTGACAACACAGGATGCCAGTTAAGAGTGTTTACTTTCAGAATGAGGGAAGGTGCATTTAGTATCACCATTTTATGACCTCCAAACAACAGGTCACTGCAGTCATCCCGTCCACGATGGCTCTCCATAGTCTTGTGTCGAGATCTAGCACATTACAACGTCCGTGATGAAGAGGCCATATCTTATCCTGTTGCCCACTGACCCCAATTTATGCTAATGATTAAAGCCATAAAACATGATTATTGTATTATGCAGTTTATTTGCTTGGCAGATGGTTCTATTGTCGCTCAGTGTTACAGCCTCTGAGGTATCGCTCGCCTCGGCCTAGCTGCAGGGACAGCCTGCGGCTCTGTTTACGTTTAATTAATGCCAGATATTTCACTTAAATGAATGTAAGGACTCTGATGGTGATAAAATTGATGAAGAAGCGGCCTGTGGATTTTTTTTTTTTTTAATCCCCCTGGTTGGGTCACGGAAATACCGGCAAATTGCTGGTTAATCGACAGCATAGTGCCCAGAACTGGAACAATGTAAAAACTGTTCATTTGTAAATGAACTCCCCGCTTGATTCAGCCCCTGCACTGCGTTCAGCACCACGGACAGCGTCTAACCATGATTACGCACCTAAACAGGCCAAGTGTGGCGGATGTCCGACTTATTTATCCATCACTTCCTGCAAGTACAACCTGCAATTATTTTGTTACTGTCAGTGCACTGAAAAAAACATAGATGTCAACATACTAGACGAAGGGGCCACAGGACATGCACAGATGATGCCAGCAAGGGGAAAGTTTGTGGTTATCATGCAATATATGCTTACATATTCAGGGTATACAAACTGTTACAGTTAGTTCGGACAGTGACTGATACATTTCAGCTGTTTAATGATTTTTAGTGGGGGGGGGGGGGGGGGGGGAAGGAAGAATGCTTAAGAAATAAATCTGAAATTGCGCAACTTTTATGCTAACACATTTATGCTAAGAGCATGACGTGCCAGGACAGCAGAGGATACTGATTATGAACAACTGAAGTGTGGCACCCATCAGGACATGACATACATACTACCATGATTAATATCATCCTGCGTGTGTCCTGGGTCTTACAGCTGGGAGTTTTGTCTCCGTTATTCTCTCTGATATTCAAGGCAGTGCAACATTTTCATTGAGGGTCCAATAGGGAGTGAGGCGACGGACATAAAATCTGTCCGACAAGTCTGTGGGAACACTGGGAATAGCATGTGGGAACACTGGGAGCAGCCTGTGGGAAAATGAGACTGAAACATTCGATCTTCACCTGTAGGCTGGCATCAGGTGGGCATGTCTGGCATCTCCATGAAGCTCCAGTCCTTTGGCACATTTTCCTCTGACCACCCTGAGAGTGTAAAAGAGGACATGGTGCATACATCCATATACACCATTAACCACAGCGTGTGCACACACACACACACACCAGGGATGGCACAGGAGCCGGAGATGAGCTGATTTTCCAGTAAGCAGTCATCTCTTTTGAAAATGGCATTAGTGTGAAAAGGACCAATCTCTCCTGCTCTCTCTGTGTTTCACCCTGAAAAAAGGCTGCACGGAAACCACGCGATACAATTCATGCATTCATTATTATACTAAACAACGCGAGCTTACTGAAATAAACGTTGCGAACGACAGCAGTGATCATTTAGAAAGTGACGGGGAGGGGGGCAGCACACTTAATCAGCTGAAACAGAGCAGTAATTTCATGTCTCCGTGGCAACAAGGTAAATTGTGTTTTTACATTCCAAAACATGCTTAATTTCTTTTGCGGAGGGTGTCTGTAGAAGGAGACACTGTTCAGAGGCCTGCCCTGTTAAATGTAATTACAGAGCGCTACAATATTTACGGTTGACGTGCAAGATGGTTCCAGAACATGATTAATTACAGAGAAGAAAACTAGATAATATTCGCCATTTTGCTGTATATAAGATGAGCAGAAAAGGGATATACACTTGTATGCATTGTACCTGCGTCGTTTTACCCATGATTTAATATTCTTTTTTGCATCTCCTCACGCAATGCCACGCCTCGGTGGTTACACCATTTTATCATCCCTAACCGGAATACCCAGAGGCAGATCCTACATGGAGGTGTCACAAGTGACAGGGACTGTGACAGGGACTGGGGAGCGCGTGGCCCTCGGGGCTCCTCTGGCACGACCCGGGCGCACACCTGCGTCACGTTCAGCGTTATTTTACACATACGGCATGTAAGGATCTCAGTAGCTGGAATACTTTTTAAACAGGCTGCCCCGCGAAAATATTTCATATGTCACCAAAGATCCGAATACTGCAATAACATAATTATGCTTTATTTTACGTTCCGGAGTCCTATTGTGTATTTACGTTGCCTATATTGAGATGTAAATATTATTGTCATTTTGAATCAGAAGTTTAATGGCAGTCATTTATTAGGCCTACTGTAAGGAAATATCTCAAGCAGGCAACATCTTATGTTGATCTCGCATCACGGAACTTCGCCAACGAGCAATTTTTACCAAGTGCAGGAGACACTGAAGATACGCCGGTCTATGTATTAACTTCAGCAGACCTAAGAGCAGCATGAAAGCGAGAGAAAAATAAAATCCTATGTCATTATTTCATCCTGTAGTTTAGTGTTTCCGACGGTTTCATAAAACGTCTTTTTGAAACACTAACTAAATGGTTGAACGCGCAAGATGTAGTGAGAAATAAAACCAAGGAATTGGTCTTGGTGTGCCGCTGCCTACAAAGACTGACACTTAATTTGCTTAACGCGATGAGCGTCCTTAGGTCCGATCACTCGGGGTTTTAGCCACGGGTATTTTAAGCCTATAGCCCCAGGTAAACCTGACTTAGCCCCGGATCACTCCCCTCCTTAACGCTATTAATATTAATATATATATATATATATATATATATATATATATATATATATATATATATATCGATATGCCTCCTCACAAGCAAACAAGTCATTTAATTTATATTCGCCGGCTTCACAGGCACGGAGGCCATTTCCGCCCCATATTTCGCTTAATAATGCATTTCCTATTCAGCTATCTGTGCGATCACTGCCCCCCTCCTTGCTGGGTTACTCTACGTTACAGGGTATTTAAGGTCCCACCGCAGTCCAGGGGCTCGTACGCATTAACACCCGGGCAGAGGTAGGCGAGAAAAATAACAGCTGTCTAATGTGTAACACAAAGTGACAGAAAGCCAAGATTAAACGCGGGTTTCATTAGTTTTCCCCTGGCACTAATTCGCTGTATTTCACCGAGGAGACGTGAGTTTCAAAAACCTCCTTCTAATATCTAAACACATATGACCCCAAATCACTTCGACCATTGTCTGTGAATTTAATCTGTTTATGCAGTTGTCCAATCTGCTTTTTTTCCCATTGCTAGGAAACAATAGTGGAAGTCTCTCTGCTCTGGTCATCGTCCCCCCTAACCCTGATTAAATATACATTGCTGACTGGGTCGTGCAGATCGCGGCCATTTTCACTTCAATTCTTGAAGTTGGTTTACCACCAGGAACAATCGAAATAATTGATTGACAATAGTATTGTGACGTGGACACGACATGCGCAGACCAGCTGGGTAGGAAACACAAAGGCGATTTCATTCTCTTTTTTGTATTCGACAACTACAGAATCTAAGACATCGATTATATCATCCGATGATAAACGCTTAATAAACTTAACTATGGAATTATGGTTACCTTAATTAAAGTAGGCCTACTATAATTATTAAAAGTTTCCATAATTATACGACCAAGGTTAGTGCAGCACATCTGGAAAAACCTGAATTTGTTTTAAGCATTTGCCCATTACTTTCATTGACCCTTATGCACATAAAACGCATAGACTGTCATAACTGCAAACGGCAAGGCGAAATTGTGGATTGCTACCCAAATACAGCGTCGCGTGAAAGTTACCGGTAGAGGCGGAAACTGTTTTGTTTCTAGTGCAGCGTTTACTTTCTCCTGCAGGTGGCGCAAACAATTAGATCGATGCGGCGACAGGGTCCCTCTCGTTCTGACTCACTTCGTTATCACTATATTGTTATAAACGACTCGTTTTGTTCCATGTGTAGCATTTCAGACCTTTTAAAACTTTCCAATTAGGCTATACGACACACAATTTGTTATAATTTGAGAAATCATTTATGAAGTCCGTTGCCAAAAAATAGTTTTTTTTTTCCAGATATGTCCAAACAATACTGTGTACTTTGCAGTTAATTTTGTTTAGTTAATTAAATCTGGTGGATTTAAAATGTTACCTATTATAGTACACATCCCGCAGCAATAACCTAAACATAGATCAAGTTATACTATTTAAATAAGAGCAAATAAAACTAGCTAATTTGATATGGGCTTTTTCTCCTTTTCGTTTCTTCAAATCGAGAATTGTTAAAGCGCAAAGTTGACACTTGGTGATAAATCAAAAGGGTTATCTTGACGTGCCGGGAACAGAAGCATGGCGTTCAGTGAGATATTTAAAGAGCGTCTTTGTTGTTGTTTAACGGGCATGGTGCTGTGACTCCATGCGACGCCGATAAGGCCTGGATGAAAGTGAATATTGTGTACATTAGGCAAGAGGGACCAGCAGCTGTATGCTAATTGGGCGCAAATCTTCAGTACATCTCCTGCTGGGCAGCGCACGCCATTGAACAAACACACGCACACGCATCCGAAACAAATATTACCAGCCCACACGCGCTTAAAAATGACGGGAAATTAGTAATCGTTAAAATGCCATCAAACGAGGTCGCTCTCCGGACCAGAAAACAAATACAAACGTTTACTGAGACGATGACAGAAAAGACGGTGCAGCAGTGAGCGAAAACCTGTTCGTCTATGTTTCCCTATCATTGTACCCCGCGCATAAGTTGTTTCTTATAGGATTTGAGTCCATCAGAGTGCAATTTACATCCGTAAATTGTGTGACCATTTTAATCGTCGGCTCTGAAATTTTGTTTCTGGTTTTATGACCCTAAAACTCAGAGCACAACATAAAACCGATACAACAGATTGCTGGAAAATAATGAGCGACCACTTTACCCGGACTGAAAAGTCATCGTTTAAAATGACTGCGTTGCATATTGTTGCTAATTGCGCCAAAACAGCGCGAGCTCAAAGTCAGCTGGTTAAATATGTTTTTAAAAACGCCATCTTTTGGAATACTAAATAGGCCATCTTGCAAGTATTTCGTAACATATAACCGTAATTCCTCTTTTTTATTTAGTTTATTTCAGTATGTGTAAAATGTATTCAATGCAGCTTGCATATAGGCCTATAAAAACAGAAGCGACTAATAAGCTTAAATGAAACATATTCAATTTCTGATACACTGGTGGTGTAATTTGACTTCGTCCACTGCAGCTTTATGCTAATAAGGTGAACAATATGAGTTAAAAGAGCTTTATTGTACTATTATTTCTACGTGTAACTAACGAACGGCTAATCCTGTGAGGGCGAACTTGAATCTAATGAAATTACGCTGGTCAGTAGCACACGGCTTCCTTCAGTAATTAAAATTTCCAGACTTTCTAACCAAAAAATGGTGTTTTACAGCTCGTTGGCAAACACTGTACACCCAGAAACATGCTATAAACAGAACGTGGCTTGATTATGAGCAGATTTATCTGTTTATGTAGTTGAAACATTTAACGCTTTCCCTAATAGTTTAAAAGCAATTACTATTAATCACTGCTCTTCTAAAATGCTGAAATCGTGAGCCTAAATGGGTTTTGAAATGTCATCCCTTCTTAATTTCAAAATACTCAAACACATAATAAGTTAGTGTGCATGGCTTTTGTGCAGTTTGGTAATGAAGCAGTTCAGCGCAGTAAACAGGCCTTACGAAGATTTTTCTCATTTTGAAAATTATAATCCCACATATGTGACATATGTTGCTAATTTTAATAGGCGCTGATGATATGTGTTAGAGCTTTAATTAATCGCACACTAACACAAGATCAAAATAATTACTACAAGATCATTTCCAGTGCTTTTGAAAAGTGTAGGGCTAGTTAAAGAACGCGCACTTAAAACGCTGCTAGTTACAGTAGTAAAAACACGAATACTATATTCGGTTAATCGCAAAAAAGGCGCAAAATGTGCTTTATAGCTACATGCCAAAACTTCTCCAAAGAGATAGTCGATTAATCATTTACTCCCTCTCCTGCTCGTCCATGTAAAACCCTTAAAAGAAATTAGAGTCGGCTAGATGTTCTTCCCTCCGACGCATAAATAATCATGCATATTTGTGTATGTGTGTGTGCGCGCGCGTGCCCGTGCGCGCTCGCGTAAATTTATACACATTTAAAGTCTTTGAGGCAGCTCTGACCCGGGGAAGTTGTGCGGCTTTAATGGGGAGATCACCGTGGATTGACCCTTTCGGGTTTGGCCTCCTTTGTTCGGAGCCCTGATTATACACAGCACGCGCCTATCTTTTGGCCAGATTGCCTGAGAGTCCTATTTCACAGTGAAGAGGTCAATTTGCTTTTCAAACGCAAACGGGATATACAGCTTGGGCAGGCATGGCTATTGTGTTGTAAAATGAGAAGCCCTTCTTATTATTTATGTATGCGTAACATGTCTGATTTATAAGTAGAGTTAAACTGCCGCATCGGACACGTGCCACAACGTGCAGCCTATTTTAAATATCTGTTTATGTTCATTTTTACCGCTATATTTATTTGCAGGTGTCCAATGACCATGAGCGCCGCCGCTTCCATAGAAAACACGCATCTGAGGGAACAAGTAACACCTAGTAAACAAAGTAATTTGCGCTCGGTATTATCAACGTACCTTCTGGAGCACAAGATCGCCAGTCAGGGTTTGTCGGAATATATGTGTTAATTTCGTCATAATGCTATACAACTAACCGACATTGTGTCCGAACTGATCTTAATCACAATACTATATTTTAAATTTAAGGTTAGTGGCCATTGCCTGCTGACGAGAACTTAAATATTTTACAGTAGATGCAGGGTGCAATTCAACTAACCGCAACTTCTTTGTTGCTATTTCGTTTGAAAACCCTCACGCCCAATTTTAATTTAAAATTCTGATGATGGTGGTAGTGACGGACGTTTCCTTTTGGCAGATCGGTAGCCCCCAAAGGCGATGCACAAAGCCACGGCACGTGTGCATTTGTATAGAAACCCATCAGACCGTAAAAAGAGGAGGGTCCCGGCGTGTGCCTACATCGGGGAGGGGCGCAAAACGCTCAGTAATATAATACACTACAGGTACATCTGCTAAGCAATCTGCAAACCCTCCCACATTTCCCCCGAACCCAACTCTCTCTGCCCTCCCACCACCAAATCCATAGGGATCTATGTTTCATCTGATTGGTTGGGGATGTGGCAACAAGGGGCGAGAACAATAGCATCATTCCTCCTTAAAAAGAGTGCAGCTATGCCTTGGAGACGAAAGCATTTCGGGAAGAGAAAGATCAATAGCCAAAAGGTACGGGCGGAATCAAAGCTGCGAGCGCGCCTGTAATCCTATAAACCTGGATTTCATTTAAACTGCCAGCGCATCTTTTTTCAAGTGCCATTTTCGTTATTCGCAAAGATGCCCAAGGGTTTCCTGGTAAAACGAAACAAGAAATCGGGGCACGTATCCTACAGGGTTCGCGCTGACGAGAATGATCAGGACCAGATCCAGGCTTTGAAGAGTCAAAGCGATGCATCCCCAGCTGTTTCCGTCGCTTCCAGCCCAGAACGCGCCGAGGCGTCACCAAACCACGTAGCGGACACACCGGTTTCTGGACAGGATGCAAAACCAGTACAATTTGGCAACCCCGAGGCGGTGTATCAGGCTCTGTACAGCCCTACGCGGCCCATCAGCAAAGAACACGAGAGGAGGTATTTCGAGAGAAGTTTTAACCTGGGCTCGCCCATTTCTGCAGAGTCATTCCCCACACCTGCCGCCCTCACCACTTTGGACCAGCTCCTCTTTGCACCCGTGGACTTGAAAATCGGCACCAGCAACAGCAGCCGAAGTGGCACAAGCGGCGTCCCCTCAGCTGCCGTCAGGAACGGCAGTAAAAGACCGACATCCGACAATGACCGCAAGAGTAAACCGGTGGCAAAGAAACCCAAAGCAATCAGAAAACTCCATTTTGAAGACGATGTCACAACTTCTCCTGTACTTGGTCTGAAAATTAAAGAAGGACCGGTCGATTTAAAACCAAGACCGCCGTCGTCTGGAGGAAATAAGCCCTTGGGGGAATTCATCTGTCAGTTATGCAAGGAAGAATACGCCGATCCTTTTTCTTTAGCCCAGCACAAGTGCTCGAGAATCGTGAGGGTTGAGTACAGGTGCCCTGAATGTGACAAGGTCTTCAGCTGCCCGGCAAACCTCGCCTCTCACAGGCGTTGGCACAAGCCGCGACCGCAAACAGCGAACGGCGCGTCGGCCGCGCCCGGCCCCAGAGCAGAGATCGCCAAGATGCCGCCTGGTGTCAAGGCCCTATCCGACGACTTCAAGGACATGAGGGCAGAGCTGGCCAGCGACAGGGACACTCCCAGCCCGGGTCCGTCAGAGTCTGGGTCCGAAGACGGCCTTTACGACTGTCACCACTGTGGGAAAAAGTTCAAACGCCAAGCCTACCTGAGAAAGCACCTCTTGGGACACTCGCAGGGTAAGATCCTGGAAGAGCATGGATTCCCAAACGCCGAGAAGGGAGCAGAGAAGCTCAATCAGGCGCCGCCCTCCGACGAAAACCAAAGCCAAGGTCCACTGAACCTAAGCCCCCTGGAGTGCCTCCTATGCCCGGTGTGTGGCGAGAGTTTCCCCAACAGGGGCAGCCAGGAGCGACACCTTCGGCTCCTGCACTCCTCCCAGGTGTTTCCCTGCAAATACTGTCCTGCCACCTTCTACAGTTCGCCGGGACTGACGAGGCACATTAACAAATGCCACCCCTCGGAGAACAGGCAGGTTATCCTCCTTCAGATGCCGGTGCGCCCTGCTTGCTAAAGAGCATCTTCAAGAAGTCGTGCCTTTAAACGGGAAAATACGGCATGGAAAGCCTCGATTTTACGATCCGAATCGCCAAAGATCGTGGGGCGTCTCGGTCAAACCAATCAATGGCCATTGAAATATTACGGAACTATAACTTGAAGTATATATTTTCAAATCTCTCTCGACTTAGTTTATCACAAAAAAAAAACATTAGTTTGACTGTTAAAGATATTTTTTTAGGACTGCTGCACACGTGCTAATGTACTAGCTTCTAGACCTAAGAAATTGCTCTAAATCTTTAGGTGTCTTTTTTGTCATAAATGCCTTTTAATTCACATGCTGTAAATGTTCTCTATAACGTTAGCTTTATTATAGCTTGTGAATCGCTGGACATCGACTTTTACCGTTGTCTTGAAGCAAACTAAATTCTTAAACATTCCCTTGAAGTGTAACCATTAATGCCTTTAGAGTTTTAACACATAAGTTATCGTGCTGTAACTGCCTTAAAAATGTCAATGTCTGTAATGATTGTTTTAATTTTTGATGAAGTCGGCACATATTTTATCATCTATATTATTAATATTATTGCTATATGTTTCATCGTTATATTTTTATTTATTTATTTATGAAGACTATTTTACGTAAATTATTGTGTTGTGTAATTCTGTAAGTCATTCTGGAATTTGACGTCTTAGCCAAATGTTGCTTTGTCATATTTATCTATACGTTGTTATGATGTTGTGGATGGTTTACAACTTTACTACAATCTACACAGCTCTTGTAAAACGTAAGCTCTTATTTTAGATGCAATCCTTTTCTAATACACAGGTTATTTTCTTAAATGTTAGATTTTATAGCGCTTTAATCGTATGTTTAAACTGTGTTGGCTCTCTCTTCAAATAAAATATTTTCAAAATGGCAAACGTTTGCTTTGTCAGCGTCACGGTCACTTTCAGCACGTTTTTCACTCGCAGGTTATTTGAGCATCTTGGACGACTCAGTTTATGCAAGTAAACAAAGTGGAAACAATTTTTAAAAATTATTTCCAGGCCACGAATAAATAAGTATTATGCAGAGTTTTTTGAGAGAAAAATAGGCTAATTCATTGATCAATACATTTAAAATATTTAACAAATAGAGCATATTTAACGTACGACAATAGAGTTTAATTTTTACCCTTACATGACACAAGGATTTCCTACATGAACGTGTTAGTTTGTGGCTTTTAATTATGCATGCAGCATAACTTTATCCCTCTTTGGGCTGGATTTGAAAGGAAACCTTGTCAGACAGACTGATTTCTCACAACCTGACAAACCACGAGACAAACTCATTATAAACGTAAATGCAGAACATTGGTATATTAAACCAAACTGAAATCAGCGTAATACGTGAATCCGAAGAAATGAATTATTTACGAAATAAAACAGTTCAAAGGGAACATGAGGGAATTGGCCATCAATTAAATATTAAATCCGCTGACATAAAACATTCTCATTAAAATATTGAGATGTTGCATTAGTGGCAACACGTTAGTAGCCTATATAAATAAACCGACAAAACAGCCTAATTTAACGTTTATACGTTGGCCTAATATCTTTAATTAATGAAAACGGACTAAAATGGTAATAAAATCCTAATTATAGAATGATTTTAAAAGTATCACTATATGTAGGCTACTTGCTTAAGAAACGGCCAACTTCAAGAAAAGACCATATCGTTTCTCACGGTACAGCTTGCCAGTTCAATAACAAACGAATTCACTCGTAACTAAGTTTAATGTGTGCAATGCATGTGTAGGAAAATCAACTAAAATTAAAATAAAAAATGTATGTCTTTAAGTCAATTCTATTTCACATATGGGGGGGAAATCCCATTTCCTGCAGTTTAACAAGGTAGAGCGAACTCCAGATTACCTCGAAAGGAAACAAATGCCTTGGCGACCCATGCACGATAATCACTCTACAAAGTGATCACCTCTGTGTTTTCCAGACATTTGTCTCTGCTTGAAGTGACTTGAGACTTCGATTTTCGATTATTAACGGCACACTCTGCCCTTGATTCAATCCTGCAACAATGTGCCGCGCCACGGGATTGTACTGAGGTGACCTCGATTTGCTTTACGACCGTATTGGCACGATTTAAAAGGGGTGGCATAGACTAACGCGCTTAAATCGCGTCCCCCCCCCCAACTAGTTCTAGCACCTTTAGTATATCTTGGTATCTATTTGAATTGATCGCATTGAATTTAGCCACTGAAAGATACTATTGATGAGAGTATTGTGGTCCTCAGTCAATCGTATCATAATGGTCTCTTTAAAAAGTTAAATTATTTAACATTTATAGAACGGCCCTGTACATAAATAGTTAAACCACTGCTTAAAACCTAACGCAATTTATTGTGGAGGCATTTAAGTAGCTCATTTATGCATATGTCGTACATTTCAATAACCTTACAACTCACGTGAAGATGTGGCATTTGAGAAAAACAACTGTCAAAAAATGGTTGTTAATTCTGTTATACGTGTGACGTGTCTGTTTTCAGTTACCAAAACGTGAATATGCTCAGCAGTTATTTTTGTCTTTTTGGTATTTTAATTAAATTTAACTGCATCCACACCGGTGCATACGTCTGTACAAACCTGTTTAGAGAACTTTAGGCTAACAAAAAAAAAATGCCACAAAACAGATTCTTGAAAGTTTGACTTCAAATACTCGTTAAAATGATAGATGAGTTTCTTATACACTGGATGAAGGCGCCATTTATGCCTCCGCTACCTTCTGAAGACACACCTGTGCATCCTCCACTTAGAATTTGCATTTAATCCGTTATTATTTTAATGAACGTAGTAGTTACATGGCACTTTAGCGATTTTAGATTCTATTTTATCGTTTTTCTATTTTATAACACTTACGTCTTAATATTTACTTTAATTTTACTTATGTTGGTGTGTACGATCTGTGAATAAGGCTTATTACATAACAAGAGGCTCACTTCTTAACTGAGACTACATATAGTTTTTATTTTAAAGGTTTATCTTATCAATCCAAACAAGCAGGGCAACACTGGAGGTGCTGAACGTTAACTTTCTTTAGCCAAAACCAAAGGGTTTCCCGAAGCCGCATTAATGATACGTTCTATGTTAAAAGACGGAACATATGAAGGACGTGGCGTTAATGCGGTTTCGGGAAAGTCACCCCAGAACGATATTATCAGTCTGGCTGGAACTCAATTCTCACATTTTAAAAACCCACTTTTGAGTGGAAGAAGATAAAAACCATGCTTCTGTTTTCTTAAAGATTCCTTTTATCAGATAAAACGTGGAGCATTTTGTTTGTGTCAAGGACTACCGCGCCTTGGATTAAGATTTCCGATTAACGGAGGAACATGACGCAACCTGATGCTTCAGGTCTTTGGAAGAACAGACCCCCCCGGAGGGTGCGGACACCTCTGCGAGGGCGATGGTCTAACGTCTCCCTGCCCGGAGAGGAGGCGCTGCAGGTGAGATCAGGGAGCTAGAAGGAGAAACGGCAAAGCGCTTAGGGGGGGCCGCAACTACTGAATCTGCCGATTTTATCTGCATTTCGGTGGATGTAATCTGATAAATTCACACTCTCACTATTTTAACTGCGCTAGTACAGAAAATCTTTTCTTTAAACTGACGAATGGAAATTTACCGATGAGGATACTTGTCTTGTAATCGTTTCTATCGACGGCGCCAAATCGGATGGCTGGTCTTACGGGCTTTGCAGGTGCGGCGAGGCGCCGGATCACTTGTTTTCTGGCCTTAAACAATCATCGCGCCCGCGAAGACAGACTTTGCACCTGTAAAGCCAGGACGGGGCCATTATTCGCTGCCTCGCCCGATACAGCAGACCACAGCAGGAGCGACAGATGGAAGGGGGGTCAGGTTACTGCAGCTGCCCCCCCCCCAAGTCACCAGCCCACGCCGGGGCAACTTCGCAACGTGTCACCCCAAAGTCGTCTGTCAGGTCTGTCGAGCAATGACATCTGAAAAGAATTCCCTCACAAGTGAGTTGAGTGAAAACAAGGTGATTTTTTTCGGCACTTAGACCATCAGCTCAAAAAAAACCCAACAAAAATAATAATAATTATTCCAAAATGTTAAACAGTTGATGAATGCCAATTTAGAATAAAATACCCAAAAGAAGAAACCAGAAAAGAAAAGAAAGTGAGCAATTATGTGGAGCGTGGGAACAAAACAAGCATTAAAACAGATTTTCCAAATCAATTTAATGAAATGTTTTCATTTTTCACATTTCTAATAAAGATAACATGACTTTATCATTAAAAACAATTTGATATGTTAACAATTAAAGATGAATTTTCAAGCTTTTTTTCTTCTGTTTACAAAGATTATATTACAGGCATTTATATATTTATATTTATCAGTAAGAACCCTCACAATGAAACCATGCGCTGGTTTCCTATCCGAAATCTAGAATTAACACTAGCTATGTAGCATCACACGCTGACCAGACTGAGTAAGATACGAGTTCGGCCCAGATCACATCAATGACTTACACCCAGCTGTTAATTAAGTGAAAATCCCTTCATGACAGAAACATCTGCCTTAATAGTCTTGTTTCTTAGTTTGCATCTACTGTTGCTACATAAATGTCTCGCTGTGGCCAAGATAGGTTGTGTTTGCAGTGCAGGTGAAGGAATCGATCTGATCAAGGCCATTATTATTATTCTTTGCATACATTCTTCAATACACACAATTAACTTCTTTTCTGAGAGCTGTCCTCAGATCATGTGTCCTATCTTCTTTATCAGTGCTTGAGGAAAAAAAAAAAAAAGTCCGGCTAAGGCAGAGTAGTGCAACGGAACAGTGTTGCAGATTCGTTGAAGCCAGCAGCGTGTGTAACACCTGGCCTCCCCGCCAGCTTAATCCCAGGTGTGGAGTGGCGGGTGGGGGGCGCCCGCTGCGGGAGCAAAACCAAGCCAGGCTGACAGTCACCGAGAGCATGGTCCTGCAGCGCCACCTAGCCCCAAGGAGGCTAACTACACAGAAAAGCAAGGAGCTGCAGCATCCGCCATCTTCAGTCAGAGGGAACAGAATCAGGATAGGTTGGGGGGGGGGAGTCTGCTAGCTAAATTCACATCTTCACAACCTGGCATCCCTCAGTGTCATGACTACAGTGAGACCACCCCCCCCCCAGACCTGCCAATCGATCATCTCTGCTGTTAAGTGTGGATGCTTGGACTCTTCCAGTTAAAAAAGACAAAAAAATTAATAAAAACCTCGATGACGCATGTGTGCCGGCCCGCCGGGGGGAGACGAGTGTTACACGAGGCCCGTGGGCCTCCGCTGCGGACTCGGCGTTAAACACGCACCAGTGCATGGAGTTCGGCTTCACCTGAGCCTCTGCTGGCACGGAACGCGCTCGTAAAAGTCGCCTCTCACACAAGTATGTACACAGGAAAATATACAGACATGTATAAAATTAAATTAAAGCGTTTTTACATCCGAGAACAAACGGAAACATTCAATTCTATGTTACCAGAGGAAAAATAAGTGCAAAAGAAATCTGTAGGAATGTCATAAATGTAGCTTCACAGAACAAATAATGGGAACAGTTTAAACATCACGCATATCAAACTTATTCAATTACAAGTTTCAAACCATGGGTAAAGTATCCTACACTCTTCGTTCCAGCAGTTGCATAAAATCAAGGAGAGGAGAATCTAAATTACTGAAATACGGGAAAAAAGAAATCGTATTATTCACCATAGTTTAGCTCACACTTCTGCACACCTTACAGTTTATGCAGAATTCAGCACCACTGCTGGGGAAGGTGACCCAGGAACACAAGTACCCCCCCCCCCCCCCAAGTTGTCTTCAGCGATACTATCTCCTTAGGGTAGGTACAACAACCACCGCTCAAAAGCAACAATGGACAGTTAGTGTTGGAGAATGGGTATGAAGAAGGTGCCGTATTATTTAAGAACAAAAGTACAGATATTTAAATGATAAAAAAAGAAGAAAACAGTCCTGATCTGGTTGACATTAGCATTTCTTCCACAAATTAAGATACATAACAGCCAATGAAGGTCCTAATAGCTTCTCTAAAAGTACCAGTGTTTTACCAGTTCACCTACCTGCGCCAATCTGAAATGCCAAGGGATGAGATGAGATGGCTAATGTCCCACCTGCCCCAGCTTGCTGTACAAGCAGAACGTGTTAGTGTCCCCC
This sequence comes from Paramormyrops kingsleyae, assembly GCF_048594095.1. Taxonomy (NCBI): domain Eukaryota; kingdom Metazoa; phylum Chordata; class Actinopteri; order Osteoglossiformes; family Mormyridae; genus Paramormyrops; species Paramormyrops kingsleyae. The sequence continues at coordinate 18,027,699 of NC_132810.1, forward strand.
CCCCCCCCCCCCCCCACCGGGCCGCCCGTTAGCGACCTGCGCTAGCAGCTGCACAATGGGAATGACTTCAAGTCCCACTGTCACCATTTTTACAATTATGGATATCAAACTAAGCTGTAATTATTACAGGCCTTCATAGTCTCACTACCTTCAGTAACGTCACGCTTGTACTGTTGAGGTTCTCGTGTTTTCCGTGTTAATGGGACTGAACTTGTGCATTCCAGACTTTACCAAATGAAAAATCAAAAAGTCTCACAGCTGCACAGTTACCAAATTAAGACATAAAGACACATGGAAATGCATTATAAAGTTTAAAATATAAGTTAAGTGTGGGAATCGTTTGTCGACGTTTGCGAAACGGCAAACGAGTGCGAACACTGCGGCCGTGGTGGTGAGAGGGTCAAACAGAAGTGGCCGCAAAGGAAAACGGGCGAGCAGTTTCCGAAGGAGACACTCAGTTGGACGATTTGCTTATGGCGCTGGCGGAGCGGCGGAGTTTTCCGGAAACTCTGTTCTTTGCAGCACGTGGCATGGTCGGGGAGACCTGGTCCGTGCAGTCCGTTCCTACGGCAACGCTGAGCTCGGCACTGGTGCTGCCACTGAGGGACCCTGGAGATGGGGAGAGACGTGTTGTCAGCCCGAACGGGATGTGTGTGGAGGGATGCCATGATCACAGTGGTCTGTCCCCACCCCCCCCTCCGCATGATATATTTCACCCTGTTATTCAGGTACAAGCTCCAATAACCTTATCAGACCCTGAAATCTGAATCTGACTCCTGTTACTGGGACAGAACAGGTGATGTGACCCTGCAGTCTGATCGCCATCCTGTACTGAATGTCCGGAGGCACAGTGTAATCTTTGGCCCTCTCTGAACCAATTTAAACATGCGGCAGAACATCGCGGGCAGACCTGCCCTCTATCGCATCCTGCGACATACCTGTGCAGGCATTTAAGGAGCAGGAAGGAGGTACAGTGGAGGAATAGAGGAGCGGGGAGGAGGTACGGAGGAGGAATAGAGGAGCGGGGAGGAGGTACGGAGGAGGAATAGAGGAGCGGGGAGGAGGTACGGAGGAGGAATAGAGGAGCGGGGAGGAGGTACAGAGGAGGAATAGAGGAGCGGGGCCCGTGCCAAGGAAAAACATCTCATTCAAACTCAATCTGCTTGTGCTGCAATTAGGCCCAAGGCGAAAAGGAAAATAAGAGGCCCTGATTCATAAACTCTGACGACATGATGCAGGTCAAGTGCACGTTTTGTCAAACATCGCTGAAGATTACAGACAGCAAGCTGTGATAAGTGTGTGCGGGGGGGGGGGGCTCATTGCCAAGTTGGGTCCCAGCCCCTCCCAGCCATCTTAACAAGCTCTCTTCTTTGTCACTACAGCATCTGGCTGCCTTCTTCTCCTTCCTATCCCCCCCCCACCAACCCCCAAGCGTCTCAAGTTCCTGCAGCTAAAAGGAACAGCAGATGGTCAGAGTAACACACTCAGCGGAGTGGACACAAGCATTGCTGACTTCCACTTGAGGGTGGGGGGAGGAGGGGGCAAGGGATGGATCCCTTCAACTGTGGCTGTGACGGTGGGCTGTTTTTTTTCCCTCTTTTTCTTTGAAAATGGCAGCCGGCTTCGGACGGGAGCTGAGCCGCAGGCCTTCTGCAGGTCGTCCCTCTGGAATTCCACGGCTCATCAGCGGAAACCCCCCCAGAGCCCATCCACCGACACACCTTCCCCATGCAGCAAGCCTCTCAGCCCTCCCAGGGGGAGGGGTCCCTTATAACACCGCCCTAGCTCAGATGCTAAGCCTAACCGCCACCACCCCACCCCTCAGCACCCCAGCAGCAGATCCATGCAACCCAGAGCCAGCCCCCCCCCCCCCCCCAAGAGACAGCAAACCCCCATAAGGCAGCATGCAGATCGCAGGACAGCACAAGAACCGTCTCCGGCACCCGAATTGCAGTATTACACACACTGGCTGATTTTGGTTCCCATTAGCTCGTGCCAAAACTGACCCTCACTCAAAGAAAACAATAAAGCAGCAGAAATAGAAAATATCTTTCAAAAGAGTTTATATTCTGCTTCCCTGAACTAGCAGCCCTCATTAACCAGGAGGAGGAGCTTCTTCTGAATGACAGTGGCATGGACCAGTGCCTTCAGCGTGGGGAGGGGTCTCTGCTTATTAGCTATGCAGGCTCCGCTAAATGCCCAGCTTCGGTTTGGTGCCATATGGCCTAGCGATCAAGGTCAACGGGGAGGTGACCAAACGGCAATTTATCCAGACTGGGGATAAATAACTGCATATATGCACATTTAAATTGTAATGGGGGTGGGGGGGGGATCGCATTGGGGAGGAACAGTGAAAAGCACTTCAAGCTTTTCTGAAAGCTAAGAGTCTTCATTTCAAACCATTTTTCAGCAGATATATTCAGAGATCAGATATAAAAGGGGCCCATGAAAACGGCATCATTTATAAGCCGTCGGGTTAAAGGGAAAAGGACTGAACCATTCAACTGTTGCCCTTAACAACAGGGAAAGTCACAGTCCATGAGAAACACTGAAGGATGTTCTTGTTCGTTTGTTGCACATTTTCCTTGCTTGTTCTTGCTTCCATGCAGTGAGTAAGATCGACCGTTTGGGTCGACATTTACAGGGTCGACGAGAGCCCACCAATCTGCCCTCTGCACTCACTGCCTAACTCCCCTTTATCGCCCCCCCCCCACCCCCGCTACCCAGGGTTGGTCACACCTGGCGTGCGGACGGAGGGCCCCACCCACGCTCCTCCAGGTCCCTGCCTCACAGCTTTCTCTCCTTTTGTCTAGCCTCCCTCCCCCCCAGCTGTCCCCACTTACACCCCCCCCCCCCCCCATCCCAAAAACGCTGATTATGCAGAGCCGGCCGGGGCGGCCCAGAACGGCACGTGCCGCCGCGCCTTATCTCTGCCGTTTCCCGACTGCTGTGCCCTGCGCTCCAGAGAGGGACGAAAGTAAATAGACTTTATTCCCATTGGCTCCCGACAGCAGTTCAAACAAAAGGCCGAATGACAAAGACATTTTCCAGTATGGCAGGTGTTAGTGTCAGATTCTGCCGAAGGCTAACAGGCAGGCCGAGGGGGGGGCGGGGGGTTGGATAGAGGGGAGTAACGGATAAAAAAAAAAAGAAAAAAGAAAAAAAAGAACGCTTTTCAGCTAAAGTCGAGACATGCGGTGAAGACCATTAGCGCACCAGCACTGCTCATGCTTCTACTTAGGTGTTAATTGTCGCCATACTTGTTTCGACAAGAGCTTCACTTTCAATTATCTGCCTTGCTAAACCCACAAAGTAGTACATTCTTGAAAGCAGGCAGTAAATAAGGCTTGTTAGTTTCGGGGGGGGGGGGGGGGGGGGTGATGTGGGGTAGAAAAAGAAAGAGGAGGGCGAAAGGATGATTAAGGTAGCAGAGGACTGGCCTCAGGAGCCACACAAGCATCCGGACGGGGGGGCTTACCTTCATCAATTACCGTAATCAGACCATTTACATATTTTTAATCTAAAAGGAAAGAAACACAACAGATCATCATGTAAGACGCAGGATGGTCGGGGTGGGGGATGCGTGACACAGTGAAGGGGCAATCAGGCAGTGACGGTGATGGTCAGCTGACTCCACAAAACCAATCAATTCACAGGAAGGGAAAAAAAAAAAAAAGTTATTTCTATAACTTATGACATGTAGAGCAGGAAAACAATGGCAAATAAATGCTGGGTGATGCAGCGATCTCTGAGAAACAGACATTTAAAGGGAGATTTACAGGAAACCAGTGACATGCAGGAGGTTATTGCTGTAAAAAAATAAATAATAATAAACAAGACTGAATTGTTTTCAGAAAAGATTTCAAAGAGATGATGATGAGAGTGACACCCTGGAGGTCATTCTGATACAGCATATTGTCAACTAGAGAAATGAATTCCATAAAAAAACAAGGCTTTCTGGTACTGGTATGTGGACCAGTCAGTGTGGGAGAGGCAGGAGGCCCGTGCAGAGATCCGGAAGTGGTCAGGTGACTCGCTGTCCGGTACATGTGCGAGTGCGTGTCACAGATGGTCAGTAAATCCTTAATGAGGGATCGGATGCTGTCGGCTCTGGCAGGGCTCCCTCTGAGAAAAACTGCGCTAATCGCCTCGTTCCACTAGGTACCTCCACGTGGGGAGGCGGGGCTTTATCGCCCATCTCAGCGCTGGATTGGCCCGCATGTCAAGCCGCGGCCGTACAGACCTCTGCTGGCAATATGGTTGCAGGTCAACATGGCGTCATTTGGCAACCAAAGGTTAATGGATATCCAAAACAGGAAAGAAAAAACATAATCCTATTACTATTCCGACAAGCTCTTAGTGGCCTCAGATGTGTCCCACACCAGTGATGGTTCCATCCAGCTGCGTCGTGTCCTGGCAATTAGCACATGGTGCCGGACAACCTCAGTGAAGTTAAACGCGACACCGGAGTGTAAATGAGCCGGTGCTGGTGGCTCTGGTTTCACGCGGAAAGCTGATGCTGGGTTCGGTCACTGGCGTTGCGCTGCCCCAGATGGAACTCACAGCGCAGGCCTGATTAAAATCATTCCACAGAGCCCCTACCTCTCCACAGCTTCCATTACGAGACACACGGCAATCTGGGTAATTCTATCATCCCCCTGCCACCGCAGACGGACAGAGGGGGGTACGTGTCCCTCCATGGGGAAACGGCCAGGATTGGCGGCCCAGTTGGGGTGACGCCCAAGTGGACAGACCACAGTGATCGGGAGGATCAACGATGATGGTCACTGAGCTCCTTTCTATGGCGCGTCAGTTTCTGAACCTGACCGCCAACTCGTCTGATTTTCATGAAAAATGCAAAATATAATTGCACAAGATAAGGGAAACCCAACAACACAAATTCAACAAAACAGTAACTGCAGTCCTTAACCAAATAAAACTAGGAAAAATTCCACAAACAGCTGAATGCGTTTAAGTACATTACTTAACTCATGCCTGATTCTTGGGGCTTCACAACAGTGGGGGAGGGGCAGTGAGGGGCGGGGCCAGACTTGATGGGCGGGGCAGGTGGCAGGGAACACATGCAGGGATTTAACGGTACGTGTGGGGTAGGGTGTAGTGCTGTGGGAGTGAGGAGAGGGCACATGCCAAGTTGAAAAAAAACAGGCAAGAGTCTTACAATCGAACTTGGCCCAAGGGTACTCTGCATCCCAATACACTCCCAGCCAGCGCCTGGATGCTGTCATGGATGAGACGTTAAGCGGGCGGTGAACGGGTGGCCGAGGACAAACGCGGCGCATTGTGCAGCACGGGGCGATGCGGGGGGGGGGGCGGGTCCGAGGGCAGAGCCAGCACACGCCAGGGAGGCATGAAGAGGCCCACGTTGGGGAGGTTCTGGCGGGGCGCGGGGTTGGCACACGCCCCATGATGGGCAACATACATTAGAGTCACATTAAGGCCTTAGAAACTGCACATTCATTTGCCACCGATCACTCAGCCGCTCATTACATTACGATAGATTACAATAATTATTAACCGATTATGGAGGGAAATGGAGCAAAATCACAGGGCTGCATCGCCACTAGTTACTGTGTTTGAAAAAGCCGCTTTACGCGTCTCTAAAAGGAAACGCAGATCCTCACACTAAAGCATTTTCCAAGCCCCTCAGGAATTACTGTGCTGTGATAATGTGCTTTTAAAAAATACCAAGTATAACATGATAATAAACAATACTAAATAATACTAATTTTAAAACATGAATGTCTAAAGCTTTTACAGCAATATTTAAAACATAAACATTTCCCGCCCAATATACTGAGGCTCCCTGGGGATTCCGCCCCCAGTGTCCCACGCACCCGTGTTCACTAACCGCCACCTCAACTGAGGAGAATCGCGACGCGACAGCCCTCCCCCAAGGGGGGGAAAAAAAAGCTACACTTTTCTGCCCCGCACCAAAACAGGCTTTTGTGTGGGACAGCTGACTCCACACCCACGGCACACAAAAGCCCCAAGATCCCTTCCACACGGGGGCGGTGCACAATGGCCCTGACCGCCGCGTCCCCAGCTCTATTCACCCGGGATGCTCCGTCTGGGCGAATGAAAAGCCATCCGCAGTGAATCTGGATGAACCAAGAGGGGGCGCTTACATTAAATCTCGATTACGTTCGGAGCACTTTTATATAGCGCCAGTGCATCTTGCTGTGAAACAAATCCTCCAATTAAGAACAACAAAGAGAAATGTTTATTCCCGGCCTGGAAGACGCACGGCTGGTAGATAATTACACTGAAGGCAGCCTATTCAGCCTGTCAGCCTATCTCCCTCAGCCCGGCTACAAAAGAATCCAGCGCACTGTTGTGCTGTGTACAGAAATAACGAAGAGAAATGAATACCACAGCTCTTAGTAATTACAAGCCCCCCGCCCCCCTCCCCTCACTCCTTCTGTCCCAGGGCTGTTTAGTATTCTGGTTCATGAAAGGTCAGTAGAGGTCAGCACAGTGTTTCTCAATGTCTCTCCACGAAACAGGGGCATAATTATGTAAATAGGCCTCACGCGCCTCTCCCCCCGCCAGCCCCCACCCCCCCCCCCAGCCCCTGCCAGCCCGCTTATCTGGCCAGCCTTCTGCAAGCTGCTCCGGGAGACCCACACACCCACCCCTACCCACCCCCACCCCCCCCCCCCCCACCACACACACACACACACACACACACACACCCACCCCCACACAGAGGAGAGCGGCACACGCACACCTGCACGTATGTGGACACACGCGCTGGAACACACGCAGGCACAGAGCCCACACCCATATGGCGCTGTGTGCGTTCTGCTCAGCGACACTGAAAGGCGGCTGATGTCAGACATCACTGTACATCTGCTCATTTCATCGCTGTGTCAGGTGGTTTTACTCTGAATCCTTAAATAAGTCAGCATGCAGGCAGGGGGACAGTATTCAACAGCACCTGAATACTAAAACTTATTCATGGAAATAACTTTTCTATTACAGGAAACTAAATTGATAAATTGCAAAAAAGAAAAAAGAAAATTCAATACCACATCTACTGGAGTAATGCAAGGCCCAGCTCTTCATTTTCATAGATATATTTTTGTTTTCCACTCCATCTTCTTGTTGAGCAGAATGTTAAGGAGTCAGACCAGCCTAAGGTACCTCTGCGGCGGAATTGATTTTTTTCTGCGTTTGCCGAGCAAAGAAGCGTAGTTCACCGGTTGGTTTGGCGGAGGGGAGGGGGGGAAATGGTAATAAATGAGCCCCCCCCCCCCAACTAATTCCAGCCCGTCGGTATCCTAGCAGCATGATTCACCTTTACTGTTAACGGCAAGCTTTCTTTCTGCCTGTTTTCGATAAACGAGCTCCAATGTGCTTTCGGGTCGGTGCGGCACAAGTGAGTGGCCCGGTGACACCCCACGAGCCACGACCCCCCCTCCCCCGGCCGCTGGTGCTGTATTTATTAAGCACTGACACAGAGAGAAGTTTTTAAAAAGAAAAACACTAAACTACCACAGAAATAAAGATGTTAAGGGTGAACAGAAACTACAGTGTGTAATATCTGACATGAGAGGTTGTGCGGGGGGGGGGGAGACGGTGGTTGCTGAGGAGCTTACCTGTCCCGCTGAGGGGGTAGTAGCTTGGGGAGGGGGAGAAGACCTGAGAGGCAAACTCCTCAAAGGTCATGACCTCTCTGTGGTTCTGCACGATGGCTTCCAGGTAAAGAGCGCGCTCTTCGTAGCTGGGAGGGCACAGTTAAGGACAGGAAGACAGGCTCCGCATAGACCTTGACAACCCCCCCCCCCCCTTTTAAATCAGCTTCATGAATCCAATTATTAATTGACAATGAGCAGATGGCCCTACATATTCACAGAGCGACGTGTGGATGCTGGACAACACAAAGGATGGGCGGAGCGTGCAGCTCTCCGCCAAAGATGGTGGCCTGAGCACAGGTTCGCGGGGGGGGGGGGGGGGGGACTCTGCCCTGACCCCCTCACACACCCTTACACAATCACACCACTCATAGAGCAGGAAATGAAGGGTAGTCAACAATAATCCAGAAAGAAGCACAATGTCTGCCCCTACTGTCAAGCTTAAATAAGCCCCCTGGATGAGACAGCCTTTCAGCACTCGGTGTGGGAGGTGTCCCTGCATTGTGCTCCATCCTGGCCCGTCGGGGGAAAATTGAACCCATTAGAATTTGGGGACGTCGCCGGCGGCAATCTGGAAGGCCGTCAGAGCGTCGTCCCCGCGGCTGCAAGGGGCTCCTGTAAAAAGGCCCACAAACGTAGCGCGGCCAAAAGTTAGGGGGACAAAGGAGACGAACGAGTTACAGGTGTGAGCTTGGTACTCGAGGAGAACTGAAGGGCAACGCTTTACATAGGCTGATTTAGAGAGGGAGGGGGAGGCACCAGCTCAGCGACGAACAGGCCAAACGCAGTAATATACAGACCTGCAGAGGGACACATTTTTTATTCTTTTGGCTCTGTGCACCATCACAAAGGACTTAAAGGAAGTAAAACACTAAAACCATGCTTTTAACCCTTTCAACCCTGTCCATTTTTGAATGCTTTTCTATCCCTTCGATTTTAGGCTTATTACACTCCAAGTACATGAGTCAGCCACATACGCTTCACGGTTTTGTTGTCCGGACATTCTGGGCTACTCAGATATGTCATAATTTCATGTGCAAATGCTGACACAGTCTTGATATCAACCTTTTCATGAGAAAAAACTACTGGTGCCTATTAAGATTTCTCAATTTTTAGTCTCATCTAATATATACATTTGTGGGCACTACAAATATAATCTTATAAATGTTGAGATTAGAGTGTTTACGATGCGGGAAGGTAAGGGTTCCATATCTTTGATTCTGCATCCATTTAGTACCTTGTTGAAGTTACCTGAGAGACAGCAATGCATGGTTTTTTTATATTTATATATATACACACACACACACAAACATTACATATATATTACTTTATAGCATCTGAAAGAAACTGAAATAGTAAAGCACGTCTTAGTTTATGATAAACACATGGGATAAACACAGTCTACAGCTGGATGTTTATTGAGATCGTTTTCCAGCCTATACATGCTATGATTGGTAAAGTGAAATTCGAGAATGAAACTTTCAGTCTGCATTTCAGCCTCAAACAGCAAACCAGTGCTGTAGCATGTCACTGCGTTTACATGTGGGAGCTGTTCCAGTTACACCAAGGGCACGCTCTGTTTCAACTGCTTTGACGGAGCTCAACCTGAAACACACATATACAAACTTCTGCAAATAAAAATTATGAAAATATCAAGTAATTTTCTTCCTGTTAAATAGAATGCTGCGTTATGTTTTTATGTCTAGTAGAACTGCAGACCATTTTTGAGTGTTTTTCAATCCCCTTATTTATAGGCCTATAATAGATAAATTCTAAAATATTTTTTCCCCAGAACTGTAGTACGTGTATCATTGCAGAGGAGAATATGCTCTGTTTTCTGTCAATGTGAATAACATCGATGTTTCATTGATTATTAGGAGTGCGTTTTGGTGGAAAATGTTTAAAATATATGCCTCATTCCGCACATAGTGCATAACGTTCTGCAAGTTAAGATATGGGATTCATGTCTGTGCGTCACGAGTCTGAGATTAATGGGTGCGAAAATCAACTGGTTCTAAGGGTTGAAGTGTCAACTTTCATTTAAGACGACAGACAGCTATACTGGGAGAACTGCAAAGGGATTATAACCATTTTTATAGATCCCCCTCATTCTAAGGGACCAAAATCATTTGGATATGTGGATATGAGTCAACTGTCCAAACATTTATGGGCTGCACTGTGTGATGATGCAAATATCTTTTGCACCTTGAAAACTTCAGCAGGGAAACAAAAAAAACATTATTTTAGCTCGTCCTCATTTATTCTTTACACAGATCGAGTGGAGATAATAGGAAATATAATCAGACATTTGAAGTGTGGCACAGAAAGCGGATGCCCGTTTCCTGCACCCGCAGACTGACAAGCAGGCGTTAAACAGGCCCTCTCTGCCTGGCCCGGCCCGGCTCGGTCCGGTCCAACGCTTCATCTCCCGGCTGATGAGGGGTAGCTACGACTGCGCCTCTGGCCACCGGCCGCCCGTTCGCCTGCTTTTGGCTGCACTTGCCCTTGTCTGCTTCGGGCTTGAACTCCTGATGACTCGGCCTAATGAATAGGCTGCCAAACTCCACCAGAGAGGAGACGCCCGCCCGCGCCAAATCCTGGCGGGATCAGGCCGGTGCCGTTCCCATCTCATTAAGGGCCCCTTCGCTCAGCGGCTGCCAAGGGCCCCCCCGGCGGTCCGCCTCTGCCCTGGCTCCGCCCCCGCCACGGCGAGCCGCCGGCCCTGCCGGCAGCAGGCTGTCAAGGCCGAGCGACCGTCTGGCAAACAGGCCCGTCCGCGGTAAGCTGGCACGTGCCAGAGCAGCAGGGGGCTGGAAGGAGGGGGCAGTGGGGAGAGGGCATGACGAATCGCTGAAAAGAGGACACAAAAACACGAGGATGACGAGCACCTGAGCCTGGGGGCCGGGACGGGGGCGGGGCCCGGGGGGCTGTTCGTTGGGGCCTCCTTTTGCATGAAGTGAGGACCATTGGGCTGGGGGGTGTAGGACCATTGGGCTGGGGGTCCAACACGCCCCCTGCTGTTTGGTATAAGGCCCCAGCATACTCTCGCACAGAAGAAAAGAGCAGCCCATCGATGTTCCGACAAAATACGGCGTAAGGAATATTCTGGAAACCGTGAGCCAAGTATAGAAGGGGGGAGACTCACACCCCAGGTAAAGACACAAGACACAGTGAGCCGGAAAAGGTGAGGCATGTGAGCCGGGACATAGGCAGCCCATTCGCACACAGACACACGATTACGTAAGCCCTTCAGAATACACGTGTAACAAAAGAAAAGAAAAGAAAAAAAACAAACACTCACATCTATTACACATTCATTAGTATCAGTGAAAACTGTATAATTTTGCAACAAGAGGCAAGAGCTTTTCATTAGTGAGCCAGCTAAAACGAAGGGAAAACATAACCTCTTAATACAAATGGCTTCAAACAGACGGACTTCAAATGCAAATAAGGTCTGGCGTAAACAGCCCTCGAGGAGGCGAAACACCTTCTCCGAGGGGCCGAGTTTGCGGAGAGAGCGACCTGCGCAGTCTCATTATTTCCTTGCTCTGGATTTTATAAGTGCCGTCAGAAGACCGAAAAGAACATCACAGGCTCTGCTGCCATGGTAACCTAGGTCACATTACAATAACAGGTCACTTCCAGGGTACCAGGGTATTACAAAGAGAGAAAGGATGTGCAAACTCAGAGTGGGTCCTATTATTCCGCAAGAAAGATGCTTCCAGCAGGTAGGATTTTTATTATGCGCTCCTTGACGCATACAATGCGACGGGGGGGGGGGGGGGGGGGGGCGACACAGAGTGCCGTGCGATGTAAAGGAAACGATTGCAAACGGGAGAGCGAATAACTCAGATCCCACTGGGTCAACACAGCCATATGGCCATCCATTATCAGAAATGCAGATGACTCTTGCATGGTTGTTATTGAGATTCCTAGAACAAATATTGACTCCAGCTGGGGTGCCCCCCCCCTCCCAGTCACCACCACCCTTCCCCCCCATCCCAGTCACCACTACCACCCCCCCCCCCCCGCCACTTCCTTCAGCCTGCTCCCTGCTGAAGACCCCGGTGATGAGCGGCACTGCCGGGGGCCAATCAGCGGACCGTCCCCGCCGCCTGTTAAATTAGCGCGCAGCCTCGTCGACGCATCTGTTGCTCCCCCCTTGTCCCCCCCCCCCCCGTTCTGCTGTCTCCCTGCCTCCCTGCTCCTAATTTCCACGCCCGTGTCACAAAATGTTCCCTCGCTAGCTGTGGGTTGTGCTCGGGGGAGCGCGGCCGCTGGACTCTGGCTGACGCGTTTCCACGGAAGGATGCGTCCAGCGTGCAATAAACAATTACGGCCAAATTATTACGCCGAAAAGCAGCAGGTGGGAAAAATAAGCCCCTCTGGAACACGGTCACTCCACATGACATCGATTTCAAAGGGCATCACGGTGGTCTTCTTTAAAAAAAAAAAAAACAGTTTGTGCATATGACACTTAGGGGCATCCAGAAATCCAGGTATTTCCTGAGACTCTTCAATCAGGAAAATGGTGTTCAGATAACACCAGTCTTTGGTTACGCATGTCCTCTCCAGCTGCCTACTTTAGCTGTCTGAAATGACGATGACTCACACACGGACGGCCAAACGACACTCTTCTCCGTGATGTCAAAGGGGATTTTGAGTAACGTGTGAACAGTAACATTATCCGTTCACTAAAGCTACCAGCATCGCTGTATAAACAGCAAAGGTGACTGTCCCGGACCCCAGCTGAGGGAACCATCGCTTTACAGTTGGAATGATGATATTCTAGGGATTTTCCAGATGAGACCCTATCCAGTCCTCCAGCTACCTTCCGGTTCCTTATAACCATACGGTTCAGTTCCCGACAGCTTCAAATGAAGCAATTACTGCAAAACAACAGGCTGCAGATTCTCAAATTTGCAGGCCTTTCCTTCGCACTGAGACCTTCTTTCATTGGCCTGAGTGCAGAGCTACTTCCTTCAGAATAAGACTACGAGAGTGAGATTAAGCTGCACGTGTCGAATCGGGAGGTGATTATTTTCCCCTGGGGATTCCACTAACTACAATTCTGCTAGGAGAACAGGCGACGCACTTGCACAGGGACAACGCTCGGGGTCAGAGTTCAAGGGCTCGCAGACAGAGCAGTGGTAGATGTAAGCCTGATGCTGGGAACACAAAAGGGTTACGCGTGCTCTCTGAGAGAGTGGTGACACACTGTCACCGGTGGGAAAAGTTACATCGGGCCTGGATAAACAGGCTAGGAGTAGCTAGGAGAGGGTATGGAGTCTGAGGTGGGTCAAGCACCTCCTTGGATCAAAGCCAAGGTCAATGTCCTTGTAATGGCCTCATTGAAGGTGAATTAGTGGTGGAGACTGAGACCCAGGTGGTCTTCGCTCGCTCAGCCCAAGGGACCGGCTCCCACACCGGGACCCCTGTGCTCCTCTTTTTGTTGCCGTGAGACAGACACCCGGCACAACGGGGCATCTTGCCCCGGAAACACGGCAATCTCCCAGACCCATAAACGTCTGGGTGAGAGAGATGCTCGCTGTGTTTAGCCGAACCCCCAGGTCACAACAAATCACTATTAATCCACAGCCATCAGCTGCGAGCAGGACAATGGGTCTCTGACATCCGTCACACGTAAAGACGGGGACTTGCCACAGGCTTGGCTACTGCCGGGCCGTAATTGCTTCTTAAAGCAGATGGTTCTCCTACAGTTTATGAATTAAACAGGACTTTCTGACGTGCAGAAGGACCTTAATGTAATTTTGGGGGGGGGGGGGGGGGGTGCAAAAATTATTGATCATTTGCACCCACACAGCACCTTGAGAGAGACGCCTTGGAAAAACAGGCTGAGGTACCACTGGAGTTATAGAGATTCTTGGAAATGGGATTCTTGCTTGGTTTCGGTTGGCAGGTTGGTTGCATCTGTGATCGGAGGTTGTGGGTTTGAATCCCAGGATTCAATACCCCAGTGAAATATCCCAGCAGTGTCACTGATGGGCCCCTGAGCAAGATCCTTATCCCCCAGTTGCTCCAGGGACCATCTACCCACTTTCAAAGTCACTTTGGGGGGAAAAAGTCAACTAAATAAACAAAGTAGTAAAAACTACTTCAGGAACAAACCTTCCAGACCCTGATCCTGAGATCACATTTGAGTCAAGTAAAAAGGAGGTGGACCGTACATTAGTGGCAGGCCTGATGGGACGGGCAGCTTCCAGCTCCAGCGAGGGTCCAGGACTGAGACATTAGGAGCCAGAGGATCCGCAGCCCAGGGGGTATTTGGCTCTGTGACTGATCCCGGGAGGCAGGGGGGACAGGGGGGAGGTGAAGCGGCTTCCGAGTCCCCTGCCACCTGACAGAGATTGTTCAAAAGATTAAATATTGCAGGCCCTATGTGAGAAGGCCACTGACTGTTCCCTCCAAGGCACTGGGAATCAGTCTCTCTGTCCCCCCCCCCCCCATGCCCTCTTAAGGAATCTCCCCAAGAACAATTTTCACTGCAGTCTTCGCTGGCCACGTTCAGCGGGATAACATCAAACCCTTATTTTCCCCACAAACTCAATGGAGGCCTGGTGCTCCTGCAACTGAATGAATCAAACTATTTTCACTGTTTATTAGTGAGCTTCAAAGAGCCGGAAGGTTCATGTAACACGACGTCTACATTGCGCTGTTTCTACTCTGCTGCTGCTGTCTGAAGTAACTTTGATGCTGGCAGATGAACATTACATTAGAGGTGGAAAGTTCCGGTTCAGAAAGTGAAAATCCTTCCACCTCGGCATTACATAGAAGGATAAAAATGAATTCAAGAAGGTAGCAACAGTGGCAATCAAAATGAAGGAGGTTGTTACACACTTCTGGGTTTTGGGGGGGGGGAAAGAAACGTTGTCCCAAAGGTATCAGCGATAGAGAAGCGTGACTATTTACAAAGAGGCCTGGACTGTAAGAGGAAGCCCTGGTGGTCAGAGACATGCATAGACTGCATGAGCATCCTCAGAGGCTCGATAGCCTCTCGGCAGCGAGTAAGAAGTTCCTGATGGAACTGAGAGCGCTGGAGCGCCGCTAAATACCCTCCCCGAGTGGGGCCCCGGAGAGCGAGGCCCCGGGGAACACGGCCGGTAAAAGCGCAGACACTTGTCGAATCCAAAGTAGGGCGGGACGGGGTGGGGTGGGGAGGCCTTCCCCTGAAGCAGAGAGAGACAGAGTCTCGTCCCTCTGCTCCCACCTTCCCGATAGTCACACAGGAAGCGGTTAACATCTAATTAATTTGATCAGCTCCCAGGTCTTAACGAGGCGCTAACGACCACTGCAGCGGGGCGTGGGCTGCGGCGACGGCTCCGGAGCCACACTAATCCTGTTTTCCGTCCAGTAAGCCAGGATAACGGAATAATCCTTCCCTTTTTTAAGCCCCCCAGGGTCACATGAGCCTCTGTCTCACCCATGGGTGTAAATTATTGGGGGAATGGCGGGATTGTAACCCCCCCCCCCCCCCCCAATAATCAAAACCAGCCAATACAACCACCTGGGCCCCCTAAAATGAGTGGAGACCTCAACCCCTCCAGTGCTCAACCTAAAGTTATTCTCTTGGTCTCACCCGGCCAGGAAGTCCAACCCAGCCGCACCCTGTCTAGGTGACGGACGCGCTTCTGACCCGAGGGAGATCAGTGTCAGTAGGGGCTGAGATTCTGAGCCGATGATTGGCTTGTGGTGAATACAGTGCACCGCATGATGTGCCAGCAGTGTCCTCATCACCGTGCCGGCAGCCTGGGGGGGTAACAGAGGCTCATTAGGCCGCCTGTCCTCCTGGTGAGACCAGCTGACCGCCCGGTGCGAGGGGGTGCCGATGGGGCTTTCCGTGTGAACCGCCATCCCACTGTCTTACACAGACCTACGACCAGCTTCTTGGGACTTGAGTACCCTAATTAAGCGCGGCAGCCGGTCCTGGGGTCCAGCGGGCAAAGACAGGTTAATTGAACCTTCTGGAGATGCCGCCTCCCTCGGGCTCGCTGGCGACTGGCGGGCACACGTCTCAGGATCAGGCGGGAAGGCAGACTTATGAGTGTGACATCACCCGTAATGAGACACATCTCTGGCTGTTTGCTGACAAGAGGTGTAATTCATATACAGGTTAAAAAACTGCCTTTTTCATCCTTTTCCCCACCTTGATTATGTACTTGCTGATTCTTCTCTCCCAGTGGTCTGCTAAAACACAATTAAACGGCACACAGAATAAAATTACCTTCTATTAATTACAGCACAGCTGCTTAATGCTGAATGACGAAAGAACCAAGTATACATTCACACACATTTGTATTCATATCTTGGTATTCATCTTTAAATTAATTTCTATAAGCAGAACCCAAATTACAACTGTGACAACCTTATCCCTTAACTACAAATAACCAAGCAAAATACAAGACTTTTGCCATTGTTAGTTTTTTGACTACAGACACAGATTTCTATAAAATTTTGTTTTCCCTTGAAGGGACAGAAAAAATGTCCCCACAACGTCAAAACGACAGGTTTTTAATCACACCGTGAATACACATGCTCACACAATCACACACATACGCACGCAGGCACAATATACATTTGCACAAATAATGGTTCCCTTGAGAAGATTTAAAATAAATAAATAAATAAATAAATAAAATTTCAGTCCTAGGGTACTTTTGTAATTCCTCCATGAATTGCTGTTTCACTGGGCTATATAAATGCTATAACACACTTAACCACATTTGTTCATTATCACTAAGGGCAAAAGCAACAAAACCGAACAAAAATAATATAATTTTTAAATAAAGTTTACAATGACTGGAAAATTGGTATATTGCTATATAAGATTCTATGGTATATAAGAATCC
The DNA here is from genome assembly GCF_048594095.1 of Paramormyrops kingsleyae. Classification (NCBI taxonomy): domain Eukaryota; kingdom Metazoa; phylum Chordata; class Actinopteri; order Osteoglossiformes; family Mormyridae; genus Paramormyrops; species Paramormyrops kingsleyae. Next base: position 18,044,221 of record NC_132810.1, read on the forward strand.
AGAGGAAGGGGGAAATGGCAGTTGGGTGCTTTGGGGACTCCGCGTAGCCCTGGGTCCTACAGTCAGGTGACAGGACATCTCCCAAGAAATGATCTCCAGCACCACGTTCAGCCCAAATAAATAGGGCAGCTGACCAAAACACAGTACCGATCTGGACAGAGTCTCTGTGGTTTTCTATAACTTAGACATGAACTGTCATTCTTGTAAAGTCAGGTTACAGTTTACTAAAAGCAGAGGTAGCAGTTTGTTCACTTTTAGAAAATAAACATACTTGTGAAACATGTATTTCTTAGTAATTTATGTCGACCTTCACCGCAGATAAACAAATATAGACTTAATGTCCAGGAGCAAAACTCTAACATTCTCTGTGATATTGTGCACAAGAGTAAATCAAACTGGTTAAGTCATGCCGATCACACCCCAGTAGGACGACTGCGATGGGGCAGAGTGGCCGTACCCGAGAGAGTCCGGGACGGCACTCCATCACGTCAGCCGGGCAGAGCGGCCAGAGCAGCATGGGGGGTACGTGCCCGCTGCTGTCTGACACCAAAACATTGTGTACTCCTGCCGCACTCGTGCCATGTGCAGGACCTGGCTGTGCAGTGGGGTTTGGCGTTGTTGGCGCAAGCAGGCGGGAGGGTGGGTGGGGGGATTGGAAGGGGCAGAAATGAAACGCAGAGGAGGGCAGCTTGCGGAGAGTTCGGTCCCCCGCTCCACGGCCCCGCTCCTCCTGGGTCCAAGGGGAGGCCAAATGCCAACCGAGGAACAGGCCTCACATGTGGCAGAGGGTGGGGACAGGCCCATTATGCGGGCGTAGGTGGGGGTGGGAGGGGGGCACAGACCGGCCAGTCATGTGGGAGTGGCTGTGTCCAGGGGGCAGGGCAGAGCCAGGCGCTGTGGGAGCCATGGGGGGGTCAGTGAGGGCATCAGCGTGTGGACCGCTCAGAGGTGACCGCGCCCCTGATCAGGGCCAGGGGATTTGTTATAGCCGGCAAGCAGATGGGCTGCGGCGTGTTACGCCCCGTCTGGTGGCCAGCGGGGGCTGCTGGGGGGGGAGGTGGGGGGCATGTGGGCCCCTTGGCGCCGCTCGCTCTCCAGATACCGCGGACGCGCTAAACAAACAAACAAATCCCAGGAACGCTCCCCGTGACAACATGCACGGCCATATGGGTCCTTCGAGATGAAGGTCTGGGCCAAAGACGGCCCCGGGCCGGAGGGGGCGGGGCCTAGCATGGCTCCCAGCTTGCCATCAAAAGTGTGGTTTGCTGTGTATTCAAACAAGGACGGCCATCCATTGAGCGCCAGCCTGCAGGAGACTTACATTTCTAACACAATGTGGGGTGGAATAGAAACAAGCAGAAGACAGAAAGCAGCCACCACTGATGACAGGGGATTTCAGTAAGATGGAACGTAGGGGCCCGGCGCGGAACGTAGGGGCCCGGCGCGCGATGAGGACGTGCTCAGAGGGCCGCGTGAGCCCGATTTGGCATGAAAGCTACGACTCATTACGGCACTTTATCGAGAGAAAAGCATCGGGGAGCCGTGAGCGCCGGACGCCAGCCCCCCCCCCCCTTCCCACACTCACCCACCAAGCGTCCCGGCCTCGCTAGCCCTTCCCAAACGGAGAACCTGACGTAGGCTCGGGGACAAGCTTAAATGGATGGGTGGATGAGGGGTTTCAAAACAGGGACTCAACAATCAAAATAAATCTTTTTTATCAATTTGCTTTTAATGGCTCTATACGCCCTGAGTATCAACACACCAGAAGCTGGGAGGCTTTGGGCCGAGTCCCTTCATGCAGGTGGGAGGAGCTTAGGAAGCACATTTGTCAAATAACAGAGCAAATGGTCTTTGCCTTGAAGTCCTGCACATCCTTTGTGTTGCCGAGGGCAGCGGGGAGAGCGGGACCTGTTGATCCTGTTGCCACGGCAGCAGGCGGCATGAGGGGGGCACACTGGGCCCGAGCTGCCCATGAACCTCCTTCCCTCTCCAAACAATCCGGACAGAAAGGTGTATATTTCACTCGTCACGATCGTTACGATTCTAACACGGGAGGACTACAGCCGGACGCTAAGAGCAGTACAGAGGACGTTCAGATCCCATTTTAACGGCCCTCATCATGTGTGGCTATGAAATCACTCAAGACTTTAATAAAGAGAACCATGTACCAAAATACGATTTCCACAGATAGCCAACAGAATTACAACATACAAGCTGGCCCAATGACAAACCACTACATTACATATTAGCTAATAGTACAGTGTGTACTACATTACTATACTAGCTAATAGTACAGTGTGTACTACATTACTATACTAGCTAATAGTACAGTGTGTACTACATTACTATACTAGCCCACAGCATGACGTGCAAGTCATGTAAATATCATTCAAATATACAATCTCATATTGTCCCATTTTGTCAGCCATAAGGCTCAGAACTTTCCTTAGTAACCAAAACGTTACCAAATAAGAAGCTTATACTTGCGTATTATACTCAAAACAGGTCCTGTAACAATCGCAGAAATTCAGTCAAAATCTCAACTTAGGATACAGCAACTTTAATTTTTCTGTAACTTTTGCTTACGAAAAGCAACTGCTAGGGGCCTAAAACAAGTAAATACGCAAACTAAATCGCACTATTTGCGAGGTGAATGAGTCAAACCCATTATAGCAAGAGGTTGACATCCTAACTGAAAGAATAGAGCAGCTGCATTGTGCTGTGCAAAGGATCCTGGTTTAACCCACGATAACGGGGGCTGTTCTACAGAATGGTAATTAAATATTAAAGGGGAGGGCGAAGGCTCTGAAATTTTAATGATGCTTGTGGTATGTGCACAGGAATGAGCGCGACGCCTTAACACCGGACGGGTCGCTTCACTGGCTCCGCACCTCATGATGAATCCTCTTTGCTTTTTCAAGCTTAAAATTCCCCGGTTTTGTTCAGGGAGACACGTGCGTCTCCTAAATTGAACCCGGAGACATTTCCTGGGTTCTGTGAAATCCGAAGCATTTAGCAGTTACGCTAATGATGCAGGGGTTTAAAAACAGAAAAAAAAAAAACAAAAAAGGAACTTCTGCAGCCCAGTGGAACCGGCTCCATTCCCATGATGCTGCCGCATTCGGCCTGTCAGAGACACAAACCCAGGAAAACCATCAAGACTTCCTTTTCAGATTAAAGCAAGTGCAGCAAAAATAAACGTCTTTAAACCTTCATCATCTTGTGGAAACTGTCGAAAACGGTGTGCCGCAAATCGATGCGGGCGGGGGTCTCCTGACAGAACACGACCCCGGGGGCAGAGTCCGGCACTGCAGCCGGCACGGACAGATGGGACCAGAGGTCACCGCCACCCGCTGCGCTGTGACGTCATGCTGGTGGTGGCCCGCCTGTGACTGCCACCCCCAGGAATACCGGAGCAAAGCTCAGAGGAGGGTGGTGGGGGGGGGGGGGTTGGGGGGTCTGTTTTCTTCCTTTCTTCCAAACCCACGCCATTCAGCTTTGCACCTCCTTTACACACACACACACACACACACACACACACACACACACACACACACACACACACACACACACACACACACACAAGCTGCAGTGTTACACTATTCCTACCTGGGATGATTAGGAATGGTGGGGTGGCAAGAAAGAAAAATGGGGGGAGTACATGGGGAGACAAAAAAAGAAAAAAAAACTACGAAGAAAGAAGTTCTGTTCTGGCAGAAGCTTTTCTAATCCCAGCCCCAAGCCATGGTGTGCAGCCAAGCAAGCTATTACATGGCAACAATTAGGGTCCAGGGTCCAGCACCTGGTCCATCCCATCCGGGGCAGCTGACTGTACAATCCCCTCGCCAGGTGGTGCTACTTCAATAACATTAGCTAGTCATTCTAGGGTTAATAAAGAGCCGGGCTGCCCCGCCTGCCCCCGCCTGCCCCCGCCGGCCCGCGTGGTGCCCATTCAGCTCGCCGCAGACAGTATGTCTTTTATGGGACCGGAGACAATGTAGTTTAAAACTCGTTAAAATTAAGATCTCTGAAGAGCCAGATAATTAAACTACGGGCCAGGCTCCTTGGAATCCGAGCTAGTGCCCAGATCCCGCCCATTTTGGCGGCTACATGGAGAGCGTCAGATTAGAATGGGGCTTTTAGAGAGGGACGCAAAACAGATGGAGGAGAGAGGCAGGGCGGGGCCGCTCAGAGCGCCGGCGACATCGGGGGAAGGGGGACTCGCTGATCTGCAGGGGTGCGGAAACAGGTGGGGTGGAGGCCCGTGCAAGGATATGGGTCTAGGACCACTGTCCATTGCTGGGGAATTTCAGGGGAGGCATCTGATTGAGAAAAACCCAAGATTTACAGAAAGGGTTGCGCAAAAACAAAATGCCTGAGTTTGAAGCCAGCTATCTTCCAATGACATCCCATGGGGGCGTGGCCTACACAGCTGTGAGGGCACGCCCACGTTTAACAGACAGCCCTTTGCTTGGCCTGAACAATGCACGCCACTTCAGGATGTACCAAGAAAAAAAATCATCATTAACACATCAAAGGGGGGGGGGCTGTGAGGAAGGGAGGCGGGGGCCGGTTTGGACGAGCACCACACACACTTTAATCTTTTCATTCCCCTGTTCGTGCATAGGTGGTGCTGAATTCTATTTTGTGCGAAAATGCTAATGTGCAACACAAGGGCATCCTTTACACCTGAACAGAACCCAGAAACCATGTGTGTCTGTGTGTGTGTGTGTGTGTGTGGTGGGGGGAGGGGTCTGGCCCAGCCTTTGAACCCCTTAAAGTGGTTTTAATGTGTAACGTATAAATAATTAACTAATCCTGGTCTAAAATAACTCCCGATTCAAAAGGCTACCATTTAAACTACTGTAACTGTAGTTTAAAACAAACAGCGACACTGTCCTCATTGTGCTGCTCTATGGGGAGTGGGGTGGGGGGGGGGGGGGGGGGGCAGGGGGGCACAGCCCAGTGCAGCTGCGGGTCTTTGAAACAGAAATAAGGTCAGGGTTTTGTGACAAGGAAACGGAGAAGAACGAGAACATATATATATATATATATATATAAATGACATCACAGAGAGAAAAATATCACTGGCTACATGAGGGCTGACATTTATCTGACATTTATCGGCAGAATTGAGCTACTTCAGGAACATCATCAGAAAATACTCAACTCTTCCCCCAGCTGACAGCCCTGTCAGGGACACCTTTCAGGGCTTCATTTAATAGTGGGCTGCACACTATCAGAGAGCTAGAGAGCACAGAGTGCGTGAGGTCATGTGGCAGGTGACTGGGACCTAACCAATCTAAGCCATAAACTATACATAACTAATAAACAAAAACAGATGACAGGTGAGAAAGATATGGTGAGGCCAATGAACCTAAAGATGAAGAAAGACTAACGAGAAAAAAAAAAATCTGATGACCACGTCTTGAAATTTTAGGTTTGTTGAGGGCCTTCGTTACCCATAATCCCCTACTCCACGGCTTCTCCCACAGGCTGATGGGAGCACCTCTTCAGAGCCGCCACCCCCCCACCCTTCTCCGAACTCGCAACAGGGCAGAGCATCTGCCAAAAAAGGGAGAAATTATTCCAAGCATTGTTAAAGCGGTAAGAACCAAGCCTTCCGAATTCACTAATTAACACCACTTTCAAGACCCCCAAGACAAAGCGAGAAATGGGAGCCTAATCACAGCGAAAGCGTCCATCATAAAGGAGACATCCATTTCCATAACTGGGGAGGACTAGCAGCTTCCTGTAATGCCCACTGAAGTGGTGGAGGGAAAAGTTCATTAATTAAACAGGACTGGAAGAACAGATGGAACGGCTGGTTGGACGCTAATTACTAAAAGTACAGTGGCGGGGTGACACCCGCGCGTGAGCCAGCGGGCCGGCGGACCCACGCATGTCACTCACAATTAGGGGGCCACTTCACGTCTCCGCGCCGATATCGTAATGGCTCGGGTCAGGAAGTCCGTATGGTGGCTTGCTCCGGTCCCTCCATTAAGGAGGTCCGCTCTAATGTGTCGTTATTTGAGGCGGCTACGGACTGTGGGGGCTTGACCTTTGACCCCCCCCCCCCCCAAAAAAAAAGACGTACGAGTGAGGTAAGGTATTTAATGCAGTCATGACAACGAAGTCACTAAGGGGGAAGGGGTTTAAAACAAACAGGCATGCAAAAAAACAAAAACAGATAAATACAGAGCCTCTTCTCTGTTTTTCCGGGCCGTTGCTGGTGGTGACACTACTTGCCTGCACTGCAGATGCCCCCACAGGAGGGGACGCGTGTGCCTGAAACCCGACACCTTTACATATTCCATATGGATGGCTGGGTTTCTTGTTTTTTTTGGCTTAGAGGTACAACGGCCGTGACGCAGCTGCGAGTCGTCACACTAAAGACCCAACATGTTTGGCCAACCAGCAAGACATCTGGCAAAACGTGCGGGGGGGGGGGGGGGGGGATATCAGCTTGGCAAGACTGCATCGCTAAAGCGTCAGCAGAAAGCAAGGTGCACAGTGATGTCTTGCCTGTCGTGTAATATAAGCATTAATAACTGCAGGTAAAGGTGAAAGTCCTTGGAGTGGTCATGGGTACGCAGCTTGAGCAGCTAAGACCCCATATTACTTTTCCTCACTCAAAATATGTGCACAGTACCCATGATTCATTGCACCAATCAGCAATAGCTCAAATACCATCACCCAAATACGACCCAGCCATTAGTTAAAAATCCACAAACCCTATATCATTATTTCTTTTTTTACCCATAAACACCATCAAATTCTAAGACTAAAATGGGGACAAATTCAAATTAAATGAGGACCCATTTTATTCCCCATCTCACGGCTAAAGGGATTTCCGGGACGTTAGAAAGATGGTGAGCAATTGGTGAGATGAGATGAGGACGGCTCACTGCCCCATTTTTCTTCCAGTCAGGATGGAGGCTGCCGCAACTAAGCTTTAGTACCTGTATAGTAAACGCTGGGTACTCACTGCAAACGCAACAAAAAGTAAATGGGGATTTCATTAACTGATACAGGTGTGTTCTGTGGCAGCTTGCATGAGAAAACCACCTTAGCTTCTCACACACACACACACACACACACACACACACACACACACACACAGAATTATGGACGATCCATTCATTTCTATGGGCAAAACCCTAATCCCAGCAATGACAGCCTGAACCCCCACCCAGCCCTAACCTTAACCACAAGTAACCAAACAAAATACAAGAGTTTTGGCATTTTTAGTATTTCGATTGCAGTCACAGATTTTTATAAAATTGATTTTCCGCTTGTGGGCACCGAAAAAATGGTCTCCATAATATCAAAATAGCAGCTTTTTATCACATTGTGGGGACATTTTATTACCATATACACAGAGAAACACAGAGAAACACAGAGCCACGCAGCTTCGCAAACAGCATCGGGATAAAACAGGCCTCAGAGAAGCCGCTTCTTTCTCCCGAACACAAAAAGCACGCTCCCCAGCTCCTCCCCAGCCGAAACCCTCCCAAAACAAACACCCCGAGACCCCCGCCCCGCCCCGCCCAGTGCTCTCATCACCCATTCAGCTCGCTGCCGGCCGTCTGTTAACGTGCGGCCCACTCTACCTGTGCTGTGGAGTGGCTGGAACCGGACCGCCAGGCCCCAGGGTGTGATGAGTGTGGAGGCAGCCTTTTGTTTAGGGTCTGTTTGGAAGCGGGGGGGGGGGGGGGGGACTAGTAATGCTATGAGTCATTCTGCATTAGTGCACGGGGCAGAGAATACTTTTGCATGTGGTATGAAGCCAGACGCCATATGCCATGCGGGGCGGCCCAGAGGCCTCCTGCCTGGCTGACGGGGCCTGTGTGGGGGGCTGGGGCAGGCAGACAGCCCCTCCGCCAGGGAGAGCCAGAGCCCAGTGATCTGAACACACCAGACATTGTCAGGAGCAGCAGGAACAGCTGGTCAGCTAGCGAGGTACAGCCGTCGTACAGTGCCGCCACACTAAAGGGATTAGGTTAAAACATTCAGCGGGCAGCCCCTCCAACGCCATCCCCCCCCCCAACGCCACCCTCCACCCAGCTCCTTCCCCAGACTTGGATTGCTGGGCTTCTCGGTGGAGAAGGGGTGGTGGGGGGGGGGGGCGGTGAGCTGGGGGAGTGTTGGCATGTAAATTGGAGTCCATTGTCTGGGCACTGGGCTTTGGGGCAGTATGTAAATGTCGGGGAGGGGGGGGGGGGGGGGGTTGCAAGGGGGGGCAGAAGTATGCCCCGGGGTCGGGGGAGGGCAAAAGATGGGTCGCACGCGGAACTGGAATCGGCTCAAACGGAGAGGCAGCACAGAGAGAGTGCATGAGGGGAAGGGAATTCAAAGCTGGCAATTATAAAACTGGTTATAAGTAGTACAAATTCACACCGTTGCACTGTGTAGCTGCTCGTGCACTGAGCTCCGCAAGGCGGCCAGAGACACACCCCCGACCCCCCAATTAACGACCGCAGACTGATACACATGCACACCCAGTCTCTACAGTGTCTCTATCGGTGACACACAGCTAGTGCTGGTGACTACCTGAGACCCTAACCTGACTGACCCCAACTCTGACCCTGCGAGGGATTCAGGCAGCCTGCAGAACCAATGGCTACACTTCGTGGTGATAAAAGCGGCATGATATACTTCTGAAAGCTGCTCTAAATGTAAATATAGGTTATTTATTCAGAGCTCACATCTCTAAAGTGATGTACAAGTGAGGCAGGGAATATACGTCACAAACTGTTAAGGAGACAACTTAGGTTAAGTTCTGCTAGGGTGTAACTTCTAATGAGTACAAATTAGCAACGGGGCTAGAGCTAAACTAAACATTACAAACCACCGTAAGAACCCAACAGCCGGCACCAGAACAATCGAGGCAAATCAAAACACCAGGCGGACTATGGTCCTGCTACATAAGAGCAAAGTACAACAGCATGCAGCGTGGCCAAGAGACCATAACTAACAGCGGATGTAGCCAGAGCAGGTCAGTGGTCAGACGAGCTGAGATGTTCCTGGAAACCATGGGGCATCTCTAGAAGGCTGAGAGGGACTCTGCTGACAAGATGTGAGTGACAGTTGTGACAGTACCAGCGAAGGTGAAAAGGATGAAAAAGGCTGCATGTAAAAATCGATAAAGACAAACAAGACCAGAACCTATTCTGAACGCCGATCCGAGCCGTCGGTGACAGTCCAGAGAACAGAGGCAGGGCGCCATCTGCTTCTGTGAGGGGGGCCGCCCCTCGAGAAAAAAAGAAAGAAAAAAAAAAAGGATGAAGAATATGACATCACTTCCTTTATGGTGAGACACCGGGGAAGATACTTCAGTAAAGAGCAAACTCTTTTTTCATTTCCCCCCCCAAACTGCCAGCCTTTGACATGTCATGCTGCACATCTCCCGAAAATATAGTCAAATTATAATTAAACAGACGCCGCGCCCAGGCACCATCCCCTCAGCCGGATTAAAAGGGGGCTGCGCACAACCACCAGGTGCCGGGAAAAGATGAAGAATAAAGGACAAGCGCAACTTCAAAGAATGGATGGAAGAGGGATTTCGCACCGTTTCACCTCAAAACCCACAAGAGCGCCCCCCTGAGGGTTCAGGTTTGTGTGAGAGCTGTTTGGGCCGCCTCTGTGGGTTACGGTACATCTCCTTTTCATCAACCGTAATAAAAACGACATTATGTTATTGGTGTCTAGTCACATGACCAGCAACAAGAGTGATTAATTACATATAATAGATAGACATACACAGGCTATATACACATACATACACACACACACACACACACACACACACATACACTGCTCTCTGCCGACTCGACCCTGGGGCTATTCTTAACCCTCACATCATGACTCATGGTGGGGGAGGGGTCGGATAGGGGGCAGCCATCCACCTCATATGCTGCTATTTATGAATATCGAAATGCTTTTACATTCACTGGCTACAAGCTGATGGACACTGAATAACATTAATATTGAGGGGAACAAAGCCCCCCCAAGCACGTTTTTCTGCCTTCTTTCCTTCTTTTGCTCCCTCCCCCAAGCTGAAGTGCAGTGCACGAGTGGCGGCACCTCCGCCCCTACCCATAATGCCACCTAAAAGCCCTGCATGACTGGCTACGGGCAGGGACAGATTATGGCTATTGATCGCTGCCTGGAGATGGATCCGTGTGAAGGAGGAGGGGAGGTGTGTGTGGGGGGGGGGGCAATCGATCCCATCCGGTGGGGAGGCCACACTTCAGAATGAAGGTCAGCTGCGCTTCATCTCACCTATTAGAGACCCCCACAGCCTTCATCAGCACCCAGCCGTGGGCTGGTGTCTACTACGACCCCCCCCCCCCCCAGAAAATAGGGACACTCGCAAAGGGCCGAACTGGAACCTTACCACCCGAGGAGGTAACAAGTGCCCTCCTCTTGTGTAAGACACACTGTAAAGAGAGCCCCCACCCGCTCCGTTGAAAGGATGGAACTCACGTGCGATGCTCCATGTGAAATTCCTCGATGTGAAAATCGATGCTGATTTTCTGTGGCATGGGAGCACTTTCATTAGTGGGACCTTGTCTGGAGAGCTCATACTCGGCCCTGATGATCCAGCCCCTCTCCAGGCCAGGGGCCACGCCCGCCAAGGGCCAATCTTCCCATGCGGCGCAAAGGACACTAGGGTCTCCTTAACCCCCCCTACTGTGCGTAAGTACATACCTGCAGACGGCTAAGCGGGACCGCAGGATGCACTCGCCAGGTAAAACTTAGTGGGTTCGTCTTGGAGACCTCCTCAAAAAGGCCACCCCCTCGTCAGCATTTCTATACATGACTGGGAAGGCAGTCCACCACAAATTCATACATGTGGCCCTTTTCGACAGAATGGCCATGAATTATATCAGCTGTTCTTTTTTGTTGCTGTGTTATTAATAATGAATGAAACATTACGGGCAATTTCAAAGGGTGATGTAATTTACCGTCTGCCCCGCGGGGACGATCCCCCCCCCAGCCGAATTAAGTCATGCCGGGTGCTTGGAAGCAGAGCCACTCCCAGATTATCATTCTTTATTTTCACGGCACCGTAAAAGGGTCGCAACCGGAGGGCCGGACGGCTCAGTGCCGCCGGCTCCAGATCAGGGTGTGAGGAAAACCGTGAGCCAATAAGAGATAGGGGCGCCCAGTTCCGGTGAAGCACCGGTGGTCAGTTTTCAATATAAAATCCAATTAGCAGAAGCGGCCCTGTGCCGCAGATTCAAACCGCTGGAAGCCTCTCCACCACTCTGACATGGCGAGGGGGGGGACCGGACCACACCATGTCATCTTTCATGTGGGAGCGCAAGGTTGCTCGGGTTTCTTTGAAGAAATATTAAACTAATTACCTTGGAGGACTGTTTCACAACAAGACAGCGGATTGCCCGGCATTGTGGGGGGAATTGGAGAAGGGATTGTAGCCGGAGAAGGGATTGTAGCCAGAGCGGGGTGGGGGGGTGGGGGGGATGGTTGAGGGACAGCCATCGTTCAAAAGAGACAAGGTCATTGTTTCAATAAAGGACCAGAATGATCCAGAAATTCCTGAAAAGGGATGGAAGTGGGTTTGAAAAAGAGTTACTGAGACAGAAAAATGTAGAGCAGCTGTACAACTGAAGCACTAAGAAGTAAGGATGGTAGTCTGTGGTTCAGAGACTGATAAATTATTTAGCGTATAAGATCTGTCCTTTGTTGCCATCTCAAAAAAAGAGAATAATCCCACCCCCTAATGATCCCATTTGGAGGAGGAGGAAAAAAAAAAAAAAAAAAAAAGCACTTTCCCTGCAAATTACAGGAAACGCTGAGATTTTATTTTCCACACGTCGGATTGCTGCATAATGGATGGGATGGGATGGGATGATATCCCAGCCAAGCGAATCCCTCTCTGCACTCCCCCCGCCCCCCAAAAAAAAGTTTAAACAGGATTAGGGCTGAAACAAAGCAGTGAGGCTGAGCTGATTTAAGCCCGTCGGCGACGCAGAAAGATGCACCATGAGACGCCGCTGCTGGCAAGGCTGACTGTCCACCTCTCTGCAGCTTATCTCTGCCCTTTAAAGGCGGCGCAGTTACTGCTGTGAGGCTATCGCCGCCTTGATCTCGTCTGGACGTCCCTGATCCCGACGGAGCACCAGGTAGATTTGTGCAGCCCGGGTTGCTCTAACCCCCCAAAGGAATTCCCCTCGCGGGCGGCCGGGACATCCTTGACTGGTCGCTTACATAGTGATAAATCACTTGGCTTTGGATGACTGACATCTGCCACGCTACAGTCCCACAAGTACCTAGCGGGAAAACACACACACACACACACACACACACACACACACACACACACATATATATTTTGTGGGGACTCTCCATTCATTTCTATGGGACAAACCGCAATGACAACACTGACAGCCTTAACTCCTACCCAGCCCTAATCTTTACCTTAAATAACCAAACAAAATACAAGACTATTGGCATTTTTAGTTTTTTGATTGCAGTCAGAGATTTTTATACAATTGAGTTTCCCCTTGTGGGAACCAAAAAATGGTCCCCACAATGTCAAAATAACAGGTTTTTATCACAATGTGGTGATATTTGGTCCCCACAATGTAATATATACATGACTATCAGACAAACACACACACACTGTACGGACAAGCTGGGGCACAGCATCACATCTGCCACACAGCTTCCCCTCCCCTCCCCGATTTAGGACTGGATGACGACCACGCAGCAGGGCTCAGAGCGGTTGGACCGCCTGCTGGACCTGTAAACAAGCCTTCGCTCTGGCCAGCCCTCAGCGAGGAGATTAAGCACCGGGGCGAGTGGCCGCAATGGGCCATCCTTTCTCAGCTCTGACCCCTTGCAAAACCGTTAAGTTTTGTCACAATGCCAAAAAAAAGAATGTACAACTTGGGTTCTATGGTAAGAACCCAAGCCCAGGGTCTCCATGGTAACCATTGTCCTCCACGCAGGCTTAACATGTTCAGTGCGAGGTGGCTTTGTGCTTCACCACATTTCTTTCTACGACCCGTAAGCAACCGACCACCATCCCTCTTCCTTAGTCCTACCTAATTGAGATGCAAATTAATCTCCATCACTGATTACTCCCTTCTTAAACCGACTGACAACTACAGCTGTAATCAGGAGTTTACGACACGCTTTTTCGGGGGGGTTGGGGCTTTGTTGTCGACCTCAAGTTGGGGGGCCAATTAATTTTTTTTGTCAATGAGTCAAATGGACTGGCATCAATTACCAGGAGATATCGTCATCATCACCCCCCCAACCCCTCCCCCTAAACCTCAAGAGCCACGACCCAGGAAGTTATGCTAGGAGACAAGATACAGGCAGCTTAAGAACAGCTTCGTCTAGCTGCATTAACCAAAACCATTGTAATTTGACTAGAAAATTACCCTAATGGGGGGGAAAACAGAACTGACGATCGTGAACACAGGACCCATGTGTGCTGTGATGACACTTTCTCCTGAGTTTTTGCAATGTGTGTTTCTATCTGTACATTCTGTGTCCCTGTGTTACTATATGCAAACCCATTTCCCAGTGGGACTAATAAAGATCATCTGTCCATCTCTCTTGAACATTGGGGACGATAAATAATTAGACACATACCTCTGCAGTAAGACTTCGAGCTGGGGGTAAAACACAGGGAACTGTCACAGGTAAGGGGGTGACTGGGCAGCTTTGGCGAAAGGATACAAGCTTTGATAGAGCGGCAGGCGGGATTTGACAGCTCGGCTGGCGTTGATGCAGGTGGCACGGACTAGGGAGGGCAGAAGGGGCCCGGTGACGATGGCGCCGTCGAACAGGGGACCGAAGAAAGGGACCTGTGAGGAAGAGGAAGAGGCCGTGTCAAGTGGTGCCATGTTTCAGAACCACAACACTATGAATGAGCAGATAAACTTGGCAGAAGCACAATCAAGAAGCAACGTTAGATCAATTACACGAAAATGAATAAACGTAACGTCTGAGTAGGCTGAGAGGAACTGTGCGATTCTCCTCCAGTGATTTTAGATGCCTCGCTGGTGGCTGCAATTGCACCACGCTCTGTGTGTACGGTCCCTCGTGAGAGGGGCCAACAACCCAAGACATTCCTAGACCAGACCGACACACGCCATTGGCCGGATGTGGAGCGTATGCTAGCTATTCATGGAGAGCGCCTTAAGAGGAGGAGCATGGCTTGTGATGGTGAGGAAATGGGAGGGGGGTTTGGGGGAGGGTGAGACAAGAGCTCCCCACATGGTGGAATTCCTGTAATTAAAGGTGTTGGGGAGTCACAAGAATAAGAAGTCATGTTTTAGCCGGCAGGCGAGCGAGGCAGCTGCTCGGCGAGGCAGTGTGCTTACGCGGCGCTCCTGAATGGCTTCGGCTGAATTACTGGGCTGCACTTGGCAGGACAGACAATGGCCGGGCCTGATGCTTTCATTGTTATGACACCTGACAAAACGACCGATTCATGCTTTAAAAAAAAAAAAAAGAAAAGTTACATGAATTGCTGAGGCGTGTTCTGACTCGCCGTGGTTCTGAAAAGGGGAATGGGGGGGGGGGTTAAATGTATCCGAGTTAGATTGGGCCTGGAAAGAGGGCTAAAATGGATTTGCCACACGAGGGAGAATAACTTAAGCTGGGTGGAGAATAATGAGCGTCTTAAATCTCATGCTCTTAGTAACCGCTGAGTGGTAACAACGCTGCAGTCAACCGGCATGGTCGGCGGTTTGAATCCCCTAGCTGCTCTGCGTTCTTCCCATGCTGCGTGGCTTTCCTGTGTGTACCGCCAGGCTAACGGTAGGCTAACTGCCCGTAAAGTGTGTCTCTATGTGTCCTGCTAAGGGTAGGCAGGGTGTTTCTGTCCTGTCTGGGACAGACTCCAGGATGAGAGCTTAGAACCCAGACAGTAACCTCTGACCGGGGAATTAAAGTCAAACTGCAAAATACTCTCTCAGCTTTGCTCCCTGACTTACAGCACAGGCTGACTCATCGCCGTCTGACCGCAGTTCCACAATACGGCTCCCCGGCCACCTGAGGTGTGACAGAGCGTGACAAGCTGAGTGTTTGGCCCTGCCACCATCAGACTTCTGGCATGGCATTCTGGGACTGGCTGCGCTCTCTGTAATCACATGGCTGATGATGGCTGTGTAGCACAATACCGTGCACAGCGCCATTGACAAACGGCCCAGCAGTTTCCATTCAGTATTGTAAAAATGTTAAAAGAATATTAAATTACCAACAATTTATCGTCGTTTTCGGGGTTTTTAATGTGCAATTTAATGATTTCAAGGCTCTTCAGTCCAAAGCAGTCGAGTTACACTACCTGTGATTTAGTGAGTACAGAATAAAGCGGGTGTTTAGGCTGCCTTGTATCACTGATTTTATCAAACTGTATTTAGAGGTTCTCTCATAAGATATATTAACTGCTCCAGCTTTAACTGATCTGGGTTTCTGTCTGTGAAATTAAAAATAAAAATTCTACAGACTTCTGAAAGAGTCACGTGTTGGCACCCCCTAGGGGTCAGGAGGTCCATATGTGGACCAATCAGATGGGCCAGTGGATTCATGAAACAGCAGCATCCCCATGCATCTGTCAGGCAGCCGGCAGACGGCTGTGTCTGACTGCAGATACAGCCACACTTTAGGCTAATTAATTCGTCCAAACAGGCCACAAAATACACAGTAGGAGCTACACAGAAAAAGGCCACATTGGAAAAGGACAGTGACAATTTAAAGCAGAGAGCTGCATTTCTCCGGCGAGGCCAGCAGCCAGACCGGCACAGAAAAACAGAAAGTGCATAATTCCACGGAGCCGGTCATATGTTGCCATGGCGCCTGTAACCCGATAGTGGAGAGGGGATGGCGGCCTGCTGGGGAAGCGCACTCCAGACAGCAAAGCCTCTCAGGCTGGGAGGATCAGCAGCGTGCCACTCGAGGCCGTTGGGGCTCGGGGCTTCAGAGCCACATCCGCCAGTTTAATCTTCGCCTGGCCACGGTGGGCAGGATGGACAAATAAGAGCCAGCTGAGAGTGACCGTGGTCAGGGGGCACATTACCAATGCTGGACACTTCCTCAGAGAACTTATTATACATCCTGGATTCTTCCATGGATGTGGCAAAGAAAAAATACAAAGATGCCCAAAAACGCTTTGATTTTGAAAGCATGACAATTTTGAATGAAAAAAAAAAAAGTTTCCTGAGATTATTTTTTTGTTTTACTCATTGGACTGAAGTAAAGCTCGGCTTCGCGATTGTACATCTGGTCAGATAAAACTGGTCCCCCCCCGGACCCAATGGACATCGACCCCCACTGGCAGGGAGCAGGATGTGCACATGTGATTGGC
The DNA here is from genome assembly GCF_048594095.1 of Paramormyrops kingsleyae. Taxonomy (NCBI): domain Eukaryota; kingdom Metazoa; phylum Chordata; class Actinopteri; order Osteoglossiformes; family Mormyridae; genus Paramormyrops; species Paramormyrops kingsleyae. The sequence continues at coordinate 18,060,572 of NC_132810.1, forward strand.
CATTTTTTATAGGAACATGGCAGATGCACAGATAGGATGCACTAGATACACAGTGTCAAGTCATTTTTTGGTACAAAATATTGTGGTTATGGTCACAGGCTTGCAGAGCAAAACTCTACAGATTAAAAAAGAAAGTTGCATAATCTTGGTGAAGCCACACAAGCCATTGAACGTTTTCAACGAGTTTTAACGAGGGGCATTTTTCCAGGTAGGAGGACGGCATGACCAGGATGAAGACGGAGATCACAGTGCTGCCCAGTGCTGCCCAGTGCCTCTGGGGCCACAGCTGAGGCTCGGACAGGAGGAGGCTTAGGGGGGGTCAGACTGCTGAACCAGGCTGCAGTGAGATCTGAGCATTGCAGTGCTTCTCAGGGCAGTGAAGATTAAAGCTTTAGCGATTGCGCTGAAAATGGGATCTATGATTTTGGCCAGCCGGGAAAGGGAAGGACAGACAGAGGGGAGGAGCTTGACCAGGTCAGATTACGTAATAAAAATCCTTAACTAAAGCTTCCATACAGGCATCTAACCATAACAATCAAAACCTTAAGGTTAAGATTCCATGGAAGACATGGGTGGGGTTATAAAAAAAAGATTCCACTGCACCTAAAAATGCCCTTTTAGCGCTGAATATTTCCATTATTGAAACAAATAAGCTCATATCTACAGACAGCAGAGGCATAATGTGGAATAACGGAGTGGATTCTGCCCCGGGGATTGTGGGAGAGATGTAGGCGAGCACCTGCTAGGCATTACCTGTGGCTTCTTATTGATCTGGATGAAGAACATGTGGTTCTTCATGGGATACACGATGATCAGCACGTCCCCGAAGTCGGTGGGGATGATGCCCCGGCGGTAGTCCCTGGTGTGCTCCGACCAGACGATGTGCACCTCATCGTTGCCCAGGTGACGCAGCTGCGGCGGGGGGGAAGGGGTGATTAGGAGAAGCGGTAATGGAGTAATGGGGGAGGGGGGGCATTCCTCAGCTGATGTAAGGCTGTGGCCGCAATTGAAACACTAATCCAGCCCCTGCACTAATGAAGCAGCCCCCACTAAATGGCATGTAAACATACCCACAGGAACACAAAGGCAACCATTTAAACGTTACACAGAACAGGAATGCATTTAGGCTTTTTTATTTCATTAATTCTCTACATGATGATTTAATAGCAGAGACGGACGACGGCTGAACACTTTTAAAAGTTTCTGGCCATAGTCAAAGCTTAGAAGAATTAAGCAAAGTCAATGGTAAAGGCTTATAAAAATATAATGATAGCAAAAATGGTGCCTTTATCTATATATAGTTTGTGATTCACAGCAAAATTACCTTAGATTGCAAATGGAAAAAAAAATGTTTTCAAAAAATGATAATTTAGTCAAATTAACTTCTCAAGTAGTTACGCACGTCCTATTTGTATCAAAATAGAAACACTCTGCAAGGCAAAAAACAGGCCTTGATTTTAAATATTACTGTGTTTTTCCTGGGGGGGGGGTAGAGCCCTTTGACAGAGGGGGCAGGAATCGCTAAGCGGGGAAGAGGAAGTCACAGGACCGGTGCGTTCACGGCCACATCAGAGCATTTGCTGATGGAGGTGACAATATGGTGCCTTACTCACGGGTCCAACAGGACAGAAACGCATCTGCCAATCTCACGGCGCCTAATGAGCCATTACCAGAACACGCCCTGATCCACTAAAAATGCAATTAACACTTCATACGAGATGATTTGGATCATCTCAGTCGTGTCAACAGTCAACACAGGCGACAGAGTCCTGAGACTGAGCCGAATGACTCAGTCTGACGTCAGCTGTCCAGGTTGGCAGATGGGAGGGGGAGAGATTCACAGCCTTCAGGTTGCACATGGAGCCAAGCAGTAAATCCTAACTGACACTACCTCTCAGACACGGACATGGTCTGGTTAATTGTGGCCCCCTCATCAGTGAGGATCCCCCCCCCCAAAAAAACCCCCACTTCTTTACAAAAATAGCCCTCTCTCTATCTGGCATGTCGAGGTAATTTATTCGCCAGCGCAGGGGGTGTCTTTGGGCCCCGAGGGGTGCAAGAGAGAGAGCATGGACGGCAGGCCACTCGTCACCCTGACATCAGGCCTGGCGTGACCCGCCCCCCCCCTGGTCCCTGGTAACCACATTACCGCCAGCAGCTGCTCTGCCCCACAGCCCAGAAATTGGATTGAGGAATTCATGCCCCCCCACCTCAGTTTGCCAATGGCCTGATAAGAGTCCCTTTTCCCCTAGAGACAATCTGGCCTGCAAAAGGCTGCCACTGTTCGCTCATGCGATGGCCGGCGGGGCGGGGGGGGGGGCAAACTTAAAGTTTCATATGTAAATTTGAAGGAGACACTTCCTGTCGGTGAAGAGCCCAGCAGGCAGATAAGGCTGGCCTTTCACAGTCTGGCCCCTCCCCATCTCCCAGCCCCCCCCCCCCCTAGTTTCCATGGGCAGAGTGGACTGCCAATTTCTGTCCCGCCTCCGGCTACCAGAGTCTGGAAGGACGGAGGTGCAATTACAGGGCTCAGAGTCAAATGAATGGAGCGAAGCCGCCGGCACACTCAGCCGCGGCCGGCGGAACCTCCGGAGCTTCAGACGGGCAGCTGGAAATCGAATCGAGCGAGAGCTAACTAATTTCCGCGACCGCCGAGCAGAGGTTCAGCGTGGGGTCGGATTTTTCTTTCCCTTTTTTTATTCGGGGGGCGGAGGACGGGGGATGAGTTTCCTCTCTCTACAGGGCACGGCATGATAACATTGGCGATGCGGGGCCGGATCGCGGCCACCCGCTTCCCGGCGCTGTCGGGGACGCGGGCGCGGGCCGGGAGACATGCTGCCGCGGCTATCGATCTCCCCCGCGGGCTCGGCAAGAGGCAGATAAAAGGGTGCCGGCGAAGGCCGCTTAGCGCCGGCCCCTGGCGGGGAGAGATAATGGCTGAATCTGGGCCCTGGTCACACCGAGCCGGAGAGGGTGGGCTGGAGCTCGATGAGCACGAATCACTCCCATTACTCAATAGTCACATGCCTCTTCTCAGGCGCCTACCCCCCCCCCAGCAGAGCCGAGAAGCCGCCGCCCCTCCGCTGCCGTCGCTTATCGCACAAGATGGAGGGTTAGGGTTGCTGGGGGATTTCAGTGTGAGTTTTGGGGGGGGGGGGGCTAAACGTAAACGTACCTTCTTGGTGAGGGAGTCGCTCGAGTCATGCAGGGCACGGCATGATAACATGCGCGTGGAGACGTGGAAGATGACCTCGGCGGTGGAGGTGGCGAAGTACGGCGCCGTGAGGCCTGTGCTCCCGTTCCGCTGCAGGCCTCCGATGAAGCCGCAGTGCGTGGCCAGTTCCACCTGCGGGGGTCAGCAGAGAGTCACGCTACGGGTGGGTACAGCTGTTTGTCAGGGGAGGATGTTTGTCAGTGTCGTGCTGTTAAAGCCAGCTCTACCTCACCCTGTCCATCCAACGCCAATTTACACGCTCCAGTGTTTACATGACAAGCCTTCAACTAAACAGATTCAAAATCTGTGGGTTAAACGGTATGTATGGAACTTTTGAATGCATAACACAGTATTACAACTAACCTTATTAAACACTGTGTCCCAGTAAACATGGTGTGTTAGAGCAAACAGCATAGAAAACAGCACTCAGATCACACAGATTACTGCAGAATGAAGTAAAACCACAGCAGGTGAAAGAACACAGGTTAAAAAGGAGCTCTGAACCCGAGGACGAGCACTACGCCTGCATCTACAGTGGCCATGGTGACTGTGTCATGTGACCGTGCCATGTGACCGTGCCATGTGATGCACGCGAGCGAGGCCGTACCTCCCAGCCCAGGCCGGACACAAAGTCCTCATAGGCCTGGCTGCCCTCCGTGTTGGACAGGATGGAGCACTTGTCCTCCTGGCCGTCAGCGATGTACAACACGGCGATCTTGTGCGTCTCCCGGCTGCGAAAGAGAGAGATATTAGTGGGAAAAAAGGCATTTAAAGTAGGGGTGCACCGATCGATCGGCGCAACGATCTATCGGCCTCGATCACGTTAATTTGAGGGGATCAGAAATCGACCATATTCCCATGAGATCCACCGATCTTAGTTATATGCTTTTAAATCAGCCTTTTCTCCCTTTCCCGAGAGAGGGGCTGTGCAGGCTGCCTCCCGCCCGCCCGCCCAATACGTCACACCTGTGCTGCCGTGCAGGAGGAATGTTCATTTATATTTGAGGACACTACCTCATGTTTTGTGAGTATTCATATCAATTTACTCAATAAAAATGGAAACATTGAAGTAATTGTCTTTTAGTTATGAAAGAAACAAGATCGGCAAAAAAAAAATCGAGATCGGCAGGTAAGGTTGTCTAAGGATCGGTGATCGTTGATCGGCCAGAAAACTGCAATCGGTGCACCCCTAATTTAAAGCTGCATCAAATCTTTCTCTATGGAAAAAGAGCAGCATTTATACCCTCTGACTGGCTGCTTGGCATGTAGGTACAAGCAGAGCTGAGCTAGTCCTCTGGGCATTTCTTTAACAAGCTTCAGTAATTAGTGAGTCCAAGTGCCTATTGATTGCTGTGTAGTGGCGCTAATCTGTGATCAGCCGAGGATGCTCTGATTTGGGGGGGGGGGGCTTTGACCAGTACAAGCTGAACTCCACAGCGGCAACATTATTTCCTGAGTTTCACCTGGGGGGAAAAAATAATGATGATGGAAAAGGGGGACTCACCACTGCCTGGAATCCAGATTCTTCAGTTCCCGTAAGAGCTTTGAGTTCTTCTTCAAAATATGAAAGCTCTTTCTGAAGGGAACAAACGAGAGCACATTCGCCTTTCACGCACAGCAAACCGTGCTTTCACAAGAGAAAAACAGAAACAAAAAGAAACAAAAAAGAAAGAAAAAGCTCCAAAATGATTAACTGTCAAACACAGGCGGAGGCTGGAAACAGGAATGACATCTTGTAATATCCTACAAAGCCGCACCGCAGCGAGAGCCTCTCAGAAGCCGTCAGTTCCAGGAAAATGAGGGAAGCGGGAAGCGGCAAAAGCCGCCGGATTTTATTTGGCACCTAATGCTGTTTGTTGGCGCCGCTGAAACTTTCGCACCTCCTCGGCGTCCGGGCCTCGCCGCTCGATCCGGAGGCGAAGGGCCTGCCGGCCGGCCTCAGAGGGGCCTCTCTCACCTCCATTAAAGGTGAGGGTCTCTAATTTGAGCGGGAATTAAAAAAAAGGCGGGATACACCGAAGAGGACCTGAGTGAAAACAGCAGGGACGAGGGCTCGCCTGCGTGGCGGGCAGATTAATTCTCTGCCGGCCAGCCGCCCTGTGGGAGGGAGGGGAGCTCAAATTGAAACTCCGGGGGGATAAATGGCAGCTTTTATTCAGAGGGAGAGGGCTGGATGGGACGGCACACAAGCGAGTAGCCCCAGATCACAGGAGCGGCGGATGCGGGCCAAACAACCCAGATTGCATCCCGAAATGCACCAAGCAAATATTTCAGTGACACACAGAGCCCCCCCCCCCCATGACTGTATTCACCTGACATCCCCCTTGTACGATTTACTGATTAGAGAACCGGAACGGCAAGGGAAACCATCGTCCCCTGGGCTTAATTTGTCTATTGATCAGACACACAGAGAATAACAGAAGGAAACATGAGATACCTAAGGCTGAAACTCCACCCCCCCACAGCAGACCCTGAAACAGATCCACCGCACTGCTGGACACCTAGCTACCCATGGGGAGTGGGGGGAGAGAGGTTCTTCCCTATGTTTTGCATCTGATTTTTGAGGGTGGGGGGGGGGGGGGGCAGGTCACCTGCGGTCCCAGGAGTTCATGCCCAGGTCGTTGAGCAGCAGCCTGCAGAAATAAAACGGGGCCTTGGGCTCCTGGTGCGAGGGCTCCGTCTGACAGGGGGCGCTGGCACCCTCGCTGTCGCTGCACCGCCGTACGTGATCCTCCTCCTGCTCAGTCTGGCGGTAGATGGCCTCCAAGATGGCGCCTTCCTGCGTGGCAGTCATGCCGTAGGGGGAGGGGCCTGGTTGGTTCAGCCCGAGGCGTGGTTGGGGCAGGCACTCAGGGCTGCTTTGGCCCAGACTCTCCAGCAACTCGTCCAGGACATCCTCCCCATCCTCTGCATCGCCGACCACTAGGGGGCCCCGCTGCTCAAGCGGGGGCAGCAGCGTCTCAGACGCCGCCGGCCCGTCCAGGGGCCTGTGGAGAACCTGGCCGTCCCATGAGTACTTGCCCGAAATGTCCCGTACGATGACCCGCACCCCGGGTGCTCCCGTAGGCTCCACAGGCGGGAGCTGCAGGTACGAGACCAGGGCGCTGTCGTTGAAGACGAAGAGCTGCAGGTTGGGGCTCTTGAAGACCTCCGAGGACAGCTCCGACGACTCCACGTACGGGTTGTCGTGGTTCTCGCTCACCAGACTGTGCAAGAGGGCGGGGCCTCCGCTCAGCGGATGGTGACCCAGGTGGTTCACGAGGTGCGTCATCACCATGCGGGCGGTCAGAGGGATCAGCTCCATGTTCCGCCTCTTCTTCTCTGAGACATGAAATGGGGGATGCGGGGAGGATGGATAATTAAGTGAGAACTGGCAACCCATACATTTCCCCAGATGAAAGTAGCCCACCTTCAATTACACACGTATTACCAGGCCTGCGGGCCTGGCAGAGGAGCAGAAAGCTGGCTATCATCTCTGCTGGGGAACACGCCTCGTCCAGTCCCCTCTAACAAGCCTAACGGAAGCTAATGGCCGTGTGCTGCACCTTACACATGCATTAGCTGCTGCATAAGTACAGCCAGAGGCACAAATAAGCCCGTGGGCCCAATTGTCTTTCCCTCCACCCACTTATCCCGCCGTTCGTCTGCCCTTTTATTTAAGCCCACTTTTTCTTTTCCCTTTTTTTTTTAATAAAGAGTAAAAGTTGCGCTCTCGGCAAAGTTTGGCGAGGCTCCTTTGTTGCGCACAGATGAAAGTGTCATTTACAGGCTAACGCTAACATTTGCGTTGTGCTGGGCCTCCGGACCTATGCGTACGCGCATTCTGCTATTTCCTCCCCTCCTTTCATACCGCTGAACAAAAATAGTATTCAGTCATCACATACAAGAGGGTATTTTTTCTCCCATTTCCCCCCCCCCCCTAATAGTTTGGCCCACTCGCACTTTGTATGTAGCTCCTAATCATTGATGACACCTCTGAAAAGGGCATTCAGTTCTTACAATGGTGAAAAGATCCCATGCTCAGTAAATGACTGCCAGATCTTTGTGATATGATGAATAGATCTACTTACCTTGATACTGAATTAGAATTATGTAAATGCTCATGGCTACTCAAACTGAAAGGGATACATTTTTATTCCTTATTAAGCCAAAAAAAATAAGAAATGGCGGCATTGTGATAGTGCTATCAATACAAGCATGCGGCTTCAAAGGCAGCGCGGACGGCCGCATTAGCCGGCGGCCCTTTGAAGTCACCTAATCGATATGAGGCACAGGAAGGCTGTCGCTAATCATTAGCTGCTTTTTTTTTTACGACCCCCAGTTCTGCAACTCCTTGCGACGTCAGATCGGTCCCATTAGGCGATTTCGACCAGGCGGCCCGCACGCGAGGGGGCTGCAGCGGGAGCGAGACGACACCGCGGCGAATGGTGGATGCGTGAGGCTCGCTGCGGTTCCGATGGGGAACTTTGGGGGTGAGGGGTCGCATCGAGACCGACGCAGCGGCGCCATTTGCAGTTTTGGAGCCATATTTTGGGGGGAGGTGTGGCACGGCAATCTGATTTCACCACCGGGCCTCTGAGCAAGGCCGTTAACCCCCCCTCCTCCAGTTGTTTCGGGGACTGTCAGACCCTGCATTCTCAACAACACTTTGGATAGAAGAGTCTGCCAAATAAGAGCAATATTAACATGCCGCCATGACACCAGAAAGCAAAAAGGACAGGGCAATATGTTTGGTCACACTTCCAGTTTGGCTCCATCACCACATTGTGGAGTCTGAGGAGGTGGGAGAAGGGAACTGCTGGAGTCCACAGGTCAAAGCACCGTGGTAAAGTAACTGTGGTAACACAGGCCACCGAATGGATGGTAATACAGCAAATGATAAATGACAATTCATCACAATTTACAAGTATGTTCACATAAATTTTTATACACTTTTAACACTACGATGTGTATCTACAGTGTTCCTTGTAAACTGCCTTGAATCTTCTTGCTTGTTATATTATAGTGACACACATCATCCAATGCAAATTTCTTGCATGTTAAACAAAGCTGACCAATCAGCATTTTTCCCCACTTCTGATTCTAGTAAAAGGAGGAAATTTGGTTTGCTTGCTAAACATCCAAGTCTGCTGATCACAAGCAGGCTGATCACACGAGGCAGTCGTGCCCGCAAATGACAGCTGTGGTGAGGGGTGGAGTGGAGGCAGGCAGCTAGAGCTTACCCTCGGCCACGGTGAGCAGGTTGCCGAAGTCAGAGGCAGCGTGCGGGACCGGCGGCTCAGAGCTGCGCACGGCGCCCAGGGACAGGAAGGGGTCGTAGTCAGTGTATGAGAGGTCCGCTAGACTGAGGAGGTAGTGGCTCTGCTGGGGGTACAGGTGGGAGCCAGAGACACAGCAGTGCAGCACCTGTGACAGGAGAGACCCGGATCAGCATCCTGCGAGGATCAGCATCCCGCGAGGATCAGCATCCAACGAGGATCAGCATCCAACGAGGATCAGCGTGATTACCAGGATACAATTTACCATCTCAGTACCGGACCTGACCAAACCCAAAAACACCTCTGTGTACACACTGAGTCACTGTGTAATCAGGATTACACTCTAACTTGCCATGTTTACGGCGGTGTGGCACGTGTCCAAATGCGCCTTATTTTCCCTTTTTAATGAACCTTTTTCCAATGAATAGATCTCCCATTAAACATTTATCTATCGGTGAGAGACAGAACGGTCCCATGACATGATACCGTTAAGCACACAGGAAGTGGGTTAAAAACATCTTTACAAAACAAAACACAAAAGGACAAACCTGGCAAAACGTTTCCTGAGCAATAAATATTAAGGAGCCCATTAAAAACTGAATAGGGACTTTTCAAGAGTAACTGGTGTTTACTGGGAAGCTTGACAGTACGCTTAGTTCAGTTAATGTCTGTAAGAAAACTGCAGATGCTTTTTCTTCGGTCAAGCGACCACAGCTAAGCTGGCATTTAATCACCTCAAAATGACCGCATGTTCAGCTCTCAACCACAAGCAGAATTGTTTGCTTTAAGTGATTCTTAAGCCAAGACACTGTAGCCGTGTACCGGTGCTGTTCTCCTTAACAGAAGCAGCCATTTACACGGCAACCTACATCTAATGATTTCATTTATATTTAACGATTCTGGCTCCGGTTCACTCCGGTTCATTCCCGCACGCGGTTCAAAGCGGTCTTCTGCTATGTAGTGCGCGAACAGCAGCAGGTTCCACCTCTGTGGAAGATGTGGGCTTGTAAATCGAAAGCTGTCTGCTTTGATCCTCCAAGGGGCCCTGCTGTCATACCCTTAAGCGTGGGGCTGACGCTGAAATAGCTCCGGTGAAAGACCCGCTTGCAGGAAACGGTGCAGTGACGTGCCGTTTTGGATGAAAGCGGCGGCCGCACGCGGCGCCGACGCCCCGGCCTGCGCCTCCTCCCGGACTTCATTAGCCTCTGCTGCGGCGGAGCGGCGGGCCCCGGCTTAGCGCGGCAGCCTGTAATTAGCCGTCCCGGGAGGCGCGGGCGAGCAGCTGAGCTGTGTAAAGTTCATCCCTCAGCAAACAGTGCGAGGAGCGCTGATCCACCGGCTTCTGTGCAGCTTACCGAGGCATCTGTGCCGGCACACCCCCCCCCCCCACACACATCCTTGCCACACTCCACACAGGCGACCGGATGGAGCCCCTCGCTGTCAAACATGGGGGCGAAGACGTGCGGTTTCAGGCGCGACTGGGCGGAGGCCAGCATGCGGCCCACACAGCCGTGACTGGTGTCCTTAAACTCCCACCATCTGACAATCGTGGCGGGCAGGTGGGGGCGAGAGTCCTCATCGCTCACGTTTGCCCCCCTGACACTGGAACCTTGGATGCCGTCATGATGCCGTCGCTGGGCAATCTGATGATTCATGGTGGAAAACGGTCTTCCATGCAAATCGGCTAACGACGTCCATGAGCGCTCCATCGTCTTTAGGGGGGAATAGGAAGTTCGGGGTGAAAGGCAGCCGGCCGGCGCCTGCTTGGTGAATGGGCAGCTTTGGCTGCGCATAGCAACAGACGGTCACGTGAGAGCCCGGGATGAATGAGCCCTCGAATGTCTGCTGGCACGTTTGCCTTAAAGCGAGAACCGATTCAATTCAATGGCTTTTAAATATACCAAGGTAAAAAAAAAAAAAACCCAGTGTTTCCTTATTGAAGCTGAATATAATTTCCCCCCCCAACACATACACAAATCACTTAACATTCATGCCAGCTCATTGCAAAGGAGACTGTCCTATGGACGTTATCCTGAACACATTTCCCAGGGCCTGAATGAAAGCTTCCACCTGACGTGATCCCATGCGTGTGGAGCTTGATTTATCACATGTAGTATGTGAGCTGCTGTTTGCCATGTTCATGCATGTGGGCTGCGTCGCATAGCTGCCCCTGTCCTGAGCGGTTCAACCCCAAACCAGAATGTTCTCTCTTCAGCTTCGACCTTCAAGGCTAAAGTTCCAAGCAACTATCAGAATCTCTGCTGCACTGTTTACTCTCTTTGCTTAATGAGTTCTAATAAATTACGTAGGTAATTACGGCCGGGCCACGGCTGCCCGGGGCTTTGGCTTCTTGACCGCTGATAATTTGGCACGAGTGCCTGTAAAACTGGCCAAGTCTGTCTCTCCTGAGGGAATGAAGCTCCCGTCCGAAGGTAAAGAGCGGCTTGAAGAAGCAGCATGCCTTGTTAAGCACGCTGAGAGGAGCTCTCGGGCCGTCTGGAGTGACGTGCGGAGCCGCTGTCTGTCCCACAAGCCCTCGTTTACAATAATCTAACATCGACGTGTCGAAATGCTCCGTTAGAGACACACGCGGATTGAACCGTTATGGTGGATACGGGCCGTGTGGGATCAGGAGTATCGGACGCCACACACACATGAGTGGCTGGCCGGGCAGGACCGCCGACGCCCAGAGCCCGGCGAAACCCACCCTGTAGATGTAGTCGAGCAGCGGCGTGCTCTGCGAGGATGGGTCATCCAGGAGCGGCATGGTAATGGGTTCCAGCAGCGTGCTCAGGGGGAGGGCCATGCACCAGTCCAACAGGCAGAGGAGCAGGGACACCATTAGCTGGGAGAGGAAGAGTGGGGAGAGGGGGAAGAGCCCATCCATTAGTCGCACCACGACGCTCCACGTGCCTGTCCCTCACCACAACAAGCCTGGCAAAAATAGCCAGCCGGCAGCAGCGGGGGAGGGGGCGGTAGGACCCACCACTGAATTCCACTACAAATGCACTCGGCAAATGAGGGAAGCAATGCTATAAAATAACCCTGTCATTTTTTGGTTTGTTGTGCTGTGTTATTTATTTATTTTTTTTTACCTTTTTATCAGCCTCCACCGTTGAGTGCTCCGCGCTCGGCAAAAGGAACGCTATCGTGGCCACGAAAATCTGAAAAGGGGGATATTAGAGCTGAGGCATGCTGGGAAAAAAAGAAAGTGCTGGGCATTCCTTAGAAGAGGGCCTGCGTGCGTACCTCGGTGATTCTCTTGGGGAGGGAGTGCTCGTACTGCTGCAGCTGCCTCCAGTGGTAGATGAGTAGCTGAAACAGGTCACACGCCAGGTGGGCCACAACCTTATTCCCATACTTGGGGGGGGGGGGGGGGTCAGAGGACATAAAACAGACAGCATAGGGTTAATGCACACAAAGGCTGCCGCACTATTTTATTGGTTTTCGCCAAGCAGACTACATTTACGGTACATTTTATTATTTAGATGATGCTTTTATTTAAAGTGATATCACTCTGCTGACTCTGGGATTTGAGCCAGCGACCTTCCGATCACCCTAATCTGTTAAGGTAGCAGTGGATACCTGCATCAACTTAAAACCTGTACCGGGACTGGAACAAACAAAAGGAGATCCACAAGTCCAGGGCTCTGTAGAGCAGTGTATCCCAACCCAGACCTCGGACAGTCCACGTTTTTGCTTCCTCTCAGCTCCTAGCACACCTGTACCAGGTATTCGGTGTTTCTGATTGGCTGGAAGCTGGGAGGGAGCAAAAACGTGGACTGTCCAAGGGAAACACTGCTGTAGAACATTGATCTTCTGCAGCTTCCCAGGACTGGAGGAAACAGACGCACCAGCACCCAATAGACAACGCAGCTAAAATAGTTGCTAGCAGATTGGAAACGACTTTGAATAGTCAGGCAGCTAACAGCTACATCTGGTCCATGTTTGTCAACATTTTTCTGTATTTAGCAGATGCTTCTATTCAAAATGTCACAGCAGAGTGAGCCAGTCCCTGGAGCAACCAAGGATCTTTCTCCAGTACATCACTCTGGTGACCCTGGGATTTGAACCAGCAACCATCTGATCAGAGACACAGAACCCTAACCCCCTAAGCCACACGCCGTGTCCCTCACTGGACCCAGCTCTCACCTTCAGTGAGACCCCGAGGATGTTTATGGCCTCCTTGACCTGCGGGTGGTTGGTCTGCTTCAGCAGCTCCTCACAGATCCAGATCCCCAGGCTGCAGATGGCGACGCACCTGAAGGAGAGGGAGTCCGTCAGGGTGAGGGCGGGACGGCGGCGTGGGGGGAGTCCGTGAGGGTGAGGGGGGGATGGCGGCGTGGGGGGGAGTCCGTGAGGGTGAGGGGGGGACGGCGGCGTGGGGGGGGGAGTCCGTGAGGGTGAGGGGGGGACGGCGGCGTGGGGGGGAGTCCGTCAGGGTGAGGGCGGGACGGCGGGGAGTCCGTGAGGGTGAGGGCGGGACGGCGGGGAGTCCGTGAGGGTGAGGGCGGGACGGCGGCGTGGGGGGAGTCTGTGGGAAGCGTGTAACGTACCTGGCCCCTTCACACTGCTCCATCTGTGCCGTCTTAAGCAGGTTAGAGACCAGGTGATCCTTTGAAGACAGGGGGGGGGGGGGGGGGACGAATGTCAGTGACACACAGACCTCTAAGTCTGACAACAAAGTCATCACCATGGCTACAGACGGTCTGTTCACCTTTATGTCCTTGTTTACGGTGCCCTCGTTTTCCTGCGTGGTCTGCAGGAAGGGCATATGCAGGGACAGGTTGGGGAAGCACACCAGAGAGCCAAGTACCGTCTGAGCTTCGACCCGGGGGGCCTAGAGAAAGAGGGGGGCCTCACATGAATGTCATATGCGTATGTTATCTATACTTATGTGTATTTTATATATATATATATATATATATATATATATATATATATATATATATATATATATATATATATATATATATAAAATACACATTATATACTGTATAATATACAGTATACATTATATGCTGTATAATATTAATGTATTATATATATATATATATATATATATTTTATCTTTATGTGATGTTGGCACTTATTTCCTCTGTATGTATAGCACAGCCAGGGTACTTTTTGCCAGAAAAAGCATTTCACTGTATGCTGTAGCATCTATAACTACATGTGACAAATAAAGTAAGCAAGTAAGTAAGCAAGTAAGTAAGTAAGTAAGTAAGTAAGTAAGCAAGTAAGCAAGTATCTATCTATCTATCTATCTAATCTGTCTGTCAATCTATCTATCACTGAAGAAGGGAACGCCACGGGACGCCGACCAGACCCAAAGCTGCTTTGGCAGCACACACCAGCCCGGACTCACCTCCATCGAGTCTGAGTGGAGGACCCTGGCGGCGGCTGTGATGAAGTCTCCCACCAGCAGGGTGAAGCCGGGAAGCCCCAGGGAGAAGAAGCGAGGGGAGCAGTGGCGCATCAGCGTGTACAGGACGTCCTGTGGAGAGGCGGCCATGACACATGCTTCATACACACTGACTAAGGCGACACTAGCAAACGTACAACAACATGGAGCCTCACGGGGCAGGATGGTGTCACACCCAGGCTGTCACACTTTGGAATGTGAACCCCAGTCAGTGCCACAGCAGATTGGGGGGGGGGGGGGTGACGTATCCCCAGAGAGGTACCTTTATAAGCCCAAATGCTGACCTTTGTTGCCCTCTCCAAACCGCTGAGAACTTATCTGTCTCATCCATCCATCAACCCCTTTTCCTGGTCAGGGTCAGGGGTCATGTCAAAATGTTTAATTTGGGGGGGGGGGGGGAGGTTGGGGGACAGTGCCAGTATGGCAGATAGCACGGGTTACATGTAAAGGGCATGGCGCTGGGGCGGGGGTGTTATTCTCCTTATCAGACTGTTTCTTGTGTGAACAGCTAGGCCAGGCTCACAAGCCAAACGTCTGCCCCGTTTCTGAGGGGCTGTATCAGGAAGAAGAGCCAGTTTAAACATCACACCACTCCTGCACGATCATGTAGCACTACAGTGAATACCGGCAGCATTCAGCTGCTCGCTACCTGGTGAATCAATCACGTTAATTGAATGCTTTGAAAATAGAGAGTGGGGGGGGGCAGGAAAAGGGGGTGGGGGGAAAAACAACAAGCAATAAAGGGAACATGCTGTGACAGAAATAGAAAATTGGTTTAAGCGTTTGCGTAGATTCACATTTTTCCTCATTCTGCCGTAATTGACCTTTGGAACGCAATGTGTTGAACAGTCAGAGGTAATTAACAGTCGCAAACAGTTGGGTGATTACACGAAATGAGCATTTTAGTGCGACAGACAACTCTCCGAAAACATTTCCATTGTGCCCATAAGTAGGGAAACACAATTTGAAAATTTGTGTGTGGAAATGGGGTGGGGTGGGGGTACAGAGGCGGAGGAAAGGTCTTACATCAGAGCGCTTTGGATGTGCCGTTTTGTTCCCACAACAAAAGGTGCATTAACACAAATCTGAAAAGCTTAACCCCCTCGCGCAGTCATAACTAAAGAATAAAACGAAATAAAACAACCAGCAACCTCGGGCCTGATGTCTGCAGAGCGCAGAAGTCATTTCAGCTCCACAGTTACAATAATTGTACTTTTTAAGCCAAAGATGTGTGTCTTTCATTTCAATGAGGAAAATTACGCGCCTTTCTGTCCTGAAAGAAATGATTTAGAAAAAGGGGAAAAAAATAAATGCAAAAAGGTGAAAGACAAACGGAGAGCTGTGTTTCTGCTTACGGTGAAGACAGGCGCTCAGGCCCTGAACACCTGAGGACTCACTGAAGGCATGCGGAGTTAGATGGGAATTAAACAGAGCAGAGAGAGCACAGGCAGAGAGCGCCAGGAGGGTCTGGGATCAAATCCTGCACTTCTGGCCTGGGCTGAGGGTGATCTTGGGACCGACAGCTAAGACTGGACAGGGCTGCTCTTCTTAACCAGGGAGAGAATGACATTGGAGGGGGTAAAGGATCAACATAGCAGCTGCGGCCCCCGTCGTAAAGGCGAGGCCTTGGCGGTGGGGGGGGGGTGTGTGCCACTCTCCGGACATGCTGCTGCACTTAACTGCCGAGAGCGCAGCGATTCCGAGGGGGCGGTTTCCTGAGCTGAAGCTTGCTCAGCTTTTCCTGGATGTTGTGTGAACCCTTGCAGATCCACTGAATCCACGGCCGCTGGCTTTATAAGGCAGGCAGACCAGCAGGGCTGAGCTCAGGTGAACACGGACAGGTCACATGACCTCTCCCAGCACCGGTTTGGTCCTGCTGCTTTACCTGAGTACCAGCTGCTGTCAGACAGCAGCCTCCACCTGATCAGACGCAGAATCCTAACCCCCTAAGCCACACGCCCAGTGCCCAAGTTTTCTAAATCCTAAAAAAAAATATATATCAGTCAAAGCTCTTCCCCACAATAGGCACATTGTAAGACGTATTACTTCATCTACCAACATCCGTCATGCACTTTACAAAACCTCCAGAGAGACGAGGATTATGGGACTGATAATGTGCACAGGAAGTGTAAGGGAAATCAGACCCCGCGCGTGGCTGCTCTAGGACATTCTCCTGAGAAGCCCATCCGACTGGGCCTGTGGCAGCCGGGCATGAGCCCCGCTTAAGACGTTCAGGTACAACAACGGCCAGCAACATGGCGAGGTCGCTGTCAGGAACGGCCCACACTCGCCAGAGACGGGGGGCTGGGGAGGTAAAACCTTCTAGCCCCCGCCAAAACGCGTCCCCGCCGGATGCGCGCGGCAGACAGCCGTTAATTAATCACGTAGACGCGGTGGGGGCGCAAACATTATTTAATGACATGGAAACATTCTAATAAGATTGTCCTGCTGGCAGGCCCCCACGTAAACCTGGGCAGAATGCGTGCCGATTCACGCGCAAAACAAAGGAATTTAATCACGAAGATCAGCCATTACTGTACTCTTTGTGTTCTTGGGGTGCTGGGGGGGGGGAGGGGGGGGTCGCATCCCCCCCCCTCCAACAAAATGGCTCCAAGCCAAAACGTGTCACCAGCGTTCAAATTTGAGGAGGGCGGGGGTTAGGCCTTCTTCGGGGGATGAAGACGACACGTGGTGACAGACGGGGTCGCCAGGGGCCCGGGCAGAGCTGGGGGCCGCGGGGGGGCGGCCCATGCTAACGAGGCGAGAGCTGGCGGCCCGCGGCCGACGGGCCTGCTGGCTCCCACGCCTGACCAGAGAGAGACCCCCGATGCCCGCTGCTTCCCTGCTGCTTCCCCCCCCCCTCGCTCCTGCATGTGGCGGGGGCCATGGCAGTCGTGCTGGGATGGCCTTCTGCTCGCCCCATTCTCAGACACATGCGCTCCCTTCCCCGCAAACAACTGGGGCCCCACTTAGGAGTAACAGGCAGATGGAAACGCAAATACCTTCATAACGAGAAACAAACCAAATTAGGCTCCTCTTATATATTAGAGGTTTTTACTTTACCAAACCCCCCTTACGATAAGCACTCAGCCATAAATTATGCAGCTGATGTAACCTGCACGCCGTTAGACACTCATGCTGTTAACGGTGAATACGCTTAACACAGCCAGCATCTGTAGTTTTCCATTTTACATTTATAACAGCCCCGACTTGGATTCTCTCACCAGCTATTGATCGGGACGAACAAAAGCTGAGGGTCGCGAATGCCGTGGAAGCGACAGGGCGACGTTACAGTACTCTCATCCTGGATATACCTCTACTCAACGCTGATCCTGCAACAAAGGCCGCAGCATTACCCTGGGCAGCTAACTGGCTGGGAATCGCAAAAAAAAATGGCCGGAGGCGAAATGGGCAGATTACGCCCAATCAATGTCACATTACTGCGTTTTTCTTTATGAGTTAATGCTTTTCTGATGATTGATATGCATTTCTCAAAGAGATGGGGCACTCGACTGGCGGCTTTGTCCGATATACATAAAGTTAGTCACGTTTTCTTTCCTTTTGTGCTAAAAATATGAAGAAAGGCTCCGGCGCAGAGAGAAGACGAAAATGAGTGAGCAGGGAATTTTCTTTTCCTTTAACTGACAACTTGAAATCAATGCGGAATAAGATTAATACGAGGGAGAGGAACATCCAAGCATATGGAGGTATATCTGTGAGAGCAGCACAGGGCCTGTCACAAAGTTCAATTTATTGAACTGTTTAACGTAAGAATACGAAAATATGTATTAACAAACAAAAGGGCACTTCTTATTAAAGACAGATGAAGGCAAAATAATAACAGGTACGCCTGTACAGTTGCTCAGGGCTTTACAGCTCATGCCTGGACCAACAACAACAAAACACGCCACTACCTGGTCAGTGGTACCATACCGCCACCTGGTGTTCACTGGCCTGAACTACACCTCCACAATATTTCACTCAAGTCTGTATCAAGTAATATGATGCCTGTTTACCCACCTGCTGGGAACCCTTGTTCATATACCTGGGTCTATTTTGTAGCTTGACATGTCATTTACAGTTAGAAATGTGCGCTACTCTGTAATATCAGATTTGAAATATCTTTAGCAAAGCAGATGTCACACGGCACGTCCTGCGGAGGCACCAGCGGCTCACCTGATCCTCGCTGTTGAAGCCCTGGTGCATGACGTTGTAGAAGTGCACCAGGAAGTCGCTGTTAGGCAGGACGTCCTGGTGCTTGGTCATCATCTCGCAGATTAGCTTGTACGCCTGCAGCTTGCCGGCCTTGTACTCAGCTGGCAGGGTGGTGGCCTGGGGGGGTGGAGGGTTAGAAGGCTCTTGCTCGGCACAAACTAAATTCGCAAACACCCCCGACCCACAGAAAAAGAGGCCCTATGAGGAATCATTAAAGGGCACAGAAAAAGGAGAGGATACAGTTAATATCTCCACAGCACAGAGCAGCAAAAAGCTGCCAACACTGACTGACCCAGCAGCTCAAGACGTAGCATGCAGGAGAAATAAAAGAAGAACTAAATAAATAAAAAACACCTGAAAATGTTCGTTAGCAAAATGGGGGGGGGGGGGCGACAGAAACGCGAGGTGTGAAAAACTCGGCACGCGGTAACAAAAGTCACGAAAGAGTGTGAAAAACACAGGCGCTAAAATGGCAGAGGGAGCGTGAAAAGCCAGGAGGCGCTGCTGCGCACGTGCCAGTGGGCACTCTGGAATGCACGGGGGGGGTTAACCGGGAGACTTGGGGTCCTCTCACCTTGAACAGCCAAGAGGCGAACATCCTGAGGGGCGGGATGAGGGGCGGCCGCGGCGGCGAGGACTGATTGTCCACGCTGATGCCCAGGTTATCCCGGATCTGCAAACACAGGTGCCGTCAGCCACACCCCACTGCCCCCGCCCCCTTGAGGGCCCTTCTCCACCACACACCAATCAGGACCCTGCCTTTACCCATTCTGACTTACTGTAGTGCTTCACAAGGTCTTATAGCCTTAACAGACTAGCTCAAGCTCACACTGACCCATTACCAACATTTTGCTGTTGTGTGGAGTTTCTCTGCAGACAACAAATACCACTGGAGTGATCTTTGGGTCCAATCATCCAAAAACAATGCACGGTTCAGCAGCATATACATTTAGACTTTCAGACACCAGCTTCCAAGTCCCCAAAGTTTATCAAGAAGAAATACACCTGTAGCACTTTGACACCCAGACCCATCCCGCGTGCGCTGGGCAGAGGATTACCTTTGCCAGTTTGTGCCAGAGCTCGTGCAGATACAGGAACACCTTGGCGTGTATTTGAGGGTTACGGATGCTGTTGACGTCGCCCAGGATTCCCAGAATCCTCCTCCAGAGCACGGCGGCAGAGTCAGCGTGCCAGCCGGTGAGGCTGCCCCCGGCGATGATGCTGATGTCGTCGGTCAGGCACTCGCTGCTGTCTGCGGGGCCGACAGGGTGGTTGCGTCAGCGTGAGAAAGGATTCATGTGACGGCCCTCTGACCGAGCCCATGCTACCAATCCACATCGATCACATATCGTAATGCACATGTCTACGCTTTCAAATCAATTACTAAAAAATGGATTACAGGGCACTTTAATTTGTGACCATCAATCAGATACCCTCTTTGTAGATGCTTGGTTATTGCACCTATAAAAGGTCAGGAGGAGGGGCACTGTAAAGGTCAGCCAATAGGAAGCTTGAGGAGGCGGAACCTTTGTACATTAAATGATACGAGACTGAGAATGTAACGCAAGCTCTGTAACTGAAACTACCCCGATAAACACTCCTGCCATTCAGAAGAGAACTTCACAAAACTGCACAATAAGCAGCAGAGGGTTTGTTTACTGAGACACTGAAAAAAATGCTGACAGGCAGAAAGAAGACAGTGCTAGGAGTGAGAAACGCAGCGGAGGAGAGAAGCGAAAACATGCAGAGCACGTGTATTCTGGCGTGTGAAGCCCAACGGAGAGCTAAGCGAAATCGGCAAGAAGATGGAGCTGGGCGGAAGGCGGGAGAGCGATAGACGGCCCTATCCCTCAGCGGAACGCAGCCCCCTCCCAGCATCTGGGACGGACCGGATCGCCGGCACACTGGCAACCAAGCAGCATGGTATGGGGGAGAGAGGAAGGGGCGGGGGGGAAGGTACCCAGATCCTCCATGTGCAACACAGACTGGTGCATGGTGTCTTCCAGGAGGGGGGGGCTGTGCTGGGGGCGGGGCAGGGAAGCGGGCTGGGGAGGGAAGGCACACTCAGGACCTGGAACAGGGAGAGACGGCAGTGCCGGACAGAAACAGGTCACAACACCAACACGATGGCCATAAATTCACAATGAATGAATGAATGAATGAATGAATGAATGAATGAATGAATGAATGATGAATGAGCACACGGACGCCACACAACAATTACATGACTCTGGGAGTCCCCACAGGGAAGCCCACGTTGTACAGTACAAACCAACTCGATATATGAGGTCATCGTGCCAGCAACCAAGAGTCATTGCTTCAGCATTAACAAATGAGAGGACACTCACAGATGCAGGAGGAAACCAACCATACAAATGTGACCTAAACTCGTTCTAATCACACAAAAAAATGAAAATGAAATCCTGCAGAGGGCGTAGCAGTTAAAGCCCAGTGGGGCACCGACAGCAGCCATGCAGGTGGTGCAGCGGTGAGGGATGATGCCCATAACCAGGGAGCAGACAGCTGAAGTGCTAGGGGGCGCCCTTGAGCAGCCTAGCGGAAGGCACTTAACCCTTAATGGCTCCAGTGGAGGTGGCAGCTGTATGAATCCGCCTTGAGTAAGAGGCAGCCGGGCCGCTGCACGTAAGCGAGACCCAAAGGGGCTGGCGAGCGTGTCCAGCTGTGTAAACCTCTCAGAGGGAGAAGGGCCTGCTGAGCAAACCCACGGGCCACTGGGCGAGGGCTCCGCATGATGAACGCCAGGCTTTCAGCTGGGGGGCTCTCAGGTAGTCAGGGGGCTGACAGGTAACAGGAACCATGGATGAGGCAGATGGGTGGTCCAGGGCATAAACAGCATAGCATGTCCCAGTATCGATTCCAGTGAGGCAGGTGAGGACTCCCCCCACCAGGAAGCTACATCCACACCTTCCTGTGCTGTTTCCAAGGCAAGAAAAGAAGCCTTTTGAGGGGGCCAATCAGGGGGGAGGATTGACGAAGCAGGGAGGGCGTGCTGCTCACATCTCGAGGGGGGAAGGAGAGCACCTTGGGCGGGCTCAAGACCCTCCTCTTGTTCTTGGTACCTGAACGCTGACAGACCTCAGATCACCTCTCACACACTGTCACTACGGTTCCTATCAGCCATTTAACATTTGGCCATGAAACTCTTCAAACACATTTAAGTTAATGACGGCACATCAATATTCCTCCCTGTCCCTGCGCAGAGGATTTACGATTCAGCCCGCAAGCTGCCAAGCAGCACAGACACACACTCCATCCATCCATCCATCCATCCATCCATCCACTTTTCCTCTACGGCAGTGTTTCCCAATCCGGTCCTTGGGGACCCACAGACGGTCCACATTTTTGCATGTGGACCGTCTTTGGGTTCTCGAGGATCCGGTCAGGAAACTAAAAGGTAACTGCACAGCCCCCCCTGTCAGTTCCCAGTATCTCTCTGAACCAATCAATTTTCCTTCAGCCCTCAGAACATTTTCGCGTAAGTAAAACTCTCACAAGCGAAAACTTCACGACAGCCAATCAGCCATATATCTACCAACTGCTGAATCCAATGTTGTTGATGCTTCCAGAGGCAGCAGCCATTTATAACCTCTATGTTCTCACCATCAGCACTGAAATTAACTGCAGATCTTTAATTTTCTTGATTTGCAGTCCCTTCCCGCTGTTCTTTAACTTTCCTTTGTCTTCACTTCCCACGGAAAGTGCGGTCCTTAGCATACAGATGACTGTTGATGTTTCTTCCTCCAATCTTGCCCTGCATTTGTCTTCTTCACATCCAGCTTCTCTTATATGTTTAACATATATAGTGACAGCACTCATCCTGGTCTATCTCCCAAACCATTTCTTCATTTACCATCCTACCAGCGAATTTTCCATCGATCCTTAAGAAGGACAATAAGATGCCCTGATACACCTAAGTTCTTGAGAACATTCCATAACTTGACATAGTCGATACAATTGAAGCCTTTGCTGTAATCAATGCTTTACTCACGCTGACCTCCTCCTGGCATTCCTTGGATCTCTCTGTTATCCATCGTAAGTCAGCAACGTTGACTCAGCCATTTCTGAATAGAGGCAATTCTCTTTCTATGCAAGGTTATAATCACCACTGAATCCTCTTTGGCATGATCTGATTGGCATGTGATAGGAGGGAAACTTCATGATAGTTTGCACCCTCCTTCAGATCACTGTTCTTTGGTATTGGAATATAAACCACTTTCCATTAGGAGCCCTTAAAGTTTTCCAAATTTTGTCAACACTGATTCCGCTTCTTCAAAGGACGGTGTCCGGACTCTTCAGTAATGGTGTTGAAAGAAAGAACGGGGTCATTTTTCAATGCTTCTGGTTTCCAGGGGCCAAACTCCACCAAGTTCCAAGGCACTGACCGTCTGACTCATGGTACTGTGCGACTAAAGCCACAGAGAAACATGGCTGGCCTCTACCAAACGGGCCTCCTCATCTCTAAATCTAAGCCACCATTACCCACATTCAGACGCTCACGGGTTACACCTCCCAGGGCCAGGACACCAGAAAATCTTCCCCTTTCAAGACGTGCCTTCATCTCATTTACACCAACCAATGAATATCAACAGAGCTCCACCTCGCCAGGGAACAGGCAGGTGAGGCGGTAGGGCGGGTCACCCGGGTACCTGCCAGCGCCTCAGTGAGGCTCCTCTGCGGGTCGGGATCGATGCCCACGTCGTGGGGCGACGGGGGCTCCGACTCCTCCTCAAAAGTCTGCCACGACAGGCAGACGTCGGCGTCGTTCAGGTAACCGTTGGAAGTTTCGCTGCTGACGCTTTCGCCTGGACGCAGGGAAGAGACACGCAAAGTCCATCGCACAGGCAAAAATGGTGAAGCTAGTAAAGTCGTCGGCGTAGGGATGGGTGAAGGTGCTCTTTCATACTTTTCTCTCGGAGTTTAGCCCGTCCTCCCCCCATAGACCCGTCTCCTGCGCATTCCAGCTCCGCGGGGCTGCTGCTCCGCCTGATGAAGATCTGATAGCCCGGGAAGGACATACCATTAAAGTCATGCAACCAATGAACAGAGTATTTACACAACACACTATATGGAAGAAATAATACTTTAAAAAAAGGAAAAACAAAACTTATTTTATAATCCCTTCTGTTCCAGGAACGCCTATACTTGCCTTAATGTTGCACTGTCTGCTCATTTGAATAGCAGTCTTAATAGGTTCTTGCTTTGTTTGGGAGATGTTGTGTAGCTCCTGCTCTGGTACCGCTTACACTGTACCTGGGCGTTCACTGGCAGCTCAGCCTAGCTGCATTTACGCCTAATCGGCTCTTTGACAGCCGTATGTTTGTAATGTGCCATTGGCCTCACTTGAACATCGCCTTGGGCAAAAGCACTGGCTAAATAAAATACATGCAAATGTAAACTGTCCAATGAGAAGTCCCACTAAGACTTTGGGGTTCCCATATTCCATATGAAGGTCGAATGAAACTCAGCGCCGTAAACATACACAAGGAGCTGAGAAGCGACCTTTGTGAACTGAAGAAATCTCACAGATCCAGGTACTTAAGCTGCAGTTGATTAACAGGCTGCTGCCTGTGCTAATGGTGTTAAGGGAGAGAGAGTGACACTGGGCCCAGGGCAGTGATGCAGACCCCCTCTACTGCACAACCGCGTGACATGAAGCGCGACGGCCGCTCACCGTCGGCAGCTCGTTGCCCTTCCTCCCGGTGAGCCCGCCATCACACGCCGCCGCCTGGCAGTCCCCGCTCCCGGCAGTCGGAGAGTACTCCTTCTTCTGACCTGTGATTCAGACAGGCGTGGAAAGAGGTCACACTGAGATAGACAGTGTTTGTACACTGATAAGAGGAACCATGATAGAGAAGTGCTGTTATTACATCTGAGGCAGCAAAGCCTCACTCAATGGCCTCGACAATGATTTCACCAGCACTGGGTATGTGGAGTGTCTGAGGGTCTGCAGTGCAGTGCTTGTTCCTGGCGTTAAACTGAGTGAGAGTGTTGACTGTGGTGCACTCCCTTCTGGCACTTACATTGCGTGACATGAAAGCCATCCCCTGTCGACTGCGTGATGTCAGAGGTACTGCTGCTTCGGGGCAGTGGGCTCTCCCCATCACCAGACTCCCCATCCCCCCCACTCTCTGGCAGCTGGCCCTCCTCCACATCTGTAGGGACAAAGGTGAACTAAGCATCGAGCCCTGGTATCACGGCCCCTGGCCCCGCCCACACATTCACTTCAGTGTTACACTGCCCCTGGCCCCGCCCACACATTCACTTCAGTGTTACACTGCCCCTGGCCACGCCCACACATTCACTTCAGTGTTACACTGCCCCTGGCCCCGCCCACATACTCCATAGCATCATACTCTCTACCCCGCCTACAAATCCATGCGAGTTCCCTACAATTCCAGTATTCTTGCCCCACTTAAAATTTCAGCTTCAGATTCAAAAACAGAGAATGAATCACATTTCCAGAATCACACCAAATTACAAACTTATACCCCATCAGGGTGAGAGGACCTCAGCTAAGACACCAAACACACACACACACAGGCAGTAAAAAGGAAGACAGTAAAAGAAAGCTCTGTGTGGGCTTTACCTGAGAGTTTGTGAGAGCAAGAGGTGGAAGAGATACCAGGCAAGAGAGAGCTCACAGTGTGAAGAACAGGCACGCTTTTAGCAGTAGGCAAAGCCTCGTAAAGATGGACACAGTTGCTGATAGACTGGCTTCGCTTAGCTTCCGAGAAAAAGGAGCGAGAGAGGAACACACACAGGAGAAAGAAAAAATAAAAAAAATAAAATCAATAACATCACAGACAGGGGAACCGTAAGAAATCATTAATTCTAAAATACAAGGCAGAGCCATTCCAGCTCATTTTCATTTAAATTGATTTTCCTAAGGTCACAGACCTGGAATGCAATTATATTGTTGCTCGATATTCGCTGCCCCAATTTTTTTTATCCCCCTCCGTAAGAAAGTCCTTTGAGAACAATTATCTGGATTTATAATATGTATCAGCCTCATTTATGCGACAAGTTGGGTTTTATGCATTTGAATAAAGGTTCAATCTATTTTCCATCATGTGTGATAGTACAGGACTGAGAAGGGGCTCGGTGTCAGTGATAACTTGCCGGCCTGCTACATGCACGGCGCAGACGGGCCTTTCATTACAAACCGCCAAGTCGTTTCAATCACAGCGCAGTCTACGTGCTTTAATTGCAGTCTGCCCTACTATTTGGGGTGCATATTCTACCACACATTTATACAGACAGAAGAAAGGCCTGCATTTTAAATGTATTTGAAACCAGTTCTTTTTGTCAAAGCATTAATGAGAAAAAAAAATATATACCATACCTCAATTTGTTACAGATCACTTTGCGTTCAATTACGTGATGTACGTACAGACTACAGACACTAATACACATGCACTACATCACAAATACATTGCACTTAGTCGTTTTATGCAACCACAACATCTAGGACAATATACAGGACATTGTGGAAGAAGAGTGCTGTTTTTAAAAAACGATTAATTACTGCATGTTTTTGTTTGCCTCTGTGTAGCTAGCTAGCTAGGTTTACCGATGAATACATTTTAATAAGCATTAATTACTTTCTTAATTAAACGATTAAAACAGCCATGTAATTGATGTCTGGGCTTTTTAGATGAAAGGGGATGTCGGTGCGTCTGAAGTTCGACGCGTGAGATACGGAGAGGGACCCACAGGGGGGCGGTAACTGACGGGGCCCCAGAGGGGTGGAGCTTACAGCCAGGTTACTAATGTCCCTACTCAACAAGCTCCTGTCACATAGAAGCTATCAGCAAACAACTGAAGGGGAAGATACACTGGCGCCACCTGCAGGTGGCTTAGGGGCAACACATTTAATGAAAAAAATTTCAATTGCTAAAAAACTGGCAGTGGTAACGTGGGCGGGGATGTCCGGCACTGGTGGATTAAGGCATTAGATGTCTCTGTGACCCGTTTTCCGACAGCCTAAAAACATCTGGCTTACAAGGTGACGTGGGAGTCACACAAAACAACAGGGCACAAGCCACAACACGTTTTCTCTGCTCGCAGGTGACGACGGGGGCCATCTGTCTGCCTTTGTGCTCAGGGTTCAGTACATGAGGAGCCCCCTCGCCACAATAAAGAGCTAGACGAAAGGCACTGTGTCAGAGCGCAGCCTGCTCTCTGTGCCTTGATGATTGGGTGGACGCGGTTCCTGCCAGAAGGCAAGTCATCCAAACAGGAATTAACGCTGGACGAAAAGGTGTCGTCCCAATGAGATATCAGGAGAAATTAAACATCAAAAATCTGACCACCGCAGGACATCACTTCAAAGACGTGACTGTGACACGTTTGGCACTGGCCATGCAGCGATAAGCCAGGCTACATTATTTAATATACTTCAATAATGCCATGATCTGGACAAAAAGTGTCTATAAAGGAGAATTGTCATTTTGATAGGGAATGTGCTGTTAAAATCCTAGCAAGCTACCTCTGTAGCAGATATAGTTTGCAGGCACACGTTCTCTAGAAGATGGTTAATTGTGAACGTCAAGACACACGGAGAGACTTATAAAGCAGGACTCATCCTCAGATGGAGCGAGAGCCGCGGCTCTCGGAGGGCTGACCTGTGGCCTTCTGCCGGACGCTGTTGCGAGCCTTTTCCACCCCCGGAGCCCCGGAGGTGGTGGCGCTGCGGGACCTCATGGGCTCCTGCACCCCTGCGCCCCCCTGATTCTTCCAGCTCAGCGAGAAGGAGCGGCCAGCGGCGGCGGACTTCTGGGAATCCTGTGATACCCCTGTGACTCCAGCGCACACACACAAAGAACAGAGACACGGTGAATTAATGGGCACGTTTCCTTTAGGGCCAATGCCTACAAAGCAGTTAGTAACGTACAACCATATATTAGCAACGTTAACAGGAAGTGATGTAATCAAAGTCCAACACTGACATCCAGAACTTTTTTGGTTTCTAGCTTCACTAAAGCCTGGAATGATTTCAGTATGAGTGGAATTCTCTATTACACACACATACATAGACCTTTACTCAAAAGTCACAGATTTTTCCCCTTGTGGGGACCAAAAAGGTGATCCCCACAACATCAATATAGCAGGTTTCCATCACATTGTACCCACTAAATACCTGCAATGTAATATATACACACAGCCCTGCTGGGGGGGGTATGGCTGTACCTCGCCACCTCTGCTTCTTCTCCTTCTGCTCACTGAGCCGGTCCAGCGGCAGGTTGCTCATGTCCAGGCCGTAGACGGTGCGGGCCAGCACGGCTGTCAGCGAGTCCATGATGTTGCCCCACTCGGCCACCAACTCCTCGCGGTCCGTGAGCGAGGACAGCACCGCCAGCAGCTCGTCCCACAGCTCCCGGGAGATGAACACGCTCAGGTTGGCCCGCACCCATGCCACGATGATCGTCTGGGCGACACCGGGGACACGCCCACATGGCTCAAGATACAGCATGCCATTCCAAACGGCAGCATTTATCTAGGCTGTGGGGGTGAGGCAGGGCAAACCCAACACAACACGGCCTAACTAGTCTGATGTCCGTCAGAGATGGTTCCTAAATATCTGGAGAGCCGCTGCCACACCGTTGATTTGAATATTCTATCCTTGATCTGATTCAAAGGCATCAGTTAATCGTAAAGGTCATAATTTGCTGAATGGAGGTGGAAATGTAACACATGGACCAGCTGAGGTTTAGTTAAAGATCTAAATATCTATATTACTAAGTAATGGATGTTCTCCCTGTTTAAATAACAATGTGTTCGAGGGAGAAACAGGGACCTATAAAGGTATGCGAGTCTATGTAATACAGCATCAATCCCCATGTTAGAGACACTGTGACACTTTCTCACGACGCCAAGAAGCTTGCGTCCTTTGCTGATGCTGACCAGCTCATGCCCACCTTCCCCACCAGCGCAAACTCACTCGGAAGAGGATCGCCGCCAAGCTCTCGGCAAAGGCGTCCTTCTTCTGGCTCTCCGTCGGTTGCTTCATCACCGCCTCCGTTATCCTGAGCAGGACCTGCAGCATCTGCTCCCTGCAGAGACACCCCCCCCCCTCCCCCACGTCAGAATCCCACTAATCAGACACCCCCACATCACACGTGTCTCTCGGCTCGTGTCATTTCTAAGGCACTTGTAAATTAGAGCCTGAAAATAGCCAGCCATGAGCTACGCAGGACGAGCCGCCTAATAAAGACACCGGCAAACTCCACCACAAACTATTCTTCTTCTACACAGCCATCCACGTCTTAGACTCACGCAGCAGACAGAAATAAATGACCTACCTTTGGCACAGACTCCGGTTGCGTGATTTATGAAGCGTTTTCCACGCACACAAAGCTAATAATCCACCCCATGGAATTTACAGAGAATATTTTTACAGGGAAACAGAAAAACTGAAACGACTGAAGAATCCATTCGGGGGTTTTGTTTTACATTTTTATTTTTAATGCAGCTACAGATATTTCCCAGCTACGCAGGAGAAAAGCATTCATTGATAATTACCATAAAAAGCTCCAAGAGGCAAAGGCGGGTATGGGCGGACTCACCAGGTCCTCCGGTTCATGCTGTGCTCCATGATCATACGCCTGTAGATGTTGAGGACGGCCTTACACACCTCCACCTGATCCTCCACCAGCCTGGGAACATCGTGGCAGGGCTCCAGGAGAAACACATTGGCCGAGTTTGTCAGGAACACCTGCAACAACAAACGCTGATGCCCAGAATGCTGGGGAACTGCCACCTCACCCAGACACCTCCAGCAGAGTCATGCATTCAATTACAAATCATTATTATTCACACGTTCAGTCCTGACTGAAGATCTTCCTGGAACGTGATCTTCCTTCATTCATATTTATCTGATCAGTTCAGTGGGAAAATCACAAGAAGAGTTTGCCATTCAAGAAGATTCTGGAAGGACTAATTCCTCATTCCCAAGTAAAGCTTTCACGCATCAACAACACAAGCTCTTGAGAGGAACGGACAAGGTCAACCCTGATTAGCACTTTACTGGTTGCACTGATTTGAGAACAAGAGCCCACAAGTGGAAATTATTTGGCCACCAGGTCAAATCTGAATTTAAAAAGCTGTTATTTACACATAGGGTAGGGGGGGCCTGGGGGGTGTGGTGGAGGCACAGTCTGTGGATTATATGTTAAGCACTGCGTCAGCCTGTGAAGGACGGGGGTGGCACTGCGGCCGGGTACCTGCAGCGTGGACTGGATACCAGCTTTGACGTCACTGTTCCCCTCCGCTGTGAGAAAGCCTCGGCTGATGGCGTTACTGAAGGAGGAAGTGCGCCCCCAGCTGGACGAACGCTTGTGCCCGTGGCTCTCCAAAGTCTGGGGAAGAAGAAGACATGCAGTCTCAGGTGGTGCATGCAGATCTGCACGTGAGCCATGCTGAGTGTGCATGTCACGCCCTTGCACACGCTCAGTGTAACACTACCTGCTCCGGCGGGCCATCTGTCTCAGCAGCCAGCTGCTCCAGTTCATCCTCTCCCTCCTCGTCCCGGCTGCCCTTCTCCGGTTCAGTCATGAAAGCCGGCTTCTCCTGCAGGATCCATTTCCTGTACACCTTTATCACCTTCCGGGTTGCCGAAGCCTCACAGGAGGGCAGCAGGAAAGCCTGCAGACAAAGATAGACAGTCCTGATACTGCTGGCGGGAACAACACGATATTGAAAGCATGACTTGGTAAACAACATTAATATTACACTACAAACTCATAATAAGATCTATCCACAAGGGGGCAGCAAAACACAAGTTAAAAACTGCTCACTGTTCTTTTCAACGGTACACGCATGACAAGTACAACCGTTTGCCTGTGATGCACATCTTAATCGTCATCAAAGAACAAAATGTGTGGATAATATTTATTATGGACATAAACTTCATAAGCTACAGCTGCATTATATGACTATTTATAGTGTTTTTTATTTTTTATT
This sequence comes from Paramormyrops kingsleyae, assembly GCF_048594095.1. Taxonomy (NCBI): domain Eukaryota; kingdom Metazoa; phylum Chordata; class Actinopteri; order Osteoglossiformes; family Mormyridae; genus Paramormyrops; species Paramormyrops kingsleyae. The sequence continues at coordinate 18,090,666 of NC_132810.1, forward strand.
TTTTAAATCAAAGATGCTCCTGCAGCAATGATACGTGCTTATCTGACCGTGCACTATGATGGTGCAACATTCAGCTCAGGTAGCTGTTAAAAGGGACCCCACCCCTGGTGGACGGAGCTCCCACCTGGTGAAAAACTTCATTGACGAAGTTGACGTTGTCGCGGGTGGAGAGCAGGATGCAGTACACCATGTCGTAGACGCTGCGGTGCTCCTCCTCGATGCTGCACAGGCTGGAGTTGCTGGGCCTCCGGTCCGACAGCGTGCTGCTGTTGGAGTGGCTCTTCTCCTGCTCCGCCGGCCCGTTGGACTCTGATTCCGGGATCCTCTCCTTCTCTTTATCCTGGCCGGTACCGCCCGCGGTTACAGTCTGCCCACACGACGGAGCAATGAGCCAGGCCATGTGACAGACACACAGGAGATGGACAGATGGAGAAACAAGTAGGAACATGCGGGGACATGCACACACAAATATAGAAGCCAATAAAGCGGGCGGCCCAGCACCCATCAGGTCGGTGCACATTACAGAGCGTCACGTTCGCGATAAGAGAGCAGCGGTGACAGAGGTGACCTTTTGCTAACAGCCCGGGACATGTGCTTATCAGAATCTTGTGACTAAACATTAAAGTGTGATAACTTGAGGAATTTGTTCAGATTTGTTTTCCAGGACAAACTATTTCTTAATTCCAGAGGAACAGAAAACAGAAGAGCTTCAAGCAGGAGATTTATTAAGGAACAAACCATGTGTGCTATTGCTGCATTATAAATGATTATACGCACAACACCATTTAATTATATCAGCACGATATTTTTCATGTACAGTGATTTTTTGGAAAGGCTTTGGGGAAAAAATTATTATAATATGGCTCCAGGATGACAGGCATGGATTTCGGCCAATCCCAGCAGTGTGGATCAATCAGAACCGGCCACTCACCTGGATGAACTTGGGAAGGACCTCCCCTCCATTCTTAGTGCTGGACACAGCTGTGCTGATGTACTTCTTCTCCAGGAAGAAGGTGACCAGCCAGGTGATAAAGGCCACACGGGGGGCCAGGTACTGGTCCCGGGTGCAGAAAGTGCTCTCATTGTTGCGCGTCACGGGAACATAAAGGGGCTTCGGTCTGAAGGGGGGGAGATCTGGCACGGGGGTGTGAGAGCGAGAGAGGGACTGAAATTTCATGATGAAAAATGACATTAATAGGCTAATGCTTCATAGCCTAAGGGAGAGAGAACGATTTATTTTATTCATTCATTGATTTATTAATCCCCAGTATATTAAACAGGCACTTCAGATTTGTGTCTTTTTTGTAACGTTTATGTTTCGCACCATTTTGTGAACGATGTTGCAATTATTGGGCAACTTCTGGCAAATTAGCCAGTGAAGCTGGGGAACATCCCTAAGTCTGACACATTAAAATGTTAGGATTTTATCAAATAACTACTGATTTAACACATCAAAACATACAAACAAAATCTGATGGCTTTCTATATCAGCACACTGCAGACAGGATGCTTCCACTACCGACAGAAGGCTGCTCATCTTAACCAAGTGACGGATTCTCACCTAGCAGAGGCTTATAAAGGTTGGTGAACTTCGTGAAAGACGGGAACAGGTGTGGAAGGTAGTACTTCCTGAAAAGGCTGAAGAGGAACCTGAATCCAGAGTCTTGGTTCTCCTTGTTCTTCCATTCCAAGCTTGATGCCTTAAAAGAAGAGCCACCCAAAAGAGCGGGGAGGGGAAAACGTGGAGTAATGGACAGCCAAGAACGCAGAATGGGGAGCTGCTCGACACGGAGAATGGACACTCTGCCTCACTCTCACCTGCAGGACCATGAACTTGAGGAGCGTCTGGAGGATGTAGCAGGTCTGGTCCTCGACCAGCTTCTCTCCAGCTACTGCTGGCACCAGCGGTGTGATCTCCTCAGGGACAACCTTGGCTGCAAGATGAGTTTAGAGCAACCACCTGGTTATTGTGTCACATCCCAACTCTTGTGTCTGACAACACAGCCAGATACAAATATCTAAACCAGGGCTATTCAACTCATGGTCAAGGTCTGAGCCCTGCTGATTTTCCAGCCTTCCTTCACCTATGAGCCAGGTGTGAAGCCTCTGACCAATCAGAATCAGTAATTATTAAACTAACTACCTGGGAGACCTGAAAACAAGGCCTGGATTTGGAATCGAGGGCCTGAATTGAATAGCCCTGATCTAAACCAATCCCCTCTTCATGTTCTAAGACTCCCCATTCAATCACATCACAGATTTCCTCTTAGCACACCAGGCCTACTTCGGATTTTTCCTTTCCATCTTTTGTATTCTACGGGCAGGTGCTCCTACTCTTCTGACATCACAAATAGCTGGAAGCTACCAGATCCCTAGCAGTCCACGCTGGCTCAGAGCTCACCCTCAGGTGGGTTGGAATAGGGGTTGTAGATGATGGTGTCCAGAGTGCAGGGCCCACGTGATGAGGATACGGCGGGGAAGCCTGGCACCAGACAGGCGAAGATGAGGTACTGCTCTTCGGAGCAGTTATTCTGTAAGGCCTGCAGCCACAGCAGGAAGAGGCGGATCCCTTCACATCGGACCTGCGGCACAGAGCAGAGGCCGTCTTCAGCCGTTTGGACCCGCATCTCATTTCAACCAATTGCATCCCACTGAGACCAAGCCTGGAGGACTTATCAGATAAGCAATGGCATTCACAGACAGGTTTCCACTAAAACAATGTACAGAAAAGCTCGTTTTTGTCGATAACATCACTGATCGGCATCTGCTGGAAAACTGAGCGGCGGAGTCTGCTCGCGAACCGTGCAGGAGCGTTAGCGTGTGCGATGCAGCACGGCGGCGTGATCGTTTACCTTGAAAGAGTTGCCAGTGTGCAAAAGCTTCTTCAAATTAGAACCTGTGAGTAAGAAACGAAAGCAGACAAGACTTGAACAGGAAGCTGTGTACATGAATACAGAGCAACTGTCCCTGTAAAGGAGTCAGAAGAGCCAAACATGCTTTTCAAAAACACAAAGCTACGATGAAAAGTGAAATCCCCTTTTTGTGCAGTTAAAAGACCTATTAAGTGCAAGTAGAAAGGGACATTTAACTGCCCTACAGGTGAGGAAAATGCCCTTTTCTCCAGTGAATTAATAGGTATCTGGTGTGGAAACAGCGTGGAGGTAGGAGTGCATCCCCCTGACCCAGGATCTAAGCTCAACGGGAGGAGAGACAGAGCATAATGGCAGCAGTTAGTGGATCCTAAGCCGAAGCGGATGCCCGGGTCTGATCGCTGCCTCTTCCCCACAGAGCAACACACATGCCTTTCTGGTTCATGGGCCACATCACAATTTAGTATTTTAAGGTACGGCTGCCTTTGCATGGTGCAAATAAGTGAATAAACCAAACCACCTGGTCATAGGTCACTAAGCAGAAGGCATCAGACTGGTGAACTGCTCTGCTCCCATTCTAGAAGGTTCCTACTGAGCCACCCCCACATTTCCACACAAACTGGGTTTTACGGTAAGCGGCATTACGATCACAAGGACTGTGTTTGTGAGCAGATGAGGGGGATAAGATGCCTTCGGTGAGACAATGAGCCCTACTGCCTAATATAGTTGGGGGGGGGGGGGTTGGCTGACAAACAGAAGATAATAGAGGTTATCACTACCTCCAAGGTTTTTACCGCTCAGGATCCTGAAATGGAGCACTGCATAATTTAATTAGCAATTTGCATTTCAAATTAGACCCTCATTTGCATTTTCATTTACCTTTTTCCTCTGAAACTAATTATTTTCTTTGGACAAGAACGGTTTAAGCCTAGTTATGCCAATAATCATCCCCTGTGGGGTTTTTCTGGTTATAAGGACGCCGTGGCTGAGGGGGGGAGGGGGAGAACACCTCTGAGCACATGTGAGGGAAACACCGTCCGCCGCGCTAATCCACGCCGTGGAAGTGCGACAGGGGGAGGGGAACCAATAGGAGCAAGCGTAGCCTGGGCCCCCAGCTTCAAACCCCCCAAATAATGTGGCACTATGGCTGCTGGTGAACCAGGACCCAACGCTGAAAGTTATCCACTTGCTAGATACAGCCGGTAGCACACTGTTCAGTGACACGGGTGGCAAACTGGCAGGGTGCCGGGTTACATTTCGGGGGGGGTTAAGGTTTTGGGGTCCAGTAGGGCTCAAACTGGCAGGGGACCTCAAGCTGACACTCGAATCTGGGTTTCGGCCACACAGTGGTGGAGGAAAGAGAACTGCACCCAGAGGGACGGCCCCACGGAGCCTCATTAGAAAAGGGCTCTCCAGTGCTCATTAGCTAAAGGTCTGGGGAAATGTCAGCCGTAACACGAGTAAGAATACCTTAACGCCGTGCCGAGAGTGCGTTAAGTGCCGCTTACTGGTGTCCCTTCAGTGCACAGTAGTCCTTGTGGCTGTTGAGCGAACAGGGATGACAGGCTGGCTGCTTGACCAATGACAGCAGCCCTACAACCCCCTCTTAGCCAATGGGATTAAGCTTGACGGAAGACCATCAGCTCAGGTCTGCATCTCGCGCACATATCCAATGATCCATGTGGGAACCAATTCCTGTGTTCAGCCGCCCTCCCACCACCTAACGACTTACCTATACTGTGAAACTGCCATCTACTGTTAATTTTCTCTGGCAGAAGTTGAAGAATTTTCTGTAAGAGAAAGGAGTGTTACAACATTAATGCCATATACATACGGTCAAATACTATTTTTTAGTAAAACATGCCACATATACATCTTATTCACCAAAACAAAACAAAAAAAAAAACAGGTGAACTATTCTCTAAGACTGTAAAATGCTAATTCTTCCAGCCTTGAGTTACATAATAAAATTGAAGATGGAAACCTCTTTAGAACACACAGCGTTGGTGAGGTCTGGGGGGGTATACTGGATGTTTGCTGCTGGATGTTCGCTGCAGGACGCCCCCCCCTTTAGTGGGATGTTTTGTTGCATTACTGCCATTGGCCCGCCTTCCCAGGACAAAGGCTGACAGGGCATTCCCCAGTGGATGCTGGGTGGTTGGATAGCTTAAGAGTCATTTTCTCTGAAAGACTCAGCACGCCTGGCATCGACCGCGATGGACGACAGGCTGTACGAGGGATCTTTGACCTCTGGAGGAACTGCCTGTCAGTCTGACCGCCTGGCTGGCTGCCGGCGCGTATCACCACAGATGTCAATCTGTCAAACTTCAAGGCCCCAGTGAGAGGCCAATTACTCTGCTGCACCACTCATTTCAGCCTCCTGCCCCCCCTCCTCCTAAATCTACATCACCAACAAAGACGCCAAACGCCCCTCCTCCCAAAACCACAAAAACCTTCATGCGTTATTTAAGAGGATGGCAAAGTAGGTGGGGGTGTTGTCTAAGTGGTGTTTGGGGAATGGGAAATTAATGCTCATCACTTTCACTACTGGTGGCAAGGGGGAAAAACAAAAGAAATGACCCCCCAAACCCCAAAAAAGGCTAAAAGAGCTGGGGCAACAATGGAATCTAGTCACCAGCTCAGAAAGTTCCACCCAAGAGCAAGCAGACTTCATAGATGAGCGGTAATCTAATCTGCCATCATACTCCGGCCATAAAAATCAGGTATTATGGCAACTGAGCTGTGCACCGAATGGCCGAATCGCCCATTTACATGATCCATGCTTAGGCGTGCAGATAAGCACCAATCGTGACTTTGAATATGCTTTTCTGAAAGGTGCCTCAGGAAGACTGTTAGGATCGGAAACGGCAGTTCAAAAAATCCTGGAGCAACTCCAATACTGTGTCATCCTTCTTTGGGCTCAGCACACTTTCCACCTTCTTCTACTAGATAACTTATACAGACAGAAGTTGGCTGAATCCAGGCCCAGAGGCACCAATCAAGAGAATTCCCAATGGGCCACTTAGCTGATGTGCTGGTCAGAAACTAAATAATTTGACAAGTTTGAAATTGAGCTGGTCGGAAACTAAATAATTTTATCTTTAAAATTCTATAACGCTTCAGAATGTTACACAGTGAGTACTCTCACAAGCGCTCACACATACAATAGACCATGATTGCTCTGCGCAGAGTAAATGTGCAAATACGCAGCACGCGTGTCAGTGTGATCGCCTGTCATTTAGAACTGAGAGCGCCCTCAGCTAACTGCATGCTATTCCTAATCACTGGAAGTTTCGCTAAGGATGGATGCTAGAAAGAAAGCAGACTGGGCTTCTTGAAATGTCAGTAAAAAATTATCTAGATAAAACTTGAACTGTGGCATCATTTATCATAGTTCCCCAGAACAGAGACAAAACGAGCTGGTCTTAGGCATAAAACTCCTGGCCTGAAAACAGTCCCACTCCTTGCCTGCCTGAGTGGTTTAATTTCATCCAACAAGCAGTTCATGTTTCTTCACCTCCTGTCAACTGAGGCCCAAGCCCACTTTGAGGTCAACTCACTCAACATGTTGGTCAAAAAAGGCCAGTCTCTTAAATCTGTTATTTCTGTGCAGAGGAAAATCAAGATGGGGAGGATAAATGTCGAATGAAATTACAGCATGTTTTCATTATCGGCTTGGCTGCATTTTTTGATGTTTTACCAGCCAGAAAGGGGCCGATCGCTCAGGTAAAACACAGAACACCTGCACAAAATGAAACGGGCTGCTGTGCGGCAGACTCTCAGCTGAGCGGCATCTGCGCTGACTGCAAAGGACACTGACAACAGAAATCAAAGGAAACCGCAAGGACTGGATCCCAGCCGTACCTCTGAAAGGCCGGCAAGACGCACGAGCATGACCACGTCTCCCATCAGACAAGGAAGGCCAGAGGTGCCCATCTTAAAAGTTACAACCCATTACACTTGCATGTGTGGCAAGTAGAGGGTCCATCTACATGCAGGGGATTTTGACTGACAGGAGTCAAGACCAATGAGCTGCAGCCCTGAGGGTTAAAGCAGGGAGACACCACTTCTGCGACATAGATAGCCTGTTATTTACATGCTAAGCTTCATCAATAGTAAAAGGCAAACCTGTCTTTAACCCAAACGCTACAGGGATCCTCCCTTTCCGAGAGACCATTTCCAATGCAAAACAGCCAGTCCCCTGAAGAAACTTGGAGATTCCAAATGGCTACCACAGGACTGTGGCTCTGAGGGCTCATCGAGAAGATAAAATTATGCACAGGGTGTCTGAGAAGCTCGCGTTACTACTGTGACTCTCTTTACCCACGGAGATGAGCCAAAATAAGTCAGATTGCTACGAAGGCCAACAGAACATGTTCCCCCTTCAAAGAAATGGATAGAAATGCAAGCTGCTTTTGGTAAAAACACCAGCTAAAATAACCATCATCATCCCCATCGTCAAAGCACAGCAAGCAGCTCCCATACAGAAACTTCAGGTGCACAGTGAAATTCTAGCATTTCCAAAGCAATGATGGGCAATGGTGTAAGCCCATCCCAGGGCCCCCAGCATCCAGCACGAGGGGCGATGCCAAGCTCAAATGGTCGGCGAGTAACAGGCTCAGGGGCGTGCCGCATGCCCATCTGTCAGACCATGGGCACAGAGCTTCAGGGTTGTGTTTCCAAAACGGCACTATAGGCCTCAAATACAAGTGAGGGGGTGCTTTACATCTATATTCTGGTTTTATTCCTCCCCAATAGCAGCTCAAAATGTTTTTTTTTTTTTAACTCAAAGCAGGTAAAGGCTGGATGAGTAGTTACCTAAGAGTCACAGGAAAGCCTTCGGAGACCCTTCAGACCTTAAACTGACTCCCTGTCATTTCAGCACCTAGCTTCTTCATATTTCGGGTGATGTCAAATGTTTTTAATTATTTGTTAAATATCTCAACAAAAGTTTATCTCCCTTTGAACTACAGCAGTGGTAATTAATGCACCCTGTGTACATAAACAAGGAATGAAGACAGTCTGACGCTGATAAAAATCTCTGTGTTTGTTTACCCGGGGGACAGTAATTAACAAGTGGCTCCGTTACAGTAATATGACAAGGCAATATAACATAGCCCATGAAGCTGTGTTCAACATACCGTACTCCAGTGCACAGCAGTGTGCGTGTGTGTGTGTGTGTGTGAGAGAGAGAGAGAGAGAGAGAGAGAGAGAGAGAGGCAGAGAGAGAGGCCAGCCATATGAAACCTTACACCTCTGCTGAATAGTGAACACTATTTGCAGGGCAGTCCTGGCGACTCGATTGGTTCACACCAGCCAATCAGAGTGGATGTGCAAGGAAGCCTCGTTAGGTAGCATGCAAATCGTTTTATGGCGCTGTCACTTGGGCAGAGGCTGAAACACAAACTGCCCCTCTGCGCCCTGAGAGGGCCGTTGTTAGCCGACAGCCCCTCAGACAAGGAGCCTGTGTCTCCCAAGCGGGGTTTGCTGCACCTACAGCTCCAAAGACCTACTCAAGGCTGGAGCGTAGGGTCTCTTTACAGCTCTGCCACGAAGTAAAGTGCACGACGCCCGTCGGCGGTCACATGACCTAACAGACTTCCCTAAGAGAGCTCTGCACCGACACCCTATCCTCTTTCAGTCAAGCACTTTGGCAGGCACACATGATACAGCCATTTGAAGTTTCTTTATAAAGCAATATATCTGAAATGCTACTTTTCTGCGCTGAATGACACTACATTTTAGTCACACCTCTGATATCACCACCTAATGTGTTGCTTCACAAAAAAGCCAAGCATGCAACTGAGCCCGTAGGTTAAACTGTGCATATGGTTATGCGTCTTTGCATGATTAAGTCTGGAAGTGGCAGGACTCAAGAGGATGTAAATCAAAATTGGTCTTTTAGCTTTTAATTTTAATAAAGACTTAGCACAGGCCAACATAAATAGTATAGCTAAAAGTTCTATGGCACTTTTAACATCGATCCAGCAAAAGAACGATGGAACAAAAATTAATTCAGAAGGAAAAAATGTGACAGTTTTCCATGCAAGACCCTGGTGCTATTTTCCATTTGAAAAAAGGGATATGTAAAAGGCATCCCGCACCCCCACCCCCAGAGACCCCCACTCAGCTGCCTGAGACAAAGTCTGTGGCTGTGGCTTCACCAGGGAGTCAGGTGGGGGTCTGCAGCCTGGGTGGGGGTGGGCAGAATAAGGAAACAAACAAGAAACTGGGGTGGGGGGGGGGGGGTCACAAACCACACTGGTGGTAAGCTGAAAATCCATGTTAAAGCGAAGCAGGTCAGATGCCAGGCTGAGCAAAGGCCTTTGGAATGTGGGAGGGAGGGGGGCAGCTTTGTGCGTATGGCACCTTATTGCTGTGCCGCCCTCCGCCTTTATTAAATTGGCCTGGCCATCGGGGCCCTCCACAGGGTGGGGGAACACGTCCAAAAGAGCAGCCACCAAGGTAACGGGGAGTAATGAGCACATGGCTGTGAACATCTAACTAGTGAACTCTGCCTTTAGCTTTAATAAATGAACAACAACAAATAAATACTACTACTACAATAATGATGATGAAGATGATGATGATGACTGCACCATCACAGCCCTGTTACTCTCACCAAGGGCTCTTCACTATTTGTTTGTTTGTTTAATTGTTATCCATTGAGATGTGACTGAAACAAAGAAAATGTATTCCACCAGAAAGCTCAAAGAACATAAACACTCACAGCAGCTTCTTCCCAGGGTGAAGTTAATGTATATCTTTTTACGACAGATTTTAAAAGTGCTCAATATTTAAAAAAAATAATAATAATTCCAAAAGATCCAAATTATGTACTGTAATTTCATCAGTGGTAGTTAATATTTAATACTTAACCCAAAGAGGTTCCAGTGAAGCAAATTTGAATGTATTTGAATGTGTCCATTCTGACTCCGAGGCATGAAATGTCAGAAAGCAGAGTTAGCCCGGCCAATGCATGGAGTACAGCAGCTGCGTTATCTGTCAGTGCACTGGAAGACCACGGACGGGAGGTAGGGCCAGCCGCACGACGCCGCGATAAGCGGCTTTCACTGTGACGTTATTCTGAAAGGCTCCCTTCATCAATATTTTAAAAAAAACAAAACTATATTTAGGCTATGAGTGCAGTCTCTTGGTCTGGATGTTTTAATGTGTTTGCAATTTCTAAAAAAGCCAAGATGAAACCTAGATTAGTCCCACAGCCACAGAGAGCGTGCACTTATCAGTAATGCTGAAATTTCAGGTCCCCTGTGATCAATAATTAATACGAGAATGACGCCATTGCACACAGCAAACCCTAAAACATGGATTCAGGGTCGTTTGAGTACCTGAGGATTTTAAACATAAGATTGACATGATTAACCCCCGCCATATTGGTTACTTCAGCTGGCTCCTATTTGGCAAAACCAAGTAGGGAGAGAGAAAACACCATAATTCCACCCACATTAGGGTTTAAAGCCTTGTTCCTCCCACCACCTGCGTAAATACATTTGCCAAGCAGAGACCATTTCCCAGTTCTGATGTTATCAGTCATGTAACCAAAGTTTTACGTAGGGACTGTGGTGGAAAAAAAAAACCCAGAGAACATTTTCCTGCTTTTTGTTTCCCACGATATGCATGAAAAAGAAAATAAATTTCCCAATATAAAAATTAAAAATGTTAATTTTTTTTTTTTGTCAATGTTATGTAACATCCCCATGACACACAAAAACAAACCCAAACAGAATCACTTCCATCATCAACTTTTAAAACCCAAGTGAGACAATGCACTTCCTTCCTACCCCATCCATCCATCCATCTTGGTCATCTTTTTTTGAGACCAGTTCACCTAACTGCATATCTTAGAACTGCAGGAGAACACAGGAAAACCCAGAGAAACACAGATTGAACCCCCCCGACACACACACACACGCACACACACACACACGGATGCACACATTAATCCTCTTCCACTTAGGTTATTTGCTTTCCAAAAAAACAGCACATTTAACACCAGGTCAAAAGAACATACCTCAAAAATGAAGAGAATGGAGTCCAGCTCCTCCCTTTGTGATTTGTTCCCTGAAAGAGCAAATAGTTATGCAGTGTCAGTTTTGAGGTTTCAGGCCAGCAGGATGTCCTTTCCAGGACAGCTGGATGAGATGAGCTGAGTGAGCAGGGCTACACAGGGATGCAGAGCTATGTCAAAGCAGCACTAGTGGGCAAGAACTTTGACCGCTGCCCTCTGCAGGACACTGGGGGTTTAGGAGGCTTGTCAACATCACCAGATGTCCGGAAGCCCACTGTATCACAATACATTTTTGCAGCAAAAACTCTTGCACAGCATTTTCTGACTCATACGAGGCCAGTCTGCCCAAGGGAATTCGACAGCCAGGTGTCCTTGAATCCACAGAGGTTTTTTCCTCGCTCTCCTACAACCACCATGTTTTCTCTCTTCCAATGACTTTGAGAATGACTTTTAAGACTGTGTAACATTAACTGTGGTGACGTCGGTTTGTGAGGACTGGAGTATTTTGCAAAGCTGCTACTAAACCCTTGTTATACATCATAGGGCAGCCATATTGAGAAAGGTACTACATACAAATTTGAAGAATTGAACTAGGAAATATGATTCAACAGGTTAAAGCGAATGACTGGTTGGGTGGCGGGTTGGGTTTTCCTCTCGGAGATAGGTGGGCAGGGGTTCCCAAGCTTAAGACTGATAAGCACTAGCGTTTACAAAGACTGCTCAATTCCACCATGTTGTGCGCTGGCCAGCCCCAGCATTGAATTCAGTGCTGTATCTATTTACTGTCACTGTAAACAGCCTAATTAAACATACATATCAGGGACAAAAAGTATGTACCACATATTTAATCATGATGTTAAAATGTTAGCCACATGCTAGTCCACCGAGCCGGTGTACCAGCTCCAGTCTGTGAAGGGCTGTAATTTCAGCATGCTGGGTTTTACAGAACAAGCTTGGCATGCGCGGAGCACGCCATACTGTGCTAAACGAACCTTGAAATGAGACTTGTTTGGAATGTGCGCACACACACGGTGGGCAAAACAGCCTATACATTTATAAACAGCACAAAAAACAAAACTCAAGATGTCATAAGCACTTGATTTCTCTGTAGTTGTCATGGAGCAACCAATCACATTCACTCCCCATGAAGGCACTTACACCATGTCAAGTATTTATTTAACAGTCCCTGACAGACATAAATGCTGCACTAAATCAATTTTCACAGCAGCAGGAAAGTGTGCTAATTGTAATGTTAGCATCAAGGCTACACTGGGAGTTCTGACGATCTAATACTGCAAACGATCTAAACTACAATGAAGACTCAGCATCTGCTGAGTAATGTTGACTTTTTTTCCCTCCCAGCTAATAATTCCAGTTGACATATCAAGTTTTTGGAATTCTTTCGAAGACTGAAGGCATTGTGTGAATGACAGACTGTGGCCTGTCTTCTATCCGCCTTTGTGTGTCGTCGTGAGCTCCACACCCTTAAACCCAATGAGCCACGCCTCTGACCTCGACGACAAAGACTTCAGGTGGCTCGAACGCTGCCTTAGAACGACGCTCTAGGTCTCACCCATTTTCAAATGAGACGGGTAAAACAAGATCACTGAGGGTTGAATAAGGAACCAATAATGATCCAGAACAACTACAGCAAAAAAAGGAACAAACAAACTTAACTGATGTCGACACTTTACATTGAGACATTCTCTACACTGCCTGGTGTGGGATGGTGCAAGATGACGACGGGCAGACTTACCTCTTTGCTTTAAGTTATTTTCCAGTGTAATGAAATTTTCATAGAAGATAAAATAAATCTGTGAGCAGTTGGTTTCAAAGAATGCCTTCAGTTCACTCTTCTCTGTGTTGACCTCTGTAAAAAATATATATATATATATAATAAATACTTCAAATCACAGGAAACGAAAACTCATATTTAGCAGTCAAAATTTAATTTAAATTTAACATCATCGAGAGTGATTTGTTCTCTTGGCAATGTACTTTATACTATATTTTTTTTCAGAATGTGTGCTTCCTGGCTTGATATATTTGGTTGTTCTATTTAAAATGAAAGCATGTTTAATAACGTAAACAGGGATTTAAGTGATATTCAATCAGAATAATGGAAGAAAGAGGTCAAGTCCTCACCACCATCTGATCAGAGATCAGATCCTTTATCTAACATTTGGTTATTCATTTACCTCAGTTGACCCTATATCCATCCATGCAATTAAAAAAAATATTTTACAGGAACAATTAAGGTTACCCTGCTCAAGATTCCTACATCAGCCCCAGGGACTAGAAAACTCTAGGGTACAAGTAGCCACTACTCTACCTACTGCCCCAATTTTTTTCACTTTCTTAAGTGGCCTCAGTTCTCACACACGAAAAGTAAATCTCTTTAATCCCTGGATTCTGTACCCAGCCTCAAAACACCCCCCCACCCCCAGACCTCAATGCTTCAACCAGCTCAATTCTGGAACATTGCCAGAAAGAGTTCTACTATGTCACATAAGAGGAACATTGGAGGGGACAGCATAAATCACCCCGGGACATAAACAGGACGCATTCGCCGGCCTTGCCTTCAGCTAAAGGCCATGAGGTACAATGACCAAGGCATTATTATGGGTTTTTGCCCCGAGCGTCACACCAATTCAGCTGCTTCGATTCTGAATAATCGGGATACTCGATTGGTGGTGTCCCCACCCATCAGCAAGTCATCACAGGAGGTCGCTTCCCTTAAAGGATGAAATGATGACAAGCCGTATAATTAGACATGAAGCCTATGGAAAAAGTATTTCACGATGGCGGAATAACTTGACACCTTACTCTCCTGGCAAACTATCCCCACTCCCACAACAGATTCCATGAGGGTAGAAATTACACGCAAACATGTCATTCAAACCCCCGACCATCCGGAAAGTCACAGGTGAAGGCGTTGTACTCGTGAAATAAATAATCTGTTCCAGAAAACCAGTTCGCATTCAGTGTCATACACATGTAGGCTAATCAGGTAAGCGTCTTTCACCACAGGCATGGAGATCCCACAGGCTGAAAACACCATTGCAGTAAACACTGCACAAACTACGGGCTACACTGGAGGAATTTGACAAAAGGACGATCCTTGTGTCACGTTAGGACAGCAGGTGAAGAAGCCAGATATCTGGACTGTAGTGTTTCATGAGCAATACATCACTCTTCACTTGTGAAAGTGAACGACAGTCATGTTTAAATCAAAGTGAAACAACACTGCAAAAAACACAGGAGGAGCCAACAAGCAGATGGCAAAGCAACTGCCAAATGGGCAGCATGGTCTGGCATCCTGCCACTTGGGCAGACCCACCAGGCAACAGGCAGGTAATGGCCTCATAAGAGAGATATCGCCATGTTCAACCAAAGCATTTAATGTGAGCCACTGTCACGGCAGCATGAGGTCAAACTAATGTTGGGAACTCAACATCAACCATCACAGCTACAGTCCTTTCTTTTTTGCAGCCATTAGGGGGTCCAATATCAGAGGTGGGAGAACTCCCTGGGGACTCGCCGTCTTAGTGGGTAAACACACCATTAATCTCTTATAGTCCCAGTGCCAACAATAAAACCCATAATTGCCACACCAGTGTGTGAGACAAGAAACATAGCAGGGTAAGAACAGAGCTCCCTCCGGTGAACTAACATCACCATGCCCAGGGGGCTGGCTGGGTGGGAGGGGGCTCTTATCAGAGCCACTCACATGCTCCGCTGTCAGCACTCCTCATTGTGTCGGGGGGCTTCCTGTCTCTCAGAAAAACACGTCGACTCATCTGAGGCAGCAGCAGCCCAGCTAGGAGGGAGGTGGGGGTTCAGGGGGCCATATCCTCGGAGGAAACAAGCAAAGGCCAGGGGAATGGGCAGGGGTGTCACTGATCAGATAACAAGGCCACCTCTCTTGGACACTTCCTCCCGTATTCATCATCATTCAATCATCAGCTGGAGTTCAAGGAAAATGACACAGAGATAAACGAAAGCCGGATTAAATTCACTTTCTTAAGAAAACAGTCATTAACAGGACTAAAAATAAACAACCCTTTGTTCAAGGTAACAACCATGGGGAACCACTTCGTGGTATAGCAGGGATTTTCTTGATACTTTAACCAGCAACATTCAGTTTACAAAGACATGTCCCTATGAAACGTTCATTTCTATGCCCTGTCCTTATTTGGGGCCTGGTCTTTACCTTGGGGAAAGCCCTGCTGAAAATATAAGTCAGCTACTACAGAAGAGCGGGATACTCATGAACAGAGATGCAGGTTACAAAAACGCATGTAAGCAAAAGAAAAATCACAACAGACTGGCGGCCAACAGTCCAGTAGGTGACAGTGCTCACAGCTCATGATGCGCCGGGTACCTTCACCGGAAGATGGGCACAGTGGGCCCCCAATCAGCTGCTCGTGTGCATGAATGAAGCTTACACAAAGGTACAGATAAGCAGGACTTCACATACAGATGAGCTAATAAAAAAGGTGGTAATGTCACTTAAGTCAATCAGAACTGGTGCGAAACAGAACGAAGCCAGAGAATAAAAATAATAGTTTGAAAGAAACAGATTGTTAGCCAACCCTAACCCTGATCACTGTGCACAGTGGGTGTTCCCCACACACACTGTGCTAGCAAGTGTCGTTCGTCTGTTGGGGCCACACTGGTGTTCACACTCAGCCTTTCCCCAGAACAGCTCTCATGTGGCGGGTTTTCAGTTCCCTCTTCACTCCAACCGAGCCTTATGTGGACAAACCTGTTCTACTGCAATTCTGAATGCAGAAATTATATTTTATCTTAAAAAAAAAAAAAATCACACATATTACACCTACTACCCACAATTTATACCCCAGCACCGCTGTTGCTGTCTGCCAACACACCTCTGCTCCAAAACAGGAGGAGAATTTATCACAGGAGGCTACAATTTTAAGCTGAAATAAAGGCTAGCAGAACACAGGAAGCTTTGTGCTACATTTTGTTTTTTGTTTTTCCAAAGGTTTTGGAAGAGGTTTATGTTCTCTCTCTCTCTCCCCCTCTGCCTCCCCCCCAGTGGAGGACAGGCAGGAGTAGTAGAGGATACTCCACCAAGCCAGGTCTGTTTTCAGAAGCCAGTGCCAAACTGTGGCCATCTCTCCATGATAGCTGTTCTTTTCCGGGCAGGGGAAGCAAAGGACTGGGCCAAGTTCAGCCGCACAGCACGGACCTGAGGGTCAATTACTTATTTGTAATGTCTTATTTGTAATTCCACTCTGTTAATCCGTAATCCACTCTCAGACAACAGCTGAGGAAAGGGAAAATGTCGTAATGATGTCATGTGACCGATGTCATATTAACCTGACGTGGGGGCAGACGCACACGGTTCACTGCAGAGGAAATTTGACATGAAAGCTGCCAGTCCTGTTTTCTGTTTGGTCGCCGGACTGGACCACACAAAGCCCTAGAGAGGTGTGACTGCCGGAAGGGAGGAACAGAGGGAACGAGACAGGAGCGCAGCTTACGTGTTTCTGCCATTTAGTCAAAGAGCAACAGATTGTTTTTTGTACTGGTGCGGTGTTTATACTTACAACCAAACACACTGAATGACAATTTATACCTTATTTCTGATCACTGTTTGGCCACTTACAATAGAATGATGGTGAAAACAGACAACAAAAAAAATAAAAAGAATGAAAGTAAGTGGAAATTACTACCATTATCACCATCAATAGCATGTGCTGATACAAATTTGCTTGTGTCTAAAAATGTAGCCTTCCAAAGCAAAAGTGGTACATAAGTAGCTCTGGAACTATGATATGGCTTTAGTACTGCCCTGTTTGACTGTTACTTTGACGCAGGGCAAAAAAAAAAAAAAAGCCAAGGTGCAAGGTGATCATAAGGGAGGGAGCTGAAATTGCCAAGGGGGGGTGGGGTGCCTTCATGAGATACCGCAGTAAATTTCTCCGCCTGGTACATTCTATTCAGAGCAGGCCACCTGTTTGAGGGACAACGACACCAATGCAGAGGCTCGGGAAGCTGGGAATCCCCCTCGTGCTGGTTATTAGTGATATGAACCATGTTAATCATGCGTCCGTCCAACAGCAGAGATAAAACCTCTCTGCACATTTGGAATACGCAGTCAGAACAGAGAAAGTCAGAGGACAGAGACACAAAGACAACCTAACAAAACTGAATGGAGAATCCAGGGAAGCCCTTAACACTTCTAATGGTGAGATGTGACGTTTGGCCAAGTAAAGAGAGGTTAATGATAAATCAGCGGCAGCCAGCTGTGATGAATGCAATCAGGCTCCCATTATATAAGGCAATCGGCAAGGAGCTGCCCATCGCTCAGTGCCCGCGGAACGGACAGCTGCTGCCGCTGGCGCGACGCCACTGTGCCTCTCAGCCCGCGCCAAGCATCCATCACGCTCATCTCTCTCCCAGGCGTGTTTATTACAGGGTCGGCAGGGAAACTTCCAACAGGAAGCCGCAAATCAGAGGTGAAGCACAGAGAACAGAGCCACCTGGTATGCAAATCACGTTTGGACCTCTGCAAGGGCATTCCACAGGCACCAGCTGACGGGCTTTGATGGCAGCACCAGAACTAGCGAGCTGAGTCAGTGTGGCTCACCTGGATTTCTTCGAACGCTGACGAATGGCAAACTGAAAGCCAACATTTGAAGGACAGAGACAGAGAATTAGCAGCAGTGTGAGATAAATCTATGCAAACCAGCATTGAGCTTACAGGGTGTCCTAAGCTGAATTGTGCAATCATGCAGTCACGTGTATTAAGAACCTGCCGCTGCATTATGCAGACATTATATCGAAGGCTGGCTTCTGTTAAGAGCCGGATGAATGTCAATCTGAATATCTGAATTCCACGGTCCACCAGCATCCATTACGGGAATGCAATGCCCAGCCGTCACTTGCTCATGTCAGATAGATCGAACTGGTAATCCAGTCATCTTACAGGCCAGGGAGGTGCAAACTCCACAGCTAGCATCTATTAGCAACAGCAGCACAGCAGAAATGCTTCCCCCAATTAACCTGTCGTGTCAGACTGCGTGTGGCACCCCCACCTCCCCCCTACCACAGCGCAGACCTCCCGCTCAGGCTTGATTAAAAAGCGGGGCAGCGCTGCCACCACATCCCAAGAAGCGACAACCGGGGGCATGATTTTTAATCATCTGGGGTGTGGGAAGCAAATCAGGAGAGGTTCCGGCTGATCCATTACAGCTTTCGGAAGAACTGGTTACTTATTCAGATGAATCCAGGCTCCCAGCTGCTAGAACAGGTGGCTTCTGGTTTAAAAAAAAGAACTCCTCCAAGAAGCTTTTAATTCAAAGATATATACTGATAAACAACAGTTGTCTAGACTTAAAATTACAAAGCTAGAACACAAAAAGGTATGAATTTTATGGCACTTCAATTCGGAATAACATATAGCAATAGTGTACTATCCAGCACAACCAGACAGACTGGTTGTATTAACCTCTTTACACATCACACCATAAACAGAGGGAAAGAAAGAACAAGATCCTCCAATGTATAAGTACGTCACAGACCAAATAAAAAACATTCAAAACTTATACCTGGAATATAACAGCACAAAGACATCTTCATGTGACAACAAATCATAATCAAGCATTGACATTTCACTACTATTCAGTGCTTCTTAAACGAGGTTTAAGATTAGCTTATTTTTCATATTAAAACATAAAACCTCAAATCCCTACAGCACAGGAAATGGAACCAAGCATTAGAGTTTCCAACTAAAAGCACTTAAAATGGCACAGCTCAGACAGAAAGAGCAGCCATTTGTGACTCTGTGGCTTGCTTGGGGGATTGAGGTGCTAAGCCACTGTCCATAACAGTATACAAAATGATGACGTCCCCTTGAAGTGTCCATGGAAAAGCAACCCTGACAGAACGACGGCAGGTCGACCCATCAGATGTGTCGGGGCGTCAGAACCGAGGCCTGCAGACCATGACGTGCAGAGCAGAGGTGTCCACTTTAACATTCTTCACAGGCCACAGCTTTGTCTCCCTGATCCTCTGCTCGCAAAACCCTTCATTCCGACTGCTTATGAATTATTCCAAGTCATAAAACACAAACAGAGGTTCAATGGGGAAAAAAAGCACTTAAGAAGCAACCCATGCCTTCAGAGTCAACGAATGGATGCCAACGAAAGTTAATTAAGTTCAATAGCAAATCCACAGTGGTACTGGGTTAAGTGTACCAATTAAAGACAAGTACCAATCACACCCACCTGTGTACATTACCATAAATGCTATTTCACTAAAAGTGACTTGCTGGCAGACATCCTGAACACACTTAAAACAGCCTTCCTTAAAAACAGACAGTAACCATCTTCACAGATGTTCTGTAAGGGTTCATACACTTACACATCTACAAACTTGTAAAAATTTGTGTACTGACCAACTTTATCCCCTCTTCCACAAAAGCAGAAAAAAGTAAAAAGTCATGGTAATTGCAGTAATTGCTATACTTTGTAATATTTATTTTGCATTTACTGCAAAACATTACATAAAATCTGCTTTACTGGTGGTTAGAAATCATGCCATGCAGCTGTTCATATTCCAGATTCCCAGTTGTCTTCCAGAAACACATCTTTTTTGGTCGTCCCAGATTCCCTGCCAATCCAATCTTTTTATCCATTGCCTCATCCGGTATGCCTGCATTCCCAACAGTCCAGTCTCTGGGGCCGAAGACATTTCTCCATCACTGATCTGTGCTTCTTAGACAAAGCAGCAGAAACAGCTCCCCACCCACAGCCTGTCTAGTGTCTCAGGTTTGATAACAGATTCCTGGAGTCCGACACCCTCTGTGGGAATGGGCGGGGACAGCTCTGTCAATTACACACAGGAAAAGTGATTGATAGGAAGTGCTAAATATTAAGACTTCAAGTCTCCTCTGTCACATACTTCAAAGTCAAGCAACATGTTAATATCCATTACACTGCACATATGAATAATTCTGTTACAGTTTCCTACACATTTGGGCAAGGCAGTGTAGAGCTTCCATGCTGTAAGTTCACACACACTGGGCATGAATGGGTAATTGCATTAAATAGCTCCAATTTTAGAATAATCTTCACAAGGAATTCAGTGGCTATCAAAGATTTTCCGAGACCTGCAGCAATGACTCCTCTACATCCCTGCAGATTACAAGGTATAGTCCACATACCTTGCTGACAAGCTGTGAACAAGCCCAGAATGGACAGCCGGGAATGTCACATGATCCACAGACGTCACTACCTTGCTGTATGTGCCTCCTAAATAGGTCACTACCAATTAACAGACAGGGCCTAATTTAAGGAAACAATTTGTCCTAAAAGTAAATCATCTTTCAGCTATATTTTGCACACCATATATGACCTTCTGAGAAACAGACAGCAGCGTTATGGGAAAGTGGGGGGTGAATTTAACCTTTTCTGATCTGGAGACTAATACTACGCTCTCTTTCATACAATCATGCCTATTGCTTTGTGATTGCAGATGTGATTGGTAGCACAAGAGGATTCTAACACTCCTCCCACCCGCCTGTCAACATGAACAGTGAGTAACCGACTTTGACAGTTACCCAGAGTGGGGGCTGGTAGGATAGGCTACTATAGATCAGTAATTTCAAGCAATACTGAACAGACAGAGGTGAACCAACGCAGTGAGTTGTGTATGGCAATCACCTTACCATTACTGGGAAGGATTACAACCAGGAACTGAGTGTGCCCTTTAACCAATTTCTGCAGCAAGAAAATGGTTCAGAATCGTCATCTCTCGCCCACCCAACACACACACACACACGCACACGCACACAGCTATTATTTACATTTTTCTGCACATTCAAATAATGATAAACATGCAATGTAATGTAAAAGTTTAATGCTGAGAAGTGGTCTAAAATGTAAAAATTAGACTGACCTGGTGTTCTCCAAAAACATAAGAATGTCAAGTCAACAATATGAAACAAAACACAGCAAAACCAAATGTTAAAAAAAAACCATGGCTGGTGTTTTAGTATTTCAATTTTTAAGACCAAACTATATGTGCCTGACAAACAGCAGGGTATAAAATCAATTAATTCCAAAAGCCAAAAAACATAAAAGCATGGTTTATTTTAAGCAACAGCTGTCCGTTAGCCCTAATGTTTTGATTGGTACCTTGTTCAGACCTCAGGTTAAATGTACCACTAGTGCTGTTTGTTTTCCTCACAGAGGAATGAGATGTTTGGTCTGACGTCTGTCTCAAGATGGTAAGCAAAGTCAACACTGTGCTGTGACACTGCACACACGCAATCATCACTTCCTGCATTTGATACAAAACAAACGGACATTGCTCCAGGTCAATTCCCCAGTGGTTGCAGGGGCAACAACTGCCATTTAATAGCAGAACCACAGAGCAAATACCTACTATGACGACATTTGACAGTACTAGACTTGGAGAGTGGATGGACTAATGCATCTGGCTGCAGCAAAAAGACACTGCAACAAAAACTGCTTTCAATGAGCAAAGAAGTTTCAGTTCTCCTTTCAAGCAGATAATGCCAAAAAAGCTATATATATATATATATATATATATATATATATATATATATATATATATATATATATATATATATATATATATATATATATAGACACACACACACACACACACACACACACACACATATATATATATGCATAAACAAGCCATTGCATCACAGGCAATTTTAGCATGTGGACTGAAGGCAGACTTTTTTGTACAGGAAGCCACACTCATCCCAGAATCTGCAATCATCCCTTCAGGTTTGCACAACATGGGTGTAACAGGGGAAAAAAAGTCAAGTGAGATCAGCAGCCTACCCTAGGGCTGAACAATGCCATCCTGCATGCGTGTCCCAAAAACAGAAACACGACTCTGCCATCTTTTAAGAAACATGAGACAACCTATGCCTAATAACTTTCAAATGTCAGCCAACCTGTCCATCCCTCATCCGCGCCCAGCCACGCTCACAATGACTTTGACGTTATCGCCCTCGGCGATAGCACAGACATAACCTGGCTCCAGTGACAGAGGCGGCTGGAAACGCTACTGGATAGGCACTTTTAGGAATGCATTAGATTCCGGAGGCGATAACTGTGTACTACAGGTTTATCATTTATCGTTTTTGTGGTACCCCATTATTTACAAGCAAATAAAAGAAACACAAATGCAAATCAGACCCAATTTAACACTACAAACAACTGCAAATACATATATGTACATACAAATCAACCCCAATACCAAAATAAAGAACTTAGTGATTTAGTCTTTTAGTAGAAACACAGACACGCTGTTATATTTCAAAAACCAATCACCATAAACAAAGCCATAAGTTATCAATATTGTCACCGTTTATTTATTTATATACATATTGCTGTTCATCTGTTACAATCTGTTCAAGTACAAAGCATGCTGAGGCTTTCACCAGAAATATTTTCTGCTAAATAAATAGCCCCTGAGCTGCACACTCACGCAAATTATGGTTAATAAGACAGGTAGAGCAATTACTGTGCGATTCATGGTTGGATGATTTCAGAGACTGCTTAGTGGTCAAAGCAATAGCAGTGCAGACAAAGTCATTCTTAAACAAGTAATTCACTCCATTTGGCACAATCAAACACAGCCACAATCAAAATGGAAGCATTTCAAAAGATATACAAGATTCAGCTGATGGTTCCAGAACAGTGTTTTGATGAAAAATGCTAGTCATTAACTTAAAACAAAGAAAAGGGACAAAATGCAGGAAAAGGGAGGGGTAACAGCACCAAATCCCATCAATGCTAAACAGCAGCAGGAGTTTAGCATGGAGTTAAGTAAATGATTAAAAGACACAGACATTCACTGCAGCAGCTGGATTCCCCTCCTGATACAAAATGCAAACACGGTGCTTGTGATTATTTTTGTAATCTATAGTCCTGACTTCACAATAACAGCCCATCAACCAAACTTGAAGAGTCAACAGTCATATCTCAATGTATGCTTGTAGTGCCAACTTACGAAAAAAAAGAGAAACACACCAGAGAGATTAAATTAGAAAAGGGAGAGCACTACACACTGGTAGCATTCTCAATATTCCTAACATGCATATAGTGCCAAAATGTAACAAATGAAGACTATTCTCATAATCAAATTTTTTAAATGAAAGTTTTTTGGTTTCCCAATGAAAACCACTGAAAAACCAGGCAAAAGAGCACCACTACCCTTTCTGAATAATTTCTATTGTTGGGGAGGGTGTGAAATATGCAGAATTTAAACACTGTTCTTGAAAAGGGACTAAGTAAGAACCAAGAGGTCCAAGCAAAGCTTCAGAAAATGACATTCTTCAGTTCACAAAGGCCATGGCTGGGTCTTTATCTTCCTACCCAACGCTGCATAATCTCCACTTAAAAAGGCCAGCTACTCTGCAGACCCTCATCCTCCTGCCCTCATTCATTCCAACAGTGAAGAGGTACAACAGCCTCCACACAATACACAACTCGCCATCACCAGCACAACATAAGTGCGCATTTACCTACAATAGCCTCTCAGTATTTTCTTTGCTTTTCTGGCTCAGGTGACTTGTTTGAACTCAATTCAGAGAACTGGACAGTCTATGAATGCACTCTCAATTGATCTGCTATAGGAATTTAGTAGGGAGAACCGATGAAGGCTACACAGAAGGGCATTTTAAGGGCAGAGAGCTGTCTCTCAAATTGCGGGCAGCACATGACTCATGAAGTATATGCAAGAGGCAGAGGCTGACTGCCAAGACCACGTTACAACCAGAACACATAAACACACTTGTCGTGGCCGACATCACTAATGTATAACTAATCTGACTTTCAGTTCAGCCTAGTGTAAAGATTACCATGGAGTCTGCTGGTTTGGCAAATTCCATTTTTTCCCCCCAAGGTAGTTCATCCTGTATTTGAGGAAGAGGACATTGTGCAGCCTAGGAAATGGGCTGAACTTGATATGTTGGGCATGAGACAGTCAAGAAGGACCATCTGACAAATCCTTGTACAGCAAACTCACTATGAAAACTATTGCAGAACATAAAGGAAAGAACTGCAGGAAACTTTGAATAACCTTGGGGGCATGCAAAGAATTACTGGACCTGGAATGAAATGCCAGCATGTCGAATCTAAGCATTTTATGAGACCTGAATACATTTTAAAGAGTAACTTTGACCAAGTGTGTCACTCACTGGTCTCCGATTCATTATTAGCCACCTTAGCTTAACCAGCTGTGGCACCTTCAGGTCAATAAATCACCAAAATAAAAACAACCTGCTGTGGAGATCCCAGCGATGCCTTCAAATTGCATTTCAAACTTGTAACACTTTTGGCCGCAGGAAGGAACAGTGGTTACATACGTAGTTACACGGTAACCTCAAAACTGCCAATCCAATTCTGAATAAGGACCTGGATATACATAACTCAACTAAAATGTCAAGCTGAATAAACCCAACTATAATTTTTCATGTAATTCGTTATTAGTTTAGATTAATTTTACTGATCCCAGGAGGAAAGTCTTGATCTTTTAAATTCTTACAACAACAAGATACCTCAAACTCAAATTCGGATACCAGTGCAAGAATCCCTATGCTTCGTCCACATGTCCACACTCACCCCACTACAGCCGGTCAATGCTAAAATGTAGACCGAAATAGTATGCATCTGTGCCAAGGTGCAAGGACAGGACACTGTTCTGGTACAGTGATCAAATACCTTAGTCGGGCAGAACATCCACTGCCAAAGTTTAGTTTCCCTACAGGAAGCAGGAAGATGTTTAAAGGCAGGCAAAATATTTTCTCTCCAAAGCACACAGTTATTAATACTACCTCATCATCAAGCTATAGCTGATACTGAAACGAATGGTAACTCAAACAGCAGGGTTTGGTACCTCTGATTTCAGCTAAATGAAATTTTACAGTTTTGGGATTCAAATCTGTTTGATTTTATTTTTCGCCCTTAATAGCATATGTGTGACACACTGACCCATCATCCACAACAGTACACTGACAATATGGAAGGCTAGTTGGCAGACAAGGAACACAGAAAGGTCCGTTTGCTAACGGCTCCCCATCACACACCCTGAGATTCAGTTCCTGCAGGAACCAGCTGGTGAGAGGAAATCCTCTTTCTGGCAAAAACGCAGTGCCACAGAGCCAGCAGTATGTAAAATTACTTACGCTATGATAAACATGCGGGGGAAAGTCCCAGAAAAGTAAAGCGAGCCACAGTGCTGGTCAGGATCTCTGTTGATGCTGTAACAGGTAATGTCATGTAATTCTTGCTGCAGAGGCAGTGGAATCATTGTACAGCAGGCACATAAACTTTATCTCATATTTTTAACCAGGAGCTGGATCAAGCTGCGCGGCATAAATGCCGCTTTGTGGATCAAGGCCACAGGGCCTAACAGGCACATCCCACAGAGAGCTTAATGGACCATCGTGACCTCAGGTGACACCTTCACACTTGCTCTGTCGTCCCAAGCCAACTGACTGGGAACCAGGCCCAATTTAGCCTGGTAAGAAATGGTCTAGCTACGGAAGTAAGAACGGCATGGCTGAGACATGAGGCACCCAATGCCACGACGAGCTTACAGCCAAAAGCATGCAACCCACACCAACTCCCCAGAGGCACACATTCTAGTGATATGCAGTACTGACACAAGGGGTTAAAAACACACCAAAGCAAACAATAATGGTCTTGGGTATCAACCACGGAGATGGGGGAATTCACATAGACAACACGAGGGTCAGTTCATCAACCGTATGACAACAGACTCGGCCAAACCGAGGTATTTCGAGGTTTCCCCAAATGCTAAGAAGCCGAGGGTACAGAAAATTTAAGTTTCAGATAAAATATGGTCGTACAATTTCAGCCCACCAGGCAGATGAGAGAATTCTCACTGATAAAAACTAATCCCGTTATCAGCAATCAAATAATTTACTTAGAAATCAAGTTTGTCTGAAATCAACCCCTCAGACAGGCATCTCCGTTTCCACAATAAATAAGGTATTCAGTTCGCCCACTGAGTATCCGAAAACCTCGCCAAGACGGTACACAAACAAAGCGCCTTCGCTCTGCATCAGCACTCTTCTTTTATTATCAAGCAATTGCTTTCTCCATTTCTTTCCAGTGTCTAGCATAAACATGCTTTAAGTTCTAATGACTATATCCCAGATCAGACAACGCAGCTGAAGCCAATACATCACAACACAACCGCTCCCCGGTCACGGAGCATTTCTTAGCTGACTATCCAGTTAAAATCCTCGACGAAGCAGCCTAGTCGTTGCTGTCTATTGTGCTCTCCCTTTGTTATCAGGCCGAAACGGGTTCACGCAAAGAAGAGCGGTAGATGATCTGCAGCACAATCCAGCACGTCCCAGACCATCAAGCGCTGCGTACCCCGCATTGAATGGCCGCATCAAGCTCCGGCGGGTTGGTGTCGATCTACAGGGGGCTCTGCAGGGATGGAGTTCAAAGGCAAAGCTATTGTCCCTCCGTTTTAATCTAACTGAAATAAATCACTTTGGAAGAGCAATATCGCTTGCTCTTATGTGCCGTGCTCTCATCTTGGAGGCCAGAGCTTCCCGTAAACGGAGCGGGTAGCCATCCAGGCAGACGGCAGGCGGCTCGCCAGCCCTCAGTGGGTCCCTTCTTGCTACTCCGGGGGAGCAGGTCTTCGCATGGAACGGATTTTAACCCAGAGAGAAGCCTCCGGGGGCCGCGACAGGCGCGCAGCCTCGGGGCAAGTGGGCTTTCGCCCCTCCATGGATCGACCAGAACCGGCTAATGACAAGCGGCGCGGGTGCCTCAGTCGGAACCGAGCCGTCATGTCCGGTCCTGTGTTTAGCATCCCGCAGATTAGCTGGCTAGTCACGGCAGTATGACTCGCTGCCCCTGTCGTTACTCGTCAGCCATACCTGGATGCACGACTTGACGTCGCCTACCTGCTAGCTAAGCTAAGCGACCCTCGACGTTACGCGCGTGCGGAGCCCGAACCGTACGTAGCGCGACACCGCTCGGCACGCGTCGTTTCTCTATCATTGCCCGGTACCCGTCCGGACCGGTGGTGTCACTTCACTCACCCAGTAGTGACCGTAGGTGCTTGAGACGGGTCAGAACATCCTTCTTTGGGTCCAGAACTTTCTGTGTAGATTTCTTGACATCTCCATGATTCCTTCGAGAAAACATTCCGCTGTATAAGGCTATTGTTAAAGGTGGGCTCTAGTCCTTTTCACCATGCAGTCCTCCGTATGTCACTTTTTTTCTTCTCCTTTCCACCAGCGCTCCGTCCCTCGCTCGGTTCAACGTACGCCGCTCGCGCTCGCTATCTCCTCCCCCTTTTCGTAGGCGTGTAAACACGGAAGTACCGACGTGACGTATTCGACGTACTTACGCTCCCCGTACGTCTGCGAACGCCGATTATCCCACGGCGTGGCGAGGCTGTTGTGTTGTTGTTTCATTTTTAATGACCACTTTGAAAAAGCAGGTGGTTATTTATTATTAAAGAGACATCATTTAAGATGCTTGTCAAATTTCATTGTCCTCAAACTGTCTGAAAATTTAATAGGCAAGGGTTTTGCAGTTCGTAGACGTGTTTTAACTGTAATCACAGCTGCCTTTTATATACATTTTTCCTTACTGGTTATTCAGTGTAGAGCTCACAGAGAGAAAGAAGCCTGTTGCGGGACGCACGGGGCAGAACACACCATGGACAGGATCAACAGAGTGTCCACCAAACCCACACATCCATGGGCTGTGGGAGGACACTGTAGTACCCGGCCAGTAACTCCACACACAGCAGGACAAAGAATCAAGCCCACAACTCTAGAGGTGTGAAGCGATAAAAATTTGTTAAAATGAAGTGCAATATCATTGAAAATATTTATTGCCACCATCTTTTACATTTTAGCATTTCATTCCAAAAAATGCCAAATCTACTCATCAAAATTAGTCACGTTGCAGAAACACTATTTCTCATAATGAAAGTGCATCAAATAGTCTTCATTCAATCTTTTGGTCACTAGGTTCTGTAATTAATACTGAATCCATTAACAATCGTTCTGCGAAAGCTAACAATCTCAATGACCACATTTCATAATGAAATATTTTGTTCCCATGTACCTGAGCATCAGCACGGCAAGTCCTGCTGTCAGCAAATGAGTTAAGTGATTTGGGAGGTTGTCTGATGTATGACGATGATGTGGTATGCATGTGTACAGCTGACAGCCAGGCAAGGAGTCTTTGGGACTTGCTAGTGAAGGGTAAATATATATTAAATGGTATTTCTGGTCAGCATGAGTAAATAATTCACTCTGCAAAGTGATTCTGAGGTTTAGGAAAAGAAAAAAACAGCTAACTATCTTCACGTTTCATTACTGAAGTGTACTTTTTCAACTTCATTGCCATATCAATCACAGTATATTAACAGCACTTCATAGTAAGACCTTGG
Source organism: Paramormyrops kingsleyae (assembly GCF_048594095.1). Taxonomy (NCBI): domain Eukaryota; kingdom Metazoa; phylum Chordata; class Actinopteri; order Osteoglossiformes; family Mormyridae; genus Paramormyrops; species Paramormyrops kingsleyae. The sequence goes on from NC_132810.1 coordinate 18,119,043, forward strand.
TGTGGTTCTCATCATTTCTCCAGATTTCATGTGAATACTTTGTTTTAGAAAATGTAGTAATATATCAAGACAGTAACAGACATAGTCTTTACAGAAGGTTCATGTTTGGTCTTGGAGATTCCCACAAAATATTAACTGATACTTTATTGATCCCTGTGGAGAAATTCTCTTTACGCCGCCCCAACTTGCTCTCTGTTGGGGGGCAAGCTGGCCGAGAAGGGCAGCCACCCAGGACCTGGGGGTGATGGGCTTTGCTCAAGGACCCACAGATGTGCTGAGATTGGGTTTGAACCAGTGACTTATTGCTCACAGCCTCACACTGCCCCCTAATGTCATAATAAAAATACTTTTTAACAATATGCAAGTCCACAGTGTTGCTCTTGTTGTGCTATTTTGTTCTTTCTTGTGTTTTTATTCTACCCAATTAGCTAATCTCTGCAGCAGGTCTGTAAATAGTAGTGGAGTCTGAACTACTAAGTATCCCCTTAGAGAGCTGTAAATCAGAGGGAATATGCATTATATCAGCTGACAATTGCATATAAAAGCATATTCTATGTAATGCATGCTTGCATCCATCCATCCATCCATCCATCCATCCATCTTCTAAGCACAGCCTTGTTGGCATTACAGTGTCTGCAGCTTGCCCTACAATGTATACACAACACTGGATGCAATTAATTGATGTCACTTAAAATATAGCAGGTGCAGCATCTGACAGATTGACAACCTACTGAAAAGATTAGAGACTAAGAGAACATCATATTATTTATATCTGTTTGATGAATGAGGTGGACTAAGTCAACATTTTAATATATGGTGTGGATTAAATTATACTCAAAACTGCCATCTAGCGGTCAGTTTTCTAAACAGCATTTACTCATCCATTCTCAAAATATGTTTTGATTTATTACTTTGATTTATTTATAATTATAAAATAATTAATATGTATTGGGACTTACTAGGGACCTTTATGGACATGGATTTAATTTGTAGTCTAAAAATATAAAGGTATATTAAAGAAAGTAAATTTAACGATCACCTCTATACATTTTTTTTTTTTTTTTTTTTAATGCTTCATTTGCCATTTGCACAAGTTCGAGTCCAGGTACACTGTAATTCTTCTCTTCGCCTACCCCGTTTTTCTCTCCATACCGTAGGGGTCAGCCAATATGCGGTGCCCTTTGAGCTGGGGTTTTAAGGGCCTTGCTCAAGGTCCCATAGACATGAGACTGTTCTGCTGAGGCCGGGGCTCAAACCAGCAACCTTCTGATCACAGGCACAGAGGCTTGGCCCACTGATCCTCTCACCGTCCCCATCTCATTATGTTGAAGGTATTGGTAGCCTGCAGTATTTAGATTCAAGTATTTTTAGAGATGCATAGATTTACCAAGACATATGAGTGGGTGCGAATTTCACATGCCATCTTTCACCTTTCATTTAATCTTCCATCAGAGAAAACATACAAAAAGGTGAAAATGACAGGTGTGTCCCAGAGGAGCAAGAAAACCTCTGGCAAATAGTGAACTGATCAATGGAGTCTCTACGCGATGGGAAGGAGCCGCGCCAGCTACAAATCACTGGAAATGTTTGTTTATCTTCTTTTTTAACAAAGTGATGGACTTTTTGTCTTGGGGCTGCTGGAAACATTTGCTAACAGTTGTGTATCTGTCAGTGCCCTGCTGGACTGGTATGGACAGAGGGCAGAGGGTCACATGCTGCTTTATTCTGAGGCCCCCCCCCCCCCCCCCCCACTCCCCAAGGCTTTTACTGGGCAACACATAGAAATCTAAATTTATGGGCCTCCTGTGGTTTAAGTGAACTAAAGGTTCGGCCGCATTCAGTAAAGTTCAGCGTCCTGTTGTTTTTAATTGATTTTTTAGATAATTAGCATGCGGGCAAATTAACTTGAGAAAATCTCTGGGAAATTAATTTCTGGAGCCAAACAAGAAAAGTTAATGCTTAGATGCAGAGTCGGTTGAAGAAATTAGATGGACTAATTAAGTTAAACCTTATGAACTGGAAAGGAGTTTTTTTGGGGGGTATTTGTTATTGTTGAGCTACTTAGCACTTAGACAAAATGCATATTCTCCTGTCCATTAAGTCTTTAATTATTCAAGGCGGCATTGCATTTGCTGTCAGTCTGAATAGTTTGTCAGATAAAATAACAAACCACACTAGTGGCATAGTACAAAGCATGGAACCTTGTGGAAAAGGCATTACATCACATAATTTTGAACTCAAGACACTATGGATTTATTTGAAGCATCACAAGCAGTGTATATGCCTATAAAGCTTAGTGACCTCTTATAGACCTGCTGCGGAAACATTTACTGCCCTGATCCCAGACCCACTACAGCTAAAGTGAAGAAGCACAGGGGTCATGGGCACCACGTATGTGTGTCACCTGACAGACGCTGTACCCACAAGCCTCCTCTCATTGGTCAGGCGTCACCCGCACTGTGGGAAAGTGACCCAAATGTGATCCCACCTGGAGGATGCCTTTCAAGGACCGCCGGGCTGCCGAGGCTCTGGAGAGTGTGGGCGAGGAGAAAAAAAGGAGGAAAGAAAGAGAACTGAAAAGAAAAAATAACTGTAATTGGGAGTCTTCCCTGCAGGGGTTCAGCGTTAAACCGGGTAAACATCTTTAATCTTATACTTTTTAAACATGAGGTTCAAAGAGCAAAACTCTTCCTTGAGAACATTAAAGTCACATATATTTACTTCTTGTGACTGTCTATGGATGCATTGCATTTTTTGTATTTCTCGACTTGATGCGATATCAAAATTACAGTGCATCACATGGAATATTTCACTGTAACAGAAGATGCATTATTACACTGCAATGCACGTCACATGGCATGGTGTGTTACATGGCACCGCAGGTCACGCGCTGAATCACGCTGCAGGACGAAGGGAAGGCGTAGGGCTTATTTTACTGAGCTTTGTAACCCTGAGCTTAGTTTACCCACTGTGCTCTAATTTCCCTCTCTTCGTGTTACCCCAAAAAGACGTGGAAGAGCCAGGCAATCCAATTACACTCTCCACAATGCATTCAGCCTTGCCAAAGGGGCGTTAAGGTAAAGTGGGGTACACGGTCATAACAGACGCAATTCACGCCGCAGGACTCACCTCGAACTTTGTGCCGGATCCTTTTTGAAATACTGAGCCATCATTGGCTATTTGCCCCATGCTCTCCTCTCCTATGTACACCTGTTTCCCCAGGAAATGTTCCACGTATAAATCTGTATGTTAAAATACAAATACGAGTACCGTTATACCATATAAACTGCAGGTATTTTGCTGTTGAGATCTGCTCCATTAAGTTGTTAGTCAGTTCATACAGAATAATTTTCCCTCGTGTGAATGAATAAGTGGATTCTGTTTTTGTTAAGTGGTGTTTTTACACGTCCAAAAGCAGTCATTCCTGTAAGTTTACAAAAAGATGGAAATGCTTCATCAGCAGGTGGCAGCATTTCCCCAAACAGTGTTTTCCACATGGAATGATTGTTGTTGTGTTTTCCAAGAACTACAACAATTAATACAAAGACATTGACTAATTATAGCAAAGTAAGATCAAGCCATTATAATATTCATAAGAGGAAAGCCAACATTATATGTGCATGTATTTACACAGTTTCGTCTACATAAAAGGCAATAAATAATACGATGCTTTTGCCAATTATTGCACTGTGATTTGCAATAAAAGACCAGGAAAAAAGAACAAAGACTTGGAGGGAATAGCTGAGGGAATCACAGTTGGAAATATGCCTCGGAAACTACGGAAAGTCAGTTATGTCATGCAGCAAAATGCAGACACAAAACTAGACAGTCAATAGAATGAAAGCAGAAGTCATGCAGAACAGGCCATGGACACGGGGTTAGGTCATTCTGCCTGACGCTTTTGTGAACATACCAATGTGGGTGTCTGCAACTTACATAAACACTCATTTTCCTAAAGGCCTTTATCGGCCATCAGTCGGCCGGCCGGCACCAAACAATAAAATGTGTATTTTCATTGTCTCACAAAGGTGGAGGGTAAAGGTCTGAGCATCATCTGGAGTGCAGGATTCTGCACTGGGGTTGTGGTGCACAAGGGCCACCCCCTCTTGGGAAAGGCAACAGGCTTTTACAGACTTTGTGTTTTGTCTCTCAAGGTTTCCATGATGTATGTGGTGAATAGATGCTGAAAAATGGGAAGCCTGGGAGGTCAACTTGAGATGGAGGAAATTTGGCTTTTGGGTCGGTTACCGTCGAAGCATCTCGTGTCGTGCTGCTGCTTTTGATGAAGTGGACACTCCTCTCAGACGGTGAAAAAACGTGGGGCCCGCATGTTTGCAGATACTGCACGATTGTTTTATTATTCTGTGAGTGCATAAATGGCTCAGTCACCCCGTCGCCGTTCACAGGCATGTCACCATTGGCCTGCACAATTAACCGTTGTTACTCTCTTGCCTTTTCGAAAGCTTTACTTGAAGTGTGGATTATTGCTTGTCATCTAGCATAAAGGATTGCATCCCTCATATCTTGGCAACAAGGGCACCAAGATCTGATTTTATCACTGCAGGTTGCTAGTTCATTTATACTTCTTGTTGCTGAAATTGGTCTAAGAATTAAATCTTTTTGTGAATGGCTCACTTTAGCAGTTGAACATTACCAGCATTTCTAAGATTTGTGCTGTAAACAATTAACTTCTATTCCTGAGTGTATTTTCTTTTTTAACAAAGTGGATCTACATTTTATATCTTATTATGTAATATACAGATACATAAATATGTGAATCATAAATAATATATAACTGACATTGTATTTATTGTATTTATTGAATGTTATTAATATAGCATTATTATAATGAATATATATAAAAAGATACAAAAAATAGTAAATAAATACCCATAGCAAGAAATATACTACATATATACAGTAATGATCATATGTTTTGTCTATGCACACCTCACACCTCCAGCTCTCTGTGCAGTTTGTCTACTCACCTTATGCTGCGTGGGTTTCCTCCCACAGTGCAAAGACATGCAGTTAGGGTATGTCGGGTTTCTAAATTGCCCATAATGAGTGTATGTGCACCGTGATGAATTGGAATTTCATTTGAGGAGTACCCCAACCTTGTGCCCTGTGCTGCCTGCGATGGACTGCAGGTCCCTCGCGACCCTGACCAGGATAAGAGTTAAGAAAATGGATGGATGCTTTGTCTATTAGCGTTAAAAAGAAAATTCTTAAACCGGTTGCTATGAATATGTCAGACAGCAGGTGGCACTGTGACCCAACAAATGGGTACCCCCGCTAAACAGAACGTGACTGAATTCATTCCAAGGTTTGAAAAGCACTTGTGTGCCCTAAATTGTTCTTATAAAGAGCTTCGAAATACTTGACTTCGCTTCTTGTATGGTTATGGCTTTCCGTTTGTACATATAAGTGCCATTACAGCTAATGTATCCTATTAAACCTTATTAAAACCCATGAAACAAATGTTCTGAAATGAACAGTCAACAAATATTGTTTTTTATATTTTATACAACAATACATTGTTGACTTACATACCGTGTTCACAGTATAATACTTAATATTTTCGGAATCAGGTAAACCTTTTCAGGAAAATGAAGGCACGGCTAATTTTGTGATAGCTCCGACAGCCGGCCGTACTTAATCGATTCAAATGTAAAATTTTATTCATTTTCTCAAACCTGATGAGTATCCTATTTATTTAAACTATATTTAAGATTGTCCGCGTTTAATTTTGGCTAGATATAAATTTGTGTTTTTGGAATACAATATTTGCTACAAGTAGGAGATCAAATACGTGGACTGTGGATGCTTGTTATTGCTAATTACATAACAATTGCGAGTAAACGACATTACATGTCTATATATAATATACAATACATATAATGATAATTTCACCTGTGAACAGTAATCAGTATTCAAGAAATGTAATTAAATACTGAAGGACCCAGTATGAGTAAATCCTTTATAATCGCATTCAAATAAATTCAAGCACGACAGATACAACAATACGCGTCTCTTATATTACGAAATAACAGGAAAAGGAAGTAGTTCGTTTTGGTAAATTGTCAAGAACCAAATAACGAGATATTCACTTGTGGTCCGGGGAATTTGGCCCATGAACCACTAATATATGTGTGAGTGTGTGTTTGTGTGTGTGTGTGTGTGCGCATACATACACATACACAACACTGACACACGCACACACCATGTATCTCGAAATAATAGATGGTTTTAGTCTGCTTGCTTAACACGTTGCTATGGAGTAAAGCAGAGACAGAAAACTGCCATGATAAAAATAGGATGAGTGTATCGAGCACCTTAAATATTTCTTTAAACTACACGGTGCAAACATGGCTGTCAAGAATTAACGCGTCTGCCCATATTCATAACATAGCACAAGGGCTGCCTTCATTTTATCTAGAGGTAATGCCGTTATGTGCGACGTAGAATTATAACGCGCTAACCGCCACAATAAATCACAGCAAATATGGTGAGAAATACTCGTATTTGCGCTCGGTTTCTATTTGTCCCTCTGAATAGATGTTGACGTTAAATCCACCAGGCGTCGTCTTTTGAATTTTCGTTGAAGCTAATTCTACAGGCAGTGTAGGCTATAGACGCGCAAAGACTTGGAATCGAGTATGTAAGACTATTTCATTGTGTATTTATTATTTTACATTCTTTGTATCTATAGCAAGAAGTCTTTTAAAACTATAAAATAGGTTGTAGATGGTTCAAATAACTGTACTTAAAATGTTTCATATTTAATTCTTATCCAATTTATACTAAAGGTATTTCAGGAGAATACATCATGGAGAGTAGAAGAACCTACAACACAAAGTAAAATTCCCGATGGATTTTGTTTTTTAATTTTGAAAATAACATGTTGACGCGAATCAGCCCTGTTAAGACAGTGTACCGTGAGCAATTAAAAAAACTAAAACACAAGCCTTATACAGATTGACTCCAGGAGAAGCAACGAGTACTTCATTGAAACTGCGCATCAAAAACACGGCATATCTTAGCAGATAATCTGCAGTGGAATTAATGAGCGTAAACCCATTAATGTGAGAGGTAGGAAGCTATTCGTAGCTGTATGAATAGCAGTAGTCTGTATCTTAAACTCACGTTACATGGTAATGCTGTATATAGTTCTGTAGTGTTCTTCACTTCATAATCTGATTCCAATTTAACTTGTCGACTGACACTTTAGCTGTGAGCAGGGAGATGCTTAATTGAAATTCCTTTGCTTTGATTAAGCTCATTTAGATTGAAAATTACCTTCTGAACGTCTGGATCTTGCATCTTTTAAACTCCACCACGAAATGGTTTCCACATCATTTAAATCCTTAAATAAAGAATGTATTCAGAGAGCACATATTCATTAGCATTGGACGCCAAAGGAAGATTCTCAAATGTGCATTCGCGTTATCCAATGTCTGACCTTGCATTTCAGATGGGCATTTATTCAACAGATTGATTGTGATACTTACATAGAAAGATGTACTTAAATGTGCTTCAGGACTGACAGACCAACAGCTGGATGTGCAGTGCTGAGGTCCTCGTTATTTCTGGTACAGTGTTCCTCCTTAAAAGCCAAAGTCTGCCGGTTTATTGGGTCACGAGGGGGGTCACTGTTTTTTGGTGCATTCATAGATGGATGGGGGGGGGGGGGGTGCTTTTCTGATGGGCAGCCTGGCAAATGTGATCATGGCCAACAAGCTGGGCTTCTGATGCCATCATTTTAAGACACTTGTGTAGAATGTCATGCAAAGTGCAATGATAATGAAGGAATCGTAGATGTACGTGGATGTCCCAGCTTGTAAGTGGGAGAATGTGTACCCCCCCTTCCCCAACCCCAAACACTCCACCAAGCTGGAGAAGCTCCTTCTCCATATGAACCCACCTCCCACCCTGATGTTTCTTCACTCTGGCAGGGAAGCTCACTCGCCTTACCTCCCAGAAGCAGCGAGCTTGGGGCATTCTTCTCTGGCGGTACAAGGCTGGGGCCTGGGGGGTCCAGCTGGCCCCCACCTACCCCTGAATGTCTGTTGGCCTGGGGGAGGAGGGCAGGTGAGGGGCAATTGGGTAACACAGCAGAGGATGCACCAGAAATAATGGCCAGGAATCACCTCTCTGCATAAATCAATACAATGTTTGCAATTGCCTGCAGTGAAAACATTTACCTTGTTTGTTAAAGCTTAAGATATAAAATTCAACATTCACTTAATTTACAATCATGATTTGCGGATTGTCAGTGCAATATAGATGCCGGGGTTGCGGTACATTATCACAGTTCACTACAGACAGATGATAATTTAGCTAATCTTCAGTAGAACCGCTTGCAGATAAAACAACCATTGAAAAACAAGGCTAGTTCCCCTGACAAATGAGAAGCCGCCATTGTGGATGCCAAGGTGGGGGATCATTATCGAAGGCTCTGCAGAGTCCCCCCCCCAACGCCCCTGCACGCCTCACCACAGAATTACCATGTTCTAACTTCCCCCCGAGACGAAAGCCACGGGGGTGTGAAATAACAAGGACCGGTGGGGGTCCGTGCAGGCCCGCTGTCTGCTCGACTCCGTGCTCCTCCTCAACTTTGCGAGAAAGACCCACCTTCTATCAGTCGCCGCTAATTTAGTGCCGTCTATCGCTGTTGACTTTCCCATTCCGGTGGCGTTTCTCTCCTTGTGTCCGCACACATACAGGAATGGATTAGACATCATTAACGTAGCCCTGTTCTCCTCTCCCCAAGGCCCCGTGATTTCTATCCCCCTTAGACGACTGGGACTCACATCAGTCATTAGTTTGGCTTGTTTTTTAACTGTTATTCTCTCCTCGGTGTGTGTAACTGGCCTGTTTTTCCCTGCTCGTTATTAATGGTTTTCAATGCTCGCCTCACGGAGATAAACAGTAGCGACATTCTCAGGTCCAGCGTTCCGACAGGAAATCGATAGTCAGTTTCCCATGGGTGGCTAATTAACACGACACTCGTGCTCAGTGTGGGTACATGGGGGGGGGGGGGGGGTGATCTCGGTGTCTCTCTCCGTCGTATCGGGTGAAATGGGAGACACAGGGGCACCAGGGAAATGTCCGGGGTGGGGGTTCAATGAACACACCGAGCGACAGCATTATGCCCGTGGCAGTGATGGGGTCCCAACAGACATGCTGTCAAATAGCATTCCCTAATGTTAGAAATTATCAGCCCCCCCCCCCCCCCCCCAAAAAAAAAAAAACTCAGAACAGGTGCTGTAGTATTTAATTCACTCATCCTTTTTAGAAACTTGATCATTTAATTAGCATTTCTGACAAGGTGGGGCCCATAGCTGAGGCTGTTCATCTGTACGATTGCTGAGTGTGGACAGGGACAGCGGGGCTCTGTGGCACGTCATGTGACCAGCGTAATAGCCGCCCGCACAAAGTGTTATTACATCTGGGTGTTATAGGATTTTTTTGGTTAATGCAGATTGTGAGAATGTCATTAAAAAGGGAGCAAAAGATCTCTTTGAGAACTAATTAAATACAAAATTAATAACGGCCACATTTGACTTTTGCTTAAATTATTTTAGGCCTATATCTGTGGTTTGGAGTTGGATGTAAATATGGTGTTTCATGCAATTACAGCCCATCCCGAGGTCACGGAAAGCGCCACTCTGCTGGTTTAAGTTCAGGAGACTCTTTGTGGGCTTCTGTTGGAGCCCAAAGCGTAGCTAATTCTGCACAAAAAATCAATTACATTTAAGGTTATGTGCCAAGCACCCAGGATGGTACATTTGCAGAAATGTAGAATATTACTAATGAATGTTCCAGCTCTGCTGGCAGACAGACGGCGCACATCCAGAAAAGGTGGGGACCGTCGCTACAGTTAATACCGCACTGGCCCAGTCTTAAGAGCTACTCTTTTGCATCACAGAATAGGTTCCGCATATTTCTAGAACCTACCGTGTTCAACTTCTCACTTATAGCATTAACAACGTTCAGTACTTCAGCCAAGTCTTTAGATTTAAACTCCATGAAGAGGCTGAAAGATCTCATTTTGCCTCCCAGCCCATGCCAAAGTTTGGCTTAAGGTTTATCGTCAACAGTATATATTTGACGTGGCAGCGCTGGCAGATTCTTTTATTTCTGCCTCAGCATTTCTGGACACTGCTCCTGCAAAGGGTGTTGTCTACAATTAAAAATGCCCCGTCCCGCGGTTTTTCCTGAAATCCCAAATTTTTCCACTCCCAATCCCCACCGCGGTTAAACCTCTGAGAATGACGTTTGCGAATTTCCACTCTGGGCAAGGCGACGGTACAAAAATTGATAGGCGAGGGCGAATAAAGGAACTCCTCGTGACAAACTTTCAAGAAATGTCAGCTTTTCAAGGTGTGGAGAAGGGCCATTTCATATCTATTACAGCAGGCATTTTGCCGGCTGATATTTCAGGGTGTTTTTGTCCTGCCCGCCACCACAAATCCTCTGCCAATCTTCCCCTTAAGAATCCGTACCAGTTCTGCGACATTATTCCCCTTTACCTATACTTCCCTGTTTGATGTGACATAACAAACCACGACCCATTAGGATTAGGGCTTTGAAAAGATCTTTGAAGCTGTGCGCGGTTTTCTTTAAACGGGGCGCTGACAATGTAAGCTGTGTGGCAGCTGACTCTGAATGGTGTGATTGGTAGATCTCAGCGGGGTCTGCAGTCACGTCCCCCCCGCCCCCCCCCACCCCCGCCTCTTCTCTCCCTCGCTGCCCGCTGTATATAAACGACACAAATGTCTGTTTATTTGCTGCTCTTTTTTCTTGGGCCGTCGTTAAAGGCCGCGCCTCACAGAAGACTTGGCGAGGGGCTTTTCAGTCACCAAAATTGCAGTCCCTCCACACCCCCCCAACCCCCACGCCCCACAAAGACAAATCAGAACAATGACCTGTTTTTTTTTTTTAGACCAAATACGCAATATATGGAATATGAAGGGATAGGCCGTGTGACTCTCAGCAAGGAGCAGCTGTCGAAATGGGGGTTTTTTTTGGGGGGGGGCGGTTGTTGTGGCCCCTCTATTGGGGGTGAGGATGCCTGGGAGATTATCTCCTTAAAACATAAGGCCGCATCGCCGATCGGCGTCAAAGTCGGTCGCACTTCATTCCGGAGCTTCAGACATGCAGGCATGGAAACATGGACCGCAGTTCATTTGGAAAAGTCAGCAAAGGCCAGGATGAAAGAGACATAAACAGGACTGCGGTTTAGGGATTGCAAAAGATACAACCAGACAGCTAGCTACAGATTACTGCTATTCTCAATGGCCGATATTATTGTAAATCCACATTTCATTTTTTGTTCGTCAAACATACTGATTATTACTGTTGCTATTATTATTAACGGAATCTGTAGTATTAGTATCATTATCATTATAGTAATATTATTATTATTGCTAACATTAGTATTAATAGTATTAATATTATTATAGCATCACCCTCCAATCAGAGTACAGTAGAGTTGTTTCGATGTCACTGAAAGCCCAAGGAAAGTCTATGGTTCTTCCAGCACAGCTTTCTCACACTCCTGATGCATTTTAATTTATCACACTACCCGCTTCATGAAACCGCAGAATGTCGATTACGTTTCTGCCCCATGTTGCTCTTCCACGGGTGCGGGGTGACGCCATATCCAATAAAAAAAAAGTGGTAAATTTATGTGAGGCTTTATCGTCCATGTGAATAACATGCCAACGCTCAGCCCCACCACTGGTCCCTGGCTCTTGTCTCCCGCACGTGTGCTAAATAGCCATTTAGCACGCCGGCAGAAGGCGGAGAGGATGGCGACCGGGCCGCCGGGACGGGCAAGTGCCTGCTTCACCACGGTACTCACTGAAAAGCGGGGGCCCCGGAAGCAGCCACGACTGGGCACATATTGATCTCCCGCTCCATCTTATCTCAAAAAGTCCAGATTAGACTGCTCAACACTGCACTTACTGCTTTTTTTTTTTTCTCAGGCCAAGAACATACATGGTAGCTTTACCCCCCAGCAAATGATTTTTAATCTTTCATGGGTTTGAGTATGTCAACTTTTCTCAGTGCTGTTGAGGCTGCATTATACAATTACCTAGAGAGATGGGAAAAGGAGGCTTCTGCCGTTGGGTTGATAAACAGCTCCATGTTCTTCAGAATATTATTCCCCTCGGATTTAAAGGCATTTTTGCAAAAACAATTCCTATTAAATTATTTACTGATCAAAAGATAATGTTATCAAGGTAAGTGTTGGATATTTCTCAAATAATATTTACCATGCTGGTCTTTCTTTCTCCCAGCGCCACTGATAATATAATCCACCCAACTGCCTGTAGTCATTATATCTGTCTTTAGTGGGAAACGGCTTAGAATCATTTCCCAAAATCTCATTCCATTTTTTTTTTTTATCTGTTCAAATGAGCAGTGGGGGGAAACGGCGTTGAGCAACGCTGTGAAATGAACCAGTCTGGGAAGACAGACAGACGACGTCCGCTGCGGGGCTTGGACCTCGCACGTAAAACGAAAAGTCAAAAGGGCTCCGCCACTGTGACTCCGGCTCTGTTTGTTTTCAACACCCTGGTGGGCGGGGCTCCATTTTTTCAAAAAGGCCTAATGACGCGTGTTTACCTTTCAGACCCCCCCCCCCCCCACCACCCCTTAGTAGCTGGTCGCAGAAGTGCCGACCTCACGGAGGAAGGTGATATGAAGACGGAGCGAAACGATAACGGCGCATGAGTGACCCCGTGAAAAGAAGCACGGCATAAAACACGTTGTCGTATAATAATTTCTTAGTATGTCACGATAAGATACCCACTTTTAATGTCTTATCACTTCATCATGAATTTAAAAAAAATTGAGCGAGGAGGTAATGGGAATCAATTTAGAGTGTTTCCCATCATCGTATCGCCTTGAAAAGAAAACGCTAATTTGTTATTATCTGTCTCAAATCCTGTTTTAATTGGATCGCTATCTGTGCAACAGCGAAAGTATCGTGGGGATGCAAGACGGCGCTGTGCACCGATGGGCCCTGGAGGTGATTAGCACCGGCACCAAAATATATAGCAGCGTGAATTTCTGAATGATTAAATTGCCTCTTTTTGGTAAGATGTAGCATATTCACTAGTGGCCAAAATTGTGGGAACACCTATCTTTAAAAGTTACTACAGGAATATTGGTGGTAATGTTTATAAACAATCAAAACATTTTACAAATATCATACATTGGACGGCTAAATAAGTAACCGGAGCAACAGCTGAATAAAGTTCTGCGATCTCTAAAAACTGGAAGTGTTCGAACAATTTTGGCCACTAGTGAATAGGAGTACATCCACCCTGGAGAAGCTGCCATGCAATCACAAATTCACCTAATACATGTATCTGTGGAAGGAGCTGGAATCCCAGGTGGGCCCCTGTTACTCATCCTGAACTTGGTGAGAATCTCCTTCTGTCTTGAACGTCATTTTTGAGCAGCGTGATAATAACTGAAGTTCTTTGCATCATGAACGGTGTCTCCTCTGTAGTTTCTCTGTTTCAGTTGCCTTGGATATTTAAATTGTATATCTGGGTGAGTTTTGTGCAGCCGTCTAGCCTCCCGATTCACGTCTGGATGCCCTCGGCGATGCGTTGTTTTCGTGAGAATGATCTGAGACGCAGGTGTAAGTTTTAGCGTGAGGCTGAGCCTCCGTCCTGCCTGATGCTACGGGCGGGACGCTCCCTCATCGACGTGTGCTGCTCATTCGCATGAATAGTTTACTTCACATGAGCTAAAAAAGAAGCTATATGCAGATGTTATTTTTTTCACGGTGGGATGATGTTTGTTCTAATTAAGAACAAATTGTTGCTCATTGGGAAGCAGCATCTTAAAGCGAGCGTACTCTTGGTCTAGATGTCGGTACGTTATGTCTTGACTTTAGTCTGCTGAAGGGACTAGAATGAACACAGAAAACTGGGACTAAAGGAACTGAAAGGCAGGGGGAGGCTGAACTGGATTTTTGCTGATTGGTTATTTAGAGATGGTCAAAAACATCCCCAGAACCCATAATGCAAGCATAAGTAAATATGTCAAGACATCAGTAAATCCATTTCTGAAGTACTGGCACCTCTGCAGCAAATGGCTTTCCTGGTATAAACAATTTCAACACTTCAAATTCGCGAAATTTGCATTATTTTCATTTTATATTGTTAAGGTACTTCACGCACATTAAGGATCGCATGGTGCAATTTCACACTGCTGGGTCAGGATGGGAGGATGAATGAATGGATGGATGGATGGATGGATGGATGGAGTGAAGTATGAAACTAGATCTAAAATTATACCAGCGCTAACATAACTTTAAACATTAAAGCTTTATTATGGACTAAAGTAAAATGACTATGAACAAGAACTCTCTAAACGTGGAGCGGAAACGCTGCCCCTAGACAGCGAGAGCAGCCCAGCAGGCATGGGCTCGCATGGCCATGTACCGCCGGGAATCCACGTCGCCGCTCCTACCGTTTCTCCTTGCTGGCCTCGGTATCAGTGCAGCCAGCTTCCTGCCGGAGGAGGTGGGTAATTCACAGGCACGGCGTGAGGCTGTCAGATCGCCGGGGCCTCAGACGGCTACGTTCTTTGCAGACCCTCGACGGAAAATATGTGGTAATGATATTGTCTCCAGCTGGGTAATAACACACAATTCAGCCTGCCATACTGCGAGCCATACGAAGACAGTCGCACAAAAAAACGGAGAAAAAAATTACTCTGAAGTACCGCAGGAAAATGACAGTGAAATTCCTTGAACCCTGAAGTGCTGCACTGGAAAATTCAGTGCGGCAATAATGTTTATGTATTTATATATAGTGTGAGTGTGGTTTGTTTGTATACAAACCCCAGCTAGCTCTTAACACTGAACCAGGGAAAAATTAACAGGCCAGGCCGTAGAAATCGACCTTGACCCTTCATTCTCCATACAGGCCACGGCCCTCAATGGCAGACCCTGCTTTGTACTCTCCCCTCCCCATCCTGACCCAGCAGTGTGAAATTGCGCCATGCGATCCTTAATGTGCGTGAAGTACACAGGGTCCTGACTCTGTGGCCCCTGAACCACGGGGGGGTCAATTCTGGCAGAGTCTATTAACTTCCTGCTGGGAATCGGGATGCCTGCTTCTGCCCGCTGAACGGGGAGACGCATTTAAACGTCCGTCCCCTACCCCTCTGCCGAGAAGCCAGTGTCAATCAAATAAAAGGCAGGACAGAAAAAAGCTGCAAATCGCAGACAGGAAGCCTCTCTGAATCCCCGCTTGATAAACCCTCCACAACACTGTTTTTTTAATTTGTTTTTTTCTTTTAATAAATACAGTTAATAAAGATCCTTTTCACCCAATCGAGGGGTAAATCATTTGGAATAATCACGCTATAATGATGACAACAATGTTAAAAAAAACACTTAGAGGATGGCAACAAAGTATTTTACGTTGGAGAAGGCAAACGTTGGGCTCGCTGCACTGCTAACGCTGGCGTGAGAGTCGGGGTCTCCGCTGTGCTTTAATTAATTGGCTGGCTTTGCCAAAACAGAGGCACTGTGGCCAATAGGATCTCCTTCACCCCCACTGTCTCGGAAGCGGGGATAGTGCCAGGGTCAGTAGCAGCACGGTCAGTCCTCCTCAGGTTCGTCTTGTTACCGTGGTAATTGCTATTGATTTTACGCGACCATAAAGAGGATCTTTGGCGCGCTCCCCAACCCCACAGCCCCCACCCCCTCTGTGAGCTGGATGACCTTGTAATACATGAGCTCCTTTCCCTAGTATGGCGGGATCATTCCGGACACAAAGGGGGGGTGAAGGTTGTCTGCAGAGCGGACGCCCTTTCCCGTGTCCCCTCTTCTGGAGCCGGCTGCCGTTTTTGCCCTCACATCCACAGCAGGCGTCCGCGATAATTTTTTTTCACACTCCTATCTTGGGGCATCCAAGGCAGGTGACAGTGTGCAAAGAAAAGTAAGGGAGGGATACAACATTATGTTTGTTTTCAAAGGGGACCTTGGTGCCGTGCGGCACCTTCGAGGGGAACAAGAAACTGGAAGAATCCATGGAATCTTGCCCGTGCCCATATAAAGAGCCTAGAATT
Organism: Paramormyrops kingsleyae; assembly: GCF_048594095.1. Lineage (NCBI taxonomy): Eukaryota > Metazoa > Chordata > Actinopteri > Osteoglossiformes > Mormyridae > Paramormyrops > Paramormyrops kingsleyae. The sequence continues at coordinate 18,135,150 of NC_132810.1, forward strand.
TCAATGGCTTCTCACCCTTGGATTTGCATGAAACGCATCGCTGTCCTCATGCTATTAAATTTTAAAAGGTGAAAAGGAACTTGGAATTTTACCTTTATGCATGTATAGAATGTAGCCTGAATATATGGCTTGATTTAAATGTAACTTGAAAAATGTAACTTAAAAATGTCCGCATATTTCACGGTGTTCTACGAGAACAACCTCAAGACTGGGTCATAATCGGACTGGTCAGTGCTTTACGTCCCACACTGGCGTACCCTACCTGGATACAGCCTCACATCCATTATCCGTAAACCACGCTTAGCAACAGTTCAACGGCCGGGTGCAGTCACGCCATCGCCGGGGCGAGTTAGTCAGCTGACCCCGTGCAAAATAAGCCCCGCCTCCCTGGCCCAACCCCACCAGGCTGTTTTGTTATCCGCCAACGATGTAACACTAATGTCTCTTCCCCCCGTCGCGAGTGGCTGGCTGCGTCCACCGCAGAGTTGGAAAACCGAACCGCAGGTGGGGAAAAGCAATTTCATGGTTCATTCCGTCACTAATGCGCTGCTGTAATCTTTTGAGAGCCTTGTCTTTTTGTTTAAGTTTAACCGAATAAAGGGTTGAACTATCTCAGCTCTGTCAAATTAATCACCCGGCATAAAGAAGGAGAGTGAGCACACGGGGGTGGCAGGAACGGGGGGGGGGGGGGGGGGGGGACACAGGTAGCTAAGTGAGCATCACAGGTGACTCTCGGTGCGTGTGTGTAAACAGGGCCCCTGACTAATTGGTGCTAGGTACATTGGCTCCCATGTTACACCTCTCCGCCCCCTTATTTTTTTCTCGGGTGCCAATTGAGGCCAAAAGACAATCAGAGCATGAGGGCCATTTTCTGGAAGAGCTAACCTCTTTTCCATCAGCCGTCTCCAAGCCTTTGTTGACAACCGCCGGCGTTAAATGAACTCTTTGCGTCGGCAAGTCTACTCTGAGGAGCTGGGGCGGATGGGAGGGGGCGAAGAGCGGGGGGCTCTGGAAGACAAACACTCCATCATTTACGGTTGATTTAGCCCTCGAATAGAGAGATACACTCACCTGGAGAGCAGCAGTCGTCAGGATCGCTCTGATTACCCTGGTTCACCTCACCCTCTGCTCCAGCTGGATCGTGTTGCCCTGGTGGGCTTCGGGGAGAGGTGAGAGGATGATAAAGGCAGGTAAAACAAGCAGATGTCCTGAATACAATATGCCCTAGGGAGCCATACTGCCTGCTCCGGACCACCTGAATAAACATGCCGTGGATATCAAAGTACTGCCTGAGCAAGGGGTGTGACTCTTTCTCTTACACCTGTCTGGTTCACCTCATTACCCTATACATGGCTCTGTGCTCCCTCCCTGTCCTCTGGACCCAGGTTAAACAGTGGCGTTGAAGAGATATATGGACTGAGCTCCTTGTCCTTCATGCACAACAACGGTTCACATCGGTCTTCAGATAAACTCCATCCAATGCCTGCTCCCCATAGGTACAAAGAAATTCTTGCCCTCACCACACAGTTTGCGTTGGTCATATTTGTTTTGCTGCTAAATAGTTGCTTTTTTTTTGTCTGAAGCCCTTCACCTCAGAATTGTTTCTTTTAAGTAGCGGTCAAATATTAATTTTGTAATCGGCCGCTTGAATCAAACGAGCGATCGTTTTTATGTTCTAGAGACAACAAAAACAGAAGCATGAGATGAACAGCATTTAGCTTCACCATTGTGTAGATAATTAACCTTGATGGCCACAAAAAGCATTCTTCAGCTACTCCGCTCGGCAAGCTTTCACAACACGTTTTTTTTATTGCTTATTGTTTTCTTTATCTCTTTGTTACGAGTGTGTTTATTTGTACATATGAGAGGAATTTGAGGTTTAGTGATCTGAGCAAATTACATCAAAGTACTTCAGAGGGAATTAATTATTGCGTCCTTAAACGCCTAACACTCAGCGTGTTTTTGTACACAGATACCGATCTGTGATACCGAGTGGATGTGTCCCCGGGCCAGGTTAATATTATGACACAGATCAGCGCTGTGAATTTACCTGCGGTCAGTAAAACGCGGCAATCGACGCGCCTTTGAGCTGACACTCCATGCAGAGAGGCCACCGCGTACAGGCATACTTGTGTTTTCATTTTATTCTCTGTGTATTTATTTACTTCGCTCGGCCCTCATTATCTGTGAACGGAAAACAAAAGCCGCCCTCTTAACCGAGACACGGAGACGAGCATAGTGCTTTTTTTTTTAGAGGCGGATGATGTATTTTTTCCATTTTGTTTTTTTTTTTTTTACTGCTGGAAAATATTAACAGTCGGAGTCACATCGTTTTCACCGCAAGGATGAATAAGATGAGGGTAAAAAAGCACACTGAACGGAACATAAAATTAGGGTAAAGGACGCTCGTCGGTACAGAATGACATTCCTATTATTAACAGATTCAATGAGAACAGATTCTCTTCTTTTCGCATTTACTACCGGGTCGCACGTGTGCACGAGATCCTGACGTTATGATAGTCTGCCGCGAGCTTCATACTTGCCAAAGGTTACTGCATGTTATCATTTGCTAAGGCCACTATTACAATGAACTTGAGATTTATTTTACTACTACGAAAAAAAACGGCTAAAGACGTGAAAAGTATCTTTGATGAGATGGAAGTCCTTCATAACTTTTGAGTCTACATGATGTGTGATGTTCATTGCTCATTTATTTGATTTGTCTGATGTTGGTCAAACGGTTTCTCAAGACTAACAACACTAGCCTGTGGACCATTTTAATGTCTCTGGTCACAAAATAGCTTTTCAGTGTATGTGTATGCAGATATCGGTTTAAAATGTTTAAAAAGTGTAATCAAAGGATGAGTATCTCAGCAATTTCAGGGGAGAGCAAAGCTCTTGGTACATTAAACAAATGACATCCCTGCTAATCAGCAATGTTTGTGAATATATATCAAGCACAATTTAAATATTCTTAATTCGGCTACAGACACACACACACACACACACACACACTTTCAAAACTGCAAGAGTTCTGCAAGAGAAAATGCGTTAAGGAATTGTCTGACAATCTTCATTTTGGAAGCCCTGGTTTTGCGGGCTGGTGAGGGGAGATGCATAATGAGATTTAACGTTTCTGTTTGTTTAGACCTGAGCTCCGATTTCCAGACACTGCTCCACCCAGCTCTACCCCACCCCTTCTTTGCACTAGCTAAGCTCCATCTTCTGAAGTGGAAGCCCTTGAAATGTTGAAAGTGACATCTTAGCACAAGCTAAGGGGCAACAACACTCAGACCTCAGGCTCTGTACCCCCCACCCAAGCCTCCCCCCCCCCCCAGCCCCCTGCAAACGCAGATGCAGACAGTGTTAAACATCATCATTACTGTATGACGGGCGGGTCCGGACGACCCAGTCCGGCCGAGACAAAGAGCAAAGCTCAGGTAAGATTAAGGAGGATATTGCTAATGATCTGTTGGAGAGCAAAAGGTTGGTGGGGTGGGATGGGGGGGGGGGGGGAGTCTCCTCTGCCTGCTGATGCAGCCGCCATAATTGTTTCCCAGCATCCTTCATTGCAGGTGCCACCAGACAGAACTTGAAGCATGTAATCCCCCCAAATCCAGCCTCTTCCGAGGAGTGCTAACCAGGAATGTTCCACTGGGGTCAATGGATTATACAGAATTCATGGTGGGAGTTTGGCTTGAGAGGCAGAATTAGACAGAATGAGGGGGGGGGGGGAGAGGCTGAACTGGTGTTGTATTAAAATGAGCTTAGCAGGTGGTCCCAGAAAAGTGGACACAGTGTGTCACATAATCTGAAAAGCCCAGTCTTTTTTTTCTGGCTGTTCATTGGCTGGAGGCCCGGTATAGGTCGTCAGCTATGGGGTGGCACTGGTGTGGCCATTGAAACCTCAGTGAAATGTCTGTCAGGCTTGGTTTACCACAATCAGAGCAGTGATTAGGGCCCTTTTGATGACAGGTTAATTTTCTGTCTATTGATGAAGGGGTGGTGGCTGTGTGTGGGGGGTGTGTGAGTGTGTGTTTGTATGTGTGGGGTGGGTAGGGGGGGGGGCAGTTGTTGTGCAGCGGTGCAAGCAACAAGAGGGGGGCTGGGTGGCATATTAATGTTTCGCACCGGGGGCCTACGCAATTTCCCATCGGGTCACGGGGTCAGGTTTGTATTTAGTTAGCGGTAATGATCTCGTTAGGGATCTGAATGGACCACCGTCTAAGCTCATTGAGGGGGGAGAGCGTGCCCTTCCATCCCCCCCACCTTCCTGGCGTTGTGTGGGCCTCACACAAGCCATGAACTGTGATTAATGGACTTCCAGGGCTTAATAACTTGCAAAACAGTATTAAACAAGGGAGGCCCAGGACAATTGGAGAGGGACCCAGGAGGAGTAGGAGGTGGCTGTAAACAGAGTCTGCACAATCGCCATGCATGGAATTAACTGGGAGCGGCTGGCACAATGCTACAGCTGGCCACTGGCGGGGATCCAGGCCGCACAGAAGGCCTGACTGGGGCTTCCAGGTGGCTCAGGATAGGCCGCCTTTCAGGTTTGTAAGTGTTAAAAAATAGAGGGAGAGAAAGGGGTGCGCTTGCTGGGGGGGGGGGTGGGGGGTGTGTGTGAGAGGAAGCCATTGAGCAGAAACAAGAAAGAGATTAAAGAGCGGGGAAAGTGATAAGCAGACGACTGGGGGGGGGGGGGGACGCTCAATGGAACGAGTAATCCTTGACATGCAAGGGTAAATATGAATGCTTTTGTTTCTGCAATTAATTTAACATAGGATGCCAGAGTGGGGAGACAGGAAGAACGGAGGATCCCCTCTATGCACACACACACACACACACACAGCTACAGACACACGCACATATACATGCACACATACACACACACACAACTATACAGTCACACACACATATACATGCACACATACACACACACAGCATAAAACACACACGCAGGCCTACCCCCACCCCCCTTTCCCACCGCACCGCCATTGTGTCCCTCTCGCTCAGCGTAAATGAGGCCCAGCGTGGAGGCCGTCTGGGATGTGCGATGGGGCTGCTCTATTTCCCTAATGTCCTTTCCTTCACACCTTGTTGTGCAACTTGTGTCATTCTGAATTGTCTCAAATTGGTAAATATAATTAACAGAGTAATTGATTCCACTAAAATCAGAAAGAGCTTTTTTTCAGGGAAGGTAATTTTTAAGCCTTATTTACATAAATAATACATATTATATTAACATATGAATAATAATATTGAGGCATTTAATTGACTAAGTATTTTTGATGTATGCTTTTTAAAACGACAAAATCCATTTATTAAAAAAGTAAAACGCTTAATTGTATTTTTTTTTTATTTAAAGCTGGGAAGTGACCGTGAAATGCTTTGGTATAGCTAACCGTGCCGTCTTCGCTGTCTTAGCAATTCTGCCGCAAAAAGAGCGGAAAGTACATTACGGCGCTCGGCGACAAACGGAGCTGAACTTAAGGAGCATAACAGCATGTAGATTGCGAATAGGCTGACGTGTAGCAATACCCTTGAAAACAACAAAATTGCACAGTATGCGCTCAGTTCTAAGCAATCAGGACACAATTAAGAAAGCCGCGCACAAGAAATTAACAGGTATTGCTTTTCACATGCAACGTGAGCAAATGTTTTGCTTAAACTAAGAGCACCGCAGTCCGAAATTAACACATACGGGTAGTAATTGCATATAATTGTTTTCGGCGATTAACAATGTGGGGGGGGCTGACGTAGGCTATATGAGAGAATACAGCAGCGCGAACTGTTTTTATTCTGAGCTACTGTTTTCATCTCAGTGGCAAAATCTCTCACATCAGTCTAAGAGAGTTAAATCCAAACTGATATGTCTCTCACGTAATCCACACAGTAGGTTTTCTTTATATTAAGTAAGATATGATTTAATGCCTGTAAAATCGCTGTAAGGCTCCATATTCTGCACAATCTGCCTTCCTCGTACATGAATATCAAATTGTACGTAGGCCTATACGGTGTTTTTCTTGAGAAAATTGGATATGATGGGAAACGGTAATACCGATATCACACGCGTACGTAGTAATCATGAGCCTGTAGTAATCGATACTGTTATTCATTTGGGGTTTCTTTGTGCTACGAGAGTGACCAAAATACGTAAAACAAAATAGGCTATTACAAATACAGGCCTACCAGAAAAAGCATATAAAAAGCGCACACTAAATACATTTTTGGTAAGATATTAGCGTGTAGTCTACTAATTTCAGGTCATAAGAAAATACTTTAAAAATTTATGTCCAGTTACAAGTGTTAAGTAAAAACATCGGGAGCAGTAAAACTAATTGCCCGGTTAAAAGGCAAATGAATCGAGTCGTTTGTGAGCGTAGAAGAAGCGGGGCTGGGAAAATCTAGTGCTGAGAAACTGGTGTTTTATTCCCAGCGGGAACCACATTTAATGGCCAGTTTGGAGCGTTACACTTTCGCAGGAAACATTACTAGTGTCATTAGGACGCGTTAATAAATGGTGCATTTGAGAGTTCGGTATAACCCCGTACTGCCCTCTCTGCAAATATGTAAACGATGTTAACAGGTCAGGTTGGAGAAAGACGTTTTTAAACGCCGCTCCAAATTCACCTTATATACCATGTAGGTGTTCCGCGTCCCGGTGGATCACAGTCAGCCGAAATTAGGACGGCTTAGCTCCTCCAAGGCAAGATGATGTTTCCCAAAATAAAATGAAAGAAAGGCACGAAGTTTACACGTTTCCAGCTGCTGAAACACTAGAAGCCTGGATTACCATTAACGGACACTGTGTTACTGACAGATGTGAGGAATCGTGTCATTGTTTTTCATTATTTTATTCTGAAATTTGTTACTAAAAATGCAGGAGAAATTTCAGTAATACAAAATTTGCTCATCCTTAGTGGAAATGTAGGTTTCTTTTTCTGAAACACAACACAACATATTATAAGTCTATAAAATAAGAAATAAATGTTATTTATAAGGATGTCTTTTAATGCTACACTTGAACAGCAGTTTGTGAAATCGGCAGAGTGTCATTTAAGGTCCCCCACCTGGCAAACATCTACTGCCATGGTCAGTGAAATGATAGCCGGCAAGCCAAGGTGAGAATTAATTCAATCATAGCTGGTGACTGGGTGGGGGGGGGGGGGGTCCCATCGGCATTGTCAGGAAGTGGGGGTTCTTTGATTTTCAATTTAATAGTGCAAGGTGTCACTCCAGTCTCAGCGACTTCTCTCCATGGCGTCTCGCCTTACCCCCGCCCTACCCGCCTTGTAAACAGTCTCGGCGCCGGCGTCCTTGTGGTAAACGGCAACCTGGCGTCACGGCTGGACTTCGCCGACTCCGCGGCATGGACTCCCCGAGACAGCCGCCTCCTCTTTACATCGCCGTCCCTGCCTCCTATTCAAGACATACGCCATGTCAGTGACCTTGTTTATACTCGGCAAACACTCCATTTTATCCCAAACAGGAAGAAATGGCCTGTAGGAAGCTGACTGTAACAAAACATACCTCAAAGGTATCTGTCGTCAGCCTGTCGCATTCTCTCTGTTCTTACTGTATGTCAGAGGGCCGTCCTGGGGCGGCTGAGCGATGATGTCATGTCTTGTGAGTGTCTTTGTTTCCTGTTGTCCAGTTTTGTTATATTAGATGTTACTGACTGGATGGCACAAGTAAGAATTCCTTTGTGCTGAAGTACAAAAGGCAGCAAAGAATCTTGAATCTTGAAATTCTTACAGTTCCAGTATCGTCCTTCAGGATTACTGCAGCCATCCCAAGTTTGTGAGAAAAATTGTGAAATGTTCAGTTATTTCTCTATAGCGCTTGATATAGGAGGTGAACAACTTATTCCAATATTTTCAGACACTTATGAAATTCCGTTTCTCCAAAAAGACAGACATTTAGAAAAACATAATAGATGTCAATTATGGAATCTTAGGTGACACAGAAAGTGTAGAGAAATGTATTTCTGATCACACACTAATGCTACGTGTGCGTGTTAGTACATACCCATCAGGACACCCCCGTTATTATGGGATGCTGTTTTAACCTGTACACATACTGTATCCGCTCGTGCTGAGTAACCTGTACACATACTGTATCTGCTCGTGCTGAGTAACCTGTACACATACTGTATCCGCTCGTGCTGAGTAACCTGTACACATACTGTATCCGCTCGTGCTGAGTAACCTGTACACATACTGTATCCGCTCGTGCTGAGTAACCTGTACACATACTGTATCCGCTCGTGCTGAGTAACCTGTACACATACTGTATCTGCTCGTGCTGAGTAACCTGTACACATACTGTATCCGCTCGTGCTGAGTAACCTATACTCCTTATTTAACCACTTTGGCCAAATATAATTGCCTTGTGCAGGCTTTTCCTTTACTAACATCGCTCCTTAGCCCATTTGAAGGCTATTTGATATTCACTTCAGTCTGTTTGCTGAGAACTGGTCTGTGACTAAATTTCAAATGAGTGACCATGAAAAACAGGCTTTGGCCATAATCTGTTTTCTCTACTTCTCAGGGTGATTTTCCTTATTTTAATATTTTTCAAAAATATTTGCCCAAGCCCTCCACGCAGTCTGTGGCTGAGAGGTTATGCGTGCAGTTTGATCCGCCCCTCGGCGTTGGGGTGCATGCACTTGGCCTCCCTCTGTCCCTCCGGCGCTACAGATGAGTGCCAGACCCCCCCAGCAGCCCAACTATGGCCCCCACCGCTGCATAGCCTCCTCTGCCTCTCCCCGTTATGAATAATGTATCAAGGGAAATGCGTTCATCTCTGAATAGGCAAAGTGCTCCGTCTCGAGTTACCCACAGACAAGTTCACACGTACTGACTTAAAATGTATTTATTTTTTGTTTTTTTTTTTGGGGGGGGGGGGGTGGGCTTATGTTGCAGTGTGTAGCGTAATCAGGCTTGATGCTCTGGGGTCAGATCTGACTGCTGGACTCCTGGACCTTGTCCTCAAATCAGGTCCTTTGGAACGGGGTGGTGGGGGGGGGGGGGTTGGAGATGGAGGTGCTTGTTGTCTGTTATGCGGGAATCAAGTGCAGGATTGGCAGGCTTCTCCCTTACAAACGTCGGTATTTTTCAGCTCTGCTGCTACAAACACAATGTGGTTTTCTGTTGGTTCTGCAGAAAGACACCAATGTGTGCGTGTGGCTCTGCTAGGTCATGAATACTTCCGATTTTATAATTGCCCCCATGAATTTTCGACATAGAAGCAGCGCTGCTGCTCTTTTGTACTGAGCTGTGGCATCAGAGCACCTTCACCAGCTTCAGCGTGAAACTGAAAGCTTACTAAACTCCCCCCCAACAAATGTATTATGTTAGCAAATATGAGCACGTCTCTAATGAATCGACTGTATTCATTGTTTCCTGCTTATCTATACACCAATTGTCATTTGAAGCCATTACATTTCAAATTAATTGCTTCATTATCATGTATAATGTGTTGCAATAACACGGAGACTGACCAAAAAAGTAATAAGTCACATCAGGCTTATTTGTTAAAGAAATGAAATCAATGCATGTAGAAATTTGGAATGGATATAGAAAAAAATACAATGAAATTATAAATTCAAGATTGCTGTGGCATACAAATACATTATATATATATATGACTTGAATAAACATTTTAGCACATAATTTAATTAAAATGTATATGAAAAAATGAACTTAATTCGTATCAGGCTACCACACTTTGCTGTTATTTTTTGTTTAATAATGTTTTTTGTCATTGTGGTCTGATAAACAGTTTTTATTTACCGGCAGAAATGAATGTATAATTTTAGCAATATATCCTACTTGGTCATACAGCAATAATCAAGCCAGTGTGACACAGAATGTTGGGAACTATTCTGGAAGTAATGACGGATAATATTCACATTTAAACATGAAATCATTAAATCAACACTCGCAGTCACAAGCCAGAGCTTAAAAGAAACAATCAGAAACGATTCTTATTAGATCAGAAATAAAAATAATAACAACAGTAATGAAGAAGAAGATGAGGAATAGAGAAGCGTGTGACTTTTTGGCAAATACTACGATGCATAAATGGAGGCGGAGCGTAGTTGCTGATTATCCAGGGTGAGAGCGGAACCTCGCTGCACCTAAAAAGACCCAGTTCTTCAGAGATGCTCATGTGCATGTGCCTCCCCCCTCCCCCCCCCCCAAAAAAAATGTCCCAGTGGGCTCCCGGGTCCCAAACGCTGTCGGTCTGTGCCTCGTGCCTCGTGCCTGGGGCCTGGGGCCTGGCCAGAAACTCCTCAGCTCCCTGCTCACTTTTTTTTTTTTTTTTTGTCGAGGAGCAGAGGCAGACAGTGCCATTTATCATGACTTGTGTGGGCAGCGTCGCCAAGGCAACACTCAGGCTGGCAAATGCCACTGCTCTGAATACAAATGAGGCACTTGGCAGGGAGCGCTTGGCGATGGCGAGGTCGGCGTTGTCGCTGTATTCTAGGAGTCTGCTGTAGAGGTAAACAGTCAAAAAGGAAATCAATTAAGTGTTTGGCAAGGGGGCTAATCTTCTGTGCCACATTTAAAATAATAAAAAATCTGCCTTTAATCCCCTCTGCATTTTGCACAACAGACGTGATAAGGGGGAAAAAAAAAACAAAAATATGGCAGGACTGCACTACGTTCATAGGCCCTAATTCAAACAGGCCCCACGGTCTTAATCTCTTACAGGCCTTGAAAAGATGACTTATATCCCGTATATAAAAATCTGTGTGAATAATATTTGATTTTTATTGGACTACCACTCCTGCTTAAATGTGCATCCACTTTTAGATTTTCACACACTTATCATAGATTACACACATATATACATCATACACACATATATATTCACCACACACACATATATACATCACACACACATATATACATCACATACACATATATGCGTTTTTTCATTTTGCCCACATGCTTTTTGTGATAATTATATGTAATATTTTCTTCCGCATGTGTATGATTTTTCTCTTGTTTAAATGGCGTCGCAGAATGACCATCCTATGTGGTGTTTCACGTGACCGAATGAATTGCTGCGAGGGGTTAGGATTTGTTTGCTCCCCCGAGACCATAAACGAGGTAGACTGATGGAGAAAGGACTCTGTCTGGGGAGACACACAGGACATGACCCCGGGGGGGGGGGGATGGGGGGGGACGTGGGAATCCTCGCCAGCGGTGTCGGTCGATGCATGTGCACCAGTGACCTCGTGCATGTCAGCGGCTGCTTCACTGAGCTGGGACTCAGTCATTTACACCTGGTAGATTATATCACACCCCCACCCCCACCCCCACGTAAAACAGCGGCAAGTAAATCAGCCAGGAGCATGGCGTCCCCACTCATCACTTGCTTTTCATTGATTGGGCCACTTTGATCGTGTGAGGGGGGGGGGCCCAATCAATCTGTGGGCAGAGAGACCAGGATAAAATCATTTTCAGGCGAACCCTTCAAATGACTTGTCATTAATTTGCCTCTTGGCGAGCGCTTGTTTGCTCGCAACGAGACGCGTTTGGCTTTCTCTGTCTATTAGCGGGGTTGCGCTCTTGGGATTTTCATGGGCCGCTAAGCAGAGGCGAGGGGGGGGGGGGGCTGAATGCAGTATGTTTGCTCATCCTTACAGAGTCACTTATTAGTGCTAATTGGGAGGGACAGTTCAAACAGGCACGACGAGGAGTGTGGCAGCCACATGAGCGTGACATGGGTACAGAAGGCTCATCTCTTCCCGTCCCCATCATGCCATTGCCCCGGGGGGGGGGGGGGGGAGGTGCCCTCTGCCCGGGAGCCTGCCACCCGCAGCACAGGTCAGACCAAGCAATGCCCAATGATAGCCGGGGGGAGTGGCGGAAATAATACTGTTTGACCCGCCAACATTTGCCTCTCTCCTCTGTTTCTTCGTGGTTCAGCCCCCGCCCTTGCCCCCCCCCCCCCCTCCACCATTTCTTTAAAAGCATGGGACTCCCAGTCCCACTCTCAAGGCATTAGAGCCAAACCCTCGAACCGCTGGTCCAGGCGCGGCCGTCAAATAATAAGTCAACTAACTCTGAACCGGCCCTTTGCTCCCCTCAGATTCCCAAACCACAATTTACTGCTGACAACATGCAATAGAGGTAAATGCTAATTTCGAGGATTATTTAAAAGCATAATAGCCGTAATTATATTCCACGCACAACGATTTAAGGTATAAGCACCAATTAGAAACTGGTCATTATCGTTAGCATTTGAAACTTTAACTGCAGTAGCAGCCAGAGTAGCTTAAGCAGGGAAGTCGGTGTCAGAGTAATTAGGGGAGCAGCGTCAGAATAATTATTTGCCTCCCAGCCGGCGAGGACAGTGCAGCAGCCGCGCTGGAGCAAAGCGGGGAGCCAAGCCAAAGCGTGGTTCAGTGTCGGAACTAAGTAAACATTTAACAAGCTATCGACAGCCTAGTTTCTGAGGAACAGGGAGACTTTAGCCACCTAAGGCTCAGCAGAGGCCCTTGATTTCAACTGTAAAAATCTGGGTTAAACTACAGGCGGGGGGAGGGGGGGGGCGTTTTCCTTGGAATGGCCCATTCTGCATGATCGCGGGCAGCCCATGATATTCCATATCGCGCTTGCTCTGCGGACGGCAACCCCAGCATTTGCCCCCTGGTCACTGGGCGCCTCGCGGATCTGGGAGGACAAAGCCGACGGTGGCCCTCCTCCCCCTGGGTCAGCTGACCCCACGGCACTCGTGGGACAATCTGTTGAGTCGCTTAAGTCAACAGTTCCAACCTGGTTCACACCATCAGGGCCCCAGAATGCATCTGTCGAAGAATGGCGGACACCCCCAGAATACTTCCAGCTTTTTTTCTGTCCCTCTCAGATCATTTGCACAAATGATCCATGAGTCAGGGACACTGATAGAAGTTATTAATGGTGACAAGCATAATAATTAAAAAATAATAATTTTTTCGCCTGGCTCTTGTGTTACTGGACATAATGTACATGTAATATCCCTTTGAACATAAAGCTCCAAAGCCGAACTTATCGGTGTGTTTTTTCTGTTTCTTACCAAGGATTTATTATTAAAGTTTAATTCTTTCTTTTTTTTCCTTCCCAGCGAATAAGGTGCCTTCTGACAACAACCCTGCAGATCTGTGTCAGTTAGTCCAGCAGTTAGTGGTCTGAGGGTTTGGACCAATCTCAAGACATCAGTCCATACCATCGTCTACATCTACCTTCACAGACAACCTTGTTCAGGTGTCTCACAAGAAATGTTTATTTCTATCCTGTTTTATATTCATTTTTTTTTTGGTAACTTGACAGCTGAACTGAACACCCCCCCCCCCTCCCCCCATAAATCAACCCGGCACAATGGGTCTTGCTAATAGATGTTTAACTAAACCTCTCCTTTAGAAATGGTTTGACCCTTGATCCCTAAAACACAATGAGAAAACTCCCCGAGGATTAGGGCTGACCTGCCTGTGAGCAGGCCAGGCCAGGCAATAAAAGAGGCAGCCATCTCAGTGTCTTGGGGGGGTGGTGGGTTTTAAGGGAGGGGGGTGTTAAGGGAGAGACATGGCAGTGGGTGGGACAGGCAGTTGCAAGGACATCTTTATGCAGCATCATTCACACCCAGTAAAGCTGTGCTGGACCCACCATGTTTTTTAATTGGGCTTTGTGTCTGGCCCACAGATGCCCAGAGCTTCCAAGGGGACATGTTGGCAAGATGGCCGCCTTTGTCGTCCACTCCAGAGGCACCATGTACTTGTTGACAGGATACAGCGCCTCTGTCCATGTGTGTGTGTGTGTGTGTGTGTGTGTGTACGCAGAATAATACAGTCACTCCTTTACCTCGTTCTGTGCTCCACGATTCGCCGGCAGGTCATTTTTAAGGCAGCGTGGATCCCCCCGCCGAATAATTGTCCTTAAGATGAAATTGCCTTTCATCTTACAAGCTTGAAACAATAATTTTGGTTTAAAACACAGCCTTTTCCTGCAGAAGTGCTCCTATTGAGAACATATTGAATGCACTCAGTATTGAAAGGGGGGAAATATGATTTTGCCTCAGGGATACTTCAGGGCGGGAATGCACATTGTACGCAGCACTGAAATGGAATGTGGGTATTATTTTCTTAGTTACTGACCTTGATGTAAATATCGGCAGGGTCAGAGACTCTCCAGCTAGTTTTGTTGCACAAAATAGAATGTTAATGGATTGGTTTTTGCCGAATGTGACAACGGGAACCTTCTTCAAAGACCTCGACAGTCCGCAGCGGCTTGTCAAGTGTCTCTGCTGGCAGACAAGGTGAACTCCGGATTCTGTCGGATGTGTCGGGTCACGTCACACTGGGGCCAAATCTAACCCCCCCCCCCCCCCCGCTTTATTTCGGACAGGGAGGGCCTTTTCTTTCCTGTCCCGTGTCTGAAATTATCTTCCTATTATGGCACATGTAAACGAAAATAAAGAACTAGACGAGTAGGACGGAGTGATGCTGGAGAGTGTGTGGCGATGTTGTTGATTATGGAGCACAATGATCCTTTCAAGGAGTGGAGGACGGGTGCCCAGTCGCTGCGTTGGACGCGGAAGTCGTCCGTTTGCCGTGAGGACAGCTGCGCGGCACTGCCATTGACGTTTCCTGATGGTTTGGCACATTTATACAGGACGCGGCTCTCGGTAATTGCGCACACAATCTACCATTGTCTTAGCCGGGACTGTTTATGAGGTCTTGTTGTGCGTGTGTTTTTTTTCCCCTGTTCGCCATCGTTTTTCCACTAATGGGTACCGGGTCCCTCCCTTCCTGGGTACACACAGTATGCAAATTGCTTGTTTGCAATTACTCTGCTTCTTTTGAATACATTATTTTATTCAGTTGGAACGTGGTTTGGAAGGAACTGTATCATAAAACTGACAGTAACTGGTAACTAGAGATCAGCTAGCTAGTTAGAGTCAGTGTTATATAATAATAAATCATAATCATCATCATTCTGTTTTCTTATTTTTTTTGTTTATAATAAAACTATTATTTTTATATGTTATTTTTATTTTCATGTCTTGTTTAAAGGACCGTGTTCATTAAGAAAGGTAAAACTAAAACTTTACGATACTAAAATGAATAGTAACTGTCAAAAAAACACAAGGCTAGAAAATCCATTTCCGTGGAGTAGAATTACATTTGAAAAGAGGACGGTGGAGAGAAACAAAAACAAACAGCCCTTAGTGCTAATAATGTGAGTGTGCGACGGTGATATTTTGAGTGTGGGGCACCGTTCCAGGTGTGAGTTATCATCCCCTGGCTGGGTGCGATCGCTGCTACTGCAACGTGAAGCTGATTACCAGCCAGACCTCGCCGCCGCTTTAATCTTCAACGATTTGGTGATTCGCCTCTGTGCTCTCAGAGATAATAACTAAAATCACAAGTGGCTGCAAATTGTTCTCTAACTAACCCCAGAATGTCAGCGGGAACAGAAGTATAGTTTTCTGTGGGGGGGGGGGGGATATGGGAAGGGGTGGGAGAGCTTTTTGGGGGGGTGGTAAATAAATAAGAAATTAAATAAATGGAATCTGTGTTGACAGCTCCACTTGCTGAATATGTCCTGGATGGAGTAACCTTCCATTCACATTTTGCACCAGTTAAAGGTGTGTGTGTGTGTGCGCGCGCGTGGGGGAGTATATATATAGTATGTATATAATATTGCATTTTGGGGACCAGATGTCCGCACAATGTTATAAAAACCTGTTATGGAGACCATTTTTTCAGGGCAAACTCAATTTTATTAAAATGTGGGACTGCATTAAAAAACTAAAAATGGCAAAAGTCTCATATTTTGTTTGCTTATTTATGATTAAGGTTAGGGCTGGGTAAGGCTGCCATTATAGGGATTAGGGTTTTGTTCATAGAAATGAATGGAATGATCCCCACAAAGATATGAATACAATCATATGTGTGTATGTGTGAGTGTATGTGTGTATGTGTGTGTATGTGTGTATGTGTGAGTGTATGTGTGAGTGTATGTGTGTATGTGTGAGTGTATGCGCACCTGTGTGTGTGTGCTGTGGGAAATAAACATCATCGCATCTCTTTACCTTCTTCAGTCTCACTCCATCCAGAATCACTCCCATTCTAAGTGATATTCTTCATAATTTCCGCCTTTTGAGCATTTCTTCATCTTTACTTTGCTGTCGATGTTGATGATCTATGTGCCTCTTGCATCGTAAGGCTGTGAATGAGTCACTGAGCAGTCGCCCTGTAGTCAATGCTGTAAATACGCCGGGTGTTCAGCATTGCCTCCATAGACACACCACAGATTCCTACGTTAAGCAAAGGCAGCATGAGATCTAGCCAACCTGACGCAGAACTGCAATTCCTACTGGTCAGTCTCCAATAACTCAACAATGCAGGCCAAAGCAAAGTCAAAAGCTGCATTTCTTCCAAAAGATTTTGCTGCAGCAAATTGCAGGTTTTCGAGTACAAAGGTGCTGGACTTACGCATAATCAAAAATATAGCCGCACAGTAATAATTGCTAATTTAATTCCTTCTTGATAATACAATGGGCCGTAACGAGGAGTGAACTGCAGGCCTAAAGCCTAGAAGTACAGAGCTCATTATAATCATCATGTTGACCTACAGAATTTGCAGCAAGACCTATCATAGCAGTGAATGCTAACAGTGCACGCCATTCATTCCCATTCATATCTAAATGCTATCGCTAATGCGCTAGTTTGACTAATCAGTTTGAATACACTATGAGCATACAGCTGGCTGAAGACCTAGTAGCAGTGAATTCATTATAATTATAATAATGTATTTTTTTACACAGTCCAAATGGAACCTGTTTGCTTCTCCAAAAGGTCCCCTTTACACTCATTATGTTGACACCAGGACACTGGCAGTGTGGCTAAAATGCATGGTACAGATTTACAATGGTGTCTGTTAAGTTATAGGGTCACTAACAAATATACCTGTTATATATGTATAATACGTAAATATTGTGATATATACTGTATATAATTACATATAGTTATGTAGTTTGCCTTATTTAAATTTATTTTGTTTGTAATGTGCAGTATTATGTGTTTTCAATGAATCCTTTAAATATATGTTCTAAATTGTATAAGCTGATTTGTTATTATTACATGCTACATATAAAAAATTTAAGGTAGGATCAGCTAGGCCTTATATTTATATATTCAGATTTCTAGTGTTCAGACCAAGATCAAGACTGTCTACTGCAAAGACCTCAGACAGGCCTTCACGTGAAGACTCCCACCAGGGGGAAAACACATGGTGCAGTCAAGTTTCCTTTCTCACCCTTTGCTGTGCTCTTGGTTTTTCAGAGTGGGTGGGGTGAGGGGGGGTGCAGAGGATCCTTGTCTGCTTTTCTGTCAAGTATTTCTTTTTGACACGTATGAGGTGTTTTCAAAGAAAATGCGTTTTGGGGGAAAAAAGGGCAGGAAGGAAGGGAGAGAATGGGGTGGGGGGGGGCAGGTGGAGGGCAGAGTCTGTGTGTTCCTGGCACTCAGAGCTTCTGAAACCTGGTACTTCCGTCTCTCAGAGCAAAGAGCCTGGTACCACAACACTGTGCTCAGACAGCCTTGAACCAAAAGCCATCCTCTTATATTCTTTACACCCCCCGCCCCCCCTTTGTCTCCTCTTGTATTAAATTTGAATTCCAGACAAATCAGAATTAGGCGAGAAACCTGTATCGGACGTCAGCATCTGAAGATTTTGATTAGCGTTTGGAGATTGGCCGCTCGAATTAAATTGGGACGTCTGGCGTGGATCTTTCATGCCGACTCGCTCTCTGCTGAAAAGCTAGAGGTCACCGCTTTGTCCTCAAATTGGCTGCCATTCGAAGGAAAACGCTTTTCCCTCTTCCGCTCTACCCCTCAGCTTGTTATGATGTGTAATACGAACAAGAAAAGGACACCATTAATTGTGCGGAATATGAATGGCGGTATTTGGTTAACCGGTTTCAAAGGAAGCTGCTTCGAAGGAACTTTTTTCTTTCTTCCTTCCGCCTTTTTCGGTTATCAAGATTTTTTTCCCCTCCATTTTTTTTTTTATTCAGAAAGACGCTTCTTTCCTACGTTATCTTATGTATTCAGCTTTCAGTCTCTCTTCTGCTCCAGATCAGACTGAGCTTAATTGGGCTTCCCCTTTAAAGTGCGTAGAGGCTCTTCAGCAGCTCACAGAGACACATTCAGCGGCCGCTCATTTGCCTTGAGTACGTGTTAGATGTACAAATATTATTTACTTTTATAATCCAAATCAAAAGGCACACGGCAGCCGCTCCAGGGAAGCTTGGGAGAAAATTCACATCTCATTTCAACCGTATTATTTTAGAAAAGTACAAGCTTTTGTAAAAAGTCTAAATATCTTCCAACCGCTTCTGACAATAGCTATTGAATGTAATGCATATTAGCATTAATTAATGCTATACATTAATTCCTGGTTGGTGTTATACTGAGGAACATAATTAAGCCAAGTTACGTTAAGGCAGAGGTAAGCCATTTATAAATAATTTAATGATAAAATTGATTGGGCTTTCAGTCCAACTACAATTGTTTTAAATTAAGGTTTGATTAAATAAAATGAAGTATTTAATAGCTTTTGTCAGTGTTAAATTGAAAAATAATAGCTGCTGAATGCATCACCATGGAATAAAATTCACATAGTCTTTTTATA
This sequence comes from Paramormyrops kingsleyae, assembly GCF_048594095.1. NCBI lineage: Eukaryota > Metazoa > Chordata > Actinopteri > Osteoglossiformes > Mormyridae > Paramormyrops > Paramormyrops kingsleyae. Next base: position 18,153,842 of record NC_132810.1, read on the forward strand.
AACAGATTATTGAATCATAATTTTATTGAATTATTTAGGCTAAATATGAAAATTCAGTGTTACGTGCGAGCCCCTGTTTTGATACTGCGATGCGCGTCTGTACATTATGCAGCGCAGCAGCCGTTTCTGAAACGTCGGCTTTTGGGACGTTACATTGATATTTCTTCCAGTGAAGAGCCCTTATTATTAATTTCAGGCAGTCGAACCGTTCCACCTTCCGCCCCGTGCGTCGAGAGCTCAGCTGGCGTTCAGCGTCAGGATGAAGCGGATGCATTCGAAGGCTCGAGTCCACTGGGTCTTATTTATTTTTAGCCGTCCAAACGCGACTGAAGGCAAAGCTGACAGGGTAACCGTAGTTCTCCCCCAGAGGGGCTCCCCTCATTGCCCGCGGAGGGACACACTGGTGGCACAGAGTGGCGTACCAACTGGTCCGAGGGCCTGGAGCATGGCGTCAACGCTCAGAGCTGCTCAGTAAAGCCGTTACCTTGAGGTCCTCCGCAAACCGAAGCAGGTTGAAATCAATTTCGTAAATAGGTCATATGGGCTTAGGCGCTGAGACCTGAGGACCGTTATGATGCGTCACGCCGGCAAAGACCCCGCTTCATATCGCCGCCATAACTCGTAGGCTTCTTTTACAGTGACCATATGTGTGGTTATGAGAAGTGGCTCCGCGGCCCAAGCACTGTGAATATTTAAGATGCCAATGACTTATCGTCCCGCTGGCCGACGGTGCCTCGTTAGTCCACCGCGTTTCTTTCGACGGGTAAATGAGTCCGCTGTTGGACACGAGCCTCCATAAAGCGGCCTTATCTCATTAGGCTGGACATCAAAGCTAATCAGAAGTTTGAATAGTAATCGGAGGGGAAGACAATGACAGATCGGCGTGGTTTTTCCAGTCCGTGCTGTCTTGCAGCATCGTCAGGGCTGGGTCTAGCAGATAGGATGAGACAGGAGGCAATGGGGGGGTTTGTGTGTGTGTGCCTGTGTGTGTGGAGAGCAGGGTGAGAGAGAGAAAGCATAATGACTGAGACATAACAAGCAAGCTGCTCAGAATTAATGAGCTTAGCCAATAAGAAAAGAATAACCAATCAGTGTGTGTTGGGCAAATATAATTTAGGAATAATTGCTTGATTGCTTTTCTATAGTAGGCTGATTTGACCACACACAAGAACTGAGAATTAAGATGTCAAGACAAGAATTAATCTGGCTGCGGAGGGCACACAAATTCTTCCTGGCCCCTCTCGGCAGGCGCAGGGCGTGAATGATGAAGACACAGAGGTAGATTGCGTATTCATCGGCCTGCCTCTGCTTCCTGCGACGCGCGGCTCGGCCGCCGGCGCGCCGCTGCCCCGGCATCATGGAGGGCCGTGCGCTCACACTAACGCGCTCAATTGGCATTTGCGCGCATCCCTCTCCAGGGTGGCCTGCACACCGCTGATTGTTCCCTTCGCCTCCTCGCTGATTTGCGTTTCCTGACGGAGTGTAATCTCATTCGGGTCCCGGGGAAAAAGCTAATTTCAAAAGTCTCCTCGTCTATTTAAAATGTCATTCATACGCATCCGGCGTCTTGCCTGGGAGTATGAAAATAAAGCGACTTTCTTCTGCTTGCCAGGAAGAGTACTGCGCACATCTGTTTCGAAAACAACAGCGTGCGACTTGCCGGCAGGTGGGGTGGCGAGCGGGGAGGAGGGAATGGGCTTTATTTGGAGATGGGGTTGGAGAAGGGTTTTATAAAATGGGAGGAGGAATGACGGGGCAGCCGTTTTAGCTTCAGCAGACAGGGAAACACAATGGGAATTGGGAAGAAATACTGTGGGTTGTGGGATCTGTCAGTGGGGTCTGGAATCCCAGTCTCATAGGATCAGTAATACAGCACAGGTGAGGTGAATGAATGGGCGCGTCACATGACTTCATCCCGACCTCCAACAGCCAATCAGATTCTTTAACAGCGGTATGATTACACCAAATGCTGGCTGAAGGTAGGGAACCTAGGTGAGCCCCAGAAAAGGGACCACCTGGGTGAAAAAATGTCCTAAAATGGTAAGCCTCATACGCGTAACAAAACCGTTTATTTAGCCTAAGCGACGTGGACCATGGAAAAAGCCTTTCAGGCAAGAGCGAATGTAAAATGGCAGAATACATAATAATCATAGCATCCAATACCGGATAGATTCCAGCATCGGCGGCTACGTTTCGAATTGGACTTGAGCAATCCCAGTTCAATTTATATTTAAATAAGCGATACCGGCCATGGACACATGAATATGAATCTTTCCATATATTTGCTCCCACATGCGGGTGACACTTAGTTCCAATTAGACGGCCCGTACCTCTGCTGCGACGAGGCCGGCGCGCTCTGCTGGTTATCAGCCCTCCGCAGGCACCTTGCGTGCGTGTTTATTTTTAAACGCCCCGCGTGCGTCCGGGGGCGGGCACTGCAAAGCGGGTATGGGGTGGGCGCAGGCCGGACACGTCGGGAGGGGATGCTGTTCCCGGAGCGGGTTGGCTGGCGCCATGGTAGCGGTGGGGAAAAATAAAAAAAAGATTGGGAGGGAGAGAGAGGGGGGGGGGGGGCTCCGTGTATGAGTCGGGGGGGGGGGGGCGCAGACAGAAGGTAAATTTGCTTTGATCTGCATTACACCTAATTGAGTCACAGGCGATGTCTCTATCCCTACATCAAGGAATTTGAAAATGTTAGATTATTTCACCAGGGATTAAGCCTCATTTTCGTGTGTTCCGCATTAACCTATTAGACTGCCTCATCTGCATTGCTAATGCGGCCGCGGACAGCTGTCACCGGCGAGGCAAAAACATGATCGCGCAATTCTTGAACGGGTGATTCCGGGGCCCGATTAGCGCCGGCGAAGTTCGCTGAGCCTGGCCGATAAGGCTGTGAAATTCCCAAGTTGCCAATAGCTTCTGAAAATTATCAGACTGTAGGCAAAAGGCGAAATTGTGCCTCCCAGCTCTGGGGCTTCAATCCGAGACCAGACTCGACTGACATTATTTAAAGCTAGGGAAATGTAGACAGCCTATCTGGGGCAGACTGGAGAATAGGAATTTTTTCCTACACTATTAAGGGATATATATTTCGCAGGAGGGGACAGCAGGGAGGAGGGGGAAACCTCTTTTTCAAAGGAGAGGCACAAATAAATATTAAATTACCCTCGGCATTACGGCACCTTGAAAGTTTTTTAGGCTCTGTGTCCTCACAGGATTCATTTAAAAATTGCCAATAATAAGAGCCTATCTAGAAAAAGGTGCATTATTAGGAATGACTGCCACTGTGACCGGCAGCCAGTGCTACATATTTTCCAGTATGGTGACCTCGTTGCTGCTCATCTCTTTTGGACAGAATGCAGTATGTTCCTTCACTGGCAGCCACCAGTGCTGTTCATAGTGGAAATTCCACTGGAAACTAGTAAACCTGCGTTAGCTGGTCTCAACTGATACAAACTGGTTCATGAGCGACCGATGTACTATTTTTAAACAATTTAAACTATTTTTATTGCAGCCCTTGGACGGGTCTTGTTCGAAAAATAGATATTAAATCTCAGTGGGAGTAACGTGATCAATCAATAATCACGGAGTAATATACCTCCAGCAGAATACACTGCTAATTTGTGTGTTCCGAATCACTAGGCTGCTTCAGATTTCCAAAAGGAGCTTGGAAATGCTACAGGAATCTCGAACGCGAGGCTGTGTGACATGCGTGCAGGTGGATGCAGTTTCACACACTTCTGCACCATGACGTTCCGTGGCGGGGAGTGAGATCAGCCCAGATGGTAATGAACGTTTACAGCACTGGCTGTAGATTTATCATCCCGCCCAGGGCACTGCACATGCACTGTATGCTACCCATGAATTCCTGTCAACGCTGATACGTTCCCCCCCCACTCCACATTCATTATTACTGCACATGCACGCTGTTTTGCGAATATTAAACCCATCTACGTTTTTGTTGTATATATGAACTTTATCGTTAGTCCCTTAGTTTCAGCATAAGTATATGAGAACACTGTGGGGCTCCATAACAAACCCAGAGGCTTAACCTCTCCACCACACGGTAAAGGGATCCGTCAGCAGGCTGCAATTACCACAGATTTACAAACATAACAGCGCAAAATTAAATATGAGGTTTCACCTCTGCTTCCGCATTTTCACAATTCAAATTTGGTGTCAAAAACGTAGCCCAGCCTGGGCCGGATAAATCGCCACTGGCTGCATTTTCTCCGCCGTTCCATAATGCCCCCCCCCCTCGGGAAAATACGCCAAACCTTTTCTGCGCTGCAGTTAAAAACGCTGCTTTTTCAGATGCGGACACCATGGAACAAGGTGACAGTTTCTCCCAGTTCAGATTGACTTAACACGACAAAGGGCCGGGAAGGAGAGATTCATCGCTGCCCCCCCCTCCCCCCCCTTATCCCATACCCTTTGTGTACATTGTAATGAGTGCTCACATAATCCTAGGATTTTTCCCGGGGGTTGACCCCCGCCTGGCCCTCCCTGCCTGCTCTTTGGGGCCCATGGCCTGCCCCAACAAGGAGGACCCGGGTGGGGGGGGGCGGTCTCAACAATGACGTGTCCCCATGAGACGCTTAAATTTAGGGATGGTTTGGGGCTCGCTGTGATAGAGCTAGTAACCAATTTAATCCTATTAGAGCCACCCAACAAAGAGCAAATCTTGCGGCTGGCAGGCTGAGGAGATGCTGCTGGACGGGGCAGAGTCACTGGACTGGTGGAGCGTTTGGAGCGCGGTGACTGGGAGGCCGCGGCCGTAAACGGGGGAAGGAGATGAATAGTAATAGGAAAGCCAAAAAAAACAAGACGAGAGGTGCCCCTTCTTAAAATATCGACGCACCAGGGAGATACCGGCAGCTGCGGTTCTTTAAAGTTACTCGCTTACACGCCCCGTTACCAAGGTGCCCAGGAGGGCGGATGGCAGGGGCGCAGGAGCGAGCCCAGTGCATGCTGGGTGTTGGCACATGGGGGTCGCCTATGAGAGGCTCGGGGGCCTCAATGTGCTTTTTGTTTTAGGCTGATTACAGGGCCACTGTGGCCAAGTGTGCTGGTGGTCCGTCCCGTTGCCCCTGGGATGGTTCTGCTTTACACATCCAGCCTGGCAGCTTAAAGTCCCCCCATTGTGATGGATGGGAGGCGACGGCTGGGGGGGAGGAGGGTTCCAACACAGAGAAAAGTGTCTGCGTTCTTCTGGCCCGAACAAGGCAGGATGTGACTCCTTAAGGGCTGAACGGACAATAAGCTTCCCAGAAGAAAGGACTTCTGTGTAGGATCACTGATTCTTCACTTCCTCGCTAGGTGTGAGTTCACCATGACCAGCCCCTTCTCCGCCACCCACTGCTGGTTTATTTATGTTATCCAAAGTGACATCTTTACCCAGTTGCCTATTTTCACAGCAGGTTGAGCAGGTGAGACACTTTGCTTCTGGCCAGTCCCTTCCGGGACTCAAACCCACACACTTCTGGCTTCAACCTCAGTTACTGTGCAACCTGTGTCCCTTTCCGGGTCAGTGCATGGAAACTCTCAACCATGGTAAATACTTTAGAGAGATATAAACACTGCTTCATTTGCCCCCTCTCTCTCTCTCTTTCTCTCTCTCTCTCTTCCCAGGCTTATGGGACACTATGGAATGGGATCATTCTGTCATTGGATGTTTTATGTCCCCCTTTCTAAAACTCATAACTGTTGACATAATAAGATGTCTAATTCTTCACGAGAATGGAATCGCAGAACCACCATTTTATCACTGTGTGACACCCCCTCCCCGCCCCCCACTCTGGTTTACAAGAATATTTTTTCACATAGTCTCGGGTCAAAACACTAACTATTATCTGGTTTTTACTCCATCAAATAAATATTAAAAGAATCAAAACCTTTATTTTAATGCTTAAGAGGGGTATGTGCATAGCCCTAATCTATTTATTATTTTTGTTTTATATTACATAAGATCAGTTATGAAACCGTTTTATAATGTCTTTGAAGTTGTATAGCATTTTTATACAAATAATAATAAAGTCTCAGGTCTTTCTTTATGTCCAAGAAGGAAAAAAATATCCCAGTAAAAATAATTAAATGCTAAACATATGACTAATTCCCGGGGAGTTTAATTTATTTTCTGCACTGTTCCATGCTGGTACTGGAGAGTGGCGTAATTTACTATGATATTTTGGGCAGTAAACTGTCTTTAGAGTATATTTTAAAATGTTACACCGTGGTCACACTGGGAAATTTAGCCAGATTAAAAATGCTAGGTACATGACTGACTCAGACTACATTATCCGCGTGATTATAAATTCACGTTCCCGTGAAGCAACACCTGTTATTTGTGGTGTTTGTAAGACACATCAGCGAACTGGCTTTGTTTCCTATCTGGGTTTTTGCGTTTCCTTTAAAAAAGTTGCCGTTGGAGGTGTAGGGACCGGAAATGCAGAGCAGAGGACCCTCATGTCGCTGGGACGGAGCCCCCCAGTCCCGGTGATCACACAGCACATCGCAACGGCATTCTGCTGCGACATTACTTCATTTTGCCCCTCCCACACTCTGCCGTCACTGCGTCTAATACGGTAAATAAAACAAAAATGCATCAATAAAACTGGGCACCAACCAACAAATAGAAATGCTGAGTTTTAAAATGCATTCCAGTTTAAATCAATCAGTAAATCAATCAATGAATCAAAAAATAAAAATAAAAATAGGCATGGCTGTAGGAGGAGCTGAAACCTAATAAGGGCTATAAGGAATATTGCAAGAATAAAGAAGTGTATTGATGCCGCTCAAGCATCAGATCACTCTGTGAAATGTGTTAATAAAATAATAATAAAAAATAAATAAATAATAAACCATTTCAGTGTATAAGGCATTTAAATCTCTGTGGCAAAACTGTTATTCTGGGTGTAAAAATACTGTGAAATGACAGTGCCAGACAAAAAAAAAACCTTTAGCATCCCTCATCTGTCAGTATCTTGACTGACGTCTTTATTTTCATACTCGTTATTCACTGGGCTGTTTTCCTTTAAAAAACGGCAAATATGTACCCCTGGTAATGTGATGGTTATCATGCAGCTTGCATATAAATCTATTAAACCGCGACTCCAAAACACACCAAATCATATTATTGTCATGGTCACGCTCACTTGGTTCCAGATAGAGATTATTTAGCCATCAAGGACGGGATGACGATAAGCTGATGTTTGGTCTAGAAATGAGCGGTAATTAGGAGCATACATATCCAAATACAGACACAAAATGACATCTTCATTCCTGCCGAGAAAAAGCATTAAAATTCACAACTGAATTCCCACCGCAAAACCCGGGCCAGAGAGGATTTCAGGTGTTCCCAGCTCAAATATTAATGTCTCTCTGTTTCTCCTTTCTTACTGGGCCAAGCCCGCAGAAGATGGAGCCTCTTCCACAGTCATACATAGTGTCATACGCCACACCGGATGCCAGGCCATCAGCGGTGGCAGTCATCTGAAGGGCTTAATTTTCGGCACTGTTTACATCCGATGTAACCGACAGACATGCACAGACATTAATGAGATTAGGAGGGACAAACACTTCTGGGCAAGCGGAGGGGCCCGCTCTGTGCCTACACTGGCAGAAAGAGCCCTGTTTGAGGGACAGACGTCTGAGGAACGTGTGGGGATGCTTTCCTCAGAACTTTCCAGAGAAGGAGAGTGAGTGAGCTGGCATATTTTGTGGTGTGTGTGTGTGTGTGTGCGCATCTTGCTTTTTCACTCCGTGCTGTTTTCAAACCTTAAATAGGCAAATGTGCAGAACACCTTGATCACTGATGAGGACCCATTTGTGTCACGCTTTAACCTCTATTAGGAAGGATTACCGGAACAGAGGCATGCTGGCATTTCGTAAGTGTCACTGTGACAGCGTTTGGAGCCGGAATGGCCGCCCGTCACCGAGAGCTCTATCGCTGGGTCTTTCTCCTCCAAGTGTGGACTAATAAGCCCAGAAATTACAATTGCCTCCCTGCTGAATCCCTGATAGGCGGAAATAATGATATCAGTGCCCCGCTAATCTTCTTGGCTCCATGCTTGGCATCAGCCTATTGAGTCACCTGTCATAGCTGGCTGAGATGAGGCGAATTTAATCTCTCCGTCTGTAATGACAATAGGGGCATTTTAATGTTAGGAGTGATCTTTGTCAAAGTTTTTTTTTCCCCCATCCCCTTCTGTCTTAGTGTGTGATCAATTGAAATACATTTTCCTGAAATATCAACATCCCTGGCTTATTTAGTGTGGAAAGACCACAGTATGAGGTATCACTTCTTATTAATATACATGTGGCCTATGAAGTTTTAAATGCTATGAATATTGCATTATTATATAGAGTCATATTACCAAATGTTGAACTGAAACAAAGGATCGTAAATCTTCAAAAAATATATGGAAGCGCTGTGTTCAATTAAGAACTTGGAGCAACATTGTAAGGTATGGAAATAGCTCTCTATCTCCTGCGATTATATAGATATTTTTTTACAATCACCCCCATCCTGGTCCACTTAAAGACCTGTTCAGCTGCGTTGGCTCTGTACCTTATTGCTGCTAAGGACGAAGATAAAGAACGATAAAACGCTGACTGCTATTGGCTCTCAGTTTAAGGAGATACACGTAAACAGACAGCGGGTACTGTGTACACTTCCCTGCTTAAGGATGAGTGACAAAGGATGACTGGGCTCAACACTGAAGTCAATAAATGTCACAGTCTAAAAATGCATTGAAAAAATGGGCTTTGTAGACAGAAAGACAAGTGTCTTAACGAAACAGTTAGCTTGTATTTCTCGTGGAGCAGTTAAATAACAGGGGGAAAAAATCACTGGAAAAATTCTGACTCTGGGGACAGGGAAGTGTGGTCTGATCTCCCATTGTAGCGAAGTTTTATTCCATTACCCTGGAGACACTGAGATTTTGGACCAATAAATATGTGGCTTGCCAAAATTTTACTGGTGTATTACTGCAGTTGGGAGGAGGCATGGATAAAATATCATGCGTAATGAAAGAGGCACAGGCTGCTTCCACAGTGCCAGGCCAGCATACTGTCCTCTAAGCCATAGCGTTACGTTTTATGCGATGATTTATTTGTCTCTTTTTCCCCTAAATGGGTACTGACACTAAAATCTGAACTTCTCAGCTGAAGAGCACGGCTGCAGCTACAATGAGCTGCAGGTTCGAGATCAAGGAGAGGGATATGCTTTTAGGTGACCCCGTCATTCAGATCCAAAGCCATCAAGGCCATCGCTGCATGGATACGAACACAATCAGCTCTCCAGAGGCTAACAAACAAGTAAATAAAAAATAGAGATTGTTGTGCTATATTGAGAGCACAGTTCAGAGACAGATTGACTGCCTATGGCCCAGAAATGGAAAAAAAAATAAAAATACTGTGTCTAAAATAAATGTTTTTCTGAGATTTCAGAAAGAACTGCCTTCCAATTCACTCAATTACCAAAATGATTTCTGCGGCTTCGGTATCTCTTAAAATTCTCTTAAAAAACTCCACTGAAAAATCTTATTATGACGAACAAACCTGGAATAAAACGTGACAAAAGGTTCCTCTTCTTCACCATGTAAGAGTCTGGAGGGCCTCACAAGCACACGCAATAAGTATAACAACAAAGATACGCACAAAATGTAAGCAAATGGGCAGAAATATTTTTTTGCCTGTGCACAGAGACCAAAAATATGAGCAATGAATGCAAGTGTAAATAGGTAAACAAACAAACAAACAAACAAAAACAAACAAGCAAAGAAAAACAAACAAACAAACAAATAAATAAACTACAACTTGTATATTAGCTGATTTCCCTGAAGGTTACTTCCAGTATACTGCTCCCCCCCCCCCCATCATATCCACCCCCCCAGCCCATGAAAAAGCAAGACTTTCCTGTTACACAAAGGATTTTTTTTCTTAGTCTTGTCAAGGATGGATCATCTTCACCGTAACTGGTCCATCTGATAAATGATGGCTTCCCCAAGCTGTCGGATTAGGGCTGACGGAACAATCCACACTACAGTACGTCATTTATATCCACGCGACAAAGAATCGTTTAGGAGCCGCTTGAGCTAAGCAGGCCTGCACCGTCACTTTCACGTCGCCATGACAGGAACACACGGATTGAGAAATGAGTACTTTGCTCGTTCAGATAAAATACATTTTCCTACCACCCAAATCTATCCATATAGGATTTTTCACTTAGATAAAACAAACAGCAAATATTGAGGCTACCGATTTACAATATAAAAAAAGAAATGTTGCTATATTGTACCGTCCCCTGCCCCCCATCAATGCCTGAGGGGTATCACTTCAAGTTCATTACCAAGTTCACTGGTCAGAGTAATCAGTCCACTAGAAGCAGAACAAACCAGCAGTCATAATTAATAGTGGCGTAACCACACTTCTGTGGAGCATCTGCTCCAAGGCAAGGTGGGTGTCGACTGAGGCGACATCCATCTCCTGTGCTGGAAAACATGCAACTAAGTGACAGCAGGGAGACTGGTGACATTAAAACACAGACAGAGACACACAGGCACACCCTTTTAACCTGAAGGTGAGGCTTCATGCATGAACCTACTTAACCTGAGTAGCTCTAGTCAAAAGAATGAATGGATAGATAGATAGATGGATAGATGGATAGATAGATAGATAGATAGATAGATAGATGGAGCAAGAAAATGAGAATATTAATGTCACCTGGTCACCTGTTCTAATTGCGAGTACTCCTTTATTAGACTAAGAAAATAACAGTGGAACTTGGAACATCATGAGGATTAATTACATGGAGCCTCACGTCTTCACTGAGGTCATTTTTCACATTTGAAATGTCTTTACTGGTCCCGGAGTGAAGGATATATTTAAACGAAAACGTACTTGACGAGCGACGGACAACGTGGTGGGACTTTTATCGGGCGTGACGCCATCAATTTCCTACGCACACGGACATGCTCCTTTCTCTTGAGGTGTGTGATGGGATCAGTGCTGTCATTCGTTCAGCCAGGACAAAAGCGTCCCCACGCCTTTGGAGTAATCCCCCACCGAAGGACCCATCTTCAATCGACCGTTTTCAAACATCTACTGGGGTGAACATAGCTCCCCAGCTTCAGTCGAGGCATAAGAACCAGTTTCTGAGTTAATGTCTACAATGATGAACGTGATGACCTCACTTCCTGTGTCTACTGGCTTTTGAATGGCTTCCCTTCTTTCCATAGTTTTGACCATAACCTGAGCTGCAGGACTATGGTCCAAAAAATACAGAGATCTTCCATGTGGACTCATGTCCTGCCACTTCTGCTGGGCTGAGGATTATGGACTGACCTGGAGTGGGATGAAGATTGTGTGACAGGGCACATGATAAAGCTCAGTTGCTGGGACCAAAACAAATTCGCAGAAAGTACAATACCATCTAGCCCTGTCACACACGACTGTCAAACAACAAAAGAAACGAACGAGCCTGCCATGCATTTACTGGCACCTGAGACAGAAGAGGCGAGTTAGACTTTGTTTATTGAGACGATACATTGCCAAGTGCTTGAAAAGAGAGGCCAGTTGATTCTCCCACCAAAGTGACATGTTACTAGCCCAGCAAGCTCAAGTAGCATCCATTTCCAACTGTCCAAAACAATAAACCTATATACAGAAAACACAGCAATACGTAGCCGTAGAAAATAAAACTCCTTCTAATCACTATATAACACTCACCAATCGCAACTGGCGCACATTATACTGTACACACATATCATAAACCTGGACAATCTAGGCTATCTAATGTATTTTAAGTTAAACCCAGCAAGCACATATCTCTACTGCCCAGTACATACTGTAATAAATCATTAAAAGACAAACACATCACGCCTTTTAATTACTGCTCCGCATCGGGTCAGAGTTGGGTGTCCTTGTAGTTAATTTATAATATAGCTCCACAGTATTGGGAAAGTGACACATTAACGGGGACGCATAAAATTAGACGTTTGACAGCGCTCTGCTTTAATAAAATACACATATTTATAAGTGAATAATGAGGGAGATGCTGGCCGCGCTTTGGCAGATGCGCCTTAAAGTGGGACACAGAGGCGCTCTTTGAGCTGAAGGCTGCGCAGCCTCCGTCCCCCGTTCGATATTTTACAGAAAGCGATTGTCTGCCGTCTTTTACGCCCTCATTTAAAATCTGTTCTTCTTCGGGCGTCGTTCGCTGCAAAAGACGCAGTTGTGCTAATGAGAGCGCTTTAAGAACATCATTATATTTTAAGTATCTTTCGGTTGTTCACAGCGGGGAATGCCAGAAATCTCGATAATCTGTTTTGCCGTTTTATATTCAAAGCGACAGCAGTGGCTGCTACTTTAATGTTGCGAAATTATTAACGCAAGCATCTTTGGTGTGTGGGGGTGGGGGGGAATAATGTAATGAAGACGTATTAACTATGAGTAATTTGGTTGCGCTTCAGCTGGAGTTTCGACGGCGCTGATATTTGGTTTTATTCGCATTGATGTCTTTTCAGAAGTAGTTTGCTTCTTAAACAAAGGGGGCTGGCGTATGTTAAGTGCTTTTGAAATCACGAGCTTTCTAGGCGCAGGGGCTTGCCGCTGATGAAAGGGTGTGAAATAAAATGTGGAAATCAATTTCACGCACTTCCCTATTTGTCCCAGCAGCGACACGTGTTATGTCAGTGCCGGTTCTCGCGGTGTGCATGTGTGTACATTTATTACCCTGACAATAAAGCGCACGGGGAGACACCCGCGAGCGCGGTAATAGCTCACAAAATAATGCAAATCAAGCGTATGCAGAGAAAGAATCATCGGTGACACTGTGACTTTTCATACAGTATCGGGGGAATACAGCGTACATGCGAAGACTGGGAATTTAAATGCTGTGATACGAAATAATTAAAATAACATACAGCTGTCAACTCCAATGCATGCTGAAACAGCGTGCAATATTGCCGATTTTAATTTATGCATCATCGGTAGAAAACAGTGCTAATTGTGCAAGAGTATGTCAGATTTGTCTCATACTGCGTAGGCAACTATAGCCTACTGTTTATCCAGTAGATAGATCGGCATTATTAATAATGAACTTGATTATTCGTTATGTGTTGTTATGCATTGTCGCCAGGTGTATGTAGCCTACATCAGCCTTTTTATTGTCTACATAAACACATGCAAAAAAATCGACGACTGTTGTATTAGAATGGGGCCTGCAGACCAGTAATCTGTCGGACAGCGAGAAAACGGCTCAATCGTTAACGTTTATGAGGATGAGAAATATGAAATGCGCACAATAGAATTAAAAAGCTGTTTTATTTATGATTCATGTCGGCGGTATCTGTCGAGGTATTTTATCATATATTATGGTGCTATAGCAGTATTCAGAACCTCTCGATAAGGGCTGAGGAGCAGAGGAAATGAGTTCCTATCCTATAATAGTCCTTTCATCATTTCGGGTCGTAGACACTATAGAAGGTAATCATAAAGCGCGCTTACTAATAAGGATGCGTGATATGACGGCGACACCTATTCTGCGCTTTTCGGAAAACGTGCGTTTTAATCTGTTTGTTTCTGCCACGTCAGAGTGACTGTGCTGACAAGTTGTATCTAAAAAAAAAGCGACTAGGTTACAGCTAGGGAATCCCCGGGTTGTAAATACCAATACGATTCCCCTTTACAGTGGGCGCAAAATGCGATATTCACGTCTTGTCGCTTACAATTGTACCAAGGGGATAAAGTTTCTATCTGAAAACACGGCTAAGTAATAAGCAAACAAACAAATTGATCGATAGATAAATTAATAGCAGGAGGACAACGCATTTCTTTTTTGACATGCCCGGGCGCCCATTATATGGAGCTAAATTATGCCACATCAAATCGATACTAATGACCTAGTGATGTCTTGTTAAGCGACATTGTTTTTTCCCTCAGATCCCTTTGTCCTCTGCACCGTGTGCTTCTGTTTAACGAGAGACAAGAAAAGTGTGGCCCGAGGTCTGCCTTTGGTTTCGCTCCCCCCCCCCCCAACCACCCCTTACATTATGAGACACAGATACGGCGCAAGGGAAGGTGCCGGAGCGGGCCTGCCCAGCGGGGGACGGCCTTTTTGATGAAGACCCCCCGGGGGCCGAGCAGCGAACCAGCAGAATGTCTCACAGATGCGACAGCTTTCATGTAACAGCTAACTTTTTTCCTAATTAAAGTAGCCGATCTAATTGAGCCCCGTTATATTTGATTTTTTTTTCTCTCTTCCCGAGAAACGCCGAGTGGTGCAGGCGCCGGGCCGAGCGGATCAAAGATTCGGGGAACGGCGATTAGGGGAGCCGGGCCCCGCTGCCTTGTCTGGGATTTGAGCTCACCTGGGTGCAGGAGCCCGCAAGCGTCGGAAGACGCGCCCCGGCTCATTTGCACCATCGCCTCCGATGAATACAGAAACATAATTATGAAAGTAAAAAAAAATGTTAAAGAAAAAAATCCTCACAATTAGTGAGGCAACTCCAAGCACAAGAAATGGAAATTAGTCACAGTGTAATAAATTAGCCCGTGCATACATTACATGAAATGAACACCCTTGGGGCCTTGTATTAGCAGTCTTGGCTGTGCACCCTCATGTATCTAAATAAACCATTCAGTCCCTGCTTATTATGTGCCAGCAAAAAAAAGGATTTTCCAGAGTTGCAATTTCTGACAAATCAGCCACAGATAATTTAAGTCAAGGTGGTTTTAAAAAAATAGTAGAATATATGCGACGTCTGACATTACGCCTGTATTACATTTTTTAACTTACTTCAAATCCTCTCAACTGTAACCATTATATAATTTTTTAGAAAGAAATAGATCTTAAAGTTTTGCCCCTAAACTGCCAAGACCATAAATGAGAGCCGACTGAGGACACTGGACAGATCAGAGTCGAAATATTAAAACGCAATAGGTGGAACCTCGCGCACACGAATTAAAAGGCACCACATAAATTGTATTTTGTCATTAAGCTTCATTGGCCATTTGAGGGAGGAAAAAAAAAACATGCAAAGCAGCGCTTCCGTTTTTGATGAGTCTCATCCAGTGTGATTATTCATACTTGTGCTTCTGCTTGAATTAAAGCAAGAGTGTTGGAGCCTGTTAAAGCTAAATACTTGAATGGCTAGTGAACTCTCACCTTCACTTGCATCCATTTAGTTTGCAAATGAAAGCCAAGTACAGTCAGTGCATGCCATAATGGGCCTTTCTTCTTGCGGAGTGTGGTCATTACATACTAATTTCTTCTGGAAGCTCTTCAGGAATTTAAACACTTGGCTGCAGCGGACTTGCCTGGCCGGGGCCGCCGATGCCGCCGATGCCAGCTCACGAGGTGTTCATGCGCCGCGTCCTCCTCGCCGGCTCACCCTCATTGTGCGAAATTGAAGGGGCTGATTACCGTTTATTGTTCGGTATGTTCTTCCACAAAACCGAAATTCTTACTTATTTGTCACATTTTTTGTTCTTGTTCTCAGAAACCTGTAATGTGGCTAAATTCGACGTTAACGTTGGTTTTAAAATTAGACTATGCAATTTTAATAAGTTAATTGGAAATGTATCATATATATTTATTATTACATATTGGCTCTGGATTATAAACAGGAAATTGTTTTGTACTTGTTTGTCAGTAAATAAATCTAGTAGCTGTATATATTTATAGATTTCCTTCCGTGTTTTGTAGAGATTATTTGAATAGCATCAGGAAGTAGCCAATGAGATGCGATCATACCACGTACATCAGGTCACGTGGATCTGTATTTCACAGGCAAACTTCAGGGCAGTCACTGATGATTCACCACCTTTATCAATTTTTGGGTAATAAATGGCAATATACCACGAGCGAAAAAAAAACGTCATATCTGGAACTTTTATCAAAAATCTTTCAAGCAGACTTTTAAAGTTTTTTTTTCTTTTAACGATGTCGTTCCGTAAATTATTCTATAGGGATCAGTATTTAGCAGCTGTTCAGAATTTTAGCTGCCAAGTGTTGTGTTGTAGGGGTGATAAGGAAATTTGGTTAGGACTAGGGAACTAGAAGTATTATTACCATACTATGGTTATCAGTGAAACTATTACTATCCGCGTGCAGTGGGAGTTCTCTATCGTGCCTCATCTGCAGCATATCGCACATTCACTCTCTTTAGCGGCCAATTTATGATCAACTGAATCTCTCATAAATCAGTTGAAGCTGTAAATAATACAGATTATTGAATTGTGATTTATTGTATTTATCTGTGAAATGCACTTTTCCTCTGTAAGCCTATATACTGTATATACAGCCTTCCTTCATACGGTTTCATCCTGAGCGATGATGAAAGTTTTGTATGCTAGTTTTTTAATTGATGAACTATCACGCAGAGCTGAAGGAATCATCAGATGTGCTCAGGTTAATTTGGCAGGCCAGCAGCACGGCGCGCGGGACTGGCTGAAGCGTGCCCTGTTTGTTCACGTGCTCTGTTCACGTGCTCTGTGCATGTGAGCCGCACTTTCGTTCCCCGTTAGAAGTATATGCGAGCGCCTGGGCGCTCCCGCACCGTCCTGTCACCGTGTTGGCCCTTGCACTAACTCAAGACATTCAGCGCCTGATTTTTCCTGAAAGATTTGATTGGATGCAGCTAGCATCACTTATATTGCATACATGTCCTTTTGATGATTTTTGTGCATTTAGTGTATTATAAGCACCATTTGTTCCATGTATTTTCTAGTATGTAAATAACTTATAAATTGTGTTTAGGAGGAAAATATGGATGATATCATTTTCTCCATAATTTCTAATACTGGGTGAGATAGTTCATGAGATGAAACTCTGGGTCCCACTGTGACTCTCATCTGGATGATCAGTTTGGAAAACAGACAGATGGATGAAATTTAGGATCGGGCCATTAATACTCTGACTCTGAGTCACCTACAGGACATCTGGTGATTATAGCCCCACGTAATGTTGTCCTGATGCAGACACCATCCTGAGCCACTCGTCATTCTGCCACATTTTTGAGTGAGGCATCAATTCGACCTCCTGTTAGTGACCAGACCAGAACCGACCCTTGTGTACAGGCAGCCCGGCTGGGGGCCGGGTGGGGGGGACCTCGGAGGAGCCCAGCCCCCCTGCCAGCAGGCGTCGAATTATGGAGGGTCAGAAATTGCAAATCAAAACAAAGCACTGGGAGAAAAAGCGAGGTAAACAAGGAGGAACTTTTCCAGGATTAGCCATTTCTGAATAGCATCCCTTGAATGGGCTCTTTCTCCTCCTCTCCCCTCCCTACCCCATGTCTCGCTCCTTCTCTGTCTCTCTCTGCCTCCCTCTCTCCCTTTGCTTGCTCTGGGAAGCTGTCAGTGTTTACCCCCCCTCCCCCCCATCCAGGTTGCTAATCCCCCACCACTGAAAGACTCCACTAAATAGGTGCTGCTGGAAAAAAAACAGGGACAGGCAGAGCCGTTGGAGCAGAGTTTATCAGAGTCTCTCAATCTGTTATCAGTCCTGTGCCCGTGTCCCCCCCCAGTGAGACTCCCTCCTCTCCTGTCACAGAGCTACTGATTAGCGACCGCCACCCGCGAATAACGCCACAGCAGTGTGTGTGTGTGTCTGTGTGTGTGTCTGTGTGTGTGCCTGTGTGTGTGCCTCTGTGTGTGTGTGCCTGTCTCTGTGTGTGTGTGTGTCTGTCTGTGTGTGTGTGTGCCTGTCTGTGTGTGTGTGCCTCTGTGTGTGTGTGCCTGTCTGTGTGTGTGCGCCTGTCTGTGTGTGTGTGTGTGTGCCTGTCTGTGTGTGTGTGCCTCTGTGTGTGTGTGCCTGTCTGTGTGTGTGCGCCTGTCTGTGTGTGTGTGTGTGTGTGCCTCTGTGTGTGTGTGTGTGTGCGCGCACTTGCCCGAGTGCAAAACATAGTAGGAAAAGCTCTTCCTCACTTACAGTATATTATTGTTTTTATTTACCTTTTTAACTCCATGGCTCCATAAGGTGAAGCAAGTGCTATGGACGAGGTCTGCCCAACTGTTCTAGAGTTGGGCGCATGCCGTTTTTGTCGCTATGGTATGGCTGGGGAGGAGAGACATTGGAGGGGGGGGGGGCTTCAAGTTTACCCAAAGGATGAGAGCTAGCGGATTGAGAAAATATGCGCTCGGTATTCTAATTAAGTTACTAATGCCTGCAAATCAGTAGTCCTGAAAGCAGGCAGGCATCTGCTGGCTGAGCGAATTCGTTTCTCGCTACGTCCATTGACCGAAGATGGTCTCTCTAGGACCGTGGGGTCCAATCAGGAGCACGGACTGAAACACAGAGCGGTGGACATCTTCCTCCCCCCGTCCTTAAGTATATTTTAACCAAATAATGAAATTAGATATGGTCCCGTTTTAGCACACTGCTAATTTATTTGCACAGCCTGAGTTACGCGGAACAAATTCGACGTTGGTTGCAGTTTTCGGTGTGAACGAATTGGTCACTGAGCAGAATCAGCCAGAAGAGCAAAGCAGGTTGTGAAGGGTCCTTCAGTAGGTGTTCGTAGTGGACCAGGCCATCTTCACCAAGTCCCACCTATTTCACACACTCGTTCAAACACACACACACACACACTCTCTCTCTCTTACTTGATGACATGTCAGGCAGTGGATAAGTGGCCCTCATTTCTTTTAGAGAACTAGGTGGGAATTTTTACAGCTCTAGGCAAAACGAGCCCCCCCCCCCCCCCCCGCTTCATCAGAGCAGGTCTTTGTCGCCACTAGGGGCTGACTGTCTGACGCCATGCTGCCTCACCTGCTAATATTGTTCCTCTATTTACCAATTAAGAATATTTCTACGAATGACACCAGGAAAGGTCTGGTACTGTCTATCCCCAGGCTATTCTTGGTATATTCCTGAGATCAAGCTGATATAAATAAAAAATAACATTAGAGACATATTCCATCAATATGATGGACAAATATTCCTTCAAGATAACTAGAAAGGAATGAATGACAGTCATCAGAGATATTTTTATATGGCTGTTAAATCATGATACCATTTATGAATGTGACTCAGATATAAAATGCTGGATTTTGTCACCTGTTGTATTCATTGATCGTTTTTTTTTTCCCCCCTCAGCCTCTTTCACTATAGTAGCAACCTTCATCTCAGTCTGTGTTCACGTTCATCTTCTAGAATAAGTGCTTCGCATTGTGCCCTAGTCCCACCAGACCAGAAGAAGGGTTTCTAGAGCACGGGGTCTGTGTTGTCGTTTAGGATTAATGATCGCTACCCTGGGCGGATGTTTGCCAAGCACTATGTTTCCACAACACAAGCTGTGGAGCCGGGCCCCTCCGAATCTGGCTAGGATTCATTAAACCTTAACTTCTTTTATCTATTCCAACAGAGAGCGGCAATAATAAACCCTGACAGGTACCTAAAGATATATGTTTGGACTCTGTGGCTGGGATAGTGTGCTGTCACCAGAGCCAGCTTTGTCCCTGAAGAAGGGCCATATGCTGCAGGTTGTAAAGAACTAAAACAGATGTTGCAGATTCAGAAAACATGGAGCGGTGACGTGCATTGTGGGATACGACGAGAAAACAAACACGACCCGAAGTTTCTTTTTTTTTTTCCATCTGCGTATCAGTGTAACTTTGCAGTGAATCAGACACAGATTAAGCTGAAGTGAAGCTTCTGTCTCCTTGGATTAGCTGCCAGGCGGAATCCAAGGTATGACAGTACATCATACCGCCGTCTCCTGTCACCGTATCCGTCCCGTTTAATCCTCTTGCAGAAACGCAGCGGTTGACTCAAGTTTCCGTCCGGGGTCCTTCTCGCATGGGTTTAGGTGTGCGGTACACGGATAAATGACACTGCGCGCGTTTGCGATCGTTGAACACGTCCCAGAGAGTCGGCACCAGAGATAGCTGGAGCTCTCAAGCCTTTTTTTTTTTTAATGCAGCTTAAAACCACGCTGATTCCAAAAAAAAGACAATAAGTGGTGGAAACAGAGGAAACGTGGACTTGAGACTAAAGTCGCAATGGGTTTATTTCTCAAAAGGACAGCCTCCCAAGGCCGACACTAAAGCGTGTCAAAACGTACTTGGAGAAACAGTCGATTGAGTCCATAGAACCTTGTCGATCAAGGCCACCAGGTTCGAATCAAAGACATTCAGAATGCGAGCAATATTACAGCAAGAAAGATGCCGGTGAACAGGCCATTGTGCCCGGCTGAATGAGCCGATCCGTGGCCTGCGAGGCAGTGCCGCCGTGCCAGCGAAAGCCAACGGGGTTACCTGCATGAATAAGAAGCGGCGCCGTTGACGAACCGGGACGCCGCTTGAAAGACACGATCCCGCCCCTTCGACTTCACTACGGACCCCTCCAAGGAGCTGTACACTGCCACCAAACCTTATGTGTTTATTTTTTCCCCATCAGAAGTTTATACGAAGAAGATACGTACACAAACATATTTGTTTGGAACATGCACGTTCATACACGGCGAAGATATATTGCAAGTGCGAGTCTGAGCCTATGACCTTCCTGGAGATGTAAAGCTATTTCCTGGAGGAACCCCTGGTTAGGGTGGAGATGTTTGGGGAAGCCAGCGTGTGCTGCATTGTGTCGGGCCGGAGGGACTGGCGGGCCGCTCTGATTGGAGGAGACACATGCACCCACTGCCTGGTCCAAGCCCTTCGCCATCTGCCCTCGAGTGTGGGTCCACTCCAGGGGGAATGTTGTTTTAGTCACCTTTTTTCTGAGTGCCGGGTTGGGAAGAGGGTTTTAAGCCCTTCCACAAACAGCCCGTCGAGGGGCTAACCCCCCCCCCCCCCCCCCCTCCTCACCACCCCACCCAAGAGAGAATCGAGTCGTCACCGTCAGCTAACTGGCCACTACAACAACTCGCCGGTCCTGCGTCCTCAAGAAAAACGTCAGCGTTTGTGATATTTAAATATGCTTCAGACTGGCTGCGAGTTTAACAATGCAAGTCCCTGGATGAAAACATAGCCAATGCTAAAATGACCTCGAAATATATCAAAACAGCCAACCCATTGAAAACACAAATTCCTGTCCGGTCTTTTATATTTGCCGCTGCTTGGAGCAAGTTAATAAAGTCCCATTGCCGTCCTTTCAAACACTGGTTGAATGTTTTCAGGAATTAAGTCCGACGGTATCGTCCTTTGTCTGTTGCATTGTTTACAAGCGCGACCTAAGGGCTGAATGCCTCTCCACAGACACCTCGCACATCCTCAGAAGGAGGTAGGAAAACGACGGCCACACCAGTGGGACGCGGCATGAAGTGAGGCTGTTCTGTCAGTTCTTTATGATTCTTTTCTTTCTCTTTGTAACACAGTTTAGATGATTCTGAAATGGGTCCGTTTGACTCCACAATGAGAGCGGCGGCCGCTTGACGCGGGAGAAAATCCATACTCTCCACACACCTGCTCGGCTCTGGAGAACCGCGAGATATTGACCTTCAATTCAGGCAGCATTCAGAGCTGATGAAAAGAGATAAGCACTCTAATCTGGCCGCTGTCTCAGGATCCCTTTTATTGACTAACTGCCACACACTTATTTCAACTTGGGCTACATTGCGGCAACACGGCAGCCGTGACACATAAGCCTAATAGATGTTTATTTGGAAGAGCTAATATGAAAATTGCACTAAAGACATCTGAATCAATTTTCAAAAGCAAACATAATTGGATATTCCGGTATACTTATTAAATCTGAATTGGCTCGGGTCTTCCTGCTTGACAGGGAGGAATTCGTTTCTCTTGGGCTACATTGTGCGACATGTTATTACGCTCTGTCTTCTCTGTCAGGCCTGATGATTTAACAGATTACTCGCTGCGGAGGGGGGGGGTGGGGACACTTCAGGGGGGCGCATGCGCCGTTCAACGTGGCGGCCTGGCCATTTTTGCATGGGCTTCCTCCGTCGGCCATGGGGACTGGGGGGGTTACAGTGGTGGTACAGGATGGACGACGCATAATGGATAATCTGACAGCCTGGAGGGGGGGTGGGGTGCAGGGGGTGGGGGCTGAGGAAGGGGCGTGGCAGCCCCCCCATGCTTCACTAACCACACGGCAGAAGCACAGAGCGACAGAGGGCACAGCAACGTCAAGGCTGCAACACACGCGTGCATACAGAGCGGTCCAATCATTTTCACATTTACATTTGCATATGCCTTCACTCCGGGAGGAAGTCTTTAAATTCGACTGGAGCTTCAAGCCAGGCTGAAAACTCGCCGTGGGGGGGGGGCTATGGGCAACATATCTCTATTTGAGTGACATTGTCTAAATTGAAGTTTGACACTCTTCACCACTCTAACCTTTATGCAAATGCGAAAACATCTGAATGTGATGGACAGAATTCAATTAACTGAGATGACAGAAAATAATCTACTGAACTGAATACATCAGCCAGTTGAAAGGTAACATAATCATCAGGGTACGGCTTGGGGGGGGGGGGTGTCGGTGAGGAGGTAGATATAACCTATTTCCACCCGTCTTATCTAATGGCACGAGCTCTATTTCTCCAAAGCGTAGTCTCCAGTCCAGTCAACTCTTGATCTCAAATGGGAGCCTCTGAAACGCTGTTGCTAAGCAATTAGGGCGCTTTATTGAGCAGCTGATTCCGCGGCGCTCAGTGTCCATCATTACAATTTCGCCTCACCTAATAGACTTCGGTACTGATGAACAGCGGCTCGCCGCGCGCAAGAAAATGCGTTTAAACCTGACTGCAAATTAAAGCGCCGGCACCTGGCTTATCGTGACAGTGCTGCGTTGCTTCACCAAAACAACTGTTGCACATTTTATTCGTTTATTTTAAACCCATGATTCCAAAATTGTTATTCTCTACCAATTTTGGCCACGGAGGCTTTGAAGCAAACTGTGGCATACACAAAGCACACAGTAAAAAATAAAACTGTTAAAAAAAAAAAAACATATTATTGGATAATGTTTCTGAAAGTTGAGCAAATAAACAGCAGACGTAGCAAAGTACTAAAAAACATACTGTTATGAGAGGATACTTCTGAAATCAACGTTCATCTTAACACTAATTTATACCATATAAGATTTACAAATACTGTCATATATTCATAAAACCTATTTATTCCAGTATTGTGCATGATTCAGATAATAAAATCTCAATTTGATGTATTTTTATAATCTCCAACAAGGTTATTCTTAGCAGTCAATTGTACGATATAGAAGAACGGCCACTACGTTATATATGAATAACCAGGTGGGGGCGCTGTTATCCAATTTTTGAACTGTAATTTTAACGCATTAACCTTATTTAATGGTCAGTGGGGCACCTCAACAGGACAAATACATTATCTGCACTATACATATCATTATAATATTGTTCTTACATTCTGGCAATATATATATATATATATATATATATATATATATATATATATATATATATATATATACTTGCTTGTTATCGACAATTAAAAATTACGGTTACAACCAGTTTGTACATGATTCATATGCATGTACAAAACACAGATACAAAATGTCTAGAACACTATTGTTTAAAAAGTATGGTAGTAATAAACCGCGCGGTAATTATAAATAAACTCACAATGGCAGAATTCTTTGCTTTCAGTACATACAAAATACAATTATATGTATGACGGTTAAATTTAAATCCATGCGAAACGCAGATAATCACAGCGCCTCCCTGCGAGGCTGTCACCGGGGCACTTGAGCTGTGGAGGGCGTTTCAATCGATCCTGGCACATGTGCGCTGCACTACGGAGCCCGGCCTGGATCTGGCTGCCTGACCGTCCTTCAGATGACGATCTGAGCGGTGTAGTTCTGTCTCCGAACACCAGGTGGCTCTGTGGCGATGCTTTTGAAGCACAGACGTTAACGCTACATTTTCTTAAGAGCTTATTGTTCGTTGATCGCCGGATAGTTTCTTAATTATTACACGCCATTACGGTACCTTGGCCGGTCCTTTTGCGCTCTCACCGCCTGGTGTGAAGCCACACCATCTGATATTCAGATGGTGAGAAACGTTCACGAAAGCAAAGTGCCTGTGAGACTTGAAGCTGCTGTATGCAGTAAAACGTAGACATGTTTTCGCATGTGAAATAAAAAGGCTAATTATTGCGCGAAAAAGTAAACACACAGGGATAATTATAATAAATGCAAAAGTGCATGTGAATGAACTATATATATTAATATTTTATGGAAAGTGCTAAGCATGCACGTATCTCCGGTCTCTTAGCTCGTGCAGTGTGCCCAGCATACTTAGGTTTCGTTATTATATTGAAAGAGGGTCCCCCCCCCCCTCCAAGGCCGCAGACCTCCAGGCCCCCAAAGCACAATCCTATTCCCCATGAACAACCATGACGTTAACATGATCGCTGGGAATTGTACAGCAGAGACCGAAATATATATATATTTTTTTAAATGTTGCTTAATCACTTTTATTTTGTGTCAATGTCATAGAAAATTGACAAATCTTATTTCACATGCATTCCTAGTGCAAGGAACAGTGTTAGATTCTCGTTTTCATGCTTAATTACCTACCTGAATGTAAAATTATGACCTTGCGTGCGTAAATGCAAAATTCATTAAGGGGGAAATTTTATCTTCTCTTCAAAACAGATTTAATCATGTCTCTAACCACAAAGAAAATATTGTTGAATTGAAATATATCTATTATAGATTAAGTGATTTCTCACTATATTTGTTACGTATAATGTAAGTTCCATTAGCCTTCAAACCAGGCTACTGTACAGCATTTAATTAAATATAGCCTTTCAAAGAATCTCATCGCAAGCAATTTAGAGTGCAGTACATTATAATCCTGTGTAAGGTTACTAGTGCTTTCAACCACTGCTTAGAGTGCAGAGACTGTTAATTAACATATTTAGAATTAAGTTGATTTTTTTGTGAACTAATCATTCTTTAATTCTCTAAGAACTATACTCTTTCAAACACTGGACAGTAATCACAGTTGCAAGAGCCCTAATATTATATAATCACTAATTATATTCTGCAAAACTTAAAAATAAAAATTAAGTAAATTACACAGACTCATCATTATAAATCAGTGGCAGCACAGTTGTACCGTTTGATGACACTAACATTTCACAGAGCAGTTTCACAGCAATTTAGGATGGTAGGAGTCTGGTGGCGTATTATGGGTCTGGGCGACACCCAGAGACATCAGCCTGTGGAGTGAGGTGTTTTGCCTTTTTCTGTCCAGCAAAATAGTGGACGAGCAAGAAACCCGCATTGTCGTCTTTGTGATGTGGCCGGTCCGAATGCGTTTGTGTTAGCTTCTTACTTAAAACAAAAATGTGAAAATTTCATTTTCCCATCCCCCGACGGCCTTGTGCTCATTCAGTGATAAAATACATCATTAACAATAAGATCTGCACAGAAAATTAATGGACATGGTCATTAGAAATACACATATTTTCCTTGTTGTACCTCAACAACTAGATTGTGATTCCTGTTTATTGTTTTTAAGTGAAGTTATGCATACATCTTACTGTAACACCTGGCTAAATGAATGGTCCCTCACTGGTCATTTCGCACATGGGTGGAGTGTTCCGATTGGTTCTCTCTAACATCCATCATAATTTAAATGACTCAGTTCAAACAGGATGGAATTATAGGGTTATGTATGTAATAATCTATACAAATGCTATTTTTCTGTGGTAAGAAAAAGCCGTTCACCACTTTAGAATAATTAAATTCATTAAATGCAAATGCAAAAGAATAAATGCAATGAATTACATTAAATACACAATTATTGGCATTTCTGTTAATCATATTAAAAACTACAGATCCAGGAAATGCAGCAGTAGCTCGTAGGAACACTTAAGCTAGTTAGCATTTAACACAAAATTTATTTTTAAGCCTATACTCTAGCATGAAATATAATAATACCTTCATAAACTCTGGAAATGATAAAAAGTACTACCCCAAATTATGATTTCAGCACACGTCCATTGATCCTTTCATCCCTAATTCTCACCAGCATTATATGGCATGAAGAGTAAAGCAATAATTATCTTATTGTAATAATTTGCAGACTTTTTAATCTTGACCTTGATTTACCTATCAGTGATGTCATAAGGATTGTCAAAATGTGCACTTACATCATCCATTTACAACGGGACAAATGAAAAGCAGGAAACACACACACACACAGACCTGTATTCATATCGGTTTGGGGACCCTCCATTCATTTCTATGGGAAACACCGTAATCCCTACAATGACAATCTTAACTCCAACCCAACCCTAACCTTATCCACAAGTAAGCAAACAAAATACAAGTCTTCTGCATTTTTTTGTTGTTGATTGCAGTCAAAGATTACAGTCTCCACAGCATATATATCTGACCCCCCCACCACAAACACACACACACACACACACACACACACACACACATCAGTAACAGGCAGGCCCTACGCTGTACATCACCCCAGAATATTTCTAGTGACCCTGAGAGCTGTGATTCACACCTCAGTTACAATTAATAGATCCAGCAAGGCTGCTGTGGGTGAATGTGCCTGCAGACAATCTCAGATGCCTCCTAATCTGAAGAAGAATACTTGGTGCTTATAGATATTTTCACCATTAGCATCCTGTCTTGCTTAGGGTCATGCATTAGAACGCTTGGAAGGCCTAGCCGCCCATTACTTGGCTGCAGTAGCTGGAAGAGGAAATCTCAGTGACTCTACAAGAAGGGTGATCGTTAGGAAATGACTGGCAAAAGCGTCCCCAGCAGAGACTGTGGGTAAGGTTATTTTGGTGTGGGGAAGGCATCATCACCTAATGGTGACTGTGGGCGAAAGTGCATGCTCTTAAACTGATTTCTGCATACTGGTTCAACATAGAGGAAAAACACACAAGTATCTGTAAATTATTTGGCTGGAAAGTCGAACATAAGAGTGAGCAGTCAGTTTGTTCCATTGAGATGCTGCAGACAGGGGTATGGCGCTCCGGGTCCATTGGGTGACTCCTTATTACACATAAAATGCATGGTCATTTAAATGATCCTAAACCCTGTTTCCATAGCTACCTTGTCCAGAACCTTCTCTGATTCTAGCCTGCGGTGAAGGATGATCCATTTGTAAAGGCCATACATCACTGAACAAAGTCAGCCTGAGCATAGCTTTTTAGCCGTGGATGCTAATCGGGTGGGGGTATGTTTCACCTCAATTGGGTCACTTCCCCATCCTGCCAATACCCAGAATTCAGTTTAAATGACCCCCATCATCACCTCCACCACTTCAATAGCCAACATAAAAACTCTATTACCCAAGATGCAGTGCAGCATAGTCACTGTACAGATGCTATGGATGGCCTGGTGCTCCCCACCCTGACGGAATTCCGGGGATCTGGGTGCAAATTAAACTGAATACCTTCACAAAGAAAACCAACAGCTTGTATGTTGAAGAGTTTTTTTCCTGTTACAGGACAATTATGGGTGTTCACAATATTTCTGCAGTATTTAATAATCGCAGATATGAGGCACTAATGCATCCAGCCACAAGAGGGGGGCAGTGTGGCAAATCAGCAGAGTTGTATTATTGGGGAGGGGGTCACCAGGGTGAAGAGGGGTGGGGAAAATTCTTTTTTTGTATTTAATTCATTTCATTGTACCCTCTATCCTACACTTAACTTTTCTGGTACTATTGTATACTTTTAAAAATAAAATATGTCCAATAATGTTGCTGATTCTACGCACAAATATTTAACTTCATGTTATTAATATGTATATACACACAAATATAAATGTATACAGATTATAAATGACAGAAAGCAGAATTTTTTACTATGTGATAATCTGAACAGAAAATAATTACCCAATGACATACATGAACACAAAAACAATATAATGTGTTTTAACTTAGAACAAAAGGCTCGATCATAACAAAGACCTGCTCAGGATGCTGCAGTTTTTGTGCATTTTGCCTCCTCTGACACAGAAGGAAAACATTAGAAGGGACTGTACAGAAGGATGACAATCGAAAAATACACAGAGTGCTACAGCCAGCGCAGTCCTACGCCCTGAAAAGTGAGCGTGTACTGATGTCTCGATGTAATAAAAGTGGCCCGATTCAGGTCACGGATGGCTGCTTAAATGCTCGACAGGTTACATTTTGGGGGGGGGGGGGGTGAGAGGAAAGTTTGCACATCTGCTAGGGAAATGTATTGTTGTTGATAATCCTCAGGAAATTGAAAGGGGGGATTCAGGCATTCTAAAGGGCCTGGGGGAGAAGCTACAGAATCAAGACGGGCTGCATCAAGGCGGCTGTTAAGCAGAGAGGAGTTTGAAAGTGACCCTGGGGGTCCAAAAAAGGTGGCGAGCCGGGAATGTGGGGGCCTGGCGGGACTGCCTTTGAACGCTTCGTACCACGGAACCTTAAAATCCCACTGCAGAAAGAGACAGTCTATTGGCACAGAGCTGGAATATTATCTGCAGACGGCTGGTGTGACTCTGCTTTAATAATCGCATTCATTTAAAACGACGGGTTCGGACTCCGCGGGTGCCGGCGTAAAGGGAGGGAACAAAGAAAAAAAACGTTATAGCACACTGGCATAAACACGTGCACACACAGATGCAAACGCAGACGCACACACACGCGCACACACAGATGCAAACGCAGACGCACACACACGCGCACACACAGATGCAAACGCAGACGCACACACACACGCACACACAGATGCAAACGCAGACGCACACACAGATGCAAACGCAGACGCACACACACGCGCACACACAGATGCAAACGCAGACGCACACACACACGCACACACAGATGCAAACGCAGACGCACACACAGATGCAAACGCAGACGCACACACACACGCACACACAGATGCAAACGCAGACGCACACACACACGCACACACAAATGCAAACGCAGACACACACACACACGCACACACAGATGCAAACGCAGACACGTGGCCTCGTCTGACGAACCCGACACATTAATAAGCGCAGAAACCAAAATGAACGACTCAAATTTGCAAACCAGAAGCAAAACAATTCATTAGTCCTACTCCTCATGCTAATAAACAGGCAGTAATGAGAGAGCAACTCGCAACACTTTGGTCGTCTTCACACGTAGATTATCTCACCAAATCTCCCCCTCCTCCCACCCCCTCATCCATCCAAGGTGACTGGAAATATATCTCACGCAGACAAAAGAAAAACAAAACGCACATTTCCGCTTTCCGAATCCGGCGTCCTCCGATTACGTCGCCTCGTTCGGCGAGGGCATTTTATAATTGCCTCTGCAAATGTAGCGACTTGGGCTTTGGTCATTATGGCGGCATTGAGGTCCAAATGAGTGGAATTGTTATCTGAAAGATAGCCTTTTTCCCGCTGTGAAACTGCATTAGATCCAGACAGCTCATTTCCATTCCCCCTGTCATCTCTCTGGAAATGACGTGCAGTGCTTGAAACTGTTTATTTCCAAATTCAGGCCTCCTCCGCCGCAGCCATCGGCTTCAATTACCAGTTTTTTCCTGAGCGGAGCCATCAGGCGGCCTGACACCGAGGTCCAACCTAATTCCCACCTTCTCCAAAGTCAAGAGCATAATGTTCAGATAAAAAAAAAAGGGGAAAAATAGACCCAGTCTTCATTAGCATGCAGAGTCTGGCTGCTCATTTGCTCACAGCGAATGAAAGTTCTGACACTCAGCGGCTCCTGCAATATGAGAACAGTCCTCTTCAGACTATGCGATGCGCTGACTCTGAGCGCCGGGCAGGGGTCAGGCTCCAGGCAGGCTGTGGCCTTGCTACCTGCTCCCGCGGCCTGGGGTATTGATTCTGGGAACACCTCATTACCTGCTGAATCAACATATTATTGCCACGTCCGCCGGCCGAATTGTTTACAAGTGTCTCGGCTGTGGGCAAAAGCCTCCCCTGGGGGGCACGATCGCTCTCATTAGCGCGCGACCCGGCAATTACGTGTTATCCGATACGCGGCCGTCCGCTGGCCGCACGACTGGGCCCATTGGCCTGTATCAGCCCGGGCCCATTACCGCTCACCTCTCTCTCTCCCTCCCTCCCTCTCTCTCTCCCTCTCTCACTCTGCTCCCTTTGAATGTACCCATTAGCCCCCTCCAACGTGCAAATTGTTTTCACCTGCAGCACGGGCAGAAGGCCGGCCCTGATGTGGCCATGATTCCCTATGCATGAGGTTTCTAATCATTCCACAGGAAAACATGATTTCCCTGCTTTCCATTGGAGGGGGGGGGGGCGTACAATCTGCAATCAATATGCATGCGGCAATATTGGGATATGGGGGGGTGGTGCCGTAACCTGGCCTGCTATAAACACTGATGGCTTAATATAGAGACTCGGGCCCTGAACCAAGCCACCCCTCCTCCGCCCCCGTGGGCCCCTGGTGGGCTCTGAGCGTGAGCTGCCTCCTTCATTCCAAATTGAAGGATAATTTGACCTTGGGAGGGGGCTGTACGCTGGCCTGTTTGTCGGCACAGCCTGTATCAGGGCTGACCCCCTTCAGGCACGTTAACCCCCCCCCCCCAGCAAAAGGATAAAACGTCACACACCAGAAATGCACCTCCGGGGGCGAAAATGTCAAATGGGGACTCAAATTGGGCAGTGTCATTCATACTGGGGTACATATTTCCAAATTTCCAAAAGCCCTAAGGTGGGGCCTGGGGGGGGGGGGGGGACAATAAACCCTGACACAGGGGTGAATGTAACAAGGCAAACCTCATCATTAAAAAAAGTTTATAATAACAATGCATATCCTACGATTAAATCAGCTGAATCTGTGAATCTGACAAACAGAGGTAAGGGCTCAAATATTAGCAGTTCAAATGCTCTTATGTGGAAAGACTGTTTCTTTTTTCTCATATGAAGTGGTCACTGAATCAGTGCCCTTGATGACTCTCTGTTTCAGTGAAGTGCCGAATGGAGAAATGGAGATGGGGCTTCGTTGCCACCTTCCCGTGTCGTCCCGTTAAGTTGTTTTTGTGACAAAACGATTGCCTTTCCAAAGGGATTGTCAGACGACATGGCAGGCCTCCACAGCCTTCAAAAAAAGGCCAGTCTGTCTCTGGCTGCCCCGTCCGCTCCGCCCCGTGGAGCCGCCCGTACCTTTCTGCCGCCTTTCCCCCGGGACGTGCCAGCCCCCGAGCGCCACTGCCCAGATGCAGCCAGTGACACCGACACCGCAATCAGCCGTCAGTCAAAGTCAGCGTGAGAGTGCGACAGGCCGCCATCAGGAAGCGGGGGAGGCAAACTGGAACAAGGAGAGCACATAAAGGAGCGGAACGCTGAGGAGGCGCCTCCGTCATCCCCAAACTGCATGAGGGAAAGGCGTTTAGAAGTCAGGAAACGGCAGCCTTGGATCACTGGAGAGCGTCACACCAGGAAAGCTTCAGCCACATGAGGCCGAGATTGAGATCCAAATGGATCAAAGATGTTTATCCACTTTCAGCATCTCCTCTGACCGTAATCCTGAAGGCTGCCCATCTCAACTATGCAAGAATTTTATCCTGGACTAATTTATATATATTTGAATGAATGGTTATGAATTCATCCCTTTTGATTCTGCCTAACTGGTATTTAAACTTGGGGGCAAGTATGTACAGTAGCCATAAACCCTTTAAACATGTTATAGCAACTTATTTAGCAATATGGATTGATCCATTTAAGTAATGCATTTATTTTGTTTTGTGGCAGCATTTTTTACACCAGCGGAAGGACAGCTTCTCTTCCTGTCCTGTGCAGAACTGTAGCTAATGCAGTAGTACTTAAAGTACACTATTCTTTAATTGACACCCGGGATCTTTAACACAGAGCACAATATCACTGGATGGATATCACTGCAGTGAAGAGGAGAATTACTAACATTTATATTAACTTACTGCACTACCCAGACTTTGAAGAGGCAGTTCTTTCTGTGAAACATGATGACAGACATGCTGAATGAATTACTGTCTAACTTCAGTTATTTCAATACTGGCCACTGTCAGGACACTGAATATCCCCTAATACCCCCCTCACCTCCCCCCGTCTGCCCTCCCCCCAGACTGGCACTGTTCACTTTTACCAGGGGTAACACTAGAGATTTTGGGTCCCATGAAAGCACATCCTATTGGGCCCCAACCCAAAGTAAAGGTTTTAAGGTCCCTGTCACTGATGAGTGCTTGGAATCGTCACCCTCTAAAATGGCTATTATTTACCTATTCCTTATCATTATTCATTATTATTTACCTATTCCTTATCATTATTCATTATTATTTACCTATCCATTATCATTATTCATTATTATTTACCTATTCATTATCATTATTATTTACCTATCCATTATCATTATTCATTATCATTCACCTATCCATTATCATTATTATTTACCTATCCATTATCATTATTATTTACCTATCCATTATCATTATTCATTATCATTCACCTATCCATTATCATTATTATTTACCTATCCATTATCATTATTATTTACCTATCCATTATCATTATTCATTATCATTCACCTATCCATTATCATTATTATTTACCTATCTATTATCATTATTCATTATCATTCACCTATCCATTATCATTATTATTTACCTATCCATTATCATTATTCATTATCATTCACCTATCCATTATCATTATTATTTACCTATCCATTATTATTATTATTTACCTATCCATTATCATTATTATTTACCTATCCATTATCATTATTATTTACCTATCCATTATCATTATTATTTACCTATCTATTATCATTATTCATTATTATTTACCTATCCATTATCATTATTCATTATCATTCACCTATCCATTATCATTATTATTTACCTATCCATTATCATTATTCATTATTATTTACCTATCCATTATCATTATTATTTACCTATCCATTATTATTATTATTTACCTATCCATTATCATTATTCATTATCATTCACCTATCCATTATCATTATTATTTACCTATCTATTATCATTATTCATTATTATTTACCTATCCATTATCATTATTCATTATCATTCACCTATCCATTATCATTATTATTTACCTATCCATTATCATTATTCATTATCATTCACCTATCCATTATCATTATTATTTACCTATCTATTATCATTATTCATTATTATTTACCTATCCATTATCATTATTCATTATCATTCACCTATCCATTATCATTATTATTTACCTATCTATTATCATTATTCATTATTATTTACCTATCCATTATCATTATTCATTATCATTCACCTATCCATTATCATTATTATTTACCTATCCATTATCATTATTCATTATTATTTACCTATCCATTATCATTATTCATTATTATTCCCTATTTTAATTTCATTGGTTACGCTGCTGCTGTGTTACTTATTATTTACATGCACATGGCACTATGTACACAAACCCCTTATGCGCAGCCCCCCCCCCCCCCTGTCTTGCATTGTCCTGTGTCCTGCACTGTAAGTTCTATAAAACCCCACCCCCCCATCACTCGCTACATGATACACCCTGGTTTTGGGGGACACTGTTTAGTGTCACTTTTATACCTGTATCTGGATGGTATGACAGTGAAGTCCACTTGACTTGTCTTGGATTTTACTTGAGTACAACTGAGGACAGCTGTACTGTTTTGCAGGTAATACTCCTGGTGGCTGCCATCTGAAAGCCGGCTTCGCCTATATAGGGGGTCACTGCCTTTTTTACACGACCAGATTATCATGACAACGCAGAGAAGCCCAGCTGGCAGAGCACAATGGTGGAAGTTACATATGTGGCCAAATGTGAGCAGATAGATGCATAAAAAAAACTATTATGTTAATTATTACATCAATGCCCCGTTAAAGAATGATGGCAAAACATGTTTATTATCAAAAGGCTTTATTTCAGTGTTTGTTTTCTGCATTTCCTTATTAATGGCTCAGTAAGAGCTTTCGCACTTGGGTGTTACCGAGCGGACTTTACAGGTGGGCTGTCGTCCTGTGTCACCCCATGTTTTTACCAGAGTGCTTTCAATTCAGATCAATTTAGCACAATTAAACTGCTTTACAGCCACTGGAGCCTGCTTCAGTGGAACATTAGAAATTATTCTTTACAATTAGCTACGATGAAAAGATCCCCGTCGGGGGTCCTTTGTTTTCAAATTAAATTTAAACCTGTCCCATTCAGGCACCAGACAAGGTGCACTCGGCCGCAGTAAGGAGGGTCCTCGTTTGGCATAGTCGTCTTTCGATCGCTGGCAAGGACATAAATTAGCGACAATTAGCATCTGCTGCAGCGCGGGTGCGGAAACGCGACACACACCTCTGTGATACCGCTGGATCCGATTCCTTCACAAGACTTAGCTCACGACGGACATCATCCAGACAGCCGCCCTTCTCAACATCCACTCCACGTTACTTTATTAACTTTACTTGCCATGAAATTGCAAAAATTGGATTTCGTACCTTTTTATCCACTTGACAGCACTTAACTAATTGCTCTATCCACCCGCCCCAGCACCACCAGACTGGAGAGGAACTGTTTGGATATTACTTTCAGGATGAAAAGAGTTATAGTGTCTGTTGTTCCATTTACATGGCAGGGCTGAATTCCCCTATGACCTGAATTTAAACATTTCTGCACTCACAAAGAACCAAGCCTGATTCCAAAATGGTTCACCCTGCTTGCTAAGCCATGGATTACTTGCTTAAACTCAGATGTGGGAGAGACATAAGTCTTCCCAATCTTCCTGGCTATTCTCCATCAGAAATATTTGGCCTGTTATTTTTGGCTCTGTCTCTCTCTCTCTCTCTTTCTCTCTCTCTCTCTCTCACACACACACACACAATGGCAAAACCCTAATCCCAACAATGACAACCTTAACCCCCACCCAGCCTGGACCTTAACCATAAATAAACAAATAAAACACAAGACTTTTGGTATTTTTAGTTTTTTGATTGCAGTCACTGATTTTTGCGGGGACCTAAAAAAATGGTCCCCACAACGTCAAAAAAAAGAGATTTTTATTACATTGTGAGGGACAGTTAGTCCCCACAATGTAATGCAAACCTGTTCTACACAAACACACACACACACACACACACACATACAGTGTCTGTGTGAACATGGGTGGCAAAGTAAGAGAAAGCAGGGTAGGGATGATAGTTAGACAAATTAACAGCAATAAACAAACTGAAAAATCTGTGAAAATGATTTACTTGCACCTTTATTTATCTGTTTAGCAGATCCAGCATTCATCTCGTGCTGGGGAATTTTAGATGAAAAGCCAACAAAAATACTGTCTGTAATGAACATTAAACGAAGTTCAAAAAATAGCAAGAATATATGAAGACAAAAGCAGGATAATGTATTTCGGCTCTCCCAGAGCTCGCAGATATAACTCACTTCTGACAAATGATATCTTCCTGGCTCCAGAAACATGCTTTTTGTTATCACAGTTGAGTAGGCAAGCTGTGGGATGATAATTTGCAGATTATCTGCCCTTTATTTTTGAGCATCTCCTCCCCAAAGGCAATTTAAAAGTGGAAATCAGGTATTTCTCTAATGCCCCACTAATACCCTGATGCTAGATGTTCAATTAATCAGGATGCCATTCGAGCAATTAGTCTAACGTGTACTCCACTAAGCTACCTGAAAGGCTATTATGAGGCGGCGAGATCGAAGGATGGATATTGATTGTCATGTGTACATGATTGTATCCAAAATGTTACCCACTAAACATAAAACTTGCTATATGTACATTTATATAAAACAAGACAAATACAATGTTTATTAGCATTGCTATAAGTCTTGCTTAAAAAAGTGTAAAAAGCATTAAATATCATAAATATGGTAGCACTTGAGGGGCACAAATTATGTAGTATTACATTCTTACTTAATGCCTTAATTAAGTTGTATCTAAGTGTTAGTTACTTAATGATCCTATGTTCATCATTAATCACTCATGACGGTTCATGTATTTCATGCAGGAACTACGATAGTTCATGATTTGTTCTTGAGTAGTAACTGAGTAACTAAGTTATTTGTGCCCCCTCAAGTAAAGTCTTACCATAAATATTAAATTATATTTCACTGAGTTTAAGACTAAGCTAAGGCTTTCAGGTCCAGACCATCCTAGTCTTTCTGCTATTATGAGGTTTAAGCACTGAGACCAACTCAACTCATAACCTCTCAAATCCCCGCAAAGTGAAATTATCCCCAGAGTCTCTCCCCGTCTCTCTTCATCACCTCCAAAGTATTGCCTTTCAGCTCTGCAGTGCAAACAAAAAGATCTGCAACAATATCAATTAAACATGCAGAAGGGGATTTATTCCACAACAAATAGCCTGACGGAGGGACAGTGAATGGGGTGTTATTAGCATGTGAAAAGGAGAGCAAAACTCCACAGTTCAACAGCTAAAGAGCAATTTGATGGGGCTGGGATAGGGGAAATTGCTTGATTAGGGTCTGCCTTTGGAGGGGCTGACAATTAAAGCACCTCAGCTGTGAAACATGACAGATTGGCAGCTAGACAAATCGCAGTACTAGAGTAGTCAAAACATGACATTAGGGCCGACAAGGCTGAACTTTTGAAATGCAAAGCAACCCCGACGGGAGCTGTGCTGCTTATGAAAATTACTAAAAAATGAAAAAAAGCAGCATCACCTCTGGACAAGAGACAGGCCGGTCTTATCGCGCCCTCTGGAGCGAAAGACGTTTCTGTGACGAGTAAACAGCGACGCGTCTTTTACGGCCTGTCATGTTCCGTTATCTTGTTCAGTCTTGAGGAAAATAGAAGCAGCCCGAGGTTTGCGAAGCGAAGCCCTTTAGGTCCCCCGGCACGAAAAGGATGCGCGTTTGCTGATGCGCCATTTGTACAAGGACCGGGTGATGGAAGTGCGCAAATCCTGCCGCAAATACAGTATCGCTTTACAACTTATGTGTTTCTGATCCACGTGGAAACATTTGCGTATTGCTTGAAGTTAAAAGTTAGAAACGTTCAGCATAAATAACACTCAGGATATTTCTCTGGATATCATTACATATATCGATAGCTGACAAATAGATGAATAATAGGAAGCCTTCTCTGATTAAAAATGCAAATCTTGCTTTAATTCTTGTAGTTTATCATATATAATAGCTGCAATGCAACATATGTTTTCGATGAATCCCTGACGTTCAAAGGGAAGTGTTCTGAATGGCAGGTCGTAACTTGAGTAGAACATAGGCTGTATTGTTTTCACGGTCCGTCTGCAATCACCACACACACACGCGAATATATATATATAAATACGCGAGCGTATAGTATCAGGGTAAAAGACATCTGCCGACAGTACGGGCTGGCATCCGCCCTTTAAGTATGTTAATTTCCATAATAGTGTACAGCTGGTGGCTGCAGGCAGCAGCTGTATGTCTGCCTCGCTGGGGAGCGGAATGATGCGGCTCTAAGCCCGCGGGTTGCGCAGGCAGCCCGGACACGCTGCATACCCCAGGACGCCTAATGTCGCGCAACCAGCGTCAATTAGCCAGCCAGTCGGTGACAGTCACAGGGACATGGATATTAGAAGCGTTTATTTATATGGTTTGATGAATAACTGACTTTAATTGTAGAATAAATGTCATCACACGACCCCCCCCCCCCCCATTTCAAAATAGACGGATATCTAGTGCTATTAGTATTACAGAAAATGACAAGCGAGAATAGAAAATGGATGGATGGTAAGATGGGCGGGCCATGGACAAAGGTGAAGACCTTGTAAATATCGAGCATGCTTTACCTACTGCTGTTCATTATCCGTGTTCTCTGACTAACTAGATCTATATTATTCAGTAATCCAGTTACGCGTATGTTTTAATACATCCATTTGTCTTGAACCCAATTTTCCTGACCGAATGTGATTTAGATAAATCTCATTTACAAATATATGAGTTGCTGAGAAGGTGTACCTGAATACAACTCTCAAGTCATGGTATTCAACCTCACAGGCAAAAACTGATACTGTAATATTTAAGATGTAAACGGATATTTTATATTGATTCATATTTTATATCCATTTAATGAATTTTGTTATACTATATTTAATAATAAACACTGTACTTTTTAAAAAAATAGGCTAATTACAATTTCTACCATTAAACAAGTATGTGATAATAAAACAAGCCTGTCAATATCAGAAGTCCCTATGAAAGATCAGCTACTTTAATTATACTACATAATTTTCTCTAAGCAGGGATCAGTCTGCTCAGCAGTACATTTTCTGACGATACAGAAAGAGATTTGTGGACAGTGTCGCATATATTTGACTTGATAATAAATAATCACTGGTATTTTATAAAGCAATTCCTTACAAGCTGCAACGGGCGTATAAAATATACTTTGAACAGTATTGTTAAACATGTAAAAGCCCTGCATCCGTAAGCACGGAAAGGATCTGACAGGGTGCCGTGGATGGATGGACGGATACGTGGAGGGGGGCGCGCGTGCTCCCCTCCCGCGTGCTGCCGTTGTTTACTAGCGGTGCTTTCTGGGAAACGGTCCTCATGACAACCGATGTAGCGTCCGCAGAGTCGGGCGCCGCCTGTCAGAACCACACACAGCCCATGGCCTCCTGCGACAGCCGGTACTTCGAGAAGACCGGTGCCCTCTTGGAGAATCTTCGCCAGAAGTACGCGTCAGTTGTGTGTTTTGTTCTGATGTCAATGTATTATAATTTATTTCTAAATTGAGCTGAGTAGGCCCAAGTTGAATCCCCGGGCTCGAATTTGATAAATGCACGGCTTACGGCTCGTTTCGATCGGATGGTCCTTAAAAGAAATTGCGATGGCATGTGTAAAAATGGGCAGGAAAAGTTCACCGCCCTTGCAGTCTTTACTTATCTAGTTAGAAGACGGGCGTTTCGTGGCATGTGCTAGCGCGCTAGCCGAGTTAGCCGGCTTGAGCCAGCCCGTCCAGCTCGCCGGCGTGTCGGGTTGCTAAGTAGCTAAGGATGGCGACTGCAGGCGCTGGCTTGAAGACAACAGAAATGCTGGGCTCCGTTCAGCACCTATCCATACATTTTCCTTCTTATCCTCGGAAGAAATGTTTTACCCAGGATGCGAGGGGAAGGTGACTGACAAGCTCATGCGTTTTCGTTAACAGTGAGAAGAGGAGACTGGAACTCGAACGGGACCTCTGTGCCTACTACCGTAACCGAAAGTGAGTCTTAAGTCTTGTTTAAAAGCGCTATCCTGCTAATGTTTAATCAAGCCAGATGTTTATTATAACAGGCACATTGAATAGCACTGAACTATTTTGGGTTCCTGATGTCTGACTTTTTATTTGGCATTTATTTATGGATATTTCTGTGCAGCAGCTTCTCCAGACTGCAAACATTAGTGTACCGCTGACAGAGGTGGGGAGAAAAGGGTAATTGAAACAGTATTACAGCTTTCAGTTGCACTTTCCCTGCAGCAAAGTGTCCATACGTTGTTTGGATGACACTTGACCGCCAGGAACTTTTGTTTTCGAAACAATTAGCGAAGTAACTTTTAGAAATGATGTTTGCATGTCATTAAATGCTGATACGATGGCACTTGGTACAAGTGCTCTGAAACCTTGTTTTTTGTGTGTGTGTTTTAATATTATGCATGTGGGTTTCCATTAGTTTGTTTCTGTCAGTTCCCGATACCAGGTGTAAATAAACATTTCACAGAAGTGTTGTTGGCCAAGGGATTGTGATTTTTTTCCCAGTAGTTTTTGTAGGTCAATATGAATGAACTTGTACTTCATAGATACAAAGGAAATGCAGGACTACTATCAAAATATTTGGAAAACTATTATCTTTTTTTTTGGTCTGTGCGGTGTACTTTAAAACTCGCTGCAGCTGTTTATCATTGAAACAAAACAGCAGAACGTGATCTTACTTATTTTAGAAAATACACATGTATAATTGTATGTTGATTTCCCCCCAACACACACACTTTTAGCTGTCAGATGAGCACTGCCAAGCTGCAGCATTATCTGAAGAACGTGTGTGAACGAGAGAAGCGTGCCAAGAAAAGGAACCTTGATCTCATGAAAGATGTGGAGCACATGTGTCCGCGTGGAGGGGCATCGTCTCCAGGGCGTAGCGATCTCCACCAAGAAAAGGTACCACCCCAGTCATGTTTTCTCATCCACTGTCAAGAGCAGCCGGCTTGAGAGAGTCTCCATGACGAGTTGTCATACTGCTCTCAGTAACTACCTTTTGAACCTTCAGTTTTTTTCAAACACATCTGTAGAAGAGAAGCACCATTTTACATGTTTTTCTTTATTTGAGTTGCTTATGTACCTCTATTTGATTGCTAAGTCAATGCCACAACTCCCTTAAATTGTCACATTATGGGTACGATTGTGTGAATCAAAAGACAACTATGCATCCTTGATTTAGTCCTTGATTTACGGATCACAATCAACAGTAAAATTACCCATTCAGCTTAATTTAGCAGAAATCAATCATTACTTAATTATTCAAGGGCACTGAACTACCAGGTCATTTACTTTATAAAATAATGAACCATCATGATTTGCACTGTAAAATTATACAAAGGACCGAAAAAGACATTTTTAAAGCTTTCTGACCAGTACAAATAAATCTTCAAAAATCATGGTCAGATTTGAATAAGGACCAATTAAGTCAATTAATTAAATAGTTTGGATAGAACTCAAATCAGCATAAGCTATGGCTCCCTATGCACATGAGATCTGTTAGTCTTGTGCATAGATGAACACTGAATGTAATTCTCAATTGGAGTAGTGCAGTGCTTCAAACTTGGAATTGTAATCTGAGGCATTTTCAGCTTCAGATTGTAGATCTGCTTCTTTGTATTAATGGTCATTGTTTCTTAGTGGTCCTCTGAAAGCTCAGAATGTTTTCTAATTTTTCATCCAATTACAGTGTTTAATCGACTAAGTATAATTGGGCTTTTATCTGAATGTTGTTATACAGTATATTTTTCTTTGCAGAAGAAATAACAAGTTGAACTTGTTATTTTGAATGCAATTAAACTAAAATGACTCGTGCATCTTCCTTGCAAGCACTAGAGGAATTTCCAGTAATTTGCCTTGCATAGCAATGGTAAACAGTGAGCTTTATTGCCACAAGCAAACTGGGAGAACAAACAGAGCAAAGCAATTGTCATGCTGATCATACTTTTCAACTGACTTAGATCACTGCTTTAAAGCTGAAGCACGGTGCTCGAAAGCACAACATCGAATTAACAAAACTGCTTGATTATTCCTTGCTGCAGTAATTGTCCAATATTGAGACACTGAAGTGCTTTAGAGATGAAGTTTATTTTCTCACCCTAAGAAGTTGCTTTGTTTTTCTTAGTTGATCTGTTGGATGTGTTTTTCTCCACTTCTTTAACATTTTCTTTAGCTGTGTATATTATAGCAGAAAATTAGTAATAATTCTAAGGTCTTTGTCCCACTTCTGTTTTATTTTGTGCACAAACGCAAAACACATCTGTGCTTGAGGTGACAGTTAAGTGTTTTTTTTTTTTTTTGGTAAGGCAAATAATTATAAAAATATAATAATAATATTTCTCTATTTTTAGATTTACTGTCAGAAATTTCCCATACAAAGGTTAAAATTACATATGTCAATAAATGTGTGCATTAATTTATGGTTGAGAAAACCAGGTATTATCTCTTCGGAATGGCTGGGTGTTTGGGGAGTTAATCCCACTGTCCTTAACAGCGTCATTAGACTGTTTAATTGGAGTTCGGATTAAGACAATCAGTCTGGCGACTCAGATAATTGATTAAAACCGTCAGTAACCAAAGCGGAGTGCACTCATTGGGGAATTACGATGCTGTGCCCCATGTTTGAACACATTGAAGATTTTATTTTATCAGTGTGTTTGCTGAATGGTAAATGCTTCTAATACTTTTGTTTAGTGATTCTAATATGTTATTGGTATTTGTGTCAAATGATAGAATGATAATTGCAGTATATTGTAATGTCTGTCCATCTTCCCACCAGTTATCTTTGTCAGACTTGTGGGGATATAATCATGTCTTTTAGATGTGTAATTTATTTATTTACTAATATATATAAGATATATAAACTATATACTATATAAAAAATCTCTGTTCTGTTTAATTTTTAAGCCACTTGTGGAGGAGTTTTATAAATATTCTAAATTAGTTACTCTCAATGTGTAACTGTTATGCTTGTAATATTTAGGCCTATATATGGCAATTTGAATGATTTTTGAAAATATCTATGTGTACAGACAGGGTAAATGGCTAAAATAGATACTTAAAGATGCTAGCATTTGTAAGTAGAATACATTGTGTGGCATGCAGATGTCTTATGTAAGTATTTCATGGTTATATGCAGGATAAATGTCGGAATCACATAGAGCAGCTGATGGGAAAGGGCAGAAATGCAAAAGAGGACAAAGCTGAAATTTGTAAGGTGAAGTCATGTGACCGTGGGAAACCTAATTGCTGTAGGATGAATAATTAGACTCAGTTTTCTGTGATGATACAAATAATTCTGAATTCGTTGCATCATTTAAGGTGGTTGAAAATAGATATGCTGTCATTTTTATTATTATTATTATTATGTGCCATAAGTAGGGGACCCTGGAACCACCAGGAATTAGAAAAACATGGACAATGCATAACCTCTGTGTAGAAGGTCCATAATGTGGGCTCTAAATTTCTGTGTTTTTAATTAAGTCTTTAATCAAATAAACCTTATAGTTGCAAAAATAATACACTAACGACATTCTATGAACCGTGGAAATAACACTGCCAAGCACTGAATAATTTATTAAGTTTAAGGAAAAAAATACTGATAATATATATATATTTTAAGCCCTTGCAAGAGATTTGGCAAATAAGGCGTTTTACAATACGGTAACATCATCATCAGTTTGATAATTGGCACCGAGGACACATATCCTATGAGATCATGGCTTATTATCAGTATTGTGACAATAAACAAAAGTATACTTCACACAGAGGGATGGGAAAAAGGGAACGCATTTAGTTGCATATCAGTAATAATGCAGGTGTGTAATCCTGACTGGTGCATCTGTGTAAACGATGTAGTTCAAGTCCATAGAGGCTTATTCCTTCACTTAAAGCAGTTAAAGCTCTTTTAGATGAAATGTCTAAGACATCTCATAATAACTTGGAGCATTCCGTCTAGAGCAGTCACTTGTGACTGTGTGCAACCCCCCCCCCCAGCCTGCAGATATTGTAATGAGCAAAATGGTACCATCACTCTATTATGCATAGCAGTCGTCCCTGGCAGTATGCGTGTCCCTTAGGCTGTAGCATTCATTAAGGGAAGCTTACCAGGCTGAAAGCTGGAAACAGATGATA
The DNA here is from genome assembly GCF_048594095.1 of Paramormyrops kingsleyae. Lineage (NCBI taxonomy): Eukaryota > Metazoa > Chordata > Actinopteri > Osteoglossiformes > Mormyridae > Paramormyrops > Paramormyrops kingsleyae. The sequence goes on from NC_132810.1 coordinate 18,197,164, forward strand.
ACGGGATATGATTTTCATATTTAATACATTCCTTGGAAGAGCAGGCGCGTGCCGCAGATTGATAGAAGAATCAATTGCTACTTTAGTGAAACACTTTCTCCTGTGCCCTGCAGCTACCGATGGGATCACTCAGCCAAGAAATTAACTTTCCCTCCCTTTACCTACTTTGTGGATCTGCTGGGCAGGCTGCATGCTTTACAGTGAATGTTATTAAGCAGCTAACTGTTTGGTATTTAAGACCCTTATCAGAAAAGAAACAGAAGTTATGGTTTTTTTTTTTTTTTTTTTTGCTATTACGTCGGGTGGAAGGTTTTCAGCTTTTCGCCTTCGGGGCTACAGCAGACATAAATCAGAAGTTGCGCAAACGACTGCTAATAAGATTAAAAGTTAAAGCATTGATCTTATAACATTCTTTTGGATGGAGATTTAGAATGAAATTCACCACTGATATATATAAAAATAAGAAATATGTATGTGTGTATATATATATATATATACACACACACACACATACACATATATATATATATATATATATATATATATATATATATATATATATATATATATATATATATATATATATATATATATATATATTAATAAATGTCTTTTAATGGACAAAGTGATGCTTTCGCAGGTCGAAGCTGGACTCTGAGAGTGAGCATTATAACCTGGAGTATGGGTGTTGACTTTGAGTAGATATTCACTACAGAAATGCAATAAGAGTGTGTAACATAATGCTTATATAGAAATGTGAAAGAAAGAGATATAGGTATTAGATAAAATCTTTATGATATGTGTTGTTACATAGTATTGAATGGTGTCCTTGAGCATTTGGCACGTTTTGATAGTTCTCTAATTGTTGTTATTTCTATTTTATTTTTCAAATATACATAAAGGAGTATAACTGACTTAACATACCTTTGCTTAATGTGATATTGCCTTTGTGCTTTGTGTATGATGACACGTGTCACAGTACAGACCGTTCAGGATAAAGTATTATGCTAGAAAAAACCATTCACTACAAACATTTCAAAGAAATCTTTGTACTGTTCTACAGTATGTGTCACATTATTGACACCTCTAGGTCAGCGCTTTTTCTATGTCTCCTCCCAAAGAGGTTCATTATTAGGTTCTTTGCGGAAATAAAATCTCCCACACATTGTCTCAGGCGACTAAAGTACTCTCCCAACATCCACAGGTCTGCACAGTTTACTCCGACGAACCCATTGTTTCAAAGGCCCAGAAATCGCGGCCATCGGATGTCTTGCCCGGACGGCTTTGGGGAAGCGGCGCTTTGAGCGCTCCGGGATTGCTGAGGGAGGTTGCCGAGCCGTGGGATGCGAATGAGAAGAAGGACGGAGCCTTGCCGTTTCTGTCGACAGCCGGCGGACCGCACGAGAGCGACGGGTCCTCCACGTCACGTTTGATCTCTCGCTCGCCTCAGGAAACGACGGCAGCTGATGCTAGTGGACCCAGCCTAGTAGCAAGCGGCTCACCCGAGGAAGACCGACATCATCCGAAAGTCTCTTCAAATGCCAGAGTCACCAAAGAAAATATCACAAGGCCTCCTCAAAGACCGTCACCTCAGAACGAATCCAAAAATGACGCCAGCTGCACTGGAGGTTTGCCTTTCGCTTCTGTGAAATCATTTGTCTGCTTCACACACAATAAACGAATTAACGGCTCTTACTATGGGCTCCTTTATACTCCCCTGATGGTTTTCCAGAACTGGCAAGAGAGATAACGCTCCACCTCATGAAAGCTGGTTTACAGTGTCGAACATATGTTGGCTGTCATGAATGTTTACATTTTCTTTTTGTACAGTTTTTATTAACAAGGAAAAAAAAAACATTTATTTCAGATGATGAAAACAGTAAGAGCTGCAGTGTTTCTAATCTCACTCCCAAAAAGCCCAGTAACCCCAGCAGCAAGCATTCTCTGTCCTTGAACGAGGTTAAAGACCTCGTGGGGTTACCTGGAGGAAGTGACATCACAGACACTCACTTTAGTGAGACGGGGCCACATGGGACACCAGCAGAGGAAGGCCACATGACCGCAGACGTCAAAGGTTTCAGCGGTGATGTTTGGCGGGCTGTGTCAGTGGAGTCAGAGGTCAGAGAAGAACATGGATGGAGCTCGGTAGTATCAGAAGTGACCTCCATGGGGTAAGTGTTGGGTTTCTTTTCAAACTCTAACCATTTAAGGTTATAGCCAACATATCTAAGGTCATTTTGAGATATTGTTCAGTAAGAACTTCATTGTGAATAATTAATTACAAATAAATTCAGATGACAATCTGCTGAAGTTTCTCCAATTTTAAACCCTATAATGTCTAACTCTCGAACTAGTAATGCATCGGTATATTACATTAATTATCCCTGCGACTGATTGGCACCCTGTTCACCCTGTTCCCCTGCCTCAAGCCCTATGCAGCCTTTGGATAGTGATATTATGCATTATCCTATGTGTTTGGGTAGTGTGGTCATAGCCATCGTTTCAAGGCACCGTTATTGCCATCCCACCTTACTGCCTTTGATTTGTTTTCGTGAGTCATAACTGATGGTTTTTAGCACATGTGAAGTGACTGTTTCCATACTATCGGAGGCTTTTTTCCCCCCTCTATCTTCAGAGCTCCTTATCCTTCGCTTGAATAGGCCGCAGGTCATGAGTGGTTTAACACAGACCAACCCCACATGGATTAAATGGGTCCGCAGGCACTGAATTTAGATTTTTGCTCTTGCTTGCCGCACTGGAAATGGATAATAATGCATACAGATGATTTCAAGACATTCGTATGGCAGCGTTTGCGTCTTTGTGTCTGAATATATTTGTACTGCTAGACACACGCCCTGCTGTCCATTTCGGTGATATTTAAAAGGCCGTTAAATCACTCTGTTTCCACTCTGCTATGTGTGTCCGAAACTTGTGTAATGCTCCTTGTAAACCTCTTTTGTTTATTTACAAAAAATGTTCAGAGCATGTTCGCTATGGCACAGAAAGTTAAGACTTTACAATTTAAAAAATCCTATTCTATTCAGTTGCTTTTGTCTAAGGCCCCAACAAGTTGTAGTGAGAGATTATAGCATCTAACACTAAATCGTGCTCAAATACTTAGACCTACTTTTAACTGACAAAGCACGCTGGAAGTAGTGCTTGATGGTCATTTTCATGGTCATTTTACCACTGCTCACTCATGGCCAGGGCCGTTCTCTCCAGCGCAGTCATTCTCTCCAGCTTCTCCAGGGGCTTATGTATGAAATCATATTCATCCCGCCTTCCAGATCAGTAGTAATTCAAGCTGAACCCTATTTAATATCGTGGAGGATTTTTTAAAATAGAAAATTAACAATCGAGCCAGACACATTTATTTTAAGATAAAGCATTTTTATTTTTGACAAACAGCCTTGTCTACCTAAATGTGAAAATGTGACCTTTAAGAGATTTCTCCGGGAGAAAAGTGAGCCCGCCATTGTTAGCTGGGAGCAGAGCGTAAGGGGGAGCGAGCCTTTGATGTAAAGCTCCGAGGCTTCGTCGCGCGTGTTCTGTTGCGCAAGGTCAAGGTTAGTGTTTATATCGCTCTTCCTATTCAACTCACAGGAATCAAAACAAGGCCACGCGATTCATTAAATTATTCCATTATATTTCTGCTCAGTGTGACCTGGGTGAGAACGCGCTGAGACACCCTGGCTATTCTTTAGCCCCGCTCAATAATGGCCTGAGTCCCTGCTTTCAAACGGGTTGGAATGTGTGCCTGTGTGCAATTCAGCTTCTGTCTAGTTTCACTTCTTTATTGGAGATGCAGAGTTTTGACAAGTAACATTATGGGCCTGTTTAATGGAATTGTAATATAGAAGTGCCCCCCTGCTTTATATTTTAAAATAATTTGCTGAAGTGACCGGAATTCTCCAAAAAAATAATGTGCTTTAAATGAATGCATTTCATTACACACGGCTTACAAGCGATAGCTGATTATTACTACTCTGTTTTTTATACATTACAGAACATTATGCAGATGCGTGTGTTGCTGAGTCCACAAAAGCACAAAGGAAGTTTACCCCATTTATACGTAAATCCCATTTTATGTATGACAGGTAGACACCTAAAATAAATTCTTATTTTAAGAAATAAATTCTATGTGAAGAATTTTACAGCAGGAATATTATGTAGGGGAATGAAAAAATCAGGCATGTCCCAATTTCATTTTATTTCCACTGCCTGAAATATCTTTAAGGGTTAATCCCCCAGTATTTTCCCAATGATATTTCAGACATCAATTTGTTTATTGAACTACAGTATATGTAAATTTATGAAGTTGTAATGTTTGTAAAATGTTTATTATGTAGCGTTTGTGGACATAGGAGCATCAGGGACATAGGAACCGGGAGGATGCGTCCCCCCCCATATTTAATTGGGCTTCATTTGTTCCCCCAATAAACTGACCATTGTATTTAAATTTTTAAGTTTGTCCCCCCCAATATCAAATTCTCTCCTACACCTTTAGTGGATATTATTTGTTTCTATATGAATAAGCAGTTGGAGGATGGATGGATGGGTGGATGGATTGATGGGTGGATGGATGGATGGATGGATGGGTGGATGGATTGATGGATGGATGGATTGATGGGTGGATGGATGGATGGATTGATTGGTGGGTACATTCATTTACTTATTTTATTGGGTCCCTCTGAGCCTTTCGTAGAAGATCTGTTTTTGTTTTTTCTTTGTTTATTGTTCCGTTAAGTTTCTCTGTAGTGGCAACACATACTTTGGCTTTTCGGAATGTTTTTACGTTCACGCAGAAGCTTGACCTTTGGGACAGTTATTAACCACCAGCTCTATCACAGCCCCCATGGTCAAGTTCATCCTGCAACATGTGCAACCCAGTCATGGTATTCAGCCACATTTCCCAACGTGGAGAGTAGTAAATGTGCAGAGTAAGCGTGAAAGTGTGGTCGGAGACCTATCGGCAAAGGCTACCATACCATGGGTCTGGTGCACACAACACATTCACTTTTTAAAGGTCCTTTTTGAAGAGCACTGACAAATAAAGTGGAGAGAAAGATGATGACTATTTCAAGGTCCACAATGAAGGGAAAAAAGGCAGAGCTTGTGCCCATACTACTTCAGCTGCATTGAAGAGGACTTAGCACAGATGGATTGTGCACTACAGAATGTCATGGATATAATTCAGGCTGCCAGCTTAATCAGGATGTTACCAGGAAACAACCTGCAAAAGAGAAGGACCAATTGTTTGCTGACCTCTGACCTCCCAACCCATTATAGATTGTCATAAATTCTTTTTTTCCCCTTTTATGTTGCTGAGCTTGAGGTCTCTGCTGGGTTTTGTGGGAAATTCAATGAGGGCCACCCAGAGCTGAATACCCAGAAAGGCAGAGGATCACAGCATCCACATGCAGGGGGCATATATTTCACATTTTACATCCATGAATGACTAGATTAAAAAGGCATAAATCTGTCTTGAAGAAAATCAGTTTATATATCCATCCATCCATCCATATATATATATTTTTTATTTTTTTTGCATATTTATTTACTCGCTTCCAGCTTGTCTGTGCCCTGGTTAGCTGGGCTCTGCAAATGCTGAAAGTTGCCGTTTTCAGATGACTTTTGATGGTGGTCAGGAATCTCTGTGCTGCATTGGCCTTTCTGCAGTTTATATAGTTTTATCAATTGAATCAATGTAATATTCATTCAAATTAATTGTTCAAAAAATTAGAATTGGCCCAGACCAGTGATGAATCCTTCTGTTTTATACGGACATTTTCACATTTTCTTAAAAGATTATTTTGGCAAATGCCATTTGACAGCTTGGGCATTATTTCATTATTTTATTAGAATTTGATTATTTTGTTTTATAGTGTATCTTCAGGATTGCATGTGCATTCAATGGTGTCTGCATGCAAAATTAATCTTCAGTTTCTGCATTGTTGGTAATGTTGAAATTATTTTAAAATAATTATGTTTAGCATTTAATCTACTTTGATCTATTGTAATGCTAATTCTGAGAATTCCGTTTTGCTTATGAAGGGGTCTAAAATGATAGACTGCAATTACTTTTAACTGAGGGACGCTAGCCTCACTGCTCTGAAGATAATGCTTTTACAGATACCAGTGGACAAAATGGCATATTTGCGCTTGTCTTCCTGCCCTGTTTCTAGTGGTTTTCTTCATAGAGATAGCTGGGTTTTATGGGTTCGTCTGCTGCATCCACACTCCTGAATACTATTTGTAACTTAAAATTAACAGAAAATATTCTCATATTACCAAATGCAGTATTGCTATCTGTGTGTCATGAAGTACTATTCGTAGTGCTAGATATGTCATCAGATGCTGTCTGTACTGCTGCATGTGCCTCTTCAGATGCTGTCTGTACTGCTGCATGTGCCTCTTCAGATGCTGTCTGTACTGCTGCATGTGCCTCTTCAGATGCTGTCTGTACTGCTGCATGTGCCTCTTCAGATGCTGTCTGTACTGCTGCATGTGCCTCTTCAGATGCTGTCTGTACTGCTGCATGTGCCTCTTCAGATGCTGTCTGTACTGCTGCATGTGCCTCTTCAGATGCTGTCTGTACTGCTGCATGTGCCTCTTCAGATGCTGTCTGTACTGCTGCATGTGCCTCTTCAGATGCTGTCTGTACTGCTGCATGTGCCTCTTCAGATGCTGTCTGTACTGCTGCATGTGCCTCTTCAGATGCTGTCTGTACTGCTGCATGTGCCTCTTCCGACGCTGTCTGTACTGTTGCATGTGCCTCTTCAGACGCTGTCTGTACTGTTGCATGTGCCTCTTCAGATGCTGTCTGTACTGCTGCATGAGCCCCTTCAGACGCTGTCTGTACTGCTGCATGTGCCTCTTCAGATGCTGTCTGTACTGTTGCATGTGCCTCTTCAGATGCTGTCTGTACTGCTGCATGTGCCTCTTCAGACGCTGTCTGTACTGCTGCATGTGCCTCTTCAGATGCTGTCTGTACTGCTGCATGTGCCTCTTCCGACGCTGTCTGTACTGCTGCATGTGCCTCTTCAGATGCTGTCTGTACTGCTGCATGTGCCTCTTCCGACGCTGTCTGTACTGTTGCATGTGCCTCTTCAGACGCTGTCTGTACTGTTGCATGTGCCTCTTCAGATGCTGTCTGTACTGCTGCATGAGCCCCTTCAGACGCTGTCTGTACTGTTGCATGTGCCTCTTCAGACGCTGTCTGTACTGCTGCATGAGCCCCTTCAGATGCTGTCTGTACTGCTGCATGAGCCCCTTCAGATGCTGTCTGTACTGCTGCATGAGCCCCTTCAGACGCTGTCTGTACTGCTGCATGAGCCCCTTCAGACGCTGTCTGTACTGCTGCATGAGCCTCTTCAGACGCTGTCTGTACTGTGACACGTGTCATCAGATGCTGTCTGTACTGCTACATACGCCATGTTAGATATGGTCTACTGCATAAGATGATATGGCAGTTGGACATAAAAAAATGGCTGCACTTTGTTTATCCTTGTAGCTCATACGCAGGGCGTCGAGTGAGGGGAAAATTAGCATACTGTTTTCTGATTTTTTTTCCAGGCTTTCATTGGAGGGCTTTTTTCATTTAATGAACAGCATTGAAGGAAGGCTTGATCAAAGAGAAAATGAGCTGTATAAGATTTCATCAATTAGTGAAGAAAAACTGAACAATTTAATAAGGTAAGTGTTTTTTGTAAAGAGCCTCCCTTTGTACGGTTGTAGATATGGGGAAATTTGTTTTCACTACAGCATTATCAGCCTTGTTAATTGTCATATTTTATAGTTGACTGCATTATCGTGCATTTAAATACCTGTCCTTAAGTGACACCTACAGCACTTCATGGTTTCTGCCGGTTTATAGACCTCAGTAGTATCACAGAAACTGTGCATTATGATGAACAGGGCTGCTGCGAGAAATGTTACAAAAAACTTTGCTGATTGTGAGCTGGCATACGATTGAGGGGCATGAAAAATCATCCAAGCTCTTTTTATAGCAAAGTAATGCGAAGTCCTGAGAACCACTGAAAAAAGATGATGATGTTGGTGTGATTAGAAGAGAGAAGAGAGTGGGGGTGGATTGCGGGGGAGGGGGGGGGGTCGCTCAGGGCCGCTGCCTAATGATGCCCTATTTTAAGGTAGACAATAGGGCACTGAGAGCACGTTCTCTCGTCTGGGAGCGATCCAGATGTGGCCTTTGCCACGTGTTTCCTGCAGCTGATTTCGATCAACCGTGACGGACGCGAAGCAGGCGGCTGCCGGGATCGAAATCTTGACCGGCTGGCAGATCCCCCGGCACCATGGAAATGGCTCACACGGCTCGATATATTTCACAGCCTTTGTAACGGCAAGGCTGCCTTGAATGGAGTGGACCTTGAAGCGTGTGGAGCAGTCGTCCTTCATCAGCTTCAGAGGTTGTCATGGAGCGTGTCAAAAGGATGCCTGTTACCCGAAGAGATTGTTAGCGCTAACTGGACGAGCGCGGACGAAAAAAAAATCAGGTAGGGCGTGCTCTTAATTTGGAGCCAGATTAAATTTCTCACAAGTAATTGTTTAACAGGCTTATCAATTTATGTCATTATGTTCTGCTGAATTGCGTCAGGTCTGTGATAAATCTGTCAGAAAATCAGCCTGTAATTAATGTTGCCTGGGCTGAAAGAAATACTAATTATTTGTGAATGGAAAAAATAAATACCAGAAAAATTACAGCAACTTTCTGACATCAGAAAGTCTTTATCAGCCTGCTGTGGGATCCATAGTGACACTATTATGAGAAATTACATAAATAAAAGTACAAGTAGCAGACAGCATGTGGTTTTTTTAGCCACATATGTTCTTTATTTTTATGGAATATTGTGTTTGATTTGAATATATTGGTTCAGCTTTTTTTTTGCCTCCTTTCAATGAAATTCATCTGAAGACGTTTTCAGTTATCTTAGGTGTAGTTTGTATAATAATGTTAAAATCACTGAGTCTCTGGTTGTCTATCAGGAATAAAGTGTGTCTTACACTATTAGCATGGAAGATGTATCACTTTTTTACTCGGACGAAAGATATTAATTCCCCTGTTTTTTTTTTTTTTAATGTTCTCGGGATAAGTAAATGTACTTGAGTGGGACGTAAACACAGCCTGCCGTCTCAGAGGTCACGTCCGATATCACTGCACAGTAACAATGTGCTGTGTGTCACGTAAATGAGGTTCCCTTTCTCTGCAATAATGGACAGCATGTCCTTGGAATGAAGGTATCGGCTACATTATTCTATTTGGCATAACTTCTCCAGGCAGCCTCACTAAAGGTTTTGCACATTTAAAAATAAAGCCCATGAACACAGCCCATTGCACTGTACAGTGAAATACACTGCGCAGTCAGTCCATGGCTTTTTATGTTAAACCATATTTCACTCCATCCTCTATTTCACCTTTCTTTTAACTGTATATATGACATTTGAAGTAAATGTATTTCTGATCTGCTTAACAAACAGTTACAAGCATAACTTTATTTAAGCGTTGGCTTAAACCAAACATGTGATCCCTAGTGTTGGCTAACAAGTGAAATCAGAATAATATGTCAAATTGAAATTCAGAATGCCTTTTTCTACACAGTCACAGAAATTGCTGTTTGAGAAATGCATACACTTGATCCTAATCAATTTCTCCCATAAATATCGATATTAAAAAGTAACTCAAAAACAAATATACTTACTGTATATTTAGAAATTGTAGAAGCCATCAAATCAGATGACGCTTTATTACCTCATTAGCATAATTTGGAATTTCACTGCCTAGCCTGGCTTATAGCCTTTATCAAACCCATCCCTGCATCACACTGCCTTGTCCTTACAGGTCCTGTCTGCCCCCAGATGGGTCAACTCTGTTCGAGCGGTGGCTTCAGCATGCTCATGCGCTGGAGAACTCTGGCCTCTTCTCCACCAATCAAATTGTGGAACTGTTTACACCATTACTAGTACAGAATGATGCTTCCTATTTGGAAAAGGTAAACTGTTTCACTTCAAGATAAGTGTTTTGTTTTGTTAATGAAGAGGTTTCCACAAAGTTAATTTAATTGAAATCCACTGATAAGAGCACAGTACTGCCCATTCTGTTGACCAGTAGAAAATGTGCTAAACATATTTAGGACAAAATGAATAAACGACCCACATATTTGGGCCAGACTACAAGGAGGCATTCTGGCTATTGTTTTGCAGCATGTTTGGAAATGGCTGTCTTGCTGGCTGATTGTCTGTTAATATTTACTGTGTGTCAGTCTGGTGAAGCCTTTGGCACAATGTCTGTGTGTTATATTCCAAACCTGACATTTTTAGCGGCAGGTACCATTTGCAACAAAGGAATCTTTGTCTGGAAGGGTTTCACATGCGAGTGAAAAAAACGCTTGGTGATTTTAAAGATGGGAGCAGAACTCGTGACCAGTGGCAGTGGGATGATGGTGCCTGTCTGCCCTGCTAGTCTCCACATTGAGTGTCTGAGCTCGTCAAGTGCAAACCGACTTCTGGATGTGTCACACTTGTCCATCTTCATGTGCAAATACGCTGCCTTGCCGTTGAAACGGATTTTTCTCCCTTCACTGCATCTTCTGCATGTCCATCAACTCTCAGCTTTTGGCAGGTCATCAGGTGTAGAAACATACAGCTTTAAAGAAGAATCCAGTTCATCTCAGGCGATAAGTGCAAAATTGTGCCAGGAGAATCCATTACTTATACTGCAAATCACTAAGCTTCAGACTTTGACCCCTGCAAATAGCTTTTATGATGAGCAGTTCAGCAAGAGAGGGGCAAAGTAGCTTTGGCTCATAGGACCATGTTGGATATCAGGGTTAATTTTTTTATTAGTTACAAATAAAAAAAAAAAAAATCTGAAAAGAAAATGAATATGTATATGTGAAATGTGATTGTTAAGGTCCCCTTTTTTGTCTAGACAAGCTAACTCAACAAGACAAGAGAAGCTCTGATCACCAGGCTTGTCTTCACAGATAGAGATTGTGATGATAATATCGGCCTTGTCATTCATCTTCATTACACAGAGCATTTAAATGCATTTAACGCCATCTTTGAAAAGATGAATAAGTGTTCAGATATAAATAACCATGATTCTTTCTCCTAATTAAGCAATCTTAACATATCAGTAGTTTTATTCTGGTTTCGCTCTAGTTTCAGTCTTTGAGAGTGTGGTTCAGGGTGTCACAAACTAGGCTGTTGTGATTGTTTTCGCTTCTGTAGTTTGCCGGGTTTTTTTGTGTCAGACAGGTTGGGTGCCATGTGTCAAACGTTGTGCTCAAGATGATGATCCAGATGTACTCAGTGGGCGATAAAAATTTCGTTTATTTTGTCGCGCTTCAGGCTAAAGTGCTGGTGAAGAAAATCTTGCCGCAAGCGTCTGACGCGAGTCTGTCTGAGAGCAATCGGTCATCCTGCGATCTTCCGTCTCTCCTTGACGACAGCGAGGAAATAAAGACACCCGGGCCTGACCATTGGCTCAGAGACAACAGGAAACAAGGTCGTTAGCACGTTAGCTCCGGTGGTTGTTGCTAATGGCACATTTTCATTGCGGCTCACTCCAGGGCATGAACATCCATCTACCTGTTAATGGCTTGAAGCAGAAAAAAACCATGATTCTTCACACACAGCAAATCTTCATTCTGTATTCAGGCTGAGCAACTGGACCAAAATCCCACGCTGTTTTTTTTTTTTTTGGCTAATATTATAAAATACACATTTTCCTCTCCTTTGAAATACATAAATGTTGACCCTTTTGTATAAAGATGTGTTTTTTTAAGTTTTACCTACCCAATGTAATACATGCTGCTTCATAAAAACTGCCTTCTGACATTCCTGAAATCTGTCCATAGCGAATGGGTAGATTGTGACAAATTTCTTGCAAATCAAGAACACACCATGATTTTTCCTCTGGTTTCTAGTCACTCAGGGGCCCTTGGAGACGTCCCCACCCCCACCCCCCCCACCCCTTTACAGCGCCCTTTCGTGAGCTTTGGAATGATGGTGGTCTGGAGCCTGTGCCATCTTTCAGCCAAATAACTTTCCTCAGCACAACTGAAAAGTTGCTCTTTTCCATGAAAGCTTTTCCAACCCAGCCTCAGTCATCCGTACTGTTCGGACACAAACGGAAAGGAGGAGTCCCGGTTTCCCGATTCTGAGCTTCATGTTGCTTTTCTTTCTTACAGGAGGACAAAGTGGTGAAGAGGACAGCAAGGAAGAAAGCTTTGTGGAAAGTATTCCTATTAGAGGTAAAAAAGGCAGCGCCCAGCCCAGCATTCAGAGGGCCTGTGTGCCGTTTGTTTTCCTGCTACAGAACAGGATAATGGGGTCTTTTAAATGGATTGCTGTGGAAGGATGATCAAGGTGAATCTGGGGTCAAACTCCCACCTGAAGGGCCGTGCAGGTCCTCTAATTATCCTGGAGAAAGCGGCGCCCTGTTTTTCTGTTGGTTTCGGAGCGTACCAAAAGTGATCATTTGTCCACCATAACGCCGCGACGTAATTGTCTGCCTCGCCGAGTGTAGTGCGAGATCCGTTGCTGGCTCTCATTATCTCCTAAACAATGTTGCGCTCAAGCAGACTTAAAAGGGCGGAGTGTGAAGACATCCTGAAAGATCCCAAGGTTACTACTCGCTACCAGAACCTCAGAAATGTAAAACAATCTATTATTACGCTTGCCAGTTGGGTTACATGCCCAGTTTTCTTATGTATAGACATCCCAACACGCTGCACAATAGCAAGTAGTGTGGCTGCAAATTGCAACTAATGAAAAGCAATAAAAAAAAAAGCTGACTGGTCTCTATCGACGTTTATGAGACGTACAACATGTTTAGTTTTGTCTTGTAAATGAAGTGAAATAAATTACTTTCTGCACATAGTGGAGAGCTGATTTGTGTATGAACTGGGCTATCTGTACATGCATTTTTATTTCTGTTAGCCAGTTACTGGAGACTATAAAGTGAAGCCAGGACAGAGACCATCAAATCCCAGTATGTATGATAAGCCAACTGTGTTTGATGCAACACTAGAGCTACAAGTATCCTGCAAATGAAACAAACATGTTTGGCATTAAAAACATGGCAATTGTAATATGCGGCATTCTGTTTGAGCATCTTATGTATTAATAATCAGGCCTTGGCTTGGAAATCAGCAGGACTGGAAGACAGTTTCAGAGCTTCTGAGTGGCCAGTGGATTAAATTGTTAGCAGGAGTTTATGCTTTGCAGTAGAATGGGGCCATGGACACTTTGATCTGGATCTATACTCAAGCAGTTCCGGTTAAGTACCTTGGCCAGCGGTACAGCAGTGCGTCATCATGAGCCTCATACCCACTGGTCCATAGCAGAGTTGTTTTACCTACTGTCTTATCTACCTACTGTCCCTTTGCGAATGTGTGCCAGGAACAGTGTCAAAGAAGACATCGGTTGGAGAGAAAGGCGGAGGGACCAATGAGTGAATGTGAACGGGCGTTTGCCTGGTTTGTTTGAACCACAATCAGCTTTACTGACCAAGTATGATTATACATAAAAGGATTTCGTCTCCAGTTTTTTGTCGCTCTCAGTGTACTTACACAGTTCAGACATACAGCAAAAAATGGGACTACAAAAAAGAAACAATTAAGTACAGTATGTACAGAATAGACTTAAGCCAGAGGCCCGTAGTGCTGGTTACAATATATACGGGAAGGACAATGGATGCCGATAGCAAGCTGGATGTGCCGCAATACGCAGTGACTGGCACTCTGAAACATCGGAAGAAGTCCATGGCACCACATCTGTCTCTGCTTGGTAACTACGGGACAGGATTGCCCCCGTGTGCCCTTTGCCCATGGATGGTTTGAGAATCCTGTAGAAAATGTTGCCTGTCAGTCTTTGGCACCTTAGCCAGTTGAATTTAGTCCCACTGGGACAGACTAAAGGGGCAATTTTGACAGCTGTGTCCACCCCCATCAAACTGACATGGACTGCAGAGCAATTTCCAGTAGAGCAGCAGTGCCCTCATCCTGCACAGTTCCAGGGCCTTGCTGAATCTGCGCCATGTTGTATTTATGTGCTCCTGTCCGCACACGGTGGCCCTTGAGTTTAGCGGCTGACATTTTCCTGATGTCCCTATTATTAAGTCCACCATCTGTATCCGGATGCTGCTCGTGGGATATAGGGAGCGATGATGGTTTTGTGGAAACTGTTGTACTGCTGGCTAATGTGTGCTTCCAGCCTAAACCAACAGCTTAGCATTTTATCCACTCTGCTCCCCCAAGGTCTCAAAGGCTCCAGCGTTGTGCTGTGTTGTCTCATCAAACAGAGGGGCTCCCAAAGTAGGAAGCCGAGGCCTTGAGTAAATATTTGACTCTGGCATTTTGTGTTTTTGAACAGAGACGAAAGCGTATCAGCTGCTTAAACAGTCTGTCGCGCAGCAGAGACGGCTGAGCTCTGAAGAGGAGGATGACGAGTCGGACGTGGATCTGTCAGGTACCCGAATCACTGCCGTGCCACTTGCACGCTCCACGGCCTAATAATCATTCACCAGGGACATATGTCTCACGATATGCATATCAGATAAAGAGGAGCCAGTTAATAATAAATAAATCCTTGTTTGTGCAGAAGATTTAGCATTAGCTAGCATTTCGTTAAAATATGCTTTGCGGTAAGTGTTCGTGTGCTGCTGCATTTGCCTAATTTCTAATTTGTTTTTCGTAAACTTCTGAAGTGGACAGACAAACGAATACCTCTCGGGGGCCCCCGGTGCCCTCAAAAACAAGCCCATCGCGAAGTCAACAAGGCCATCGAGTTTGGTAAGGGATAAAAAACAGAGACACGTAATGAGTGTCCTGCGGTGCTACGTTTTTTTACCGAAATGTTCCCGGTGAGGGAAATAGCGCTGTAGCTCTCACTCTCACCTTATGCAGACCCAGAATTATGGGCCAAGCTGCATATTTCTGAAAGTAACATTTCCCTTATTAAGTAAATCATTATAAAGGGATTGTCCCAGATCCTCCCAGTCCCATTCAATTCCAGCTCTGGAATTCCATTGGCATGTTAAAGTCTTTTGTCCAGAATTGAAAGTTATAAATGATTTTTTTTTTACTTTGATATAGGCCTAAGCCAGTTCATTTAATTGATAATACTGATTTTATATTATGTCTTATAAATGTGGACTTGAAATGTGCCTGTACAGAATTTAACAATTGACTTTAACGTAAGCACATTTATGTACAATATTGGATTACTTTATTTTTATATTCAGATTCAGGCTGAATGATTGCTCTATATTTGTCTAGGATTCAATCAGTTGTCATATCAGTTTTAGGTTTTATGAAGAATATTAGCTCTCACTTTTCTGTTTTGAGGGTGGTTTGAGGTTTGTGGCCTTGTGGTTTAGGTTTTTCCTAGACGTGGTTCAGTATTCGGGGGGGGGGTCTTATGAGCTGTAAGGTGTTCAGGCTGAGCTTCTTAATGCCTCTTTCAAAGGAAGGCGACAATCCGCAAGTGGCCCTCCGCATAAATATCACAGCCAAACTTCTACTTTTCAGTCATTATTAAAATGTAATCTTTTTTAAAAATTAAAAAAAAAGTCATAGGGGAATAAATTAAAAAAAAAGTCATAGGGGAATATATACATCACCACACTGGTGTCCCAGAGCCATGTTTAGCTGTTTTGTAGAAAGAGAATTTATGCGTGGATGGTGTTTGGGCGTCATTTGCCTGTTAATAGAGTGTGCTGAAAATCCCTTATGAGCAGTTCTGTCTAAAATGAGATGTTTGAACTGTTAAAAGACTCAGAGACATTTGACTTCTTTGACATTGCGGTGAACTTTGAAGTTAATAGACATTTATTAGTACATAATGTAATCTAGGACAACTTATCGACTTCACACGCACGTAAATACCTCACACGCACGTAAATACCTCACACGGGGACCTCGCTGACACTGATAAACCTTAAAAGCGGACCAGCATGCTTATTTAACAGATTAATTTTCAAAGCATCTCCATCCTATCTGCCAAAAGAAATGGTCAATGAGACTCAGTAATCAGGGAATTAGCCTCCGTATGTTACGTATTTGATGTTTATTTTATGTGTATTTTCTATATGTAGTTTGTGTGTATTACATAACACAGGGTATGTGAGTGATTATATAATTCAGCATCTGTTGGTATAGCAGCTGTTGCAGGTCTGTATCTATTAGCATTGTAAATGTGGCCCCTGTGAAGAATTCTGCCCTTTGATTTCTTCTGATCATGAGGCATCCTGCTGACACTGCGGCGCTAAGGCTCTGTTCCTTTCTGTTTACTGGCCCTCTGTCGACCAGCTAGCCTGGTTCCCAGTTTGGCCATTAGTGGCACAGAGAGAGAGAGAGAGAGAGAGAGACACCTCACTCTGATAAAAACACGCACGAGTCTCCACCACCATCGGGGCGCTTATTTATTTCTCGGTTTGTTCGCTTTAACGAGACACGAGCCACTGGCCGACCTTCCCACCAGTTTTCCAGGGGACGGGGGGGGAAACGAGGAAAAAAAATGTTTTTGGAAAAAGGGGGCGTCGGTGTTAATTGAGCATGCCGCCGGTAACGGCGGCAGCGCGGCTAAACATGCCGGAATTGGCGTAATAAATAGTTTCTGATACTTGACACGAATCTCATCAGGAAAGGCCCGGCTGCATTGAGAGAGCTCGGGAAGGGCGGAATGCAGCCGCCGTCCGCATTGTCTCCCTCTCTCCGTGGCCCTCTGTGAAATTTTTCACATGCTTATGTTTAAGCATTCCACTTACTGCAGTCACTTCTTTGCGCTTTATTGCGTCTTGAAGAGGTCTGGAAGCCCGGCTCTTCAGCGTCAGCATAACAGCTCTGTGTGCGGCGCTTGGATTCCTTTATTATTATTTGTTTTATTTTGTCAGCGAGCTGATGAGTGACATCAAAAGGAGCTCCCAGCCAGAGCCCACCCCCCCCCACCCAACCAAAAAAAAATGGCTACCTCTGTTGTCTTATAAACAATAATTACGATGTGCCAGTTAAGCCTAGACTACAGCTGAGGGATTGTAGTTTTAAGCAAAGGCTTTGGTGCAAAAAATGCATTTATAGCTCTTTGTGTGGCACCTCATTATGTGTGGGCTCGATTCATTAAGTAATTGGTTTGCAGTTGTTTACATGAGTATTAAGGCTTTCTATTCAGCAGCCTTTGAGAGATACATTGTGCAAATGTTGCATGTTATGAATGCAGAATGAGAGGCAGGGGGCCAGTCCCATTGGCTGAACACTGAACTCAGCTGAAAAGCGAGAGAAAGGCACTGGGCTCTGCTTTGCATAGCAATGACTCTGTCTTAATAAGCTTTACAGATTAAATACATGCAGTCTATACAAGATGCAAAGAGATACTCTCAGCACATTTATATGTGCTCATTTCACTATTATGGCATTGGAGAGAATTGAGGTCTTTCATATTCAGCATTTTTTCTCTCTCCCCCTCCCCTCCTTTCCAGCACAATGTTTTTCAGCAAGATACTTTATAGAATGTCCTGTTTATTGTATTATAAATCACTAGAGAAGTAGACAGATCTGCAACAGTTTATTAAGGATTCATTCATTATAAATCTTTTGCTGCCATTGTGCGCCGTAAAGCGAAATCATTTTGTGGTTGAGTGGGGATGAAAGGCGTAATGTAGGGAGGAGTGAGCCTTAATAAGCAGCTGTACCCGCGCAGCGACAGTGCGCCCCCCCCCCCCCCCCTTTGTGCCGGCCGTGTGCGAGCCACTGATTCCTGTGGCCTAGCAGCCGCTGTCCCGCGTCAACTGTAGGTGACTCTGACCTTAGGCTCTTATACCATGCTAGCTACGATAAAAATAAAGGATACAAAAATTTGTATTATTCATAAAAGGTGGATCTATATTATTTTTCTCCTCCTGCTTCTCTTATGTCATGCGGCCTTTTCTTGTTGCTGATTCGGAGGCAGTCGGCTGTGCCTTGGTTCTGTGTGTGGGGGGGGGGGGGGGGTTGCGGGCCGCCGCCCTCTATCAGCACAGCCACAAAGTGCCGCAAACGGACACCGGGTCTGTGTGGTGGCGCAGCGGTGGGGGGGACCCGCGTGTGTGGTATGGCCCCCGCCCGCCTGCCCGCCCGCGCGGGCGAGCTAGCGAGCGGCAGTGAGAGCCGGCAGCCAGAGGAGGTCACTGTCTTTCTTTGTACTGGCCTCTTAGCTGTACCCCCCCATTATGCTCAGCGGTGGAAAAAAAATCCGTATATCCAAACATATAAATAAACCAACCCGATTAGTCATTGTTGAGCGTTTAATGCAAATTTGTGGGGCGTAACAGTTTAGCATGACATTGGTTGCATCTTTTGAAGCATGGAAACATTTTATGGAATGGCAGCTTTCCCCAAATGATCGAAAACATTTTTAACAAGATTTATAATTAAATATTATTAATTATACATTTGATAAGAGCCAATCCCGATATATTTCATTGTACATGGGAGATAATATTGGAGGATCTGGTCATTAGGCTTATTGTTGTATAGTAATGTACTGTAGGAGTTTATTGCGAATTTGGCTCCTTTGCAGAATGATCGATATCCATTAGCGATGCTGACCTTATTTGAATAACCGGAAACAATAGCACAGTACCTGTACCACAAGCTAGATGTCAGCACTGCAGATGGCTTTGAGATCCGGGATGTGCAGGCAGGGCCCTTCGCCAGCAGAGGGCGCTCACACTTTGGGAAGCAGGCAGGACCAGAGCCTGGCAAAAGTGGCGTTGTCCCTCTGAGTGTTCTCCTCCGGGCTCTGCTGCTCAAATCTGCCTGTCTGAGCGGCCAATTTTGCAGCAGGTCATAACTGGGACAGGAGTAGGAGTTGATGGGAATTATGGGGTGGCCCCTTTATACCCCCCACACAAGCACAGCTGTGGAGAGCCGGCACTATTAGCGTTTTTGTGTGGGTGGGGGGGGTCGTAGATAGGGCAGGTAAATAAAGGCAGTGTTTTATTTTACAAGTCGTACTAATTGCACATGAAGTGTGAGTGAGCCACACTGGTGGTCAGTGTCTCTGGCTGCTCCTGCTTTTTTAGAAAGTTTACTACGCAATGTTTAAACACATTAAGTGGAATCGTATTGTGCTGACTTCTTGGGAAAATCGAAATGTATTTCTGCAAACAGTGCAGATCCGGGCGACCTATCCTAGAGACCACAGCTGCAAAGTAACTGCGGAATCCAGTGAAACTCCAGTGCACACCAGCCCGTGCAGGCTTTGCTCAGACGCTTTGTATTTTTCCTTTTCCTTTTTTAGGTCATTATTCATATTATTTTAAGTAAGAGCTGCTGTTCCGTGGTCGTGTCACCCCATTTTTTGGAACTGTACTCTGTATGAATTCCAGAACCCGCGGGTCATGCTTGCACGCGGCCCATTACCGCATGCTGGGCAGCCATGATGACAGTGACGTGTTTTTGTTGAGTGCGTCTAATGAGCCCGTCGTGTTGCTGCTGAATGGCGGGGAGCCACGTGGCGCTGGCCGCTGTGCTTCTGCATTGTTAGCATGCTTATGCGAGAGTGCCGCATCGGGATTGTTATCCTGCGACATCGCGCTCATGCACAGGTGCTCAATGGATGCCGCAAGATTGAGAACAAGTTAGTGGTGAAAGAGCCTTCAAACCACTCCTTGTTCCGCCGAACCTTCACCCCGCTGAGCTTAGTTGAGTCAAAGATGTATTAGCTATATGCTATTAACAAAAATAAGCAACTATTCATACTGTTTTTTATTGTAGTTAAGTGTCACCTTGCACTGTAAATGTCCTGCATTTTTTGCAAACCTAGTAGCTCAAGGTTAGTAAACAACTGCAGTTTGTTTGTAGTTAAGATACTCCTTATTTGGGAACATTTCGAAATTGTGCTCAGCACCCATAGTGTCTGGTACCCATAGTACCTGCACGACAGCATCCGCACAGGCAAACATACACGTATGATGTAGAATTAAATGTATGTGGTTGCTTTTATGGGAAATGCTATTCGCATCAGGATTTATTACAATAAATAACATATATATCACACAAGGGTGCTGTCTGCAAGAATGGAAAGGCAGCCATTTGGGTTAAAGCCACAATTTGCATCATATTACAGATTACATTTACCTCTTTGTGCAGTCATCATTGCAGCCTTACTTATTCAGATCATTGCCTCAATTAAGTCGAACCCGGCACAAGATGCACCAGCATAAATGTTTATGGAAATGGAATATTAGATTGAAAGGGTCAACGCCATCTCCTGCTCTCCATGGTAATAGCACAGTCTTGAAATCAGGCCGATCCCTGTCTGAAGTGGGACAGTTGATGGATCGTTCCCCGTGATGTGGAAGTTATATAAAAGAACGGCCCAATTTTCCATTTGAAGCAGGTATTTATTATTGTTATTATTATGGAGGTAGAAAGTAAAACGTTGCTGGAGATGTGGTATTCTTTAAAACGGGCTGTGCCGAAATTGCTTTTGCTATCCGTGTGCCGAGTAACGCCTTCCTATATCGGCACATACGTTGAAGTGTTTGTCTTAAATACGCAGAATTTTCCGACATGACTCAATGCCACAGACTCCGTTTGCGCTGTGAACGGGGGCCTCGCAGGTGTGGGTGGAAGGTCTCCAGGTAACCTCGTGTCAGACTGAGGTATTACCCCCCTACCCATTTCTTCATCCACGTTTTTCTGTTGAGGTGTTTGAAGGGCAGGCGTAGAGAAAAGGCCGATTCAGCATTGTCTATCGCTGGGTCGCATTAAATCTCCCTCTGTCACCGCAGGTACTTCGCACATAGAAAACAAACAGTTTCCCTCAGCCTGACCTCAGCTGTCATACTCCCTGATAAAGGATGGATTTGATCTTCCGGACCTTTCGCTGTGAATGAGATGAAATGTGTACATTCATGGCAGCGTTTAGTCGCGCAGAAGTTTCTTGTGCGTTTTGTACGACGGTTTTCACGGCGCTGGCATCCAGGCCAATTTCTGAATCGGTTACTTGCTCTGAATAGAACTTTGAGGAACATCTGATCAACTTCGGCGTTGGCAAAATAGTCAGATCCTTAGGGCTTGACTGTACGGCTGTGGGGCGGCTCAGCCGGCACCTGTGCTGGCCTCCCTCCCACCTCCAAGGCTGTGCGTGCACAGTTTGCCCCCCTCCCCATTCAAAAATACCGATCTAGGTTCATAGGGGAAAAATAGAAAACCAAGCAAAGAAATAAGTAAGAAAGTAAATAAAGACTGATGGAACTTGTGCATCAGGACTGAAGGGCCGGAATAATCACACAGGAGAGGTTGATGGACCTCGAGACAGGGATGTTATCAGATTACTGAAGGTGAATAAACATTGATCAGAACAATGATGTGTCGTGCTTGATGATGAGAAATCATTACAAATATCCCCATTCACCTGACTCTCCAGAGGCTGAAGATTACACCAGCCCAGAGAAACGCTGTTCATCTGAACTCCAATTTGGCATCGTGCGTTTCTGACCCATCCATCATTAGCTTTGGAACTGGCTGGCAGCAGCTCTGACTCCATAATTTGACTTGATAATTGGTTATTGAAAGCTTGCGGTCATAGAAGCATGAATAGGTGCCTTATCAATAGGAAAAATAAAACCCCTTTAAACAGATAACGGCAGAAGAGTGTGCAGCAACAGAGTTAGTAAGAAGTGCAAGAAAAAGTGAAATCTAGCTTGCACTGCTTGTGTATCTGTGTTGTGTGATTGTATGGTGCATTGTGTATCAGTCCATTCATCTTCTGATTGCTCATCCTGGACAAGGTTGTGGGGCCCCCTGGAGGCTGTCCCAGGTAGCACAGGGCCCCAGGCTGGGGAACAGCCTTTCAGTCCATGGCAGGATATATACAAGCACACACCCAAGCATACACCAATAAACTTAACAGCACGTTTATCCTGGAGTAAATCTCACACGATACAGGGAGTTGGGATTCAAACCCGCATTCTTGGTGGTGTGAGATCCACTGAGTCGCTGTGCCGCTGGAAGGCGTATCTACTATGATATTGTACTTGTATCGTGTTGCTCCGGACACTGTGTCTGTGATCAGAAGGTCGCTGGTTCCAATTCCAGGGTCAGCAAAGTGAGTTCACCAGGCCTTGAGCAAGAGCCTTAACCTCCAGTTTCTTCAGGGAATGAGGTCCAGGTCTGACCCTGTTTTCTCAACAAAAAAAAGCATTTGATGATAGGGTCACACTCCCATGAAAATATCATAAGTCTAATATGAATGTTTGGGGCAGCTTGTGGCTCCATGGGCTAAGCCTCCATGCCTGTGATCGGAAGGTTGCTGGTTTGAGCCTCGGCAGAATAGTCACATGTCCATGGACCCTTAAGCATGGGCCTTAACCCCTAGTATTTCCACGGCCGCTGCACGTTGACTGACCCTGCGCTGTCACTCCAAGCTTGCGCTCACCTGCATGTGTGTTTGTGTGTCTCACGGAGAGCAAGATGGGATAGACGAAAAGACAATTTCAATACAGGTATTAATAAAGTATTAGTATTCTAATATGATGAGTAAGTAAATAAATAACTGCTGTCACTGATTAAGTAAATATTTGGTTAAACACTGCATTTAAGCCTAATCGGCTCCTTAAATCAGCATGATTTACACTCAAGATCCCTACAGAAACTGTAAGTGTGGCTCAGTGTATGCTGACATCGTCCAGCTTCCGTAGAAAGTATCGATTGTTGTATCGCTACCCAGGAAACAATTCAAAAGTTAAAGTCTGATGAGTACCGAATGTGTATCACTATCACACCATTGTAAAGTTGAAATATCATAAGATGAACCATCGAAAAACAAGGAGGATCTGTAAGATGCACCTTCTTTTGTAACTTTGGTTCATTTCTGAGGCCAGTTTTCATTCGCCGGTTTTCTCTGAATGAGCCAGGCTGAGGTTAAGCGCACAGCAGGAATTGAGGAGGATCCCCGTCCAATAAGAACTCTGCGTCATTGCCGGAGGCCCCTGTTTAATATCTTCTAAAAAAAATCACATGTTGGGGTGCTGCACGTGTCGCGGCTCAGCTTGCCCTGTTTGACACGAGAGCCGTGTCGATATCATTACTTCAGGATTACTAATGTGGAATTAAAAATAACTTCCTGTTTCCAAATGCCTGATGAGTGTGCGGTAGTTTGAATAACGGAAAAGAAACAATTATAGTCCAGTATTATTGAAAAGCACTTTCAATCCATTAATTCATTTAATTATTATAAAGTAAACATAACTTTATTAAAAGCAGTACATTTTCAGCTCTTTTCGTTTAGATAATTTTATACCCTGCTTGGCACGGCACGGTGGCACATTGGTTGGCACATTGGTTGGCACTGTTGCCTGGCACTTATGGGACCTGGGTGCGAGTCTCCATCATGGCTCCATGTGTGTGTAGTTTGCATGTTCTCCCCGTGTCATCATGGGGTTTCTGCCGTTTTCCCCCCACAGTCCAAAAACTGCCAGGTTGCCCATAGGTGTGCATGTGTGAGTGAATGCTGTGTGTGTGAGTGTGTGCCCTTCGATGGGTTGGCGCCCCATCCTGGGATGTTCCCCACCCCCCCCCCCCCCCCCCCCAGCAGACAGAGATGTCACGAGGAGCACAGAGTAACTAGCCAGGCGAATCGCAAAGATGGAGGAAATTAAAGCACTTGGCCGGGTGACAGGCACATTAAACCCGGCTAGCGCATGGGAACACACGTTAGCCGCAGACAGGCTAAGGCCCTGCGCTCAGCCCCATCCAGGGCGCCGGCGCTGAGACCCCTCCCCCCATCAATGCTAATCACAGCATCAGCCTGCTGCCCATCTTCCTTTTCTTAATTAATTAAACCGCGGTTTGCCTTTTAACTCCAAATTACGAAGCGTTTAGGATAACCACCCATTAATTCAGCATGCATACGATTACCCAGTTTACCCAGTGTTTCTTTGGCCGTTTTCCTGCATGAGCGTCGCCTGAAACGAGCGACGGATGCGGGTTGGCTTGTCCCATCTTCCCAGCATGCCCCTTCAGGCTGAATCCTAAGCAACTGATATTTCATTTATGATGTGGACTTTCAGTTAGTGATACCTGCTGGGGATTGAGGGTGTTCACGGCTGGTTTCATTGGCTACATTTAACATCCACATCACTCAGTCAATATGTCAAAGAAATCATGACTCATTCAATCTTGAAATTTTTTGTATATAAAACAAAAATGTGCATGACTGCTGATACAAAATGTGTTAGCTTAAGCCAGTTAGCTTATTCTGTTGGCGTATCCCAGCACATCAGAATCATTAGCATTGCTTCCAAGCCAGATGACGCAGGAAAACACAGACAGAATCCGGTCGGTTGATGGCGACAGTGTGACAGGACCTGCCGCACCAAGTATCAGCTCCTGCTACAGCACTGCTTACACTGTACCTGGGCGTTCACTGGCAGCTCAGCTTAGCTGCATTTAAGCCTAATCGGCTCCTCGACAGCCGTATGTTTCTAATGTGCTGTGCGCCTCACTCACACGTCGTTTGGACAAATCCGTCTGCTAAATAAAATAAATGCAAAAATAAAACGGAAGTGCGTTACGTTTTCAGCTCCAAGTGAGTGTGTCAGAGCAGTGAGAGATGCAAACGTGATCATCGCAGGTGGGTGATTTTATTTGTTTCACTCCTCCAGAAGCTACAAAAGCATTCTCATTACATGAATGATGCCCAGAGTGATGGAGAAATGCTTCGGAACATGACTGTGAGGTCCAGGGACAACTCCTGACTGTGGCCGTGCACGTTTATACGTGTGTGAACATTAAGATGATTTATTTTTCCCCCCTGACCCAACTCAGTCGTGATACGTAGGGGAACCTCTGTTTTAGTGTATAAAGGTTAAAAAAAAAACAGCCATATGGATATACGATAATTCGTACGATGATGGGGTTACATTGTGTGGTTTGAATAGAGCCTGTGGTAATGTAAATTGAAGAGGAGGCTTTTTAAAGTAGAACAGACTGTTGCATATGCATCAAGGCAGATCAAAGCCTGTTTGGCGGTCATGCATTTACATACTGTAGTGATATTACTGATGCTATGGGAAGCAGCAATCCCGATCTTAGAACACTTACAAATAAAGACAGCCTTGTAGAAGCCCTTCACTACCATTAGAACAGAAGTCAAGCAAGTTCCTTTTGGTGCCGTGTCCATATAAAAGCAGCTTAATGTGAAGGTCTGTTCCTCCACAATTGCCCTGGCATCCTTACTCGCAACACTCGAAAATTGCCTTGAAAGAATGCGAGGATCTGCATGACGACGACACGTTCGTCCGCGCACGTGACTCGTCTGTAATGGCACCTGTGACACCCGAAATGTTTTGTTTACTTTTGAAGGGCCGAAGGGGGCGCCTCTGCTGTGAGATCCAAAGGTGAGAGAGTGCGGGCGCCTGTTCATTTGCAGTCATGTGACTATGCACATGGAGGCTGTTTTTGTGGCCTAAAACGCTAAAATAAGTATCCATTAGCTACTATGTAGAGCGAGTATATTTAGCATGTTACCATGTGACATACAGTAAGTAACAGTTCATGCTTCCCCAGTAGTACCTGTCTGATTTAATACTCCTCTTTAAGCATCCTTGCTCTCTGTTTGCTGATTGGTCGCACTAATGAACATCTCCGATTTGACACCCATAGCTTTTTGGGGAGAATCTGACGACGGCAGCAGTGACATAGAAGCGGTCCTCCGACCGACACCCCGTCACACTGACGATGACTTTGACTTTTATGACTGAGAGTAACCGGAATTGGGCCTGAGAGTATCTGAAACGTTACATGCCTGAACGTGTTGTGTTTATGATAATCATGTCTTTATTAAGTCTTCAAGAGCATTTTTAATGAATTTCCAGTGTTTCCATTTTGTCCCTTGTAAAGTTATTGCAAAATGCTTATTTTGTCGCATATTGAGGTTACGTCTGAATTCATACATGCTGTGTATAAGTTTTGTTTGAAATGTTTTCATTATGTTAGGATTCGTAGTTGTATATAAGGCTAATCAGCATACTTCTGTGCAGACAGTCCATGCAGTGCTGATGAGATGCTTACTAAGCTATTTAGCGATAAAAAAAATATTTTTACAAGTCATGCATCCAAATTTGCTGTATCCTATTCTTTTGTTCAAAACTCTCAAAAAATTTAAAGAAATTATGAATGACAATAAAATTCTTTTTATATATAACTCCAGTGCTATATTTAACATTTACAAAGGCCTGTAATTTTCCACAGTTTGTATATAAAAAAATAAATAATAAAATAATAAAACAGCCCTTCTAGTCAGTGTATCAATATGATTCCATTAGTCAGCTTTTAGCTGACTTTATGTATCTGATCCTTGTAAAGTAGGACTCCACAGTCATTACCGGTAATGGCTACGGTCTGCCTTGACCTAACACGGGAAGTGAACGTGTCTGAATAAATTTGAGTTTTGTTAAAAAGCTCCATCACATAATATCCATGTTAAGGAGCATGTCAACAGACACTTGTGTGCTTCAGATGGCTCGGTGAGAGTGGAGTTATATTGTACTAATATGTAACAACACAATAAACATTTTTTAAGAGAACCGTTCCTGATCAGCCCATCCCCGTGAGACGGCGCTCGTCGGATGTGTGCATTTCAGGCCCCCACGCTTGCGGTTAGCCGCTGAATGGCTAGGTACGGTAAGGATTTGTAATTCTGTGTTTCCGGTGTCCGTTTCCCTTTCCGTCACACTGACGAGAGAGTTAATCCACAACACAGCAGAATCACTTTGGCTGGTTTTTATTATTTATTTTTTTTGCCGTGATGCTGTTTGGAGAATTAAAGGTAATAAATCGTCGCTTCAATTCTCCTACGGGATAAACATTTCTAAAATTGCTAGGTTGATACGGCAGTAAATAAAAGAATGATTTGCATTTGTACCACACAGCTATGCCCGATGTTCTCAGCCTCAGGGACAATTTTGTAATAATAGCACATGATAGTGGAACGAAAATGTTCTGCGTCTGTACTTCTCACCCGGTTGTGAACCGAGTTTGCTAATTTTATATTCCAAATGTATAGCTCTCTGATATCATATCTAATTTACCTAGCATCTGTTGATGACAATAACAGCAAAGCACAGGGGGTCAAAGGTTGAAAATGGACAGAACAAATGTAATAACATTCCCCGTTTGTAGAATGCCCAATTTGAAATGGTCTGAAATGGAGAATATTCACTCTCGATGCATTAAGTGCTTCTAATACCTGTGTGATTACAGTGCAATGCGCAATTTTTCAGTACTGCGGCTGAAGCTGCTGGGAATGTTTTCACGCTATCTGTACCTGGGCCTGTTTCATAAATCCTTCTTACCCTTAGCTAAACGTCATAAATGATGCGGGTCACACTAGGTGTTCTGTAACTCAGTTGGCATGCATAGTTTTGCTGTATATATGTGAAATGTACGCGAAAGGATCCTTTGCTAATTTATATGCCGCATGTGTTTAAGAGAAATCATCAATAAACATTTGACTCCTCAGATCAGATTATTGTCTACTTGATTCAATAGTCAGAAAAGCCACAGTCTTTGCTTATTTATGTTCATTTTCAGAAACACTTTGGTCTCTCTTGCGTTTCCTTTTCACCGAGCACTCCCACCAGAGAGGGATCTTGCATGGGCTCACCGCACATTGGAAAACCCAATTCCTGTTGAATGTGGAAGCAATCAGTGAGATGCACCGTAAATATGGCCGCCATTTCTGCAGAGTGCAGAAAACAATGAAGCTAAATAATAAAGGCAAAGTATATTTGTCAAATTAACCTGCATGTAAATTTAATCATGAATTTGGTTGTGCTTTGAAACTGCACACTATTCTGATACCGCCGCTTCTTCAAGAGAAGTTTAATAAATTTCATTACTGAATTGGAAATTAAAAACACTGTCTGCCCGCAACACTTCTGTTGACGCAAAACCCTCTGGTTCATTGTCCCACCTCCCATCAGCTGGCTCTGTTTTGCAAGGGGGAGCTGTGTGTACCAGAGGCACCACACTGGCGTAATAATCAGCAGCCTGTAACTCACAGGAGTTCAACAGGTCTGATGAGGCCTCACGCTTTGGGCATCTGAAGAATCCACCCCTTCTTCCCCCCACAGGTCAAGATCTGAAATGTATTTAACTTGATTTGTCACAAGCGAACTTGAGGTTTGCTCAAGTTAAAAATATTTCCTTTGGGGGGAGAATCTAGGCGGTTTACTGGCTTTTGGTGTTAAACGCATCAGGAGATCGTAAATACGAATATTCTCCCTGTGGTATTTCACAGTGGGGGTGGAGAGACGTATTAATCACTATAATTAATAAACATTAAGTCACTTTGATGTAGCCCTTATGATTCAGTGATGATAGTTAAACTGCATTTTTAACCTGAGCAAATCTGTTCAGCTCAAATATCTCAAATACTTTTCCATCTGCATTTTGTTGTCTTGATGGCCTAACTACTGTAGCTATTTGGGTGTTAGGTCACTCGCGAATTTTCCCTTAAAAGAACTGATATTTCTTTGTGATTGATATTGCCTACTTTAAACTGTTGCTTTAAACATGTAAAGTAACTTCATTTTTGCATTTTATGTCACATTAACCCTCTTCGTGCCGAAAGGCACAGAGGGTGCTGCCGATTCGCCTCCGTCTGCCCCTGTCCTGACTCCGTCCTTCTCCCCGTCTTGGGTCCATCTCCTTCAGCTCTTCCATCACAGTTTACCGGCAGGTTCTTTTAAGCCGGCCTTGTTCGCGCTTCTCAGCTGGTGTCCATCTTTGGTATTCAGTTCTGGTCCATTCTGAGGAGATGGCCAAACCATCTTCAGCGTCAGACTGTGTCTCTCTATGCTCAACAGGTTGGTCGAAACAAAATCCCTGTCTGGACTTTTACTCTCTGAACTTGAATCACCCAACTCTGCTAACAAGACTGCCAAGATAATTTGCGCATGGCTGCTGTTATATGTAAAATACACCTTGTGGGCTTATAATGCATATACTATAAAATCCTCATTTTAACATTTCAAAAATAAGGAGTGAGCTCTTATAGTGATGCACTGTGCAGAATGTATGTACCTAATGGTATATAACAGGGGTGTCAAACTCCAGTCCTGGGGGGCCAGAGCCCTGCACAGTTTTTGGTTCACCCTCATTTAACACACCTGATTCAACTCCTTGTGCTAATTACCACACAGCTCTTTAGCTGAATCATTTGTGGTGGAACAGGGAAAGAACTAAGCTACACAGGGCTCCGGCCCCCCCAGGACTGCAGCTTGACACCCCTGGTATATAATGCCAGGGATAGAAATTTCTAAATTTCTATATCATATGGATTTTTTATGAATGCAAAAAGAAGCTTGGAAGATCTTCCAGTTCTTTATCTTAGTTCAACCAAGGAGACCTCAATAGATAGTTGACAAGTGTTTATTTGTTGAACAAATTTAAATGAGTATGTGAACAGTGATTTGGCAAAGCCCCTCTTGGTCGTTGGGTCCATCGACTCTGAAGCTGACAGATCTGGCTGGGCGACCAGGCAGGAGGCGAAGGAGCCAACCCCCGGACCAGGCAGGAGGCGAAGGAGCCAATCCCGGACCAGGACGGGGAGCCGAAGGTGGTGGTGGGGAGGAGGTGGGAGAACGAATAGCTGTAACGGCAAAGAAGTGGGTTAGATGTAATCTTTATATAAAACCTGGACCGCTGTGATTGGACACGCTGGCGTTCATTAGGTCTCCTTGTTTGAACTTTCGTATTCACTTCCATTTGTAGGCATCTACACAAAACCTGCTGCCGTTGCAGACCGTGTTTCTGATTTTGGGTTTGTTGCTCGTTGTGAAATGTCACTGGGTGTCTAGAGGGGTCCAAAGATTAATTACCTCAAAATCACAGCAACACCTTTTCTCTTGAGAAGTGTATTTCAGTGGAAAGCATCATTATAAATAGGGCTCGGCGGGGTGGGTGGGGGGGGGGGACATATGCTGTAGGCTGCCACCTTTCTCACCGGCATTTACCAGCCCTCAACCGCATCATCTCTGGCTGCACGGAGGGCAGTGGGTGAAGGTGGATCCCTTAGAATCCACAACACAAGGCCGCGGGTCTGCAGATTGGGTTCACCGGCAGGAACAGCACCGGGAATATCTGCTTCTTTTATTTGTTGGGAACCGTGTGTACACATGTGCCATCGGAACACGCCAGTGTAGCCGGGAGAAAAAGGGGGGTTATGCTCAAGGGGCACCTTTGTATGTGTGACACGCTCACCAGCTGCCACAGTCTCCTCTTCCGGAACATTCCTTCAAAAAAACAATATATAAAAACGGGCATGGCCATGACCGAATAGGTACACATTGCCTTCCCTCCACAATGTACGCATACTGTACTTGTTGCATGGTGGCTTCCAGAATGTCCATGTAGTTACTGTAAACAGAGTGGCATTTCTGAAGAAGTTCTCTTGATTTAGTGATTGGTGTCCCCCTCCCCCAATCCCACGAGATTTTACTTCACATAATGAATGAGGCTTTTATGTTTTTGTAATCCCCCTTATTAAGATGCAGAGAGGGACACTTTGTCTAATTCACCATTTCGGATCAAAAGAGTTTTTTTAAATTGTAACTACAATTTGCTATAAAGGAATTCTGTGTCTTAGAACTGTATTGTCCTATACGAAAATCGGAGGTCTTCAAACGGACGTTAGCCTACCTGCTCATACCTATCCTGTGGAATGTGAAATTGTTTACATTTTTGTCATTAACAAAACAAAAAAGTAGGCATTATGTAACCCTTCATATTAAAAGCAAGGGTTTATTGATACTGTTTTACAACATATAACTTACAGAGCATATGACACATACAGATGGGCTACCAAATGACCATTTATCTATGCATTATGAGTATTAATCTGGTGTGCAGGTGTTCCGGAACCTGTCCCATGTAATCACAGGGTACAAAGGCAGCGCTGAAGGGGATGACAAGTGTACCGCTGGGTTGTGGGAGCAGTCCTCAGTACCTGGAGGGACTCTCGCAAACACAGGAAGAACATGCAGAGAACCGGGGCTGCGATCGAACCATCAACCATGGGTGTGTGGCGCCGCACCATTGCAGCGGAACCGAACGATGAACCGAATGTGACCAATGGGAAGCCATAAATCAGTCAGTGATGGACAGAACGCAATAATCTTCCTTTCTCCAATTATTAGATTAACCCAAGGACTAGGCTGGTGGTTTTGCTCCCAGGGTGAGCGGCCAGATTGTCAAAGCACGGTTCAGAAAGCACTTTCAGAGAAAAGTGTGTTCCCAGAAAACTATAAATGATAAATTTCCTTCAGATGAATTCCCCAGTCATGTCAGACAATGATGTGGCAAGAGGAGCACGAAAAACAACTAAAATGAAGACGACGTGAGCGAAAAGAACATCGTATAACCAGGGGCAATTAATCAGTCTTATTAACAATTTGCATTTCGTTTTGCTATGTTTTCCCCTTTTGTCCATCAAGAAGTTTTGAACGCATCTTCTGTTTCACCCATTTACATCTGTCTTTTTATCATTCTATAAAGATCATTTTATCTTCTGTTTCAATAGGTTCATTAAATATTCATTCATATTTACGTGGGCGCTGAGGTAAGTGTGTTAAAAAGACAAAAACTCATTAATTATACTGGCCTGGGTGTTTTGTTTTGTTTTTTGTTCTCTTCAAAAAATGGTCCATGCTAACGAGCAGTAAATAGTGTATTTTTGATCATCAAAGTTCTGTATCTTTGTTGGAAATTTATGTGACATTTCAGATGAGGGGGGGAGGGGGGCTGGTGTAATGAGATCTCTGATAATTCTTATTTATTTATAAATGGAGAAATACTTGACTACAGGAACAGAAAACAGATGATATTTTCGTCTAGAAAAGTCTGCGCAAATGCTCAGCCGGATCTGAGTCTTTGAGAACTTTGGCTCTCTCAGGACATCCTGCCCATTCAAGTTTAAAATAGCAGTTTGTTTGCATGGTTTGTGTCTGTGAACCAGGCAAAATGTATCAGGGGATATTTTGTTTCTAAGAATTACATTTCATTTTACTCAATATACTTGTATTCTTGTCATTGAACACTGACATAAAGCTTTGTATCGACTCTATGACAGTTGGGTAGTTAAAGGCAGAGACTGTATCCTGAAGTCCCAGAAGCTGCTTCATCATTGGCTGACACACCTGAAATTAATCTGTAGTATAGTTGTAGTATAGTTGTAGTATAAACTGAAAGTTGCCTTAAATGAAAAGCAGCAGAGATTAAAAATAATATGGTTGCTTACGATGTCAGTGCTTAGGTTACGCATATAGTAACAATCATCAATTACGTTATTGATGGTTAGAGTAAATTATCTTTATTTATAGTATAGTGACAGTTGGTTAGAGTGCATTTTTTATTTAAAAAAATCATCTTTTATTCCCTTGTTTTTGTTGACAAAACTATCATTCCTTCTCCTATGCGACAAAGCTCTCCCCGGGAGTTATTGTGAAGCCACCCCAATTTGCAGTAATTATAAAAATAATGCATAGCTAATCGGGCGATGTTTTTAGCCGCTCTCTTGGTCTTTTGTGCAGCCGCTTTGTGTGCCGTTTAAAATCTTGCCAATTCACACTTGCCCGCACCTTTGACGTCTTTGCTGTCTGATGACGTCCTTGTCTCTTTCAAAAACAAGGTGGCACATGTAATTGGCAGCGTTTCCAGCGTTCAGCCATATCCTATGTGAGCGGGCACACTTAAATTCCAGGCTAATTATTAGTGAATATTGGAATCATAGTCTTTTTGTTTCTGGAGATTTCCCTTGTTGCGTGCTTGTTGGTATGTATATATGTACGTAATGTATACATTATACGCTGGACCATTACAGAAATTCCGTCCCATTGAAGCGATTTATCTCGACCGCGTTCAAATAAATTAAAACATCTTTCACTCCACTGTTAAATCATTGCTGGATTCAGCAAGTATCTCAAAGCACTTGTGGACAATGGGCAGATTGGTAATTTGCACATGAATGGTGTGAGTGCGGCGAGAGGGGTTTAGAGGAAGACTCACTCTGTAAGGGCTGCCAGAGAGGCCTGCTCCTTTTTTCATGCCCAGGTGAGATTCTCCTACACAAAAGGTGAAATTTAACAAAAAAAATGAACAAAAAAATCGGATAAGATACACGTCCGAGCCGTACTCTGGAGAGCATGTGCAGAAGGGCACAGATTATGAAATGTAACCAGCAGCACTGTGAATTCATGCACCAGTGTTTCCATTGGACTAGGATACCATGGGGGGGTGTTCATGACACACCAGCTACAACAGCAGAGCCAATAAAATAAAAGTATTTGAAAGAAAGAATCTCAGCAGTTCCTCTTGCTGGAGAAGCAGTATGGAAGATGGGTGGGTGTGAGCAACGGTCGGTCAATTCCTGTGTGGCAGCCTGGCCAAGGTCCATTGCCGGCGGCTCCTGTCCGAGACATCAGATTGCTAAATTGGCGCCCCTAAGAGGATGGTGCCCTAGGCGGCCGCCTATGTGGCCTGACGGGCTGATCAGCACTGATGGTGAAAGAAATAAAATGATAGAATTGGAGTGTGAAGGTGAATATAAAAAAAGTGTGAATTATTCCCACTCAGACTGGGATGCATTAAAGTATAAATTCATTGTGAAATTTTGTTCTAATGTCACCGGGTGGAGTGGGGGGTGGGGGGGGAGGGGGTTGCACTGGATATGAGCAGGATCCAGCCCTGTCACTCCAAAGCGGATGCACAACACTTTGCGATCACAGCCTGGTCACGGCCTTGCTGCATGTTCCACGCCACGTTGCATCCCAAGCCACGCCCCCCCTGATGTGCATCAGCGACTCTTCCGGCGTGCCTTATGGCGCCAGGCCAGTGGATCGGGAACGAGGCACGTAGAGGCGGCAGGTAGAGTGGGAGCGAGGGGCCAGCTGCCTCCACACGCTCCATGCCCTCCACGCGCTCCACACGCATGCATTATAATTAACCATATTTATTACGGAGCACCAAGTTCCTCCTTACAGGTATTCCTGTGATCCCTCTTCTGTGTTTTTTTACAGACAAGTAATTAAAGGCAGAATGTTCTGCAAATTCCTGTGAGATGACAAACCAAAGCTGTTAAATCCAAGTAGGTGAATTAGTATTCATGCTGGTTCCCTGGTACAAACTGGGTGTCCCCCTGGGAGCCAGCGGTAGATTGGGTAGATGGACAGCCTTCCTCCTCGATTATGTAGGAGAACGTGGCTGTATCGGCCCAGCAC
Source organism: Paramormyrops kingsleyae (assembly GCF_048594095.1). Lineage (NCBI taxonomy): Eukaryota > Metazoa > Chordata > Actinopteri > Osteoglossiformes > Mormyridae > Paramormyrops > Paramormyrops kingsleyae. The sequence goes on from NC_132810.1 coordinate 18,231,449, forward strand.
GGAGGAAGCCCATTCCTCAGGCTGCAAATCAATTTCTCTGACCCGCTAAATGGAAATGACTGGTGTAATTCCTTAACCCAGCAAGAAGAAAAATACACTGCCTGACATTGCAATGATTGCTAGTCATTTTTTATGTAACTGTAGTAGCTGCATTCAGTTAATATCTGTTTACTGCAAAATTATACATTCTACCATTCTATACATTTCACCATCATGTTGTTTCCAAGCATCCTCATCTAGAGTTGGAGGTCACTGTTGACAGATACATACATTTATTGTTGATGTAACGCAGTAGCTTATCCATGACAAATATCACAGTTTTCATGATTTATTTACAAGTGTTTATTTTTTTGCTATTACAGTGCAGGACAGAATAATTAGTACTTCACATCATGGTACATGGTATGGTATATTATACTACTATAGAAACCACTATAGTCAACTTGTTTCACTTCATATATTATTTATATTAAATATTTAGGTGTATTTATAGATAGACTGTTTTTTTCAGCATTTTATATATGAGCTCAAATTGTGTCTTTTTTCCGTTTGCTAGTGATCTATTTTTCATGCAACAGCAACATGAAGAGGTTGTGACCTTTGCAGCCTGTTGGGAGAATTGGTCTAGTTTTCTGTAATTATTATTTATAAAAGGGCAAGCCAAACAGCTATATCATCTGGACTGAGAGACGAGTATTAAAAATAACCCAGACCTCCAGACTGTGGCCTAACACATCATCACATAAGTGCAGATCAAGCCCAAACCGATACGTTTTCCATCCAAACTTGGGCCCCAGTCAAGCTACCAGAGGTACCATATTGAGGAAGGATATCATGAATTAAAGAAAGACCTTCAAACAATGTAGATGAAAAGCTAATTACATAATATGTAATATAAGCTTCAAAACAGGAGTACATTTCAGGGTTTTTGGTGCTCTTATCTTGGAATATTCATATTCTTTTCAGTAGACCAGGTTACCTTCAATCATTATACATGCTACAGTTTTATAGAATGCACTATATTTTTTTATGTACTAACAGAAGCACAGTATTAAGCACAGTGCCGGGAGAATGTGTATGTTTGGTACCTAAGCAGAGTCCAGTGCTTTTATGCCTGATACTCCAGGGGAACATTTGGGTTGTTAAGACAGTGAGGTGCCTAAATGTAATGAATTTGTCACTTTTATTTAATGCTAGAATCCATTTGTATGTTGGCTTCATGAACAGTTGTTCGGGAGCCTTGTGGACGTATATGAATGTGGACGATGCATCAAATGGCCCCTCGGATCTTTCATCTCTCGTTTATCGTAACAAAATAGGGGCTAATTCAATTTTCTCTGAACCAGCAAATGTCTTGAGGTTGAACTTGGCATTTGTGAGGAAAGAGAGGTCTTGAGCTTTGACTACACACTCAGTAATTACACCCCCCCCCCCCCACACACACACACACACACACACACACATTAGCCGCCGCTCTGCTAGAAGGTGACTCCACCGTTTTCGCACTGGGGCTAACTGCACTAGCACCTCGTACCCTGCGCTGGCAGGCAATCTCAGGAGATCTGCTCAATTTATTCAGGATGGCGTCCCGCGCTTGGTGGGGACGCGTCTCTCTCCTAGACCCCTCCCCCTCCCGTGCATCTCCTCTGAATGCGTAAGTGAAGCCATGCGACAGGGAGCAAGAAGATCTGTCGGGGCGCCGTTCTTAGCGGCCCGTTCGCTTAAAACATCTCCACAGTGCACGATGGTGGCTCGCACGCCTGCCTCCGTACGCTTCTCACCAGCACGGATTCTTTTTTTCCCCCCCAGACCTCCTGGGGGAAAAACCGCGGCACGTTGTCCATCTGCGACAACAAAAAGCCACATTACCGGAATGTCTTTGAAGTTAATCTGCTGATAATAGAGGTGTTAACAGATGATAAAATGAGATTAGCCAAGGCATCGCAAGGCTTGCGGAACATCATTATTAACAGGCTGCGGGCTCTGGGAGGGCAGCTTGCAAAATTCTCCTCACCAGGGGAATAAGGTTCATCCATTAGCACGAATGGAAAATGGTAATGTGAAAATTTGGTGCTTCCGTTTGGGGGCACCGGTCATGTATATTCACAAGCAGGGCCTATAAAAACACATGCTGCCTGTAACAATGCTGTTTATTATGGAGCGAATGAAATCTGCCATCACAAAGTTCAGAATTATGCATATTGAAGGACACTTCTAAAGAAACGGCTTGTGTTTTTTTTCTTCTTTTCCTTTTTTTTTAATTTTTTTTTTTTTTTACAGACTTTCATTTTCAAAACTCCTCACTCAGTGACAACGCCACAGTAATTGTTATTTATTTATTATTTATTTATGCACTCACTTTTAAGTGCCAGACATGGTCGATATTAAAAAAAATCATTCCTCATCCTGATCTGAGAGAGTGAAATCATGAATTTACAAATTAAAGTAGCGTGGCGTGCCATCAAAATAATGAAATACTAATAATATTAAAAATTCATAATAACAACAGCAATAGCAGTAATAATAATAATACTGCAATCATACCATAAGTCGCACAGAGACTGTACAAATCCTTAGAAAGTTGAATTTCTCTGATCCCGTGTTGAGTTCTGGATTCACCAGATACCACCACGATAAACATTCTGACAATAACACAGCATATAATTTTCTATATGCAAAACATACCCTTGGTTTGCAAAGACTGGAACCTGCGCTATTCAGCGCGCCTTTGAAAAGCCTGGCTGCACGAGAGGTCGCAGCTCCAACTGTCCTCCCTTCGCGTTTCTACATAATATAGGATTAATCCCATTCAGCAAGCAAAGCCAAGGTCTTTGTTTGGGTAAACGTGCGCCGCCTGTTCCCAGATTCATTTTTCTCCATTTAGGGGCATTTAAACTCTGCCTCCGGCGATAGCGTTGGCTCTGCTTCCCTCTTTGTGGAATCATGGGAAAGAACAGTTCTGGCCGTACACCTTGTTGATCAAGACTAACCCCGTACAGCCGCATCTCAATAGAATTAAGCAGCAGTGGTTGCAAATTAGATTAATTAAGGGTTCTAAATGGACAGACTTAAGTCCTTGAGATTCTAAACTTCAGGTTAAGGATGTAACCCCTGGTTCCCAGGAAGACAAAGTGACTGCCACTATGGGATTTATTCTAAAGTTTTCATTCTTGGACATGACGGGCATTGTTGAACTGCAACCACACAACCCTTAAATTTGAATGATCAAATTGTTTAAATAACTGTTTACATTTTTTGGCAGTTTTATATCTTTGGGAACACATGTTTAAGGGAACACACAACAGATTTTTCCCCCTACAAAAAAATAGGGGAAAAAATGTTAGCGGGGAATTTAATAGAATCAGGCTTAAGAAATCGCACTCGCTGAAGTTGATTGGCTCTGTACCTTGGGAACATTTCTACAAGAGGTTATAAATTACTGTCAACACGTGTTGCCGAGGAGATCTATGAAAGGCAGCGTGTCCTTTGTGTGACATACGGTATCACCGAGAGACAGTAAGCACAGGTTTTTAGACCCGTGCAGTGCTATGAGTGCCAAATGTCCCGGCAAACAATAGAAAATAGCTGCCTTGTTCAAAGTGCAGTCACATTGATTAATTTGAAATAGAGTCTTGGTTATTTCACACTCATCCTTTTGCAAAATCACTGTATCGGTAGTTATGGAAACTATTTTTCATGCAAGGTCTCAAATGAGAATACAGTATACGGTTGCTTTGACCAATAAATTTATACATTACATTTTGCCTGCGTGAGACTAACCCAAACAAGGATATAGAAGATGTTCTATATTATCGCTTCAGTACCTTTGCAGACAGGCAGAGCAGTGTTTAAGGACCCCGAAATACACTGTCTTTTTAAAAGTATGTATTCTTACAAGAAGACAAGAGGAAAAACAGTTTTCAATACTGAGAAAACCTTTAGTCATGGGCATGTGACTGGAAGAGAAAGAAATTATTATACATTTGGGGCTTCCTTATCCCCTAAATGTAAGGAATAAGTGCAAATATAGCAACTCCCAGTAACAGACATAAAAACAGAGTACAGAGGCAGCAGAGGCAGACAGAAGCAGCAGAGGCAGACGTCACCCGAGTAGATACAGAGTACAGAGGCAGCAGAGGCAGACAGAAGCAGCAGAGGCAGACGTCACCCGAATCAGGATAGACATACACTGTGGAACGTCTCTTCCAAGACTGGTCAGGTATCTGGGAAATAAGTAATAAATAATAATAATAATAATAGAAAACCCTGAATCACCATTATTAGGAACACAGGTCTTTTTAAATTAATAAATTAAGGAAACTGAATCCATTTAATATAGAAGGAGAGGTTATATTCTGCTAATATTTTCCTCTGGCACTGTATCATCATACCAGCATATTGTTACATCCGCTGCACCTGAATGCAATTTGGCTAATGAGTTACAGCAGGCTTGGGGAGGGGCGAAGGGACTGTGGTTAAAACAAATGAAAATCCATATATGTGTGTGGAAACTCAATTTTATAAAAATCTGTGACTGCAATAAAAAACCTAAAAATGGCAAAAGACTTGTAATTTGTTCGGTTACTTATGGTTAAGTTAGGGCTGGGTAGGGGTTAAGGTCGAGTTTTCTCCATAGAAATGAATACAGCATCCACACAAAGATGATTACAAACCTGTGTGTGTGTGTGTGTGTGTGTGTGTCGGTGTGTGATTATATATATATATATATATATATATATATATATATATATATATATATATATATATATATATATATAGATAGATAGTTTATTGAGGTATGTTAGTCCTGCCTTGAACACCAATAAACTTGACACACCTGTATGACAAGTAGACTGAACTGGACTCATTGCCAATAAAAGCTTTCATTAACTAGATTTATCTTTGGTTATTTCTTTTACACTGCGACTGGCGCGTATTGCAGTGTGGATTTCAGCAGACCTCTTCAATCAAGGTTTGATAATTTAAGCCGCCGCTGCAAACTGAATGCGGTTGTATACTGACCCTTCTTGACAGCCGTCAGCTACCAGCATTGATAGGGAATGTCTTTCACAAAGAGTGTGCACTCACACATTTATTTATGTAAAAATGGGGGGGTTTTGGGGGGGGGGAGGGGTTGCAACATCCAGCTACTTAAGATTCTGGTTTGAACAAAAACACAAGGTTGGCAGTCCGGCCTTGATGCTGCGGCTTTCGATAAGCGCGGGGAAGGTTCCCACCCCTTAATGACTGGTAGCTGTTTTACACGCCGCAAGTCCAATGGACCCCTGCAAGGGCTTGGAGAGCCTTCTGGAGAGGCAGCATCCTTCTCATTGAAGGCAGCCTCGCCAGCTCCTGTTTAACAGGCAGACCTGCTTCCAACACAGAGGCAAATATCATCTTGAACCCGTTATTTGAACGAGCTGGTAAATAGGCTGACATACAATCATTATGGAGCCATCAGCTGCCTTTGGGCTTACATAAGTAACATACCTCAAGGGAACATGCAGCTAGTAGCTTTGACATGTCGTGAGAATGAATAAATAAATAAATAAATAAACAAACAAACAAACAATAATGCGAAGGATCTCAACTAGACCAAGGTGCATTTATGATTCACATGATGAGTGTCATAAAATGAAATTTCACATTGTCTTTCAACTTATGATACCCAATTCATCAATCAACAAATATTATTTACTCTTATCCCCCCCAGGAATTTAATTGATACATGGAACAGAAAAATTCAGAGGCTTGGGGTGGGGGGGGGCTGGAGGGGTGCGATGATTCATGCATGGTGCCAAAAATGATAATGTGGTCAAACCATTCTGGAAGGGCAAAGCGGTCAATCAAACGTCACCCTTCGCCTCCCCCATTGCAGCTTGGGTGTTTCCGCTGGTTATCCTCTGATTTGACTTTGATGTGCCAATTTACAGTTGATGAATAATTGTCTGGATGCTGATAACTTGTGGGAGTCAAGTGCATTCTGACGGCACTCAATGCAAATGGGATATTTGGTTTCTGCAAATCAGCGTGGCGCCCCACGCACGTCCGTGGCCTGCTTCAGTGGGTAAACTCACCCATTAGCTGTGTTTGAAGAAGCCATTTTTGATTAGTGCAATCAGTAAACAGCAAGGATCCTCCGTGATTGTCCTCCTGATTAGATGAGTTGTCACTTGAGAAGTTGTTGGAGATTTTAATTTATGGCCTTATAGTTCTGAAAAGTACAGTAATTACCTGTATGCATTTTCCACAGTTCAACACTCAGATTAGAATTCAGCCGCATTGTAAATTCTGACAACCTAATTTTTCCCTACTAAAATGCCTAAGTAGTGTCTACCCTTTGTGAAGCAAATGTCAGATACCTCATTTAGGCACTGAAGAAGAGAATTAACATAAACCAAGCGCCTATCTGCGATTTTGGCCGCAGAGACCCTGTAACTGGTATCAGGCGGAGAACCTGCCATTTTGTCAGAAGCAGGGCACTTTATCAGACTGTTTGTGAAATGCCAAATGCACTTGTGTGTACTTCCCATTCATCTTGACAAATATTTAGTCAGTGCTGCAATGCAATTTTGGTTATGGTTTCGAGAAGGAGCTTGTGCCATAGTTTAGCAGGAATAATATTCTTAAAACAGAGATTTTTTCATCATTTTCCCATTCATGGTGGGTTGTGATTACCACGTGTAAAATTAGCTTTTGTTACAAAGTACAGGTTCTTATCTGAATGATCACTTCAGACTAATTTGTGCAACAAAGCTCTGTTTTTTTTTTTTATTCCCTCTAATTTGTGAGTGTTTGTGCATTGGCAATTAACACCACCAGACTGGTTCTAATAAAAAAAAAAAAAGACTTAGAAAAGCTGTAAAGTAGGACATTTATAAAGACGTGTGAGTGAAGCGGCAGCCGCAGTTTTCAGTCTGTCTGCAAATTAGTGGCCACATTAGATGCCTTTTTCTAAAGCTGAGCTGATACATTCAACTCCCCCACGATTTCTGATATTATGCACAGATTGCCTGGACTAGACTCATGTTTCAGTAATGGAATTTATGGAACACTTTAAGCTTCATGCAGTGTGCAGTAAAAGTGCCAGATCTATCTGCTCAAGCTTAACAATAGGTGGCAATGTTCAGTTTCTTATATCTCCGCTTTCTCCACTAGGGGCACTCTTAGTGCGGGCAGCTCTAGGTCGGAACAAAATCATGTTACACAACCCTTTAATTCTTTATGTCATTTGGCATGGGCCCAGATTTTCCTCTCTCATGTCCTGTATCCTCAAATTTTATTGCATAATCTATGCATTTGTACGTTATCAGAATTATACACAATGTTTTTTTAGGTCATTATTTTTCAGGTCATGGCAC